>NC_092380.1:63543716-64168716 GCF_030028105.1 Mobula birostris | reverse complement strand
CGTCTCTCTCTCTCTCTCTCTCTCTCTCTCTCTCTCTCTCTCTCTATATATATATATATATATATATATTTATATATATATATGTAACGTTCCGTTATTTTGGCTCGTGTATGTCTAGGGGAAATCCCGCCCAGCACCTGCTTCAGCAGTCCCCTCAGGGTCAATCGTCGCCCGAATCAATCACAAACATCAATCATCAGCCAGCACACCCAGTAAATTTTAACACATACACTTTATAGATATTACTAATTCTAGGGCATTAATATACATTTGATACAGAGAGGAAAGTAATGAAAAAAAAAGGCGCCAACACTTATTCAAAGTCCAAGTTCTTCGCGCGCTACCGTTGGAGCTCAAGTTCGACGTCAGACGACCACCCGAATTCCGTCGACCCACGGCTCGGGACCACCCGAAGTGATCGACCGGAGCCTCTCCGCACATCCGCCGTCCTCCTCGTCTCTCCTCCCAACTCCCCGCCAAAACTCAGTCCACAGTCATATCATACAGCATAGCATCCGAAAACAAAACGATACATAACCACCCATTGGCTAATAGCACCCTCTTATCACCCTCTGAACCACAATAAACTGCTAGCGCAAACTCTCTGCAGCGTTAAAACACAACAAAGCCGCATTCCACAGATTAACATAACAAAAATCGCCATTTTAAATGTAACAAAAGAAAGACCCCGTACATATATATATATATACACATATACACACACACACACACATATCAACATTCCAAGTACAATGCTTGATGAAAGAACCAGGAGAATTTACCACTTGTATTCAAATAGTTCCAATTTCATCAACAGTTCATGCAAAAGATACAACTTTTAGGTACAGCTTAAACATATGGTGAGCTAAAAGTTTTGTATTGGGCTTGATAGCCAAATACTGTGACTGAGTAAACGGATGTCTTGAAGTATACATGAAAGCGGCCTCCAGTGACTGCGTGGTTTGATTCCTAAGGAACACAATAACACCTGTATGGATTGTACTCACGTGACAGGATTGAAGGGCCTCTTGCTGCGGTCTGACTGTGACTGCTCAATATTGATGCTCTGGTTCATTGCCTCCAACTACCAAATAAAAGAATAAAAAGATCAGCAAAATAAAGGGCATTCCCTACTCTTGTTATAATTTTACTGTTCTCTGAAATACATCACAATTCCACTCAGAGTGTAAAGTCAGAAATGTATTTGAAAAGGTGCCAAGATGACTGTCCTCTTTGCCTTCAAGGAGAAATGGTTCCAATAGGATTCCTAAAGGTTGATTTGTAAAATTATTAATAGTCTATCTTTCATTTTTCATAAGAAACAATTAAGGCAGTTTGCAATGGCCAATGAGTAGCACAATTACCTCTGTTTCCTGAGAATGAATTGAAATTAGAGGACTCATTTGATATCAACTGAAAACATAAAAACATCTGCCTTGTGCCTGAAGACAGGGCATATTTTTTGACATCTACATCTAACCTAACACACATACACTTGGATGCTGTGGAGCTCAGATCAGGTGGCCAGTTTGTACAATGAAGCCATACACTCAGATTGAGGAAGCTCTTCCAGTGCAACTTGCATTCTTCAAGCTATTTGCAGGCAATCAGCTACATCGCTGCCCACAGTTCTGAACCTTATTGTATTTATTTATGAGAAAGCCAGTCCAGCATCATCACAACCTCAGCCTGAGAACATAGAAATTTTTTATTCTCCAATCCTCAATGATTTAGAAGCAGCTTCTTCCCCTCCGTCATCAGATTTCTGAGCGGTCCATGAATCTATGAACAGTAACTCTTCAAATTTTTTGGCATTATTTACTTATTTTTGTAACTTACAGAATTTTGTTTTTACACCATACAACAAAGTTCACGACATGTGTCAGTAATAAGTTGATGGAGAAGATCCTAAGAGGCAGGATTTATGAACATTTGGAGAGGTATAATATGATTAGGAATAGTCAGCATGGCTCTGTTAAAGGCTGGTCGTGCCTTACGAGCCTGATTCAATTTTTTGAGGATGTGACTAAACACATTGATGAAGGTAGAGCAGTAGATATAGTGTATATGGATTTCAGCAAGGCATTTGATAAGGTACCCCATGCAAGGCTTATTGAGAAAGTAAGGAGGCATGGGATCCAAGGGGATCTTGCTTTGTGGATCTGGAACTGGCTTGCCCACAGAAGGTAAAGAGCGGTTGTAGATGGGTCATATTCTGCATGGAGGTCAGTCACCAGTGGTGTGCCTCAGGGATCTGTTCTGGGACCCCTACTCTTTGTGACTTTTATAAATGACCTGGATGAGGAAGTGGAGGGATGGGTTGGTAAGTTTGCTGATGATACAAAGGTTGGGGGTGTTGTGGATAGTGTGGAAGGCTGTCAGAGGTTACAGCAGGACATTGGTAGAATGCAAAACTGGGCTGAGAAGTGGTAGATGGAGTTCAACCCAGATAAGTGTGAGGTGGTTCATTTTGGTAGGTCAAATATGATGGCAGAATATAGTATTAATGGTAAGACTCTTGGCAATGTGGAGGATCAGAGGGATCTTGGGGTCCGAGTCCATAGGGCACTCAAGGCTGCTGTGCAGGTTGACTCTGTGGTTAAGAAAGCATATGGTGCATTGGCCTTCATCAACCGTGGGATTGAGTTTAGGAGTCGAGAGGTAATGTTACAGCTATATAGGACTCTGCTCAGACCCCACTTGAAGTACTGTGCTCAGTTCTGGTCGCCTCACTACAGGAAGGATGTGGAAACAATAGAAAGGGTGCAGAGGAGATTTACAAGGATGTTGCCTGGATTGAGAAGCATGCCTTATGAGAATAGGTTGAGTGAACTTGGCCTTTTTTCCTTGGAGCAAAAGAGGAGGCGAGGCGACCTGATAGAGGTGTATAAGATGATGAGAGGCATTGATCATGTGGATAGTCAGAGGCTTTTTCCCAGGGCTGAAATGGCTAGCACGAGAGGGCAAAGCTTTAAGGTGCTTGGAAGTAGGTACAGAGGGGATGTCGGGGTAAGTTTTTTACACAGAGAGTGGTGACGGCGTGGAATGGGCTGCCGGCAACGGTGGTGGAGGCGGATACAATAGGGTCTTTTAAGAGACTCCTGGACAGATACATGGAGCACAGAAAAGCGGAGGGCTATGGGTAACCCTAGGTAATTTCTAAGGTAAGGACATGTTCGGCACAGCTTTGTGGGCCGAAAGGCCTGTATTTTGCTGTAGGTTTTCTATGTTTCTATGTTTTTATAATAACTAACTTTGAGCTAAACCTTACAGGTGTATTTGGCTTCCATTAGCCTGACGTTAGGTAGCCAGGATCCAGTTCAAGTCTGTTCCAGACTGAGGAGAGTACTCTGCCAGTTGTAATGGCCTACTTTAGTTAAACTTCTCCAGTTAAATTTGAAATCTCAATTTTCTCTCAGCTCTTCCTTAAACATTTGATTTGCTCCACAACTGGTGCACTATAGTTGCACTCTCTCGTGTACAAAGCACACTGCTTATCTAGGTTTCTAAGAACGCATCTTCTAAATCCGCTAGCATGTAAATATGTAATTGCAGCAGGTACATGGGAGAAAGATGTTACCATTTATCATTCTCAATGGGACAAAGTCATGTAACTTCCCGCATGACTACTTTGTGCAAGACCCTTCAGTATGTGGAGGGCAATCATTCAATGGGTGGCTCACCACCACCTTTCGAAGGATATGCAATAAATGCTAGGCCTTCTTGATGGCATCCAGATCGAACAAACAAGAAAAGGTACCTATGTGGGCAATAGAATGATATCACATTGATTTAGTGAAAGTGCAGAAGTAGCTGGAAGGTGGATATTACAAACCTCCCACCATCTGGTCTTTAATTAGATGCCATCTTGCTTTATTTTCATTTAATTGCTAAGCTCATAATATTCAACAGTAGCCAGCTAGCAACTCCTCTGTCATGAAAAGTATACTTGACTGGACCGTTACCAAATCTGGGCGACTACATATCGAAGCTAATTTTTCTTCCATACATTGGTAAAATTGGCAAAGGAGAAAAAGATACATCCAAGGACTAAAACATAGCTGGTACAAAAGCCAGCCTACTCCACTCCACCCTCAGCATCAAGTCTCACCAACCTTAACTCCGTGCAACTTCAGGAAGAAGAAATCAATTGGTTTGAGCCCCTCAGGAGTTTTCACATATTTGGGGTCACCCATCATGCCGACATAAACAGTGACCTGGAAGTGGTTCTTCTTTTGGCAAACAAAAGCATCATCAGGCACAGAGAAGTTAAAGCCTTTGTCAGCATCTACTCTGTAGCTAGGATTGGGTCTGTAAAAGAAGGGATAAAATTCAGAAGAGAAACTACTATCAGCTTATATGCAATCACAGGCATTTAATCATGATTTCCATTATAAAATCTATTTTCCAAAAAAAGGACTGAAATTTGCACTTTCTGTACTGTATGAATTAGAAGAGACCTCAAAGTTTTGTCAAGCAGTGGATTTTCAAAAAGCTACACAATGGTAGACGGATGTTCAAATTCAAAGGGAGTTATGGAGGAAGAGGACACAAGACTAATTGTGAGGGAGATATATCTAGAGAGATTTAGATGACCAAAGAGGGAACTCAATTCAGTATCAGAGGAAGGCAAGACTATGGGAGCTGTATGAAGATAAGGCAGAGATGATTCATTCAATGCACCATGACAATAGGAATCGCTCTAGGGCTGTGGCAAACCGAACAAAATCATTAAGACTCTGAGATCTGCACTAATGCATGACTATCTGACAATAGCCAATTATATAGGAATATTGGGTTTTAACTTTGCCAGAATATTTAGCTCAAATCAGGTGGGTTGTGTTCATGTTGTCCAAACTCATTTCCTTATCCAGCTTAGAGCAGTCAGTTTTGTATTTTGACATGGGTTCTCTGCATCTGATCAATCGGGGGGAAAAATTACAATTGTTGGGATTAGCTCAAGTCTTATTGTATACCTAAACCAACCACAGTTTTAAACAACTGAGAGGTTTCAAAGGTTATGGAGAAATGGTCAAATTAACAAAAGGATGTAAAAGTTATTTGTGGGATTTGCATTCGATATTGCAATGCTTCACCATTATCAGTCCTTCCAGCTGGTGAGAATTAAATCTCTCAAGTTCCGGGTGCATCCTTTTCTGCCAATTATTTACTAATATGTCCTGGATATAATAACTGAAGGCCCATGCTCCATACACCAGCTAATGAATTTTTAAAGTTCTGATGTGTAACCTACCCTTCTTTGTGAATAGCAACTCAGAACATGTCTCTCACTAATTTGATGTGTGAGTTAGTAAATGGTGCTTCATATCAGATTAAACAAAATTTTTCTAGTTTCAGTAAGAGGCTGATCTACGAAACCAGATTTACAACTGGGCAGCAAGCTGAAGTACACCTACTGCATGAAAATAATGTGGAAGAAAAGACTTATAATTTACTCACAGCTTCTCACCAGCACAATGATCCTTGTCTCTTATAGCTAGCCTCCTTCATCACCCCCACCTTTTTACTCTCGCTCTTTCCCCTTTCCATTTCAGTCCTGATGAAGGGTCTCAGCCCAAAAACGTCGACTGTTAATTCATTTCCAGAGATGTTGCCTGACCTGCTGCTGAATTCCTCCAGCATTTTGTGTGTGTTCCT
This sequence comes from Mobula birostris, assembly GCF_030028105.1. Classification (NCBI taxonomy): domain Eukaryota; kingdom Metazoa; phylum Chordata; class Chondrichthyes; order Myliobatiformes; family Myliobatidae; genus Mobula; species Mobula birostris. Next base: position 64,163,058 of record NC_092380.1, on the reverse strand, counting down.
TTGGATTTCCAACGTCTGCAGAATTTTTCATGTTTATGATTTTTGTCTGTCTCTCTTTTAGCAATATATCCAGTTTAGCCCAGAATCTCGATGAAGTGTCTGTGCGTAAATTCCTGGCTCTTGATTTGTACTTTTCCACTAAAGATCGTTGAAACCGACGTGGAAGCAAGGCACAGTGCCTGCTCTGAAATAGTATTGGATTGACTGCACAAATGAATGCCATCTTTAAAAGATCTAGAGTCCTGACCTTTGTAAACCATAAATGATATCTCTGAGTCAACGTGAGTAAGTAATCAGGATCTAGTTTCCTTCCTCTTGCTGAGCTTGAGGATCCTGTGACCAAGATGAGCTTTATGGATCACCATGGCTCAGTCTTTAAGTCAAAACTGTATTATAAAGATATCCAGTTTTACTGGCAGATGTTGTGCAGATCAAAAGCAGTCTTTGGTGACATTCAGTGATGTATGGGTTACAGTAAATTAGAAAGGCTCTAAGATGCCCCTGTGCAGTTTCACAATGAGCAGCTGCCAAATTAATAGATGGATCTTTTTACCTTATTCTGTGTAATTTTGTGGTATTCTTTCCTGCTGTTTATGCACTAAAGTGAAATGGGAATGTAACCTCAAATCTCCGGACATGAATCTCCTTTGATGCTGCATCCTCTAAAGCAGTCACCCCAAAGCTTCATTACTTTCACTAGAGAAAACCCTAACCTTGCCACTACCAATCATCTATGAGCAATCTGAATGAACGGTCAATTCTATTCCTGACCAGCCAAATCCGTTTCACATCCAGCATAAACCAAGCACATGTCTTATACAAGGAGAAACACTCACAAGTTTGAGTTAAAGATTGGAGCTTAATGCTATGACTTTGAGGTCCACTCTCAGTTTTGGGTAGGAGAGTGGTAATGGACAGAGGTGAGGAATTGCTTAAAGTAGAAGAGTTAAAATAATTAAGATGCAATTGCTTGTCAGTTTGTGAATAAACCATATATAGAGTAATTGACAATACTATTGAGAGTGATACAACACCCACAAAAATGCAAGGAATGTAACTACAGCAGGTTCATGACTAGTTGCTAGGAAACTAAACTCAATATTCCCCACATTAGCCAAGAGATCACAACTCCAATGGGAATGTTTAAACTCACATTTAAACACACGTCAGCAACAGACAGCTCTGAGCATGTGTTTTCTGTCAATCAGCAACAGAACAGAATTCCAACCCCTAGAAAAATACAGCTAGGTCATCAAATAGTTCCCTGGAAGGGGCCACATTCAGCACTGACCCACACCCAGGAATTTACATTCACCCATTTGTCATACTGGATATTTCCATTCACTCTATGAATGGCTTTCTCTTCGTCTTATTTCAATACTGATTGCAGCTTTCAACCCTTCAACTCAGAATCTTCTTAAAATTCATCCTGACCCTGAGCAGAATTAGATTATCCTGAGTTTGTGTGGCTGCTGCTGAAGGCCTGTGGCTGTTTCTGGCAATCCAGTGGCATGGTAGTGTAGTGGTTAGCACAACGCTTTACAGTACCAGCAACTCAGATTCAATTCCCGCCGCTGTCTCTAAGGAGTTTGTACGTTCTCCTCGTGACCGTGTGGGTTTCCTCCGGGTGCTCTGGTTTCCTCCCACATTCCAAAGACATATTTGTTGGTAGGTTAATTGGTCATTGTAACAACTGTCCGGTGATTAGGCTAGGGCTAAATTGGGGTTACTACGTCGCGCAGTTCAAAGGGATGGAAGAGACTACTCTGCATTGTATCTCAACAAATAAATAAATAAATTCTGGTTACCAGACCTTTGGAGGCAGAGCAAAGTCAAGATGGTGCTAAACAGCAACTCTTCTGCTTGCATCTTTGGAAACAGCCTTATTTCTACCTTTGATATCACTTCTTTTCCTTTTCAAGGTTCTTTTGAAGACCCTGACCTGGAGTTACATTCTGACTTCGGTTCTTTGTGGGAATGGGACCTGCTCTCAGGGCTTCACGACTGGCTGCTTTTCAATATCCCAAGGGGGACTAGCTCGCCTTCAGGGTGCTGGATCATCGTGGCTCCGGGGACGTGCTGATTCTAGTCCGGTTCCGCTGACGGAAGTGTCGCGGGAGATCATGGAACATCAGCAGCAGCGGGTTAGCTGCCGGTGGATGTGTGTCCAGAGAGCTGCGCCTTTCTGGGACCAACTCCCTGGGCGCAGAGCTGGGAAAAAGCGACGCAACAGACGCTTTACATCCTAAATCAGTGAGTTGTTTGTCATGTCTCCCCTCTCGCTGTGAAATGGGGACATCTCTTTTCCCCTTATTAGGGCGAGGGCCTGTGGTACGTTGACTTACTGGGTGAATGAGTAGTTTCTGGGGTACTGCAAGTCTGTGTCTTTATTAATGCTTTGCTGCACACCTGACTGCTCGGTGGGGGGTGCCTATGCTTTCTTTTGCTGGTGGGGTTGGGGATGGTGTGTCATTGTCTTGTTGCTGCTTGTGAGGGGGAGGAAAAATTTGGGGGGGCTTTGGGGTTCTAACATTTTAACTGTCATTCATTCTTTGGGGCACTCCTCTGTTTTCATGGATGTTTGCAAAGAAAAAGAATTTCAGGATGTATATTGTATACATTTCTCTGACATTAAATGTACCTATTGAAACCTATTGAGGTTTTGTGCAGCTTGCCTGCATCTTCAGATCAGCTCCTGTGCATGTTCTGTGCACACAGCTCTAAGGAAAGAATTCAGTTTCCTCTACTCCAGCATTATATGGCTTTGTTATATCTTCATGCATGAACACAGTGAGCGTGTTTAAAGCAGCAAGTGAACTGTCAGCCTGACCCAAGCATTCTCTCAGCCTTGATGCTATTGCAAACGTTCCATCAGTTCAGCCATAGCACAGAAAACTGTTGTACTTCTGGTGAAAAAAATCTTTCTCAATCATCTTTTGCTGAGTCACAAACAAGAGAAAATCTGCAGATGCTGGAAATTCTTCTTACTCTAACTTCTCATCTTTCTTCCCAGTCCTGATGAAGGGTCTTGGCCTGAAACGTTGACTGTTTACTCTTTTCCACAGATGCTGCCCAGCTTGGTGAATTCCTCCAGCATTTTGTGTGTGTTGTTTGAAAATCTGCAGATGCTGGAAATCAACGCACAATTTCCACCCTTTCCTTAAATTTACCAGGTCCATTTCCGACACTCCCTCCCCTTTCTCCATCTCTCTGTTTCTATCTCTGGAGAAAATTTTTCCACTGATATCTTTTATAAACCCACCAATTCTCATAGCTACCTGGACTATACCTCTTCCCACCCTGTCACTCATAAAAATGCCATCCCCTTCTCTGAAAACCTCTGTCTCCTCCGCATCTGCTCTCAGGATGAGGCTTTTCATTCTAGAATGAAGATGTCTTTCTTTTTCAAAGAAAGGGGTTTCCCTTCCTCCACTAGTAACTCTGCCCTCATCTGCATCTCCTCCATTTTACACAAGTCTGCCCTCACCCCATCCACCCACCACCCCACCAAGGACAGGGTTCCTCTTTCCTCACCTACCATCCCACCAGACTCTGTGTTCAGCACATAATTCTCCGTGACTTCTGCCATCTCCAGTGGGATCCCACCACCAAGCACATCTTTCCCTCCCCCCCCAACTTTTCACTTTCTGCATGGATCACTCCCTATGCAACTCCCTTGTCCATTCATCCCTCCCCACCGAACTCCTTCTCGATACTTGTCCTTGCAAGCAGAACAAGGGCCACATCTGCCCCGACACCTACTCCCTCACTACCATTCAGGGCCCCAAAGAGTCCTTCCAGGTGAGGCGACACTTCACCTGTGAATCCATTGGGGTCATGTACTGTGTACAGTGCTCCCGATATGGCCTGTATACAGGTTTCCCCACCATCCGAAGGTAGACTGTTCCTGTGAAACGGTTCGTAAGCCGAAATGTCGTAAAGCGAAGAAGCAATTACCATTTATTTATATGGGAAAAATTTGTGAGCGTTCGCACACCCAAAAACAACCTACCAAATCATGCCAAATTACACATAAAACCTAAAATAAAGTAACATATAGTAAAAGCAGGAATGCTATGATAAATACACAGCCTATATGAAGTAGAAATACTTTTCCACAATCACTACCGCACTGTTCTTCGTAGCGAAAATCTCGTGCAAGCGCCGTCAGCAGAAAGTCTCACGCAAGCGCTGTTGGCAAAAACACTCTCTCTGGTAACCTTTAAGCTATGAAGCTGCCAAATTATACTAAGTAACACGTAAAAATACACAGCCTATATAAAGTAGAAATAATGTATGTACAGTGTAGTATCACTTACCGCAATTGGTTCAGCGCCGAGCACACTGATGATGGTGTGTTAGACTGAGTCATCGCAGGTTGGGTGGTGCAGTGGACCCCACCCTCCAGGCCGCCGACAGATACCGATCCGCGAAGCATGCAGGGGTCCAGCGGTAGCCGGGAGGCATCCATCACATCTTGAAGAAAAAAGCCAAAATAAACATGCTAATTAATTAGGTGCCGCCCGGCACCTAATTAATTAGCATGTTTATTTCGGCTTTTTTCTTAAAGATGTGCTGTGTGCCTCCTGGCTACCACTGCATTCTCCGCGAATTGCGGGGTGGTGGGATACTGGGGTGTCATCCCGTCGTCTGTTTCCATTAGAACAGGCAGCTCATCTTCTCCTATGACTGCCTGCCTTGATGTCGAAGGTCGAGGTTCGTCATCTGCTGTGGCTGATGCGGAAGGCTTGCTTGACTGCTGAGCCTCGCGCATTTTTCTATCATACAGTTCTTTGTAAGGTCTCAAACCATCCTGCAAATATCCCCTAAACCTATGTACCCTTTCAAAATTAAAGTCGTACTTTATCATTGCAGTGAAAATCTCACGCAGTTGCTTCACGTTCAGTTCCTGGACGACTTCACTTTCGGTCCATTCACTACTGCATTCAGTTTCAATTCTTATCCTTTCCTCTTCCAATTGCATCAGCTCTTCATCTATCAGTTCTTGGTCATGGGATGCCAAAACCTCTTCAACATCATGTTCGTCAGCTTCCACAAGCCAAACTCACCGAGTCCTTACTTCGTTCACCACGACTGAAATGCTTAATTATATCTAGTTTTACGCTAAGTATAACACCCTCACGAGCTCTTTTTGGCTTTTCTGATACGTTAGAACTCACCTTGCTAATGGCTGCTCAGTGCAACGTGTTTAAGCAATGCTGGCTAGAATGCCGTTCCGAATCCGGGGGAGAGCAGCTGCTCGGGGTGCGCGCTGCCTTTTATTGCATGCTAATTTTTTCGCGTGCTGATTTTTCCCGCGCGCTACTTTTTTCTCGTAACAGTGAAAACACCTTCTGAAAGCGAAAACAGGGTACTAATGTAGGTCTTTCGTAACAGTGAGGTTTCGTAAAGCGAACGTTCGAAAAGCAGGGGACACCTGTATCGGTGAGACCCAACGTAGTTTGGGGGACTATTTCGCCGAGCACCTACGCTTTGTCCGCCAAAAAAAGCATGATCTCCTGGTGGCCACCCATTTTAATTCTACTTCTCATTCTCATCCCAACGTATCTGATCATGGCTTCCTCTACTGCTGTGATGAGCCACACTCAGGTTGGAGGAGCAACACCATATATTCTGTCTGGGAAGCCTCTAACCTGATGGCATGAATATCGATTTCTCGCACCCAGTAAATGCCCCCTCCCTTCTCCTTCACCATTCCCATTTCCCTCTCTTACCTTATCTACTTAGCTGACCAACACCTCCCTCTGGTGCTCCACCCCCTTCCCTTTCTTCCATGGCTTTCTGTCCTCTCCTCTCAGATTCCCCCTTCTCCAGCCCTTTACTTTCTCCCCCCTCCCAGTTTCACCTATCCCCTACTACCTTGTACTTCTTCCTCCCCTCCCACCTTCTTACTCAGAATTCTCACCCCTTTTTCCTACTCCTGATGAGGGGTCTCGGCCCAAAGCATCAACTGTTAACTCTTTTCCGTTGATGCTGACTGGTCTGCTGAGCTCCTCCAGCGTTTTGTGTGTAAATCTTTTGTGTGTAGTAAACTTCAATCAATGTCTCTGACAGCAACAAAGAGCAGCTGCATGGAACCTCTGAGCAACAATTTCAACAAGATCATTCAATCCTTACCGTGCTGGGGTCTAAGACCGAGGAACTCTTATACTGAACAAGAAAGGTGGAGAGGCAGAGAAAGGAGAAATAAAAGGAGGAAGAAAGGAAAAAAGGACAGTATAAACAAAGGATAGGAGAAAAAGATGAGAGACAACAGATAAAGAGAGATATTAGTGGTAGAAAAATAAAGGTTGAAAGATAGAGAGCAAGAATGAAGGAAGTTATTAACAATCAGTTTTGCTTCAATCAGCAGGGGTATCTGCAGTAACAAGTAGTAAAGCTGATGATAATACATTTTAATAAACTTTACCCACAGAGACATCTGACCTTTCACTATTACCCTGGATTCAACACTGCATCCAATGTCATTCCATAAACAGCCCTGCCAATGGACTAGGTACACTCCACCTAGTCCCTCAGCAAAGCTGGCATAGTCAGTATCATCCCCATTTATTCCAATAGGGTTGCCAACATTACTCTGAAAGGTTAAGGCCAACTCATCTTGTTTTCCTTATTTCTCAAATTTTAAAAATGTATTTATGTGTTCCATTAACTAATAGCAGCTTTGTGGGCTTTTTGAATATTGATAATTTTTACTGTCTTTCAGAACTTTTGTTGGCTACCCAAATATGATGCTGCGCATTCCTTGAAAACATGGTGCAGAAGTGTGCTGAATCTGGCCCACATTTTCTGACTACTGTCCACACTGGGGCTGCCTCTGAATTTTCGGGGCCCTGTTGCCCCTCAGGTGCTGCCAGTGTTTCAACCCAGCTGTCCTTTGAAACACAGTGAGCTGCAGGCAACAGAAAGTTAGCCCTACCTGTGAACTCCCAAAGACAGATCTTTGGGAGTCTCTGTCCAGAAGTAATGGTGTAGGGGTAATGAGAAGAGAACCCACATTGAAGGTGTCCTGCTTATGAACAGTTAGTTTTTAAAAAGTTTTTTATTTTTCTAAAAATTTTAATCGATGTATAATGCAGAATAGGTCCCTCAAGCCATGTCATCCAGTGTCCCCCAGTTTAATCCTAGCCTAATCATAGGACAATTTACAATGACCAATTAACCTACCAACTAGTACGTCTTTGGACTGTGGGAGAAACTGGAGCACCTGGAGGAAATCCACGCGGTCACGGGGACAACGTACAAGCTCCTTACAGGCAGTGGTGGGAATTGAACCCAGGTCACCTGTACTGTAAAGCCTTATGCTAAACACTACACTACCATGCCACCTCAAGGAATCAACAGAGTTTCACTGAGCTGGACAATTGACGTCATCGGTGGACAAATAACGTAGTGCAAAACAAAAACAGGTTTGGAAGACGAGCACTGTGGTAACCATGGCTTCAATTGAAGGGACCAGGAGATGATGAAAAGAGAGAAACTGAGTTCTGTGGTTCAAATAAAATGTATAATAAACAAACTCAACAGTTTCCTTTAGTGATGTTGTATAAACTATTCTGTTAGATTCTATCACTAACTCACATTTCATTTATTTTCTTTATAAACTGTCCCATCTCGGAGATCACAGTCTAACCCATTCCTCCATATCTTTCATTATATGGCGTATGGACATTTAGTGTCACAACCCCTCCCCCTCTGCCTTGCCACTTGTCCTTGAAAACAAGCTTCCTTTCTGAAATACTGCTGCCTTTATGTCAAGAATCTCCCACACTAGAGGTTAAGAGTTCTGGAATATCCCCCCATTATTTTATGCCTGCCTGTTTATTGTCCAAATTGAGAAGTTAAAAAAATTGGATCATATGCAACTCAGAGAGTGCATACAAATAATCCCGTTTGTTGAATTTGGAACTGCCCAAGTAAGACCTCACTCCTTTAATAAATTGTGGTACCTTAATGTGCTATTGTCTCTGTAAACTTCTGGAATTTAATTTCTCTTTGAAAAGGTAAAAGAGCAAGAGTAATTTTTATCACTGTCGTTGCAGCCTAATGTGACATGAAGAAGCACGGCCAAAACAGTAAATGTAGCTGCATATTTCTAAGCAACAGAACAAGGTTTGGTCAAACATTTTTAAAACAACCTGTTATAATAATCACTGTGATTAAAGTTATTGGTCAGAAGCAAAGAGCACTGCCAGAATTATGTCACTTGCAGACTCTTTGCAATTGTTCATTGTGGAACTGTGCAGTCAGCAAGGGTTTAATTCTGCTCCACCCCCACCCCTCACCTTCCCTGTCCCCTAACTAATCCTCAGGAATTTAAGGAGTTGCAGGGTGAAGCCACTCCTTGGGATCTGCTGATTGCTCACTGCCAATTCCTTTTCATTCATCATTTCTAGACACTGTCTCCAGCTTTCAGAGAACTTCCTAACTTAATCTCAGAATGTGTCATTTTTTGATTAGTCAAAGTGCTTGAAACTAGAATTTCTTATTTTCCACTCAATATCAGCTTCAGGACCACCAGATCACATAGAATTCAGGATTAGAAGAGCATCAAACTCCCTTTTTCACACAATTCCTGCAAATACTCTTAGATAATCGAACACTGTTACTGTGTGAGAATTGTTTCTGTTCCTCTCACCAGCAATCCTGTGGCTTCTCTCAGCTGAAATGCCAGTCCGATACAAATTAATCCTGAATTAGAGACAACTGCTTTTTCATGCCAAAGTGCTCAGATTGAGACAGTCCAGTTTACAGTCAGTGGCCACTCTATTAGGTACAGTGTGTATCTCTGTACATTCGTGGTCTTCTACTGCTGTCACCCACCCATTGCAAGGCTCAATGTGTTGCGTGTTCAGAGATGCTCGTCTGCACACCACTGTCGTAAAGCGTGGTTATCTGAGTTACTGCGCCTTCCTGTCAGCTTGAACCAAACCAACCATTCTCCTCTGACCTCTCATTAACAAGGCATTTTCACCCACAGAACTACTGGTGATTTTTGTTTCTCGCACCATTCTCTGTAAACTCTAGAGACTGTTGTGCATGAAAATCCCAGGAGGTCAGCAGTTTCTGAGATACTCAAACCATCCCATCGGACACCAACAATCATTCCTCAGTCAAAGTCACTTAAATCACATTTGTTTCCCCACTATGGTGTTAGGTCTGAACAACAACTGAACCTCATGTCTGTATACTTCTATGCATTGAGTTGCTGCCACCATGATTGGCTGATTAGATATTTGCATTAGTGACCTACAGTCAGTCTTAAGAGGAACCTTTCATTCATTCTGGCAGAGTTTAAACTCGGTCTCAATGTGAAAAGCTACAATCGAAAACACCATAATATTTAGTTCAGCCTTGTTTTCTTAAAGAAAAGTGGTAATATTTGTGAGATTATAATATGTGCTAGTAAATCAGTATTCTGACGCACCCGATGAGTTATTGGTTGCAATAGGATTACAATGCCAATTCTCACATTGGCTAATACTCACAGATCTTTGCAGTTGGCATCACAGAGAGTGGTCCATTTGTTCTGCTGGTGTGGCTGCCATTTTATACACTGGTAGTTGGGATCCAGATAAGAGCCATTCAGGCTGTCGTTGTCTTGCATTAACCCTGAGAGCCAATGGGGAGAAAGAGCATTGGTGTGAGCCTCAGCCAAGATGAAAATGTTCTCTTAAATCACTGAACCCTGCTCTCCAAAGATGAAAGTCCTAGACAGTGAGACTCAAACCTTCTCCCAATGGTACACAGTCAGCTACCACGTGCACAGAGGCATTGACTACCAGTACTCCCATTGGCCAATCCATCAATATCCAGAAGAAAAGGAACAAGCAGTCAATCGGCAACATTAGCAAGGTGATGCAAGGATCAATAACTCTGGACGTCCCTGGACCACTCCTCCCACCCATGCTCAATTCCCCAAACATCCAAAGAGATGCTGCGAGTAAAAGACAGTGGCCAAAGCTGGTACTCTGATTGGCAGGGACACAATAATGGATTCTCTCAAGCAGGGGTTCCCAATGGACCCCTTGCTTAATGGTGTTGGTCCATGGCATAAAAAAGGTATATACAGTTTTACTCAGCTTGGTTCCTATCATATTCGTTTTTGCTCCTCTCTGTATCTAAGTGTTTAGGATATTCATTTTTGATGAAACCAAATGTTCCAAACACGTTTGTATCTTCATGGAACCATTCTGTCAGCATTGTTTTTCTACAAGTATCTTCACTGGTTATCAAGGATGTTCTTTTGAGAAGAGGGACAAGGCATCTGTGCATTTTGAGATTTCGATGACAATTCTGTTGGAAATTATATGTGGGAGAGACTTGTATCATTTCCTTTTTTTTAGGGCAAAAAGAGTATACAGCAGGAGAAATCATGTACCCTCCCAACCACAAAAAGCAGAGGAAATCAGTTTAATAGGACGATGCACTGGTGACTTTATCATAGACAGATAGGTCATCAGGAAGTGTATTCCTAAACTGGATTACTACCATGTAAACTGTGATCGGTAGAATGTTGCTAAAAAGTGTTTGGAAGAAAAACATTTGAAACATGTCATTGCAAGGGTTAAACTGCCCGAATTAGCCTAGGAGGAATGATGCCATGGACAACGAATACCACATAGATTTGGGAATGTTCAAAGAAATGCCTTAAGAGTCTGTAAGGCATAGCAGCAGGATTAGGCCATGTGGCCCAACAAGCCTGCTCTGCCGTTCAACGATGGCTGACTTATTATCCCGCTTCAATACCATCACCTCCTACAAAGTGAAACCAACCAACAGAGATGACAACGAAGTTTCATTGCCAGATGAGCTCAATGCTTTCTATGCTCTCTTTGACTGTCAAAATATGGAGGCACCTTCACAAACTGCCACAACCCCTAATGACCCTGTGATTTCAGTTTCTGAGGCTGATGTGAAAGATCCTTCAGGACGGAGAACCCATAGAAAGCGTTTGGCCCAGATGGGGTATTGGGCTGAGTAAGTGTGCTGATCAACTGGCTGGAGTGTTCACTGAGATCTTTAACCTCCCACTTCGGCAGTCTGAGGTACCCAGTTGCCTGAAGCAGGCTTCAATTATACCAGTGCCCAAGAAGAATGTGATAACCTGCCTCAATGGCTGTCATCCAGCAGCACTTACATCCACTGCAATCAAGTGCTTTGAGAGGTTGGTGATGAAACATATCAACTCCTGCCTGAGAAGTGGCTTGGCTCCACTCCAATTTGCCTACTGTCACAACAGCTCAATAGCAGACACCATTTCATTGGCTCTTCACTCAACCCTGGAATATCTGAACAGTGATGACGAAGTATACATCTGGATGCTCTTCATTGACTACAGACTATCATCCTGTCCAAACTACTCAATAAGCTCCAAGACCTAGGACTCAATACCTCCTTGTGCAATTGGATCCTCGATTTTCTCACTTGCAGACCCCAGTCAGTTCGGACTGGCAACATCATCTCCTCCACAATCTCCATCAGCACAGCTGCACCACAGGGCTGTGTGTTTAGCTCCCTGCTCCATTCACTTCATACTTCTGACTGTGAGCTAAGCACAACTCCAATGCCATATTTAAGTTTGCTGATGACACCAATGTCTTTCACGGAATCAAAGTTGGTGATGTATCAGCGTATAGGTAGGAAATTGAAATTCTGGCTGACTGGTGGCACAACACCAACCTCTCACTCAGTATCAGCAGGACCAAGGGGCTGATTATTTACTCCAGGTAGAGGAAACCTGAGGTCTATGAGCCAGTCCTCATCAGCAGATCAGAGGTGAAGAGGGTCAGCAGCTTAAAATTCCTTGGTGTTATTGTTTCTGAAGATCGGTCCTGGCTCCAGCATGCAAGTTCCATTACAAAATAAGCATGCTAATGCCTCTACTTTCTTAGAAGTTTGCAAAGATCTGGCATATCATCTGAAACTTTAACAGATGTCTCTACATGTGCAGTGGAAAGTTTCTTGACTGGTTGTATCATGGCCTGGTATGGAACCACTAATACCTTTGAACAGAAAAGGCTACAAAAGGCCCATTCATCACAGGTAGAGCCCTACCCATCATTGAGCATATCTACATGGAATGCTGCTGCAGGAAAGCAGCATCCATCATCAAGGACCTCCACCATCCAGGCAATGCTTCCATCAGCAAGGAGGTACAGCAGCCTCAGGCTACACCACCAGGGTCAGGAACAGTTATTACCTCTCAACCATCAGGCTCTTGAACCAGAAGGGATACTTCACTCAACTTCACTCATCCCAACACTGAGTAGTTCCCACAACCAATGGACTCATGTTCAAGGACTCTTTATTTCATGTTTTTGATATTTATTGCTTATTTATCTATTATTATTATTATTTTTCTTTTCATTTTGTTTTTATTTTCTTTTTGTATTTGCACAGTTTGCTGTCTTTTGCACATTGGATGTTTGTCTGCTTTGTTGTGTGTGGTGTTTCATTGATTCTATTGCATTTCTTTATGTTTACTGTGAATGCCCGCAAGAAAATGTATCTCAGGATTGTATATGGTGACTTTTACGTACTTTGATAATAAATTTACTTTGAATCCCATTGTCCTGCTTCTCCCCATAACCTTTGATGGCGTTACTAATCAAGAGCCCACCAACTCTGCTTTATTGGGCTTGGCCTCCACAGCCAAACATGGCAAGAGGAATAGGAAGATCCAATGTGCTGGAGGAACTCAGCAGGTCAGGCAGCATCTATGGAAAAAAGTCCAGTCGATGTTTCAGGCCAAAACCCTTCGGAGGGATGGGAAGAACAGCTGATCAGAAGAAATAATCAGAAGACCTTGATACTTAATTGCTTATTAGGATAAAATTGTTTATATTTAGTGCCTTGTTGCCACTTATAGATTTAAAACACTGTTGAACACTTAGCTATTCAAGGAATGTAGACTACCCTGCATTAGTGTTATCTGGCCATGAGTAAGTGCTGGTGGGCCACCTTTTGGAACACCATTGTCTGTATGGTTAAGGTGCTCTGAACATGCTACCGGATATGGAGTTTGCACATTTTGACCCAAAGACAAAGAAAGAATGTTACCACCTGTTCAGGTCGAAGTGACTTGTGACTCTTGAGGAGCTTCTTGACCAGCAAGGTGTGTAATGTGGAGAGATGGTGATGCTCCCATGAACCTGTTGTCTTTATCCTTCAAGGCAGTGGAGGATGCAAATGTGCAGCATATTGTGCTAAAGAACCCTTGATAGTCTTGCCGAAGGGTTTTGGCCTGAAACGTCGACTGTACTTTTTTCCATAGATGCTGCCTGGCCTGCTGAGTTCCTCCAGCATTTTGTGTGTATTGCTCGGATTTCCAGCATCTACAGATTTTCTCTTGTTTGCTGTTAGTTGCACTGTTTAGATGGTTTACATCGCAGACAACGTGGCGATGGTAGAGGGAGTACGCATGGATGACGTGCTGATCATGTGAACTACTTTGTTATGATTGATGTTGAGCCTGCTGAATGTTATATGGAAAAATATTCTGCAAGCTTAAAAACTCAGTACAAAATATCCACTTGGAGTAGGGTGACACCAGGCACCATCTTGGTTCTGGATGTAAAAGTCACAGGAACATTCATCAGATCTGCCTATGCAGCCAGACCTTTCATTATGCTGTTCCAGCCAAGTCTCTGGTCGGTGGCAATTGCAAGGTTACTGGTTGTGGGAAGTTAGGTGATGACAATAGAGTTTTAATTTAATAGGAGCTAGTAAGACTCTCTCTAGTTGGAGATGTTCACTGTTTGGTATAAGTTACCAGATGTTGTCCTAGATGTTACCCAGCTGTTGCTGTACATGGGTATGGACTGTTTCATTATCTGTAGAATTGCAAATGAAATTGTACATGCCACAGTTGATCACTGAAATTACTGACTGCCATTACATTGACTGCCTTGTCCAAATCTGGAGCAAGACTCACCATCGGTACAGAACCTACTTTGCTGTTCTTCCTCAAAGTATTACTTCTTCTTCTTCATGTGCCTTGCGTGCTACACGCTTGTAAATTAAAGTACTACATTGCCGCTAAATCTTGCAGATTGCAAAGCTATTGAGGTCTTGTGTCTCTCACATCACAGAAGCTGCCATGGGGACAGAAAAAAGGCCTGCCTACCTGTTGACTTCTTGAACCCTTGCTGACCCACAGCTGTCGAGCACTTTTACCCAAACCCAGCCATGTACAGTACATTACCAAAGACAGCAAGCCAGGAGGAATGAGTGCTGGAATGATGTGTGAATCATTGTGCACGAGTTCACAAAAATGCCGAGTGGTGAGAGAAATAGAGGGAGGACACTGCTCTGGAATGGAGGAAGAAAAACAAATGGGGTCTCTTGAGGAGCCTAAAGTGCTTCATCTAAGGGACTAATCCTAAAAAGAGGAATAGTTCTGGAACGTCTATTTCATGTGGAATTCCGGCAGCCCCAAAGAACTGACAGGACATTGCCAGATACCCTGGGATATATCTCAAGGCTCCCCACCCAGCCATCTATTGCATGACAACATTTCAGTCGTGAACATTTCAAAGGAATGGCAGAATTATTCCCATGGTATTTTCTAACAAAAGGTACTGAAAGATTCACAGTATTAAACGTTTGACTACAAAATAGTACATCTTTTAGAGCTGACCAGAGTAGCAACAGAAGCTCTGATTCCAAAGGTACTCAACACCTTGTGGGCACAAAACATCAACATGCAATAATAACGCACAAAACATTTTCTGACTGTGCTTTGGCAGGTCTTTTTAGCACTAGTTTCATGATGGTAATTAATGGATTGGCTGATAGAGCTGGGGTGCAAGTTAGTTTGTTGAGAAAAGAGGGATATTGCCTCAATTCCATGACCTATTCAATTTTTAAATGTCAGGAGACACCATTCAGCCATTGTACTACCATTTTATAGAAGACTATCATCATTCCAACCCTTTTACTTATTTAACCTCTCACGTTGGCAGTCAGAGGTACTCATTTGCTTCAAGCAGCCTTCAGTCATACTGGTGCCCAAGAAGAACATGGTACACTGACCCAACGTTTATTGTCCAGTAGCTCTTGCATCCACCGTGATGAAGTGCTACCAGATGCTGGTCAAGAAGCATATCAACTCCTGCCTGAGGAGTGACAAGGGTTCACTACCATTTGCCTACTTTCACTCCAGGTCAACAACAGATATTTGCTCTCCGCTCAGCTCTGGAATAACTGGATAGCGAAGATGCATACATCAGGACGCTCTTCATCCACCACAGCTCATCATTCAGCACTACCATCCCCTCAAACTAATCAATAAGCTCCAAATCCTAGGCCTCAATACCTCTTTGTACAACTGGATCCTCACTTTCCTCACTTGCAGACCCCAGTCAGTTCCGATTAGCAACATCTCCTTCTCAATCTCCCTCGGCACAGGAGCACTACAAGCCTGTGAGCTTAGCACCTGCTCTATTCACTTCATACTTATGACTGTGAGTCTAAGCACAGCTCCAATGCCATATTTGAGTTTGCAGGTGACACCACTATTGTTGGCTGAATCAAAGGCGATGATGAATCAGCATATAGGAGGGAGAATGAAAATCTGGCTCAAATTTGAAAAAAGGTCCTGGAGCCAGTCCTCATTATGAGATAGGAGAGGGTCAGTAACTTTAACTTCCTCGGCATTATCATATCAGAGGATCTGTTTTGGGACCAGCATGTACAGAAAGTACCATTACAAAGGATGCATGACACCACCTCTATTTTGTTAGAAGTTTGCACAGATTCAGTGTGTCATCTAAAACTTTAACAAACTTCTTCTTCTTCAGCCATGTCATCCCTAGGGGGGCAGCAGCCCGCCAGAATCCTCTGTCCTGGACCACTCAGGTGGTGGCCCTGGATGATAAAAGATTGATCGACCCCGCGGCTTCCACAGACTTTCAGCTTTCACCATCCGACTTCATATATCTTCTCAGCGAAGATCCTTTCTCTCCCTTTAGCACTGGGTTTCTACGGGATGGGGTTGCTAGCCCCATTCCCAGCCCTCCTCCTTTCACAGATGGGTTTGGGACTGTCCAAGGCAGAGTCTTATAGATGCACAGCAGGGAGTGTTCTGACTGGCTGCATCACAGCCCAGTACGGAAATACCAATGTCCAGGAATGGAAATGCTTACAGAAAGTTCTGGATACAGACCAGTCCATTATAGGAAAAATCCTCCCCTTCATTAGGCACATCTACAAGAAGAGCTGCCACACAAAAGTAGCATTCATCATCAAGGACGTACACCATTCATGCCATGCTCTCTTCTTGCTACTGCCATTGGGAAGGAGGTACAAGGGCCTTGGGCCCCACCCCTCCTGGATCAGGAAGAGTTATTACCCGTGTGGATAAGTTCACTCATCTCAACTCTGAACTGACTCCACAATCCATGGACTCACTTTTGAAGGCTCTACAACTCATCTACTCAGTATTATTGATTTATTTGTTTGTTTTGCAGAGATTGTCTTCTTTTGCACGACGATTGTTTGTCAGTCTTTGTGTGTAGTTTTTTTTCATTCATTCTATCGTATTACTTTGTTCTACTGTGAATGCCTGCAAGAAAATGAATCTCAAGGCAGTATATGGTGACATGTGTGCACTTTGATAATAGATTTACTTTGAACTTGAACTTGTGTTTTCTCCATAGCCTTAGCATTTTGATAAACATTCAAATATTTATCCGATGCCCTTTTGAATGCCACAATTCAACCAGTATCGACAATAAGCTCCAGATCAGTGGTTAAGAATGATCTTCTATTGTGTCTCTCCCGATATCTGACAGTCAATTCAAGTGCATTTTATCTGGTTCTTCACCCATCCACTAACGGGCACAGTTTCTCTCTACATATCCCACATAAAACTGTCAAAGCACAAGTTCATCAAGTCTCCCCTCACTATCTTCTGCTGTAAGGAGCAAAAAACTTCAGATTTTAAAAATGTATATTTTTGTAAATGAATCCTGAAAATGGGTGAAATAGGTCTGATTGGGACAGAAGGGAATTGTGTGTTCTAATAAAGTGAGAATTTAGTAGCAGGATTTCTTTGGCAGATTTACACAGGACCCATAAGATGCATTACCCCGTTTACCATGTCAAATTTACCATAAACAAGAGCATCCCAGAGTGATTGTCAGCAAGGTCAAGCCTGATACAAACTTGAGGAATTAGCCTTGTTAATTATCATCCAACATCTACACATACCCACCTCATCAGGGAACATTGGGTAAGAGTCATTGATGGAACTGGAGGGCACTTCCCAACCATGTGGAACAAAATAGAACTGGGAAGGGTCAAGTGTAACACTATCCGCTGGTCAACTAACTCTGCACAGGTTGAACCTGGGACTGCCGGCTGAAATGCAAACAGAAAATGCTGGAAGCACTCAGCAGGTCAGTCAGCATCTGTAGATCTGTTAATGTTTCAGATCTAAAATTCTCTGCAGAACTCGAAAAGAGGGAACGCGGGTTTGTTTAAGTTGCAGAAAAAGTGGGAACACATGGATAGGACCAAGGAAATATCTCTGCTCAGAAGACTGCTCAGCTGATGCTTGGTCAGGACATTTATCAACAAAACCACTGAAGCATCTGTCTGTCAGCGGCAAATCAATCCTCCTTCACTGTCCTGGAAAGTAAAACAGTCTGACAATTATCACTCTGAAGGAGCATTTAAGTAGGTGCAGAAGAACTTAAATCAAATATTCCTACCTGGCTCCTGTTTAATCATTCCATTCAACATCTGAGTGTTTAAAGTGTTTGGCGGGGAGTCTGAATGTTTCCGTTTCTTGGCTGGATGCACAGGAATACCTCTGCAAAGATATGAGAAATTATGGAGGCCAGACTGAAGGAGGGATTGGGACCAAGAGAATTTGAAAGACAATCTTTATTCACATCTTTCTATCTCATGGGTTCAGCTAATTTAGGCTGTTCGGTGACTAGTCATGGGCAACTACCCAGATACTTGGGAATAATTCAGTACAAATTAGTCACAAATGGATGGGTTTTAACTACCTCAGCTGGAGCAAAAATGCAAACAGAGTGGACATTTAGTGAACTGAGTGCTTCTACAAACAGCCAAATAGCACACACTCACACAAACACACACATTCTTTCTACCTCTCTTTTAACATTGGGAACAAATGGATTCCGAATTCATTCAGTATCAAGAATTTAAAAGTATGAAGATTGAGAGATTGAAGAAAAGTATCTTTCACAGATGAAAGGATTGTATTAGAGTGACACACACAAAATGCTGGAGGAACTCAGCAGGTCAGGCAGCATCTATGAAAATGAATAAACACTCGAAGTTTCAGGCTGTGACCCTTCTTTAGGACTGGAAAGGAAAGGGGAAGACACCAGAATAAAAGTTGGGGGGAGGGGAAGGAGGGCAGTTGGAAGATGATAGGTGAAGCCAAATGAGAGGGAAAGGTCAAGGGCTAGAGAAGAAGGGATCTGATAGGAGAGGAAAGTGGACCCTAGGAAGGAGGAGACCCAGGGGAAGTGAGAGCAGGTGAGAAGAGTGGGGAATATAGGAAGAGGGGGAGATTTTTTTTACCGGAAGGATAAATCGTTATTCATGCTATCAGGTTGGAGGCTACCCAGATAGAATACAAGGTGTTGCTCCTCCACCCTGAGGGTGGCCTCATCTTGGCACAAGGAGCCCACGTCGGACAGGGAATGGGAATGGGAATTAAAATGTTTGGCCACCGGGAAGTTCCACTTGTGGCAGGTGGAGTGGAAATGCTTCCTTTAGAGTGGTCTATTTGAACAGCAATGCTCTGGATGTGTATAAACAAATCATGCAGTAAGAAACACACACACACACACACACACACACACACACACACACACACACACACACACTAAAACTAAAGTCTACTGCATCTTACTCTGGTCCATGATGCTGTAGAAGCTGATGAAGCATTTGTGACTGCTGGACATGATGGAGCTCATTTGGTGATATTCCTGATACTGGATACTGGGACATCATTGGCTCAGGCTTCATGTACATCTCCCGTGGCACATTGGAATAGTGTGGGTTGGGCGGCTGATGAGGGTGTGGTGGTTGCAGGTGTGTTTGTGCAGGGTGTTCCAGACGAGAAGGGGGTGCCATATGACAGAGGTGCTCTGGTGTCATGGTGCGGAGCAGGTGGGACTCTGCTGGAAGAGATAAGGAAGTTTAAATACATTGCAGACTGGAAAAATCCAGCAGCTTCCCTTCATACCGTGTGTCAATCTATGAACACCACTCGCATAGGTCATAGAACAGTACAACACAGTACAGGCCCTTTGACCCACAAAGTTGTGCTGACCTTTTAACCTAATCCAAGGTCAATCTAACCCTTGGCTCCCATGTAGCCCCCTAATTTTCTTTCATCTGTATGCCTATCTAAGGGTCCCTTAAAATGCCCCTAATATATCAGACTCTACGAACAGCACTTGCAACACATTCCACCCTCCGGCAACTCTGTCTAAAAATGTCTTCGACTGTCTGCTCCACCTACACTATACTCTTATCTTGGATACCTCTATCAATTCACCTCTCATCCTCCTTCTCTACAAAGTGAAGACCATTAGACATAGGACTAGAATTAGGCTGTTTGGCCCATTCATTCCAGCGTGGCTGATTTATTATCTCTCTCAACACCATTCTCCTGCTTTCTCCTCGTGACCTTTGATTCCCCTACTAATCCAGAACCTATCTATTGTGTACTATTTAATATTTCAGTAATATTGTAAATGTACTGTTTGATTAAGCATTCTTGGTTGTTTAGGTAAAAGTACGTAAATGGCATACGTTATTATGCTGCCACATCAAATGTGTGTGTATGGAATATATAAACAGAACAAATTGATGAGCAGTACGTTGAGAAGTGAGTGCCAGTTTTGCAGACTGCATTGGGTTTAAAGGCATACAGTTTGCTTCAGAGCTTGACTGCTCCAAACAAAACAGCCAAATTCAGTTTTGCAGGTATCGTGAAAGTAATGCAGGGACATTTAGAACCTAAACCATTGTTGATTGCAGAATGCTTTAGGTTTCATAAGTGGAATCCATCTCAGCATATGTCACTGAATTGAAGAGATTGTCTGAGTATTGTCAGTTCAATAATGGGCTTAATGATGCACTGACAGATTATCTCATTTGTGGAATTTTACAAGAAACATTCAAAAATAGCTCCTAACTGAAGCCAATTTACATTTAAAAGAGCAGATGAAACAGTGGTATCAATGGAAACAGCAGACAGAGATGCAGTCAGCAGTGAAGGTGAGGATGAAAAAAACTGCAGCATCTAAACACAGATCAGCCTGGCCAAACAAATTGTGTTATGATTATGGAAGAGGTTTACATACCACTGCAGGTTTAAAGGCGAAACTTACAGAAAATGCAACAATGTAGAACAAAAAGCATGCTAGGCAGACAAAAATAATTGGACTGCATAGAGAAGAAAGAAAGATAGAAAGTCAATACAGTTTTAAAAAAAGAGCTGTTGATGATAATGATGCGAATGACAAAGGGATTGAGTAGCCTTGAGATTTACAATGTGAAAACTAACAATAGACAAGCAATATGGCTTACCCCAGAACTGAACAGTAACTTAATTAAAATAGAATTGGATACTGGCTTGGCTGTTTCAGTCATTCCACAAAATAAGTCTGAATGACATTTCAAAGACACTAAACTGAAGCCTGCAGGTATCCAGCTATGAATTTATACTGTAGAAAAGGTCATTCCTGTATGAATGACAATCATATCAGTGAAATGCAACAACCATCAAGCCACATTGGGCTTGTATGTGGTAAAAGCAGGAGGCCAGCATTATGGGATCATGATTAGCCGAAACACTTACAACTTGATTGGAGATCCATCCATCATTTACATGCCACATCCCCTGCAACAGAATCAACTGAAAGCGAATTAAGAAAGTTACTGGATGATGTCACAGCAGTGTTCAAGGATGGCATTGGAATACTCAGACATATCAAGGGTAAAACAGTGCTAAATGAAAATGCTACACCCAAGTTTTGCAAAGCCTGTCCAGCTCCTTATACCAACTGTAATAAAGTAGCCAGTGAGTTGGATTGCATGGAAGTCTGACTTGAGTGGCACCCATGGGCAAGGCCAGTGGTCCTAGCAGCCAAGAAGCTTGGGTCTGTCAGCATCTGTGGTGATTTTAAGGTCATCATCAACCCAGTATTGAAAGTATATCAATATCCTCTACTCAGGGTACAGCCTATATTTGCAAACCTTTCTGGAGGAAAACACTTCAGCAAAGTGGACAGATGAGGCCTATCTACAGATGGAGATGGAAGAAAAGTCCAAAGTGCTTCTAAGCAAAAGCACTCACAAAGGGCTTTATTGTTATAATAGGCATCTGTCCTGCACTCTGGCAGAAAGCTGTGGGCCAGGTGTTTCGAGGCAGTCCAGGCACTCTGTGTTACCTGGATGACATGTTTGGTACTGGCAAGAATGACAAGGAACATCTCCAAAATCTGAAGACCGTGTTAAAAAGATTAGAAGGTTATGGGCACAATGAGTATGAATTCTTTAAACCAAGCATTCCTTACTGCGGTCACACTACTGACGCACAAGGATTACACAGGTGTGTTGAGAAAATTCATACAGGGCTGGATGCCCCAAGGCCAAAGGACATGTCACAGTTGCAGTCCTTCTCAGCATTTGTCAACTACTACAGCAGGTTCTTGGCAAATCTGGCTATTGTGTTCCACCCCCTAAACTCTTTACTACAGATCAGGATGAAATAGCAATGGACAAGCAATGTGAGTTGGTTTTTGAAAAAATAAAGGAAATGTTGATGTCAGACACTGTATTCACAAATTATGAACCACATTGTCCAGAGTTTGCCATGCATTGTTCAGGATGCCAGCACATCCAGATATCCAGAGCAATCAGAACCACTTCCTGCAGTCAGATTCAACTCCTACACCCATGGAGGAGGCCCCAGAACCTGAGGTTGCCTCACGGTCCCAGAATCTGAGATTGTTTCACAGGTCCCAGAACCAGAAATTGTTTCACAGGCCCCAGAACCTGAAATTGTTTCACAGGCCCCAGAACCTGACATTGTTTCACAGGCCTCAGAACCTGACATTGTTTCACAAGCCCCAGAACCTGACATTGTTTCACAGGCCCCAGAACCTGAGATTGTTTCACAGGCCCCAGAGCCTGAGATTATTCCACAGGCCCCAGAACCTGAGATTGTTTCACAGGCCCCAGAACCTGAGATTGTTTCACAGGCCCCAGAGCCTGAGATTATTCCACAGGCCCCAGAGCCTGAGATTATTCCACAAGCCCCAGAACCTGAGATCGTTTCACAGCCATAAGTCTCACCTGGCAAGCAGAATGACTCCCCCCATTAGGCAAGATGTTATCCCACAAGAGTCAAAAAATCTCCACAGTGCTTAAATCTTTGGGCCTGAATGTGGTAATTTAAAATGTACTATGCTGTGGATATCTGCCGAGTAGTTGTATTATATAATATACTGTGCATGTAAGTTGAGATGCATTGTATATTGTGTTGGAGTTTATAGCTAAGCATGGAGGAGTGTTGCCATTTAATATTTCAGTAATATTTGACTAATATGGTAAATATATTGTTTGATTGAGCATTCTTTCTTTACATACTGCATTGTGGGTTATATGTAAAAGTAAGTAAATGGCATATGTCATTACACCGCCACATCATATGTGAGTGCCTCGCTTAAAAGTAAAAATGAGCATATATGAGTTAACTCCTGGGCCCCCTTATTTTCCTTTCAATTGGCTTTTACTGTATGTTTTGGAATTACAAAACATAACACTATCAACCTCCACTTTAAATATGCCCAATAACAGTTTCCACAGCTGTTTGTGCCAATGAATTCCCTCGATTCACAACCCTCTGGCTATAGAAATTGTTCCTCATTGCTGTTCTAAAGATTGTACTTCTATTTTGAGGTTGTACCCTTTGGTCCTAGATTCCCCCTCTACAGGAAATATCTTCCACATTCACTCTATTTACGTCTTCCAATATTTGATAGGTTTCAGTGAAATTCCTCCTCCCCCATTCTTCTAAACTCCAGCAAGTACAGGCTCAGAGCCATCTAGAAAAAAGAAAAGCCCTTGTTCACTCAACCTACCCGCATAAGACTTGCATGGATACAATTTCCTGGCAGTATTATAATTCATAGTAGAAACATCATTAACTTAACAGGTTTGATATAAAATATCAATTGCACTGTCCCATAAGTTATTTATCTAAATTGGGTTTGATATTTCAGGGGTCTTGGCTGAGTTTAGTTACCCCAACAGTTCCTTCAGTGCTGCCTGACTGAAAATGATAGATAGATAATTTATGTTGTCCAGCGTTATAGCAGTTTATAGAATCACATAAATTTCTAGCACATTGAGGGCAGTTTGCTAATTGCTTGATTAAAATGCAACAGTTCAAAGGTTGTACTGAGCCACATACACAAGCTAGTATGAAGCTGAGAGAGAGACAGATCAGAATCAGCCAAACACATGTACTGATCATCACAACCAAGCTCAATCCTTTTCACAGCTGACATCCCCAGACATACAGTACACCATTCAAGTCTTAACCCAGATAGCAAGTGCAATCTGACTCTGATTTCTAGACCAGGACACTAGAGGACATCTTTGAACTAGTTTAAGATCAACCCACCGACATATATCTGAAGGCATTCACAGGGGTGTTTCTCTGGGTAACATAGGTGTGTGAACATTAGAGAAAAATATCCCAAGTATTGAAAAGTGCATTCAGCTCAGCTTTTTGAAGGCACTGATTGCCTGTACAGATGTCCACAGTGTTATAATCTTAAATAAATAACCCTCAAATATCGAACAAACATTTGAATATTGGAAGTGTCCTTTGAAAATGTAACAAGCCAAGGTGTATAAAGAGGAAACAGAGGATGTAGTGTTGAATTTCCAGGAGGCATTTGATAAGGTGCCACATAAAAGGATATTGCACAAGATAACCATGGATGAGATTGGGTAATATGCACAGGGAGTGGTTAATTGGTAGAAAAAAGAGTTGGGATAAGTGGATCATTTTTGGATTGACAATTTATAACTACTGTTCTACAACAGGGATCAGTGCTGGGGCTTCCATATTTAATTTCAATCTGCTCTGATAACCTATATGAAGGGTGGGTTACAACTTGTGAGAAGGACACAAAGAGCCAGTATGGAGAAATAGGCAGAATAAATAGTGGACAAGAAACTGGTAGATGGAATATGATATGGGAATATGTGATATTCATGTTGGAAAGATGTAAGTTATTATTTAAATAGAATTACACTACAAAGTGGTGTGATATAGGAAAGACACAAGTTAGCACGCGGGTACAGTGAGTAATTAAAGAGGCTGATGGGAAAGTTTTGATGCTGCTCAAAAGGTTGCTGCTGAGATTTGCTGGCTACAGTAAATTATTCCATATGATAAATGGCAAGATAACCATAGCAGACTGAACAGATGTATCAGGGAAGATAATTTTACAAGGCCATGATGCAAGAAGAAGAGGAGGAACGGGACTGATGGAATTGCTTTCCTTAGTACTGGCAAAGGCTTGATGGGCCAAATGGCCTTCTTTTCTGTCATAGTTTCTTTTCAGAGACGAGAAATTCCTTCACTCAGTGCTGTGAATCTTTAGAAGCCTGAAATCCAACATTACCAGGTTCAAGAACAGGTATTTCCCTTCAATTATTTCAGTCTTGAACCAACCGGCACAAACCTAATCACTAGAGTTTAGCAACATTATGACCACTTTGCACTAAAATGGACTTAGTCTTTTTTGTTGAACTTGTGTTCTTTCTTGTAAAAATTATGTTTAATATAAATTTAGTTCATTTTTTTTTCTTGTAAATGCTAATTATGTGCTTGTGGTGCTGCTGCAAGTAAGTTTTTCACTGAACTTGTGCATATGACGATAAACTCAACTTTGGAGCTCTCTGCTCCAGAGACGTTTGAGCTACAAGCGAGTGAATGGGTATGGGAAGAGACTGTGAAGTGATTCTGAGGTCAAGACATATTGATCATGGTTTTATTGAGCAGCAGAGCAGTCTTGAATGGCTGAATACTCTATTCCTGTTTCTGTTTCTTATTTTCTATGTAAATCACACAAAGCTCATCATCTGGCATTTGCAAACAGACATCTTTGCAGCAACGACACTGGACACCAGTTATACAGACAGCAACCTGCCCCCACCCTGCACACCAGCAGCTCAGTTACAATTGCAGGCTGAGACCCGGCCAAGCTTCTCCACAGTTAGGAGAGTTGGAAGTTAGGCTCCTTTACTGTATCTAGTATGTTGCAGAAAGCTTGAGCCCATTTATAAATCTTTCAATGTCCAACAGCCTGTTGTTGACTTTGAAGAACTATCTTGGCAAAAATCACAATTTCCAATTTGACTGTATTGAAGCAGCGAATAAAGAGGTAATCATGGGCATTCAAAAATGTACTGTGGTGGTACCTCTGTCCTGAGGCCTTGTGCTGAAACCTGAAGCGGAGCCACTCCAAGGGTTCTTTTCTCGAGGCATGTTATATTTTACCTCTCAGTCTGATCCTCACCCAATTTATTGCTTAAGGTGCTGATTCACAATCTGGAACATCTCATTAAAAACTATTAAACAATGACAGGCAACTCAGTCACAAGAGCCTCCACAGCCCCTTAAATATATACACTTTTGCTTAGAGGCTCTCTCTGAAATTCCCTCATCTATTCACCTGTGCTCACTAATCTCCCTCCCAGCACTTATCCCTACAAGTGGCCGTAGTACTGCATTTGCCTATTCATCTCCTCCCTCACCTCCATTCAGGGCCCTAAGCAGTCCTTCCAGGTGAGGCAACACTTCACCTGCAGATCTGCTCGGGTCACCTTTTGTGTCCGGTGCTCCTGATGTGGCTTCCTCAATATTGATGAGACCCATTGTAAATTGGGGGAACCACGTCGTCGAGCACCTCTGATCCATCCACCAAAAGTGGAACTTCCCAGTGGTCAAAAGCATTTCAATTCTGATTTCCATTCCCATTCTGACATGTCGGCCCATGGACTCCTCTCGTGCCATGATGAGGTCTCCTTCAGGGTGGAGGAGCAACACCTTATATTCCGTCTGTGTAGTCTCCAACCTGATGGCATGAAAATCCATTTCTTCTTCGGTTTAAAAAAAAATTCCCTTCCCCTCTTTTTCTATTTCCCATTCTGGCCTCTTACCTCTTCTCACCTCCCCCTGGGTCCCTCCTCCTTCTCTTTCTCCTATGGTCTACTCTCCTCTCCTATCAGATTCCTTCCTCTCAGCCTTTTACCTTTCCTACCCACCTGGCTTCACCTATCACCTTCTAGCCATCCCTTCCTCCCACCTTTTTATTATGTTGTCTTCTCCCTTTCTTTCCAGTCACGAAGAAGGGTCTCGGCCCAAAGCGTGACTGCTTTTTCATGTCCATAGATGCTGCCTGACCTGCTGAGTTCCTCCAGCATTTTTTCGTCTTGTTTTAATTGTATCATAAGACCATTCCATATTCTAAGGCCTAGCTAATGAAGGTAAGAATCCTGTATGCCTCCTTAACCACTTTATTTAGCCGTGTTGCTAAGTTCAAAGACCCTTCACATGTACACCAAGGTCCCTATGTTCCTCAGGACTTCCGTGAGGGCTACCACTCACCATGTATATATCCGAAACTTATTTATCCACTTCACATTTTTCAATACTCAATTTCATCCACCATTCCTCTGCCCTTCGTCCTCTGACTTTGTGTCAAGAATACCTCCAATAATAAGATACATAAACAGCACCACAATCTATTCGAGAAGTCTAAATCTGAGGCAAGTACGATAAACGTAGTTTTGACTATAATACAAAAACATGACAGAGATGTTTGAAGAGCAGGAAGGCACTAAAATGATAGAAATTCTATGTAAGGAATATGTATTTTCATGTATTTGACAGGATGTGTGTATCT
This sequence comes from Mobula birostris, assembly GCF_030028105.1. Classification (NCBI taxonomy): domain Eukaryota; kingdom Metazoa; phylum Chordata; class Chondrichthyes; order Myliobatiformes; family Myliobatidae; genus Mobula; species Mobula birostris. The sequence goes on along the minus strand of NC_092380.1, from coordinate 64,136,050 downwards.
GTACACAGCTTGAAGATTCTGAGATTTCTGTAAAGCTGTAAAATTCACTTGTATCTTGAACAGGCTCTCTGGAAAGAATTTCTTGAGTGGTCTGCTCTGACCTTAATGGGGAGGCCTTGCAAGGCCTTCTGATTCTACATCCCAAAGAAATGTATTGAAAATCAGCTAACCCATACATCTCCAGGCTCAGCTCATATCCAAAAACTGTCCAAATTGAGACATCCTTAAAAATTTTAAACTATAAAATATTGTTAAATAAACAAGAACTTAAAACACTTATTTGAAAACATTGAAAATCAACTAAATAAATTTAAATTAACTCATAGTATCAATTGCCTCTTCCATTTTCTCCTGTGCATTGAAATACATGAAATAATTAAACAATGCATCATCTGCTCCCCACAAGAGATGGTGAAGACCATAAGACCATAAGACAAAGGAGCAGAAGTAGGCCCATCGAGTCTGCTCCGCCATTTTATCATGAGCTGATCCATTTTATCCTATTTAGAAGACATTAATAATGATCTTTCAAGAATCACTAGATCCTGGAATGGTCCTGGAGGACTGGAAAATTGCAAATGAGAGAGAAGAAAGGAAGTTATAGGCCAGTTAGCCTGAATTCAGTGGTTAGGAAGATATTGGAGTCCATTATCAAGGATGAAGTTTCAGAATATTTGGAAGCACGTGGTAAACTAGACCAAAGTTTGCACGGTTTCCTTACGGGGAAATCTTGCCTGACAAATCTGTTGGAATACTTTGAGGAAATTACAGGTAGGGTAGTTAAAGGGAAGACTGGGGATGTTGTTTACCTGCATTTTTAGAAGGCCTTTGACAAGGTGCCACAAATGAGGCTGCTTAACAAGAGCCCATAAGTATTGCAGGGAAGATTCTAGCATGGGTAGAAGATTGGCTGACTGGCAGGAGGAACAGAGCGGGAATAAAAGGGGCACTTTCAGGTTGGCTGCCGGTGACTAGTGTTGTTCCGCAGGGGTTGGTGTTGGCACTGTATCTTTTCACGTTATTTGTCAATAATTTGGATGATGGAATTGATGACTTTATGGCCAAGTTTCCAGACGATATTAAGATAGGTGGAGGGGTGGGTAGTGTTGAGGAAGCAGGGTGTCTGCAGAAGAATTACAGAAGAGTCTACAGGTTAGGAGAATCGGCAAAGAGGTGGTTGATGAAATATACTAGGGAAGTGTGTGGTTATGCATTTTGGTAGAAAGAATAAAGGCATAGACTATTTCCAAACTGGGAGAAATTTCTCCCTGTTTGATGGCTCTGGGCCTGTACTCGCTGAAGTTTAAAATAATGAGGAGAGATCTCATCGAAATCTATCGAATATTGAACGGTCTACATAGAGTGGATGTTGAGAGAATGTTTCCTATAGTCAATGAGTCTAGGATCAGAGAGCACAGGCTCAGAATAGAGGACATCTATTTAGAATAGAAATGAGGAGGAATTTTTTTTTTTAGCCAGAGGGTGGTGAATCTGTGGAGTTCATTACCATGGCCAAGTCATTGAGCATATATAAAGCAGAAGTTCTTGTTTAGTCAGGGCATCAAACATTACAGGGCAAAGGCAGGAGAATGGGGTTGAAAAGGGAAAAAAATCAGCCGTGATGGAATGGCAGAGCAGACTCAATGGGCCTAACGGCCTAATTGTACTCCTGTGTCTTTTGCTCTTCTGGACTCCAACTAATGCTGGAGTAAAGTGGTGTTGATAGGTATGGGAATTTCAATTTCCTGCATGCTTACGTTGGAAGTCCCAAGCATCTTCACAGCAACAGTGGTCAGAATGTTAATAATTTGAATGCAGTGAGTTTCTATTACATTCAAGATGTTGCTTCGAGGAGTAGCTCACTCATCCTGTGGCCAAGGCCTGAAACTACAGCAAAGTACTTAATAAATAAAATTAAATAGCATATTCATAGCTTCCTGTGCTAACGAAGGGCTTGGCCAGAAACGTCGACTGTGTATTCCTCTCCAGCATTTCATGTGTGTTGCTGAAGATTTCCGGCATCCACAGCATCCTTTGTGTTTAATATATATCCGATGTTGCAATTTTAACAGTTAGCCATGAAAATCAAAAAGCATTACACGGAAAATAATGCTTTTCAATGAAAAATGAGTGCCCAGTATAAAAAGAACAGAATATAAATCTGGAATGTTTAAACAGACCATCTCTATATTTTTGTAGATATAGACAGACAGATATTTTATTGATCCCAAAAAGAAATTACAGTGTCACAGTAGCATTACAAGTGTACAGATATAAATATTAGAAGAGAAGTAGAAAGAATAAAAAATCAGTTACCTCAAACAGTCTAACGGGGGGGGGGGGTCATCACTTCCCCAGCTATAGGTTGACTCATTATAGAACCTAAAGGCCGAGAGTAAGAATGACCTCATACAGACTCTTTGGAGCAGCGCAGTAGTCTTAGTCTATTACTGAAAATGCTTCTCTCTTCAGCCAAGGTGGCACACTGAGGGTGAGAAACACTGTCCAGAATTGCCAGAAGTTTCCATAGGGTCCTTTGTTCTACCACAGCCTCCAGTGTGTCCAGTTTGACTCCTATATCAGAGCCAGCCTTTCTACTCAGTTTATTGAGGCTGTTGACATTACCCATGTAGCTGCCATTGCCCCAGCACATCACTGCATAGAAGGTTGTACTGGCAACATCAGATCGGTAGAACATATGAAGATGAAGGAGAGTAAACATGGTGCAAAGCAATTTACAGCAAAAATCTTAATTTTATCCTATACAATAGGTGACAACAAGAAAAATGATATACAGGTTATATACTTACCTATTCAAAATATTCCTGGATCCTCTTTAATGGTGATTATGTTAAATATGGGATTGTAATAGCCAGTTTTGTAACTGCACCATATAGAACAGAGATCTCTGATTAAATCCACATTTAGTTCTTATCTGGGCTGGTATGCTGTTTGGTTTCAGTGACCCTGGAAGATGGAAGCAGAGGCGTCACACATATGCCCCTGCTTTTTAATTGATCTGTTCCCATTAAGGTGTTGGCAAACAACCTCAAGTGAAAAGTAAGACAGAAACTGCCGGAGGAACTCAGCAGGTCAGGAACCATCTGCAGAAGGGGAACAGACAAAGGACAGTGTTGCCCGAGACCCTTCATCGGGACTGGAAAGAAAGGGGAAAGAAGCCAAAATAGGACGATGGGGGAGTGGAAGCAGCACAAGCTGGCAGATGATAGGTGAAGCCAGGTGAGGTGGAAGGTGGGAGGTAAAGGTAGACACTGACTGAGGGCAGGAGAATATTTGGCTGGGTTGCTCCCTTTCAAATTGTGAAAAAAAAATTGCTATTTAGCTGAGGTACTAAAAGTAAAATCCCAAAGATTTAGTCGCTTCAGAACAAGGAAGGACATATTTTTAGAATCATCGCTGATTGCAAATTAAATTATCCTTCTGCATCTCACCCACATGGAAGAAGATATACAGTCATTACGAAAGAGCTGGAGTTCTTTGTGTGGAAGCTGCTAAGAAGTTTGTACTATCTCAGCTTTTATTGTATTTGCCCTGGCTTTCTGCCAATCTAATGGAGGGAGGGAGTTTTTCTGTGACATTAACACATTACAAGGTGCACTGTTTCTTATCATTCTGAATAACTCTCTAACTTATAAAAATACAGTTTGCTAAACAAACAGTTGGTATAAATTGCTTCTCTAATTTTGATAACAAAAAACCTTTATCACAAAAATAATTAGCTAAATAAATGGAAGGAATCATTTCAGATTCTCAGAACATGTCATTTTTGATACATTATCCAACTCACCTCTAAATGAATTCTGTCCATTACAGTGAGAGCTATTCCTTGATGACTACTGGGAACTCAATATCAAGCATTCCCAGGTCACCTACAGTAGTACTGCATAGTTTCTGGCAAACAAAGGCCTAAGTCCAGGAATTTCAGTCAAACAGTGGGCTCAAACAAAACTATCTTGTTGCACTTGTAATCTACTCATTCTTTTGTGTGAAACTGGAAATTCAGAGAAAGGTGCTTTTAGTGTTTTTATCGCCTGGATCATTAAATGCTAACTTCTAACATAGGAAGATAAACAGGAACATGCTCACTTTCTACGAGGCTTCATGCTACATAGCTGTGGAAAATAAAGACAAAAGATTTGCCACTCCCGAGAAACAGCAGTGTTGGAAGTTCAGAATAATGCTCCCCCACCATTCCCAATGTACTTATGTCACATTTCTTTTTTTTTTGTAATTTATTTTTTTATTGAAGTTCATCATCACATTTCTAGTGAAATGGAATGACTCTTTTCTTATTCTCCTAAATTCTGCTGGGTCTCTCAACACAATAACCTATCAGTACTCACTAAGTGTCATTAGAAAATGGATTGAGACTTCCCATATCAATACATGCAGCAGTCTTGACTGATTTTGTGCCAGGGTGTTGTGAAGGACATCTTACCTCCCTTTAAGAAAGTTGGGACAGTTTCTATTAGAAAAAAGCTACAACGAAAGGTCACAGTCCGAGTGAAATTAATATCACAAATGAGCCACAAAACTCTTTATAATTTGTAGTTGTGATTTAAGTGTTTATTTTGCAAAGTGCCAGGCAGACAATCTCTGAGGAGTATTGATAATGGCTGGGGTCTCCCTTCTTCCAAAGACATTGCTCAGAAGGCAATGCTAAAATATTTTTGTAAAAAATATTGCCAAGAACAATCATGGTCCTGGAAAGACTATCTTCATCCACATCACATGACATGGCACATAACAAACAAGCAGAATGTGAATAAACTAAGCCAAACCTCAACACAAATCCATGATTATTATCAATTGGATGGAGAGGAGCCTCAGAATAGTTACATTTGGTCTTGAGTTGAAGACTCTTGGTGGGTTACAATGTTGTTTGCATAATATGGACAATTTAACCAGGGCCTTATCTGGGAATAATTGATGGGCAATTAGTGGGGATTATATTCTTTATCTAAACATATGCAAAGACACAGTAGAATTCAGAGTGTATAACACTGGTAATGAGTAAAACTCTTTGAAAATTTTCCCATGCTGATCACTCTAAATTGATATATCAAGCTAGATCTACAAATACATACACCTATACTGTGGATGTGGAGATAATGTTAATAGACAGTGATTTTCCATCTCAACTAGCCCTGACCTATTCAAGTGAATGGGAAAAAAAGGTAAACAGGAGAGGTTCAATTTTCACATTGTTCTAGACCTTTTGTTGTTGGAATGACCTTGGTCTTAATTGTAAATGAGAATCTTGCAGAATTCTGGCAGGGCCCTATTAATAGCAGACATTAATGGAATCCCAATATTATCCGACTAACTGGTGAGAAGGATTTGTCCGGCAGCCACCACACCTGCCAAAGTAATTGGGACACAAATGTAGTTAAGAAGGCAGAATACAAATCTGTTTTTAATGGCGCCAGTAAAAATGCACCTTCTGGGCTCCAGGGGAAAATACCTCTTCCACTTCTCAAGGTCTCCCTAGTGTCCCAGTATCAAATCCTCTCAAAACATTTCTCTCTCGGATTGGCGGACTTCTTTTTGCGAAGGTGAACAAGCGCCCTATGTGATGGTGGTGTAGGATAAGCCATCTATTTTGAACTCTTGGCTCTCCAACAACTTTTGCATAGCAATACACCCTAAACTGTATCCCTGAGAAATTAAAAATCAGCCACAATGTCTCGATTTATGTCAGGCCAAGAGTCATTTCATGATGTGGTTCTATGTTCTATTGAGTACCTCGGTTAAAAATGCTAATAATTTACTGTACAAGGTACTTCATGTCCAGTTTCCATGATGTTATTAACACACCAATGCCACCACCATGAGGAACTGTGCCATTTCTCAAGAAGAGTCACCAAAGCAGTACAGAGAGAGAGAGAGCACCATTTGAATCCTTTGAGTTACAGTTACTACCCTTCTTCCAAGTTACAGTCATTCCATTCTATTACATACAGTGGCCACTTTATTAGGTACACAAGCTTGTTAATATAAATATCTAATCATTCAACCATGTGCAGCAACTCCATGCAGGCAAGAATGCTCAGGGGGTTCAATTGTTTAGACCAAACATCAGAATGGGGAAGAAATGTGATAGAACATAGAAAAGTACAGCACAGTACAGGCCCTACGGCCCACAATGTTGTGCCGACCCTTAAAAACCCTACCTCCCATTTAACCCCCACCTTAAGTTCCTCCATATACCTGTCTAGCAGTCTCTTAAATTTCACTAGTGTATCTGCCTCCACCACTGACTCAGGCAGTGCATTCCACGCACCAACCACTCTCTGAGTAAAAAACCTTCCTCTAATATCTAAGTGACTTTGACCGTGGAATGATTGCTGCTGCCAGATGGAATGATTTGAGTATCTCAGAAACAACTGATCTCCCGAGATTTTCATGCATGACAGTCCCTAGAGTTTACAGAAAATGGTGCAAGAAACAAAAAGTATCCAGGGAGCAGCAGTTCCCTGGGTGAAAATGCCTTGTTAATGAAAGAGGTCAGAGAAGAGTAGCCATATTGGTTCAAGTTGACAGGAAGGTGAGAGTAACTCATATAACAAATCATTATGTGGTGTGCGGAGAGTATCTCCTAATGTACAATGTGTCAAACCTTGAAGTGGATGGACTACAGCAGCAGAAGGCCACAAACGTACACTAAGAAGCCTCTTTATTCAGTATAGAACTATATGAGTGAATACACTCATAGAACACATAGACATACAGCGACAAAATTGGCTTTCCAGCCCATGCTGTCCATGCCAACTAAAATGTTTATCTGAGCTATATGTCTATCTGATATCCAACCAAGCCATCATCAGGAAATGGCAAAAAAATTCAGTTCTGGCTACTTTTCCTTCAATTTCATTTAATGAAAATCCTCCATTTTCTATAAATGATGTGTGCCGCTTTTCACACAGAGCTTGTCTCTGTGTTGCATCCAAGCAATAAAGGCAATGACCTAGAAATTGTACTGCGCCAGTAAGCAAGCAGTGTGCAAGAATCTGCACCAGGTTTCTGCCTCGACCACTTACTGCAAGGTCACATTGCCCATGAAACCAAGGCATTGTGAGAAGTAAATTTAGCAATGTGCGCAGTACACAGATGGAAAACATTTACAAACCAGAAGTCCATAAGATAAGGGAGCAGAGTTTGTCCATTTGGCCCACCATTCCATCATGGCTGATTTATTATTATCCCTCCAACCCCATTCCCCTGCCTTCTCCCTGTAACCTTTGACACCCTTACTAATCAATAACCTATCAACCGCCACTTTAAATGTACCCAATGACTTGACCTTCACAGCCACCTGTGGCAACAAATGCCACAAATTCACCACCCTCCGGCTAAAGAAACTCCTCCTCATCTTGGTTCTAAAGGGACATCCTTGTATTCTGAGGCTGTGTCATCTGCTCCTAGATTCCTCCACACCCTCTCTACATCTACTCTACTTATGCCTTTCAATATTCGATAGGTTTCAATGAGATCACCCCTCATTCTTCTTAACACCAGCATGTACAGGGCCTGAGCCATCAAAGGCTTCTCATATGTTAACCCTTTCAATCTCGGAATCATTCTCGTGAATCTCCTTTGGACCCTCTCCAAAATCCTTTCTTAGATAAGGGGCCCAAAACTGCCAAAACAGGCAAGTGTGGTTTGACCAATAACTTATAAAGCCTCAGCGTTACATCCCTGTCTTGTCTCTGCTCATCGAACCAACTTGGATAGCTTGCATATCACATCTCATGGGATTTGGGAGAGAGTGAGAGGCAGAGAGGATGAAGAAGTATAAAAGACCGGTGCAGGATGAAAGGAAGTTCAGTCTGGTCAAGCCATTGGAAGAAAACCATTGGCTAAAGTGGGAACTTAGGGTTACAACCCTGGCAAGAGTGGTGGAGGACAACACAAGCAATATACAGACCAAAGAAGGAGTGTGGGGAGAGAAATGGGCAAAAGACGGCAAGAATAAACTATGAAGGAAACTCTGTCAAACTGCTTCCCTTTGTGTTGCCCAGAAGCAACTTCAGCTGCCTTGTTTGTCCAGTTTCTGTACAGATGGGCGTCTACAAATGTTGTCTATGTACTGGATATGTATAAATGAAATTTGCCAGAGTAATCTCAAAAGATGCATTGCATGTCATTTCATGATTTTTGGCATGTGTAGGAGCCTCTGTGCATCAATAGGTCACAGGTTTAAAAGCTGAAAGCACAGCAACTACTCAATCACGTTTATCACTGAGGTTTCTCATTAAATTTATTCATGTGAGGCGCAAAAAATCTTCCACCTCAGCATCATTTTCCTGTTAATGTCTACACAAATACTATTTTCCATCGCCACATCTATTGATTCAATTCCCAGAAATTGATTAATCTATCAATCTCTGTTTTCATTGAAGATAATGGAGCTTCCAACACCATCCAGGGTAAAGAGTTCTAAAGATTTACAGCCCTCTAAATGAAAGTGTTCATCCTCAACAATTTACCATCCCAAACAATCTGCAAGCCCATTCTCAAACCATGTCCCCGGTCTCTATCAGGAAAACATTCTCAAAAAAAACACCCCAAACCTGCCCTCTTGCATTTAGTCCATCAAGCGCTAAAGTTTCAATGAGATCTCCTCATACGATAAACTACTACCCATGGGATCAGTCCAGTGACCTCTGTGGCACTCCTCTACGGCACGTACATCCTTCTTCGGGTAAGGGATCAAACCTGTGAGCAATATTCCAGGTGCAGATTCACCAATGCCTTACATAAATGCACACAACTTCCTCACTCCTGTAATCAAATCTCTCAAAAGAGGCCAACGTACCATTTTCCCTCCTGACTAATAGCTGAATCAGCATGTTGGCTTTCAATGTACACCCAGGTCCCTTTTAAACATTTCGCACTACTTAACAGAAGATCAACTTTACACAGCTATAAGCATACTCCATGAGGTATTAATATAAATACAACCAAGGAAGGTCACATCATTTATTCTATTTTTTCCCCTTGGTTACCTCACTACCATATTCAATTATCTTTCTAAAGATTCAATAGTTTCCTCTTCCTCTACTCTGCCCAGATTTTCATTTCATTACACATCTTTCTGTGAAAAATATCCTGCATCTACCCCTGCAACTGCCTTTTGTCAACCTAACCAATGGCTCGTTGCAATCATTTTCTGAATCTCATCTTCTATGCCTCATTTACAGACCTCTTCTTTAAAGGCTGGAAAGCTATTTTCTAAATCTATGTCACTGTAGATCTGCAGGTTGGATCATCTCTGAACCACCTCCAGGAAATGAACACTGTCCTTGTATTATGTTATTCATTTCAGTTGACTAAAGCTCCACTGGAAGTATCTGCAGGTCGTGCACTTCTGAGATAAAGTTCTGTGGAAGTTCTGAAACACCTTGGATGCCTCTCCAATGCAGCACCAAATAAATGCTGTAAGGCCAGAGAGGTCAGTCTGCAAATCATAGACAGAGAATCTGCTGACCCACTCAGACAGGCATTAAACATTTCATGACACCCTCAAAAAAGATTCTCAATCACAAAAACAAAATGAACATTCAATTATCACTTGTGGAATCTGGCTCTGCTGTTACACTTGCTTGAAAAACAATGATCACATGAAAGTGCTTTGAAATGAGTGTCACTGATGTGAGGATATGCAACAACATCCAAGTCTTTATTTCCTAATACATCTGCATTCACCCAATTTCTTGAGTGTTAAAGCTGCACTCTCAGACCAAATATAATCTCAAGGATACAGGCACACTGCATATTCCACACTGCAATTCTCCCTGCAACTATCTGACCAAGGCAATTAACTTCGTCCACCACTAGTTCATCCTTTGGGGAGTCTCATAGTCATTTCAGAATCCTGCATTTCCCAACTGCCTCATTAGGACTGGAACCTGGATACAAATTACTTGTAACAATTTGACATAGAGTGCAACAACTGGCTTACAATGACTCACATTCCCTACAGAATACACAATTCCTCCAACTTTCTCCTCCCTATTCTCCAAAATGCATCTCCTACAACTACAGCACCATGCTTACACAAATGCTAAATTATAAAACTCCTCCACAAAAGCTCACGAGTGACACAAGGAAACTCTACGTTCTATCAGCCGGTACGTTCTTTCCATTTAATGTCTGGGAGTTTGGTCTACATCTCCTTCTACTTTTTAAAAATCCTAATCCGAGCTCCTTGTGCCTCCTTTCTCACTTACTTTCCCGAACCTTTCTCCCCTCATTCTAATGTTTTTTTTCCAACTTTCTTCTGCTGTAATATCTTTCATTTCTGATTTTACACTGCGCCATCTTTTCTCATCTTTACCACCCACACCATCCTTCTCTCGCCAGCACTTAAATATCTGAAACAAAATCCACAAGTAAAGGAGTTGAATAACTTGCCAACAACTTTGAGTTCTCTGGATCCCTGACAAAGGGAACACCCGACAAGGCACAGCACAAAGGTTGAGCAGGCTTCACTGAACAAGGTGCCAGGCAAAGCTCGTTACAGCAGTTAAGAGTCAGTGGAAGGTACTTGCAACAACCGTAACTCTTGCTCATCATCCAGAGCCTTCCCATGAACTAATTTTGATTTCTCCTCAGCACATCATTTCAGAGACTCCACTTGAGTAGTCGTCCTCTGCCCTACACGTTTCTGCTGTTCCTTACGGCAGCTTTTCTCTTTTACCAGCATTGTTTACTCACTAATTTTAGCTTGGCAAGCCTTTCAGTGAAGTGCAGCTCAAAACAAAAGCTGGGAGCTTTGATAATATTTATAAATGGCTGCTTTCACTGATAATTCAGGCATGCAGTCACACCTTTATTCAGATAGAAGCTTGGTAGAGCCTAGAGCAAACCAATCCAAAATAGGAAGTTATGGGGCTTACCATTCACCTGTGGAGGGGAGTACGGCTCAGATCCAGAATCAGGTGGAGATTCAGGTAAAGTACTGAGGAAAAAAAAGGGGGTATAATAGTTAAAGGTTACAGGTATTAAATGACAGAACAACTCAAAGCCACACTTGAAAGACAGATTAAAATGATAACAATATCAAACACATGATACTTTCTCGAGCCATTGGCGCATTGAAATTGCACTCCAAAGGCTATGAGTATAGACTTAGAATGTCACAAACTCTTAAAAGAAAAAGTATTGCTGTGCTTTCTTTAAATTATTTTCCCCACTTTAATAACAAAATTGTAAAATTTCTTGCCTTGTGGCTTTTTCAAACCTCTCAAGCAACTATTTGCGGGTAAGGCCCATGCTGTCTGCAGAGCAGTTGGCTTACAAAGTCCCCAACACAAGGAAGTCTCAAGAGGCACAGTACAGGACAGTAACTAGGGGGTCCAGAGCAAACAGCTGGGCAGAGTTTGGGGCTGCGATAATTCATCTTGTGCATCCTAGATGATGGCTGGTTTGACAGTGATCAAACTTAACAACAAGTTGCCAGCCTTCCTTTTTGATCAGGAGCTACAGAGATACAAACAGCAGTTGGAAGCTGCATTTAAAATGGTGGTAGAGAAGAGAAAATGGGATGAGTCAAAGGTCAAATTATATTGCGGTAAGCTTTGACAGTGTGCATCCTCGGATTCCTATTTCTCAGATTAATCCCACAATCACACATTGAGAAGGAATATATACCACACAGCTCCCCATAAACTGGCTCTATTTACTTGTTCTTGAGCAACAAAAGTAAAATTGTTTATGTTTTACTGCTGTACCCAGCAGCAAGGTTAGGAGAGAAACCACAGGCAACATCAATACAGAGCTGACCTGCTCAGAGGAATTCCAATAAAACAAACACAGAGTGAGCACAAAGAATTACTGAAACAACCAGATCAATTATTAAAAGCAGAATCAAGCATCGAAAGACAAACACTAGAAGCATTACTAAAATTTCCTAAAGCAGTCACAGACCCATGCATTCCTTCAGAACCAAAGCGACAATTTTCTCCTTTCTCTTCAGATGTTAATTTTATGAACACAAGAACAGATACAAATTTGAGCTTCTCTCATTTGTGAGAATTACAAATGCATATGTGGTCTAATTAATTTTTGTTATAATGTGCTGCCAATAGCCAGTTAGTTTTACTGGAGCCGCTTATGAGTTTGTGTACTTTTAAGTGAATAACTGCTGGAGTCAACCAGCGCTCTTTTGATGTCATTTGAGAACAATTCAGCTAAATAATTTGGTGGATGTTTCTGTTGTGAGGTGTAGCTCATTGAATGGGATTTCTGGCAATCCTAGCACCGTTAAAAAAAATGTTTTCAGCCTCTTAAAAATGAACTGTTACTTCACTGAAATATTTATCACATCCTAGATTTGGAGCAATTCCAGAGCTTCAGGTTCAGCAGCTTCACGCTAGAGGTCTTTGACTAGCAGGTCAGAGAGCTAGAAACAGCCACTTAGTCCATTACAGCCCTCCACACTTCTACTGCTTATTGAGCTTTACTTCAACAGAACGCTCCATAGTCTCACTGCACTCTGGTTTAAGCCAGAGTGCGACAGACTTGAAGGAGTTAGCGGAGAATAGAAATGCTGGGGGAACCACTCCAGTATGTGTGTTCAGTGCCTCCAAAGATTCCAGCAACATACTGGACCAGCAAGGGGAAGAATTTTGCTCTGCTATCTCAGTTCTGCTGCAGTAGGCAGAGCAGAAACATGTCCTCCCCCACCCTCCCTATTTGTTACCCAATCATTTAATGATTTTACACAAAGCTCTCTTTTATTCCAACTACACCCTTACCTGTGTACATCATAGCTGGCACAGTTTGCAGCTTTTGGCTGATGGCAACTAGAACGTATTTCAGGCCTCTGTGCTGATTGTTTTCCCACACCATAACCACTTTCTTATGTTTGAGCTGCTCACAAATTGCTGCTTCTTCCTCTTGGCATGGCCTTCTGTCAGAATACATTTCACACCATGACACAGACTCCTAATGTTAACGGCGTGATAATTTACAGTGCCAGTTGTAGGAGTGGGGTTCGATTCCCACCACTGTCTGTAAGGAGTGTGTACGTTCTCCCTGTCACTGTGTGGGCTTCCTCTGGGTGCGCCAGTTTCTTCCCGCAGTCTAGAGACGTACGAGTTGGGGTTAGTGAGTTGTGAGCATGCTCTGTCAGTCCCAGAAACATGGTGATGCTTACAGGCTGCTCAGGCAATCTTTGCTGATTTGATTTGATGCAAACAACAATTTTCAATTCAATTCAATGCAAGGTTGTTTAATGTCATTTCTAGTACATAAGTGTAAAGGAGAACAAAATAATTGTTACCCCTGCTCCGATGCAGCATAAAAAAACACAATATGACAAAGAACACAATAATCATTTTAAAAGTAAAAAATAAATTTATGTACATAAGGTAGCTTATATACATAGATTATACATACATAACATAGATAGATTGTACATACATAAAGTGATGCTAGGTACAGGAGTGTCTGTATGTACAGTAACTGACAGGAAATAATAAAGTAGTGGTGGTTAGGGGGGCAGAGGACAGGTTAGAGGGTGGAGATGTTGATCAGCCTTGCTGCTTGGGGAAGGTAGCTGGTTTGAATCTGATGATCCTGGTGTGGATACTATGTACCTTCCTCCCTGGTGGGAGCGGAATAAACAGTCCATGAGCTGGGTTGGTGGGATTCTCCGCTGGCCCTTATCCAGCACCTTTCTGTATATAAGTCGTGATGGTGGGTAAACTGGTGTAGATGATGCTTTGGGCAATCTTGACTGCCCATTGTAGAGCCTTCGTGTTCACTGTAGTGCAGTGTCTGTACCCTGCCATGATGCAGCTTGTTAGGGTGCTCCCTGCTGTGCATCTGCAGAATGACACAAGTATAGATAGGCATAGTCCAGCTCTCTTCAGCTTTCTCAGAAGGTAGACACACTGGTGAGCTTTCTTGATTGTGTATAATGTGTTCTGGGACCATGAGAGGTTGTGTGAGATGTGCACTCCCAGGAGTTTCAAACTGCTTGCAGTTTCCACTGCTGCACCACAGATGAGAAGGCAGGTGTGAGTGGTACGAGTTCCCCTGAAGTCAATAATCATCTCCTTTGTCTTGTCGACATTGAGGAAGAGGTCGTTTGCCTGGCACCAGGCCTTGAACTCTTTCATTTCTGGAGGCCATCTTATCGTTGCTGGTGAAGAGACTCACCACTGCTGTGTCATTAGTGAACTTGACAACGTGATTAACATGCACAAAATGCGGGAGGAACTCAGCAGGCCAGGCAGCATCTAGGGAAACATAAGCTGCACTCTTTTCCACAGATGGTGCTTGGCCAGCTGAGTTCCTCCAGCATTTGGTGTGTGTTGCTCGGATTTTCAGCATCTGCAGATTTTCTCTTGTCTGTGATTTGACAACGTGATTACTTGGAAATTTGCCAATGTGAGCAGAGTGTACAGTAGTGAGCTCAGCACACAGTCCCGGGGGGCACCCATGTAGAGAGTGATGGAGAAGGAGGAGTGGTTGTGTATCCTTACTACCTGAGGTCTGCTGGTTTGGAAGTCCAATGCCCAGTTACACAGTGATGTATTTAGACCGAGGAGTAGGAGTTTGTTCACCAAGGTCTGTGGGACAATAATGTTGAAATCCAGATACAGCATCCTGACTCAAGTGTCCTTGTTTTCTTGGTGTGTTGGGGCCAGGTACATGACAGACACTAAGACATCTGTCATGGAGTGTTTCTGTCAGGAAGCATATGGGTGGGTTTCACTGTGTGTTTCAATGTTTTGATGTACATGTGACAAATAAAGCTAATCTTTCATCTTTATTTCTGTATTATAGGATGGAGTTCAGCAGTAAATGAAAATCAAAAACTGCAGATATGTTGGAAATCTGAAATTAAAACAAAATGCTGGAAAAACTCAGCAGATCATGCAGCTTTTGTGGAAAAAGCACTTGGTGAAGAGGTGAACTGCCCTCCCTCATCCAGATAAAAGAAAGAAGTCCTCGCAGATTCTTGGTGCCATATAACTCGAGAATCAGTGCACGTGCAGCCCATCATTGTGTGTGCAATTCCATAGCATTTTTCTTGATTTGGTCCTGCTGTCCATGAGGAATCTAACATGTTAGTGTGCTTGATGCAAGCAAAGTCTGCAAACTGAGCAATATGGCAGCTATCAGCTGATACATACCAGAACCATTTCAAAGCGGAACAGACTGAGGGTCACAATGACTTTCAGCACATCAGGCAACACAAGAAGGGTGCACTGCAGTGCTTGTAGGTGGCACTGTCCTGATAATCTGGTGTCTCCTCTTTCTGGCAGTCCTCTTTCTCTGTGTACTTCCAAATGAAGATGGGAGACTCCCCGTTTGGAGCTGTTCCTCTTCTACACCCAGAATGCAGCAGCTAATAAATTTCATATCCAAAAGGTTCTGGAACTTGCTGTGCTATCAATCCTTTGATGTCCATGTCCGCAATATCACCACAAAGCAATTTACTTTGTCTTTACAGTTGTGTGCCCCTTTTAATAATGGATATAACCATATAACAATTACAGCACGGAAACAGGCCACCTCGGCCTTTCTAGTCCGTGCCGAACTCTTACTCTCACCTAATCCCACCGACCTGCACTCACCCCATAACCCTCCATTCCTTTCCTGTCCATATGTCTATCTAATTTAACTTCAAACGGCAACATCGAAACTGCCTGAACCACTTCTGCTGGAAGCTCATTCCACACAGCTACCACTCTCTGAGTAAAGAAGTTCCCCCTCAAGTTACCCTTAAACTTTTGCCCTTTAACTCTCAACTCATGTCCTCTTGTTTGAATCTCCCCCACTCTCAATGGAAAAAGTCTATCCACGTCAACTCTATGATCATCCAATCTTTGCACAACCCCAGTGGTTCTGGGAAAAGGATAATCCTGAAATTCTACTGATGCTTTGAATCATGCTGAATGGGAATGTGTTTAATTGGATAGTCACAGAAATGACTGGGCAGCTTTAAACTGAGCATATACGAGGCACTGACACCGTCAGCAACAGAAATGCACATCACCATGACCTGTAACCTCATGATTTAACATATCCCTCTCTTAATCATTAATATCAGATCAGATGAGTCAGTGAAGAGTGCAGAAAGCACAATATGAACAGCTCCAAAAAATTTTCAAAGGGTGAAAAACTACAATTGCAAAAGCAGCATGCAATAGATGCAAGGAGGATCTCATAACCAATGGGTCAAAGGTTCAACGGTTTATTTCATTGTCATGTACGATACAGCTCTGATATTTGTCTTCTCCAGGTAGCCATTAAATACAGAAAGACCATGGGTGTCAATGAAAGAAAAAACATTAACTCCCCCTCACATGAAAATGAAAACAAACAACACTCGCAGACCACAAAATTCCCCCTCCCACGATAACAAAAACAACAACAACCACTGACACCCTACACATAACAATTCCCGAACTCGCAGAAAACAGCAATGACAGTAGCACTAAACCCCAATCCCACTTTACACACAAAAATTAACAGATCACCCACCCACCAATTGGCCACAAGAAAGAAAACACCGAAAGACTGAAGGAAAGTAATATAAAGTGCAGTCCAATAATCACACAAATCTCAGAATATGGGATATGTCTTTTCCACTGCATATGAGGAGAGCAGTCACATGAACTCAGTCCTTTTGTAAAGAGTGACTGCCAACCTGGGTTCAAACACTGCCGATCTGGGCTGAACGTGCTGACTCGGGTCAGAGGCTGCCCATCCAAGTCGAAGGCGCCGATCACACCGAGATTCTGCAGTGCACTAACATCTAGGCATGCAGGCTGATGGATAATTAAACAACTAACAGAGGAAGAGGACTCAAGAAAATTTCCATCCTCTGTGATGTGGGGTCTGGCATGAGATTGCTGAAGATTAGGCTGAAGCAGTTGTACCACATTCAGCCAGGAGCGACAGAGAATGATTTGGTTTATTCCTAAGGACTCCAGCATCACAGGAGTCACTCTTCAGCCGTTTCTATTCACTCCACATGATATCACCGAATGCAGTATGAGATATGCAACAAGACAACTTCATGCCTGCAGGACTGAAGACATGCTGCATAACCGGCTGTACTAGCACATTTACAACTGTTGCATCTATCCACCAATAGCCAAGTTAAATCCTATTCACAAAAAGAAGCTAAGTTCCAATCCATTGATCTACCATCCATTCTGTCTGCTCCCAATCATCATTAAAGGGATGGAAGGTGTCAACAATTGTACAATGACATGCTCAGCTTGGACTTCACCAAGGCACTTGATACTTAATGCTGCCTTGGCCCAAACATAGAAGTGAATTCCAGAGGTGAAGTGAGAATGGCTGCCCTTGAAAGGAAAGGAAGATGACGTGTTTATCAGAGATTAATCATTCCAGATCTAGGATATATATTGCCCCCAAGAACCTCCTACGTGGGAGGTCCTCATGACAATGTCTTTCTCTTCTCTGCTTCATCAGAACTCTTCCTTCCATCATAAACTTCAGAAGTGTGATGTCACTGATGCCTGTATGACATTCCATTTCATTGCAAGCCTTAGGAAGGGAGCAGCCCATGCCTCTATGTATCAAGACATAGATAACACTCAGACATAGGCTGATAGGCAGCAAGTTACAGTCACAACATAAAAAAGCTGGAAAATGACCATCTCAATCAAAGGAGTCTAAGCATTTAATTTCATGACCAAGTCTGCTTTCCATCAATGCGTATTCTGAGGCATGTGACACACCTTCTTTCATACCAAAGCTTTTCCACCATCTATATGGAGCACGTTTGCACAAACTTGATGGAATACTATGGAATTTAGGTACTTTTCATATTTGGGTGAGTGCAGCTCGAACAACACCCAAGCAGCACCATACCAACCAGGATAATGTAACTTTCTTGATTGACACCATATCCACTACCCTAAACGTTGCTTTCTTCCATCAGCATCACACAGTGGCTGTAGCGTGTTCCATCTATAAAATGTCCTGCAGTTAATCTCCAAGCTTGCTCCAGCAGTAACTGCCAAAATCCATGGTATCTACCATCCAAGCAGACAAGGGCTTTGGATGCCTGGGAAAACTTCCACATACATGTTAACCTCCAAAAGGCACACAGTTTTGACTGGACATAAATACATTGTTGACCCCCACAGTTCAGATGATAGAAATTTGCTTTTTCAGAATTTTCAAATGCTATAAAAGTCGGGCAGCATCACCGACAACAGCACACCCTCCCAATTTTGACCAGAAGGGATATGACAGTCTCCAGTGCACTTGAATCCACAGCCACTATTCCAGATATAAGAACAATCTTCCAGAGAGTGAACCACTGGAAAGTATCTGTCCCGGATGGTGCTCCTGGCCACGTCCTTAAATCCTGTGCAGGTCAGCTAGTGGTGGTGCTTGCTTCAATCTGAGATTCATATCTGCTTTAAGAAGACCACTATTTTTCCTGTACCTAAAAAAACAAGGTAATCTGCCTTGATGACTACTGCCTGTGACTCAAGTATCCACCATCATGAAGAGTTTCAGCAGGCTCATCATGGTAGGCATTAACTCCAGCCTCCATCCACTGCAATGTGCCTACCATCAAAAACAGATTTATGGTATTCCAGGCTCTACACTCATCTCTGGAGAATCTGGACAGTAAAATTACACTATTGTTTATTGTCCATGGCCCTGCCTTCAATTCAATAATTCTAAGCAAATTCATCACTCTTCTCCAGGACCTGGGAGTCAACATAGCCCTCTGCAACTGATCCTCCACTTTCTGACCAACATATCACCATCAGTAGGGATAGGCTGTAACACCTCCACCAAGATTACTCTCAGCACTGCTGCATCCTCAGCCCTTCACTATACTGCCTGTACACTCATGACCATGAGGCCTGGTTAGGCTCTAGCTCCATCTATAAGTTTGCAGATAATACCACTGTCGTTGACCTATCTCAAATAATGATGAAGAAGATGGTGATTTTACTGATGTGGTGTCAAGACCTTTCCCTAAGTGTCAGCAATATGAAAGAGCTGGTCACTGACCTCAGAAAGTGGGTGGGGCACATGCTTCAGGCTGAGATTGAGAGGGGTATGTTGTCCTTTGGAGTGAGCATCAGTAAAGAGCTGTCCTGGTCCAACCACGCAAATGCTGTGGACAAGAAAGCTCACCAAAGACTCTACTTTCCCAGGAAGTTAAAGAACTCTGGAATGTCCTTGTCAGCACTTTATCAATTTTTACTGAGGCACCCCAGAAAGCACCCTCTCTGGAAGCACCACAGCTCGGTATGCCATCACTACAAGGAACTACAGAGTTGTGGACACAGCTCAGCACATTATGGAAACCAGCTTCCCCTCAATGGGCTTTGTCTGTACTTCTCGCTGCCTCAGTAAAGCAGCCAGCATAATGAAAGACCCCACCCACCCCAGACATTCTCTTCTCCCTTGCCCATCAGGCAGAAGATACAATAGCATGAAAGTACATACCACCAGGATCAAGGAGAGTTGTAGCGCTATTGAATGGTTCTCTAATACAATAAGATAGGCTCTTCACCTCACAATCCAACTTGTAATGTCCTTACACCTTATCATCTACCTACACTGCACTTTCTCTGTACCTGTTACACTTTATACTGCATTCTGATTTTTAAAAATTTGTTCTACCTCAATGCAGTATGTAATGATCTGATCTGAATGAGCGGTATACATGCCAGGTTTTTAACTGTATGTCGATACACATGACTACAATAAACCAATTCCAATTCCAAATTCGAGATGCAGAATAAAATTCCTTGTTGCAAATTCTGTGTGAAAAAAGGTAAATAAAAAAGACAAAATTCCTTTCTTCAAATGGGTTGTGATGCAGATACATATTATGAAGAATAGCAATGTGAAGTGTTTTCTAGTAACATACAACCCTTCTCCCCCCCCCCCATAATGCAGTAATGTGGGGGTGCCATCTCGTATTGTCATTCATTCATTGTCACTGGATCCAAAGCCTTGAACCTAAACTTCCTCTCTTGCAGCTTTGTGTAAGTACCTTCACCAAAAAGGTCCTTCAAGAAAGGATCCCCTTTGTGGAAGTACCTTCAAGAAAGTCTCACGGCCACCTTCTCAAGAGCAGTTAGCAATGGGAAATAAATGGTGGCTTTGGCAGCAATGCCAGATATGGAAAATTAATAAATAATGATGTGCCTCCTATAAAGAGATATGCCTGAGCTCTCTTTGTAAAGGTCCCAATCAAATTGGTGGCAAGCTGAGTGGGAACTGAAAAGAACTAGCTTTCATTGCCAAGCCCCGTCGAAAACTGAATGAAATTAGACTTGTCGTGTAAACAGCTTTTGGGTATGGGAATTTCTGCACTGCACCACGGAAGCTTTTACTGGTGTTGTGGACTCCAAACTGACTGACAAAGGTAATGTGGGAACCAGAGATGGGAGTGGAGGAGCCAAGGTAGTGGACAGCTTGTCAGGTGCTCTGCTCCTGCCAAATGCTGGGCTTGTGCAGTCAAAGCATAGATCCCAGTCCTCAAAGCCATCCTGAATAGTCAGAACCAAAATCAGAATCAGGCTTATTATCACTGACGTATGTCAGGAAATTTGCTTGTTTCGTGGCAGTGGCACAGTGCAAAACATAAACATTATTACAAATTATGGAAATGAATATATAGTGCAGAAAACAAAGAACTAGGTAGCGTTCACGTGTCAGAATTAGGTGGCATTCAGAAATCTTGATGGTGGAGGGTAGGAAGCAGTTTCTAGAATATTGGATGTGGGTCTTCAGTATTCTTCCCTCCCCGATGGTAGTAAAACAAATAGGCCGTGTTCCTTAATGATGCCTTCTTGAGGCACCACGTGTTGAGGATGTCCTCAACGGCAGGAAGTGCTGTGTTCATGATGAAAATGGTTGTGTCTACAACCCGCTGCAGCCTCTCGCGATCCTGTGCATCGGAGGCTCCTTACCAAGTGGTGATGCAGACAGTCAGAATGCTCTTCGCATCTGTAGAAATTCACTAGAATCTTTGGTGACGTACCAAATCTCCTCAAACTCCTAATGGAGTACAGCCACTGGCATTCCTTCTTTGTGACTGCATGAATGTGTTGGGCCCAAGACAACATCTGAAATGTTGATGCGCACAACTTGAAGCTGCTCACACTTTCCACTGTTAACCCCTCAACGAGGGCTAGTACGTGCTCTCCCAACTTCTTCTTCCTGAAGTTCATAATTAATTATTTGGCCATGCTGACATTGAGTGCAATGTTGTTGCAATACCCCTCAACCAGCCAATCTATCTCACTTCTGTAAGCTTCCTTGTTGCTACCTGAGTTTCTGCCAAAAACAATTATGGCATTTGTGAATTTATAGGTGGTGTATGAGCTGTGCCTCTCCAGTTTCAGTGGCCTTGAGCCAAAGATTCCCAGGAGTCAGTTGTCATGTTGCATTCCTTCATGGAGACTTGGAGCACATCCTTAAACCTCTCCCTCTGTTCACTTAGTAATCTCTTCCTCTGACAAAGCTCAGTCTAGTGTCAAACATGCAAGTAATTTTCAAAGTTCAAAGTAAAATTTATTATCAGAGTACATACATGTCACTACATTTAACTCTGAGATCCTTTTTCTGCAAACATACCCAGAAAGTCTATAGAACAGTAACTGTAAACTGTAAACAAACAGTGCAAATGCAGATATAAATAAATAGCAATAAATAACAATATAACATACATCAATACAACGGAGTCCTTAAATGAGTGTAGCTATCCCCTTTTGTTCCAAGAGCCTGATGGTTGAGGGGTAGTAACTGTTCTTGAACCTGGTGGTGTGAGTCCTGAGGCACTTGTACCTTTTACCTGATGGCAGCAGCGAGAAAAGAGCATGGCCTGGGTGCTGGGATCTTTGATGATGGATGCTGCTTTTCTAAACCAATGTTTCATGTGGCCTACCAAGCCATTTGAGTATAACCAGGGCTTTGATGCTGGTGATGTTGGCCTGGGAAGTATTCTGGTGATGGTTCACTTATTGTTCCAGTGATTTTGTGGTAACAATGTTTGTAGAATTTCCTAATTCTTGATTAGATTATAGAGATAGAACATAGAACAATACAGCACAGTTCAATTCAGATAGGGCTGACTGTACCACAAAGATATCTGAAAACAAAGGTGGGAACTTTAAATGGAAGTGTTGCTTTTCCAGGAGCAAAGAGAAACAGCATGGTAAAGGATGAATGGATGGAGTTGAAATGGACAGTCCTGTTGAAGGGTCTCGGCCCAAAAGATTGTTCTTTGTTCCTTTCCACAGGTGCTGCCTGGCCTGCTGAGTTCCTCAAGTAATTTGAGTGTGTTACTATGAGCAGCAAAGATTTGGGTAATGATTAGGCCACGAAGGGTAATGTGTGCTGGAAACTCACATCTAGAGGTAACAAAGGCATTGATGGGGATTTCAGCAGCAGATCAGCAGGGGCAAGTGGAAAGCTGGATGATGTTAGGAGAGTGACGCCATGGATATGTGTGTGGCATTTGGCTTTTTTCAAAGTTACAACAGTGAGGTCAGTTACAGACAGATGCTAAGTTGGTGAAGGAATTCTGTGATCGGCTCTGAGATGAGAACTTATTTGGAGGAAATTTTTTCTGGCCCAGGTCATTTTATTGGACATTAGATATGCATTGGAAGTATCAGAGTGACAATGAAGTAAAATAAAGCATGCTCATGTAGACAGAATGCACATTGAAACCAACGCTGTTTTTACATCATGTTGTCAAGGGCGAGTGTACAGATGGAATTAGGTTGTGCCAAAAGATAGATCCTTAATACATATGAGAGAGGTAAGATGGGAACCAGTTGCAAGCGATGCCCTAACTATGATAGCATTCTAAAAACATAGACATGAGAGAGCAAAATCTCACCTAGCTGGACAACAGCGAAGAAGCAATGATGGAGAATTTGTGTGGTCACCTGTGTCAAAAGTAGCAAATGGTTTGAAAGGATAAGAGTAGAGTAGCTATATCGCATTCGTGGTGAATGTCATTTGGGACTTTGGGATCTCCCTGTACTTCTCTGACTATTACCCTTTTCTTTTCGGCATCCTTTTAAATTGACGTTGGAGGGATTTTATTTTCACGGCCTTTATAACACCCTGAACAACATCAAACACATCATTCATTTCAGGCTTTCTTCACCAGTCAAAAGCCTCTGAACTAATCATCTTCTCTGTTCACTTCATTAGGTGTTTGAAGAGATTTGGTATGTCAACAAAAACACTCAAAAACATGGACAGCATTCTGACAGGCTGTATCTCTGTCTGGTATGGGAGGGGGTTACTTACTGCACAGGACTGAAAGAAGCTGCAGAGAGTTGTAAATTTAGTTGGCTCTATTTTGAGTACTATTCTACGAAGTACCCAGGACATCTTCAAGGAGCGGTGTCTCAGAAAGGCAGTGTCCATTATTAAGGACCCCCAGCACCCAGAGCATGCCTGTTTCTCACTGTTACCATCAGGTAGGAGGTACAGAAGCCTGAAGGCACACACTCAGTGATTCAGGAACAGCTTCTTCCCCTCTGCCATCTGATTCCGAAATGGACATTGAACCCTTGAACACTACCTCACTTATTAAATATATATTATTTGTGTTTTTTGCATGATTTTTAATTGTTTCAAAATATGTAATTGATTTATGTATTTATTATTATTTTTCCCTTCTATATTATGTATTGCATTGAACTGCTGCTGCTAACTTAACAAATTTCACGACACACGCCGTGATAATAAACCTGATTCTGATTCTGTTTAATTTTAATCATTCAGATAGCTCACAGGGATTTAATGTCAAAGTTGCAGTACCCTCAGGTTTGTCTGAGTTCTAGACCAGACTTAGTCCATCTGTGGAGGGGTAAGAGAGTTCATCTATTTGCTATTGCCGTTTCTCCTCTCCTTCCCAAGTCAGAGTTGGAGGGAAATCTGCTCTGTAATGTCTGCTAAAATGTCTGACCTTAGAACAAACTCTGTTTAGAATCAGGTCAATAACTTTGCTGGTGCTTTGAGGGTTAAAGATATCCACATTAAAAATAAACACCTACTTTACTAATTGCAGTCAGACCATACCGGCTGTTTTCATTCGTGTTTCTTAATGTAAAGGTTTATCAAATATAAGTTTTGTTTTGAAGCAATGTTTGCATGATGGATACAAGTTAAACATTGGGAGCTAGTCCGTACCAGGCTGGAAAAAAATAGTGCTAATCTACATACCTCAGCCAGTGGGGGGATGGGAGACCTCCTTTAAGTGTACCATGTCTTTACTGTATACATCCAAGTTCAAAGAGTAAAGCTACAACTGCATAAAACAGCAAGACGATCGCAGAAATGTATTCTCAAGTATAGTTACTAGAAGACTAGAAACCCAGTGGTCTTGATATTCCTCAAGTGCTCTGTTATTTTCCCACTCTAACTTAAGCAAGAAGATAGTAAAACTCCCAATTAAATCAACAAAACCTGTTTGTGTGTTCCACTGCTTACAGTACTTCTGGCAATGCTGTTCAATAGAAACAGACTTCCGTCCTTAACAAATTTCTGTCTGGCTTGTACAAAGTAAGTTATGTCAGCAGTGGAGAAAGGAGATTGCAGCCAAGCACAGGGAAGCCTGAAACCAGGGATTGCAGTTTCTCAGGTGTACCTGACAAGCAGCATTACAGTGGCACATGTATGGGACGCTACATCAGCAGACACCTGCTGGCTATGGATCCATTAATAGTTAAGCAAGAGTTCCTCTGAGAGACAAAATAGCTTTCTCCACCCTTTTCTTATATTCCCGTGTAAATAAAAACTTCAGCCATCAATGGAAAAGTGTTCAATGCTCATGACTACAAGACTAGAGAACATCATTCCAGGAAGGAACGGGATGGTGAGAGTGAACAACGTGGCATCTGAAGTGTTACTTGAGCTGCCCAAGGCCAGTTTATTCATAACTAGGCTCAGCAAAGGAGGCACTGTCCCAATCCTGGCAGAACAATAACATTTGTGACCCTATGATAACCAATGTTTGGGCTCGAAAAGAATATTCGAATATGAGGTCATTGGGAAGGTTAGATCTGATATTCCTCCACACCAACCTTGCAACTTCCCAGATCTCAAAAGGGAAAGGGAACACTAGCACCAGATGCAAATGTTTTATACAGTATAGATTTCTGGTAAATTGGTTTGTTATTATCATACACCGAGGTCCAGCAAAAAGCTCGTCTTGTTCACTGCCCATACAGATCAATTCATTACACAGTGCATTGAGCTAAAACAATAACAGGAGTGCAGAATAAAGTGTTACAGTACAAAGAAAGTGCTGTGCAGGTAGACAGGAAGGTGAAAGGTCACAATGAGGTAGACTGTGAGGTTAAGAGTCTGACTAAGGAACTACTTAAAAGTGTTACAACAGCAGGGTAGAAGATGTCCTTGAGCTTGGTGGTATGTGCTTTCAGGACTCTTGGATCTTCTACGCAAGGGGAAAGGAAGAAGAGAGGATGTCCAGGGTGGGCAGGCTCTGTGATTATGCTGCCTGCTGTACTGAGGTGGTAATAAGTATAGACAGAATCCAAAGAGGGGAGGCTGGATTCCATAATGTGTTGAGCTATGTACACAACTCTGCAGTTTCTTGCAGCCATGGGCTGAGCAGTTGCCAGACCAAGCTGTGATGCACCCAGGTAGGATGCTGTCTATGATGCACTGAAAAAGAAACGGTAAGGGTCAAAGGAGACATGACAAATTTATTTAGCCTCCTGAGGAACAGGCCAATGAACCATTGCCATGGCAATGACAAAGTCTCTTGTTCATCCATCAAACGAATGCCTTGAGTTCACCAGCCGACTGCAAGTATCACTGGCGAGAAGAGACACCACCAGAGAGATGAGAATACAGCAAGGTAAGCAGGAAGCAAACTGAAGATAAAAATGGGACAAGATAAAACTGCAATTCTTCCAAAGCCACCCCAATGGATCCAAGAACAGTTGCTGGGTAGCCCTGTAGTTATATCACCCTCATTATAGACTCTTGTTTATAGATGCAAGGTGGATGGTACAGGTCCAGGTTATATCAGGTTAAAATAACAATCTGTACAATACTTGTCCTATATGTTTTAGCATGGCAGCCGTAGCAGGGTTTGCATGCCATTATCTCCTATAAGCGAAGCATCGTTGAGAGTGATGCTTCATTCCTCGATGAGCTCACTGCCTTTTAAGCACACTTTGAAAGAAGGAATAAAACTGCACCTGGGTGAATCCTCACAGTACCTGGTGACACTACGATCTCTGACTCAGAGGCAAACATCAGAAGATCCTTCAAGAGGGTGAATCCTCGCAAGGTGTCAGGCCCCAAAGGTGTACCTAACTGGGTACTGAAAACCTGCGCTGGTCATCTGGTTGGAGTGTTCAAGAACATCTTCAACCTCTCTCTACTGCATCGGAGGTCCCCGCCTGCTTCACAAACACATCAATCATACTGGTGCCCAAGAAGAGCAGGATGAGCTGTCTCAATGACCATCACCCAGTACCCATGCCCAATGTGATGAAGTGCTTTGAGAGATTGGTCATGACTAGAAATAATGCCTGCCTCTACAAGGACCTGGACCCTCTGCAATTTGCACACCACCTAACAGCTCAAGTCAAGTCAAGTCGTCACTTTTTATTGTCATTTCGACCATAACTGCTGGTACAGTACACAGTAAAAACGAGACAACGTTTTTCAGGACCATGCTGCTACATGAAACAATACAAAATCTACATTGAACTACATAAAACAACACAAAAACTACACTAGACTACAGACCTACCCAGGACTGCATAAAGTACACAGAACAGTGCAGGCATTACAATAAATAATAAACAAGACAATAGGCACAGCTCTACAGTGGATACAAACTCACTGTCTCTTCAGTGGATTTTGGACCATCTAGATAACAGCAATACCTACTAAACAGACTGCTGTATATCGATTATACTCAGCATTCAACACCATCATCCCCTCTGTACTCAACAACAAGCTTCAAAAGATGGACCTCTGTACCTCCCTCCGCAACTGGATTCTTCACTTCCTCATTGTGAGACCACAGTCGGTCAGACCTCCTCCTTACTGACCATCAACACAGTGTACTTAGCCCACTGCTCTACTCCCTCTACACTCAGAACTGTGTGGCTAGGCACAGCTCAAACACAATCTATAAGTTTGCCGATGACACCACTGTTACTGGCAGAATTCAGGTGGGGACAAAGAGGCATATAGGAATGAAATAGATCAGCTGGTCAAGTGATGTCACAACAACAATCTTGCAAGACCAAGGAATTTATTGTAGGCTTCAGGAAGGGGAAGTTGAACACACCAATGTTCATTAGAGGGGCAGCGGTGCACAGGGTGAGCTGTTTCACGTTTCTGGGTGTCAATATCTCAGAAAATCTATCCTAGACTCTCCATGATGATGCAATCACGATGAAGGCACAACATCAGGAGTTTGAGGAGGATATGCCACCAAAGACTAGTAAATTTCTACAGATGTACAGTGTTCTGATTGGTTGCATCACTATCTGGTATGGAGACACTAATGCATGAGATTCTAACAGGCTTGTAGACTCAGCCAGCTCCATCACAGACACAAGCCTCCCCACCATCGAGGACGTTTTTTAACAGGCGATGCTTCAAGAAGGTGATATCTATCATTTAGGACCCTAACCATCTAGGATACGGTTTCTTCTCATTACTACAATCAGGGAGGATTTGCAGGAGCCTAAAGACATAAGCTCAACATTTTAGGAACAATTCTACCATCAGATTTCTGCACAGTGCATGAATCCATGAACACTATGTTGCAACTCCTCTTTTCATGACTTATATTTCCTGCAATTTATAGTAATTTGTTAGGCTGGCACTGCATTGTGGCCATGAAACAACAAATTTCATGATGTGTCAGGGACAATAAATCTGATTTTGATTTTCCATTGCTGATGTTGATTATAACAGGCCTCTGCTCTAGTGGATCTTTGACCTTCAGCAACCGGCATGCCACGCTGGCAACATAACCAATCACATCACAGAATTCTCACTCCCAACAAACCAGGATGTAAACAACACTATTTTTTTTAAACCAGCAATTGTAATATTAAACATAATACCAAATTGTAAATATTCCTAAGATTGCGGTAGATGCTCAAATAACATTAACTTTTGTGTTACTTCGTTAACTTAATCAAAATACGGAAATATTTATCTGCTGAAATGACCACTAAAATATATAAAACTAGCTTTTGGGGTCAGTAATTATGGCCTCAGAATCTTAATAGAAACTCATTCACATCTCATAAAACAAGGGATAGCACTTTCACAGATTTTTTTCAAGTAATAGCTGTATACAAAAACCTAATATCTTGTCAGCTAATTAATTTCTGAAGATTACATTGGGGAAAAGTTGTAAACAACATTCCCTGTGGAGGGCCACCGACTGCAAGCTCACTATTTACAAATTCAAATGGATAGGTATACAATACATAGATTACAGTTTAATTTATTCAATGCTAATAGTTTTACAGTCATTCCAGTCATAAAATCAAGAGAGGTTTGGACAGGAGGGCTATGGTCCAGGTATGAGTCAATGAGACTAGGCAGAATAATAATTTGGCACAGACTAAATGGGCTGAAGGGTAAGTTTCTGAGCTGTAGTGCTTGATGTCTCCATCTAAACAAACTTTTGGTATTCTCTTTTATGTTATTGGCTGGCTTACCTCCTTACTTCATCTATTTTCCACTTATTGCTTTTCAGTTTTCAGTTCTGTTAGTTTTTTGAACTCCCGAATCCTCTAGCTTCTCACTAATTTTTGCAATATTATATGCCCAATCTTTTTCATTTATGCTATCATTGACTTTCCTTTTCATTCACGGTTGCCTCATCCTCCTTTAGAATGCTTCTTTTACTTTGTGATGAAATGATCTTGTGCTTTCCAAATTATTCCCAGAATTTCCAGACCCTGCTGCTCTGCCGTCATCCCTGCTAGTATCCCCTTTCAATTAACTCTGACCAGCTCCTCTTTCGTGGCTCTGTAATTAACCTTTATTCAACTCAACATCGATACATCCGACTTTAGCATCTCCTCTCAAGTTGCAGGACATATTCTATCAAATCATGACCTCTGCCTCCAGAGTGTTCCTTTACTTTAAGCTGCTTAATGAAATCTGGTTCATTGCACAACACCAAATTCAGAATTATATGTTCCGTAGTGGGCCCGATCACAAGCTGCTGTAAAAAGCCATCTTGCAGGCATTCTACGAATTCCTTCTCTTGGGATCCAGTGCCAACCTGATTTCCCAGTCTACATGCATACTGACGTCCCCAGTGACTACTGTAACACTCCCTTACATCCAGTTGCTCGTTCACCTATATCCTGGTTACTATTTAGATATACGTAAGAATGCATGTACGAATGGAATGACAGTTTTCATGGAGGACTTCTATTTGCACGTAGGTTGTCCCAATGAAGTTGGACACAGCAGTGTGATGAGGATTTTATAAAATGCACCTGTGAGAGTTTTCTCGAACAGCATGTTAGACAGATAGATACTCTGTTGATTCCAAGGGAAATTACAACGTCACAGTAGCATTCCAAGTGCTCAAGGCTTCCATCCCCCTTGAATGGTTCGCTGAATCATGGTGTCATGGCTTGCTTACTCATCCTTCCTACTGTCGCCACTCAGGGAACAAAGTGGGCTGAGGTTCATGCAGCCCCATGGCTTGGATCTCCTACCTATCTCACTCACTGTCACACCTTCCTGTCCCTAACCACAGACCAATTTCAAGCAGTTAATCTAACATGTGACTCTCTCTGAAACACAGCACGACTGAGTTAGAGAGAGAATTCCCCTACATCAATGCAATAACAATATCAACAATTTGGGATTCTAGGATGTGTGTGCATCAGCACAGAAGCCACGAACTTGTTGACAGCACGCACTCACCAATGTTGTTCTAACTATTATCGGGCACTGGATTACCTGGCAATTCAGATTCAGATTTATTGATCACATGTATATCAAAACATACAGAGTGTAATATGTTGTTTGCATTAACAACTAACGCACTAAGTACGTGCTAGGGGCAGCCTGCAATTAGCGCCGACATAGTAGGCCCACAATGTTTGACAGATCAACAGAACAGAACATACCATACCATACCAAGCAACAACAGCAAAGCAAGTCACGTACCACTTTCCCTACGCCTCACCCATCCGCACACATACTCAGTCCTCCAGCCTCAGGACAGGTTGTCTCCTTCGGTCTCCAGTGGACATGAACGCAGTATCCAGCTATTGGGCCTCGCCTGGACTTCCAATCAGCCTTTGGGCTTCAGTCCAGACCTCTGATAGTCATCAGGTTTTGCTCCAGACCTCCAATCAGCCATTGGTGTTCAATCCAGACCTTCAATCAGACATTTGGCTTCAATCTCAACTTCCGATTGGCCAACAGATTTCCATTCAGGCCTCCAATTAACCATCTGGCTTCGATCTGGACCTCTGATCAACCTTCAGGCTTTGATTCAGACTTCCAGTTGACCCTTGGGTTTTGATCTTCGGTATTGATCCAGGACACAATGACGACTGGATAAGGGCCCAAACTCCCAAGTCTCGAATGGTTGACTCGCTGATGATGGGACCCCAGAAACTAGATCTCAAGCTCCGGCCTCGTTGATAACAGGACGCTGAACATGCTAGCCTGACATCCAACTATACTCTCATTGCTGGAGTTTGAATGCAGAGTGGAGGCTTAAGCCTGATTTATATTTCTACGTCAAAAGTACACCATAGGTACCACATACCCTACGCCATAGGGTGACGTGCACCTCCCTGTAAAAGTAACTCACATGTCACGGCGACGCAGACTGCAACAACTGTGATTGGTCCGCTTGGTAGCATCGTATTTCCTCCTACGCATTCTCAGTTGCTTTTCTCTGCCATGTCTGTACACTGATGCCAAATAAATGGTTGGAGACAATGAACCAAATTGTCAAATCTACCTGCCGACATCCGAAAATATTTGAAATGCATTTCCTCGTCCATGTCTCTCGTGAAGAAACTCAACACAGTGGCATAGAAACCCCACTGCCAACTAGCGTTTTGGCGGTGAATTGTAGAGCAACACAGACACAACGCATTCTTGCTACGGCGTACGGCTACGCAGAAGTATAAATCAGGCCTACGGCGTAGCCCATATGCACAAGTATAAATCAGGCTTTAGAGTCTGGCGTGTCCTCTGATTTCCTCACATCCCTGTCCCTAAACCTTAACCTGACCCATAACTTCCCTCTTTTTCCCTAAAATCATCCTCACAAACCAGGAACCTGACAACAAACTAAAAAATAACAAAGTTTGAGCTGCGACCTCAAGAAAGATTACAACTCAGCGCCATCTTGAAAAGCAAGGGCAATTCTCCAATAAACATGCCAGTAAATCCAGCTGAACCACCTCAATCTGATTAGGCCGAGCACAGGTACAGCAATGTCATTCATTTAAATGAATGGAAGGAGTTATAAAAGACCAGAGTACATTTTAGCAATTTACAATTTCATTTAACTGTTTCATTTATAACTGTTTTAGCTTTGCAATATTTTTGAAATTGATTATATGCAGAGGGAGGAGGGGAGGACTCCAAGCCAGACTAAACTGGTGGGGTATGAAACTTCCTCTACCCAGTATCTTGTACAGTAACTGGAGAGCAAAAATGAGGAACTAAGAGCAAGATTGCTGTACTGGAGGGAATTGAGGGATTGCTGCATTCTGTGTTTCAAGGAGACATGGCTAACTCAAGACACAATGGATTTGGCAGTCAAACATGAGTGTTTCTTGATATAGCAGATGGACTGGACTGCTGATTCAGTGAAGACAGAAGGTGGGAATCTATGTTTCATGATAAACTCTCTGTGGTGCTTAGAGAGAGCAGTCACCTGGAACATCCAGTGATTAAGTGCCGACCATTCTACTTATCGTAATCCTGAACACAGTTTACATACTGCTAAAGGTCGATGTTAAGCAGGCATTCATGCTCCCAGGTGTTGTCATCATCAAGCAAGAAATAGCCTACTCCCAAGCCTTTTAAATCATTGACGGGGACTTCAGTTAGGCTTGTTTGAAGAAATCTCTGCCCCTTTATCATCAACATATCACTTGCAGCACCAGGAGTCCCAACACACTTGACCACTGCTATACTACCATAAGGAATGTGTGCTGTTCGATTCTCAAACCATATCTTGGAAAATATGATAATTTTGCTGTCTTCCACTTACCTGCATCCAGGCAGAAGCTGAACAGCAAGATTCCAGAATTAAGGACAATGAAGAGGTGGTCGTGGGAGGCAAAGGAGTAGCTACCGGATTGCTTCAAGTCAGCGGACTGAGCCATGGTCAAGGACTCTTAGAATCTGAATGAATTCACTCAACACCGGAGCATCTGGGACAGTGTAGATGCACAGAGCAGGATGCTTTTCATTGACTATTGCTTGGCATTCAATACTATCATTGACTCAAAAGTAATCAATAAGCTTCAAGACCTTGGCCTCAGTTACCTCACAGTCAGTTCGGATTGGCGACAACATCTCCTCCACAATCTCCATCAGCAAGGGCGCACCACAAGGCTGCGTGATTAGCCCCCTGCATGACTCGCTTTATACTTGTGACTATGAGGCTAAAAACAGCTCCAATTCCATGTTTAAGTTTGCTGACAGCACCACTGTCATTGGCTGAATCAAAGGTGGTGAATCAGCATGTAGGAGAGAGATTGAAAATTTGGCTGAACAGTGCCACAATAATAACCTCTCACTCAATGTTGGCAAGCCAAGCAGCTGATTATTGACTTCAGGAGGAGGAGACCACAGGTCTATGAGTAGTCCTCGGGGGATCTGAGGTGGAGAGGGTCAGCAACTTTAAATTCCTCAGTTTTATCATTTCAGGGGATCTGTCCCAGGCCCAGCACATAAGTGCCATTGCAAAAAAAGCACAGCAGCACCTCCATCTACTTACCTAGGAGTTTGTGAAGGTTTGGCATGTCAACTAAAACTCTGAAAAAATTTCTATCAATGTGCAGTGGACAGTATATTGACTGGCTGCATCACAGTCGGTATGGAAACACAAATCGCCTTGAACAGAAAAGCCTACAGAAAGTAGTGGATACAGCCTAGTCCACCACAGGTAAAGTTCTTCCCACCAGTGAGCACAAATACATAGAGCACTGTCGCAGAAAAGCAGCATCCATCATCAAGGTCATGCTATCAGGAAGGAGGTACAGGAGCCTCAGAACCCAGACCACCAAGTTCCGGAATAGTTATTACCCCTCAACCATCAGGCTCTTGGGGATAACTTTACTCAGCTTCACTCATCCCATTACTGAACTGTTCCCACAACCTATGGACTCATTTTCAAGGACTTTTCATCTGATGTTCTCGATACAGGTTTCCCCTGCCATCTGAAGGTACAGCGTTCCTATGAAACGATTCGTAAGCCGGTATGTCGAAAAGTGAAGAAGCAATTACCATTTATTTATATGGGAAAATTTTGTGAGCGTTCGCAGACCCAAAAATAACCTACCAAATCATGCCAAATAACACATAAAACCTAAAATAACAGCAACATATAGTAAAAGCAATATGATAAATACACAGCCTATATAAAGTAGAAATACTTCTCTACAACGATTGCCTGCACAG
This sequence comes from Mobula birostris, assembly GCF_030028105.1. NCBI lineage: Eukaryota > Metazoa > Chordata > Chondrichthyes > Myliobatiformes > Myliobatidae > Mobula > Mobula birostris. The sequence goes on along the minus strand of NC_092380.1, from coordinate 64,102,339 downwards.
ATCTCCGTAGCGAAAATCTCATGCAAGTGCTCTCAGCAGAAAATCTCACGCAAGCGCTATTGGCATAAACACGCCCTCCATTAACCTTTAAACTATGAAGCTGCCAAATCATACCAAATAACACGTAAAAGTACACAGCCTATAGAAAGTAGAAATAATGTATGTACAGTACAGTGTAGTATCACTTACCGGAATTGGGAAAACAGCGCCGAGCACACTGATGATGGTGTGTTAGACTGAGTCGTCGCAGGTTGGGGTGGTGCAGTGGCCCCCACCCTCCGGGCTGCCGACCTGTTACATTGCTGCGAAGAACGCAGCGGTAGCCGGGAAGCACACAGCACATCTTTAAGAAAAAAGCCGAAATAAACATGCTAATTAATTAGGTGCTGCCTGACACGTAAATGTCAGCGCAGATCAGATCGTCTCTGATCTGGGCCGACAATTAGGTGCTAGGTGGCATCTAATTAATTAGCATGTTTATTTCGGCTTTTTTCTTAAAGATGTGCTGTGTGCCTCCCGGCTACTGCTGCATTCTACACAAATCGGTACTGTATCTGTCCGGGGTCTGGGGGTTGGGGTCGTGAGACATGGGGGTGTCATTTCATCGTCGATCAGGGCAGGCAGCTCATCTTCTCCTATGACTGCCTGCCTCGATGTTGAAGGTCGAGATTCGTTGTCTGCTGTGGCTGATGTGGAAGGCTTGCTTGACTGCTGAGCCTCGCACATTTTTCTATCATACAGTTCTTTGTAAGCACTCAAACCATCCTGCAAATATCCCCTAAACCTACATACCCTTTCAAAATTAAAGTCGTACTTTATCACTGCAGCGAAAATCTCACGCAGTTGCTTCACGTTCGCTACTGCATTCGGTTTCAATTGTTATCTTTTCCTCTTCCAATTGCATCAGCTCTTCATCTAGCAGTTCTTGGTCATGGGATGCCAAAACCTCTTCAACATCATCTTCGTCAGCTTCCACAAGCCAAACTCAGTTTGTCCTTGCTTCGTTCACCACGATCGAAATGCTTAATTATGTCTAGTTTTATGCTAAGTGTAACACCCTTACGAGCTCTTTCAGGTTTTTCCGGCACCTTAGAACTCATCTTGCTAACGGCTGCTCAATACAACGTGTTTAAGCAATGCCGGGGGAGAGCGGCTGCTCGGGGCATGCGCTGCCTTTTATCGCACGCTGATTTTTTCGCGTGGTGATTTTTTTCATAACAGTGAAAACACCTTCTGAAAGCGAAAACAGGGTACTAATGTAGGTCTTTCGTGATAGTAAGGTTTCGTAAAGCGAACGTTCGAAAAGCAGGGGACACCTGTATATGGTCAAGATGGCGCCTGTATACAATGCTCCAACAGTTGACACTCTTCTGGATAGATCACAAAACTAGTTATTTCACTTCTTTTTTGCCTTTTATGTCTGTTTTTCATCTTGAATGTGTTTCTGGAACTGCTGGACCCTGTGATTTGCAGTTTGGAGATCGTTTGGGTGATCCAATGGTTTACTGTCTCCGAGAGGATCCCAGGAGGCAGCGAGCATGGGCCTCATGCGAGGAGGCTGCAGGGGTGGGAACTGAGGTTTGACTCCGTCTTGCTGATAAAGTGACGAGGGAGATTGAAACATCAAGGTGAATGCAGAAGATGAACACCAGCTGTCTGCCTTTTGATCACTCGTGGGATCACTGTGCTGCCGGAGAGGGAGTGTGTGTGGCCTGCCACTGTGCTCAGAGGATCTTACCGCCGAGGTTCTCTGTGTTTTGCAAATGGATATGGATTTTATATTCTGTGTTCTCACCTGCTTTTTCTTGTTTTTTTTGTGCAGGGAGGGGAATTTAGGGGTCAATATTCTTGTGGTATTTTGCAAGGGAGGAGGGGGGTCTTGGGTCAATGTTTTTGTTGCCTCTTTTTTTGTTAGTTTCTTTGTGAAGGGGAGGGGGATTTGGAGGTCAATGTTCTTTTTGCATTTCATATGGGGGGAGGGGAGTTGGGAGACGATTGTTTTTGTTGTATTTTTGTTCATTTTTTTGTACAGAATGAAGGGTATTTGGGGGCTAATGTTCTTGTTGCATTTCATGTGGGGGGGGTTTGGGGTTGATGATTGTGCTGCTGTTCTTGGTCTCATGGCTATCTGGAGAAGAAGAATCTCAGAGTTTTGAGTTTTGATATCTATTGCTTATTTTCATTATTATTATTTTTTTAACTTTTTTGTATTTGCACAGTTTGTTGTCTGTTGCTCATTGGCTGATTGTTTGTCTTGTTGGGTGTGGTCTTTCCCTGATTCCATTGTGTCTCTTGTACTTTCTGTGAATGCTCACAGGAAAACGAGTCTCAGGTTTGTATATGGTGGGCAATTCTGATTTGATGGAGACAGACGTGAAAGCACAGAGGAACATCTGGAGAAATTTCTGAAATGCCTGGTTCGCTGCCGCTGCTACTGTGCGATCGGGAATCTCCGGAGGGAAGGCCCCAAAATCCCCGGCTTTGCCTGCTGCTGGCGACCGACGCTAGGGTCGAAGCATTCGGCAGAGATGGTGCTCGGTACTCGGTGTCGGAGCTCGAAGTTTTTGGACAACTCAGAGCGGGACTGTGGTCAGGCATGGCAGGGAGAGTTTTCTTCCTTCTCCTGTCTGCGTGAGATGTAGGACTTTCAAGAGACTTTGAACTTTTTTACTGTGCCATGGCCTGTTCTTCATCAAGTTATGGTATTGTTGCACTGTTGTAACTATATGTTATAATTATGTGTTTTTTTTTTAGTTTTTCAGTCTTGGTCTGTCCTGTGTTTCTATGATATCACACTGGAGGAATATTGCATCATTTCTTAATGCATGCATTACTAAATGACAATAAAAGAGGACTGCGTGTCCTCATAATCTAATCTAATATGTCGTTTGAGAATAAATTCACTTAGAACTTTGAAATTTAAAGGAAGTTAATAGTTGTGAAATGTCTTTTTGAAACATTCAAAATGATTTAGAAACCAGCTTAGACAGAGCATGACACAGAACTGACAAATGTTTCCTTTTAGCCTTTTCATTTGCCAGAATTGCTCCTAACCCATTCCCACCTACAAACTCAGTAATGGCTTTGTGCCCAGAAGATCTTGCTGCTACACAGAACCTCTCAACTGAAGAATGAATCTGCTTCTTGTTGACCCGAGGAGAACTACAAGGCAAGTGCAGACATTTCTCACAGGTCAGCGGTAAGCACAAATTCAAGCCAATGTACAATCTTATAATCAACAGAAAACAGTGGAAGCAATCAGTAAGTTAGGCAACATTTGTGGAAAGACAAACATTTACCGTTTTAGGTTGAAAATCTCTGACAGAACTGGCAAGGAGAGAAAACAAGTTAGTTTCAACTTGCAGACATGTTGAAGGAGAAGTGGATAGGACAAAAGGAATATCTCTGATAGGGTAGGGCCAGTGTTGCTGTCATGATCAATGCTCTGATAGAGAGATAGAGAGAAAGAGAGCGAGACAGAGAGACAGAGATAGAGAGATAGACAGATAAAGAGAGAGAGAAAGAGAGAGAGATAGACAGAGAGAGAGAGAGAGAGAGAAAGAGAGAGCGAGAAAGAGAGAGGGAAACATGCAGCGAGGGAGAGGAAGAGGGAGAGGAAAAGAGGCAGAGAGGGAGAGGGAAAGAGGCAGAGAAGAAGAGGGGAAGAGGTAGAGAGGGAGAGAGAAAGAGGCAGAGAGGGAGAGGGAAAGAGGTACAGAGGGAGAAGGAGATGGGAAGAGGCAGAGAGGGAGAGGGAGAGGGAAAGAGAGAGAGGGAGAGGGAAAGAGGGAGGGAAGAAGGGGAAGAGGTAGAGAGGGAGAAAGAGAGGGGAAGAGGCAGAGAGGGAGAGGGAAAGAGGTAGAGGGAGAGGGAAAGAGGTAGAGAGAGAGAGGGAGAGGGAAAGAGGGAGAGAGGGAGAGGGGAAGAGGCAGAGAGGGAGAGGGAGAGGGAAAGAGGTAGAGAGGGAGAGGGAAAGAGGGAGAGAAGAAGAGGGGAAGAGGTAGAGAGGGAGAAAGAGAGGGGAAGAGGCAGAGAGGGAGAGGGAAAGAGGTAGAGAGAGAGAGGGAGAGGGAAAGAGGGAGAGAGGGAGAGGGGAAGAGGCAGAGAGGGAGAGGGGAAGAGGCAGAGAGGGAGAGGGAGAGGGGAAGAGGCAGAGAGGGAGAAAGAGAGGGGAAGAGGCAGAGAAGGAGAGGGAAAGAGGTAGAGAGAGAGAGGGAGAGGGAAAGAGGGAGAGAGGGAGAGGCAGAGGGAGAGGGAGAGAACATTAACAAACATACATATTGCTTGTCGTGTGATCAAATGGATTGTAAAGTAGTTCCACAATGCAGAATGTATTAATGTTTCTTAAATTTATTTCCTTTCATCATTTATAAACAGGTCATGGCAGTCAGACAGAACTTAAGAATAAAGTATTTATTACCTGAGGATTTATAAAACTATTCAAAAACATTCTCAAAAAAGACACGATATTTTGTTATTTCAAAATCTTCATAGAGCATTTTTGGCCTTTATTTTGATTTCAATGAATAGCTTAAACTTTGTCGGAAGAGACAAAGGAGAGGAAAATAAACTCCCTCTTGTAAATTACATGCATCATTCACCAATTTCAAAAATGATCCAGAGGCAGAGAGGATCAGGCCCTTGGCAAGCCATTATGTAGGAAGTAGGGCTGTCCACAGCAACATTTAGATGTGGGAAGGTAATTGCCCAGTTCCCTTTGGTCTATACAAATGCTCAGATTGTGATACCTCCCATTAGGCCCCACAACACTCTATAACCTGACAAACTTTGCAAAAAGTGACCACCATTACCTTTATTGATGGAGATACATCAATCAGCTCAGTTTCCAGTTAAGTAACACTGAGGACTAAAGTACTCTCCAAGACTGTGCACCAGTACATAAAGCAGTTACAGTAAACATACCACGAGGAAAGGCCATGGTTTGGGGTCTTCCCACACTGGATACAGTGAGAGATGGGTCCCAGGCAATAACTTCTCAAATTTATCACTGATTGGATAGGATGTTTTGTAATGAACAATTGATACAATTTTACATCATGTAAAACAAAGTGAATGTAATGATACACTCAGAACTGTGATGATGACAGACAAATGTACTACATTCACAACATTTGCAATACAATAAAGTACTATTTTGTAAAGTAAAACACAACATAGCTAACAGTTTTTTTTTTAAAGCCCAGATCAATGATCCATGGCATATAATTTCATTTTCTATGTTTTAGGTATGCCAAAACAAAGTTCTGTGATGCCATGAAGACACAGAGTTGGTAGCTGTTGGGATCTGGAGTGAAGAGCAGCCTGCTGGATAAATGGTAAAGCAGCATCTGTGAAGGCGAAGAGATGGCTGACATTTCAAGTTGAGACCCCATACCAGTCAACGCAAGATGCTGACACCATGGGTGTTTGACCCACTAAGCTCTTCCAGCAGTTTGCTTTTTGCTTCGGTAGTGCAGTAACTGCTTTCAGCAGCGGTTTTAAGATCAGAATCTTCAGATTAAATCTCTATTCAGTGTCACTATCATGTTCCCCAGCATGCTGTTTCACCTTTGGTACATGCCAGCCAACTGCTATGCTTTACATTGCATACTTATCAGTGCTTGCAGCTTCAGGGACCGGTCTTTAAAAGGTCATAAGCACACTACAAGTGGCACAGTTGCAACTTGGCGAGGGTGTTATTTCCTGAATAGCTCTGTGGTGAATAGAGATTCAACAGAAAGACTGACCGAGAACGATACCAGCAGAAGGATTTCCTCTGGAGGGTCCCACAGAGACACTCTAAGGCTACAGTGCTGGACTCCTAGGAACAGATTGGCAGGAAGATCTTAGTAGAACATAGAACATAGAATAGTACTTCGGCCCACAATGTTGTGCCGACCCTCAAACCCTGCCTCCCATATAACCCTCCACCTTAAATTCCTCCATATACCTGTCTAGTAGTTTCTTAAACTTCACTTGTGTATCTGCCTCCACCACTGACTCGGGCAGTGCATTCCACGCACCAACCACTCTCTGAGTAAAAAACCTTCCTCTAATATCCCCCTTGAACTTCCCACCCCTTACCTTAAAGCCATATCCTCTTGTATTGAGCAGTGGTGCCCTGGGGAAGAGGCGTTGGCTATCCACTCTATCTATTCCTCTTAGTATCTTGTACATCTCTATCATGTCTCCTCTCATCCTCCTTCTCTCCAAAGAGTAAAGCCCTAGCTCCCTTAATCTTTGATCATAATGCATACTCTCTAAACCAGGCAGCATCCTGGTAAATCTCCTCTGTACCCTTTCCAATGCTTCCACATCCTTCCTATAGTGAGGCGACCAGAACTGGACACAGTACTCCAAGTGTGGCCTAACCAGAGTTTTATAGAGCTGCACCATTACATCGCGACTCTTAAACTCTATCCCTCGACTTATGAAAGCTAACACCCCATAAGCTTTCTTAACTACCCTATCTACCTGTGAGGCAACTTTCAGGGATCTGTGGACATGTGCCCCCAGATCCCTCTGCTCCTCCACACTACCAAGTATCCTGCCATTTACTTTGTACTCTGCCTTGGAGTTTGTCCTTCCAAAGTGTACCACCTCACACTTCTCCGGGTTGAACTCCATCTGCCACTTCTCAGCCCACTTCTGCATCCTATCAATGTCTCTCTGCAATCTTCGACAATTCTCTACACTATCTAAAACACCACCAACCTTTGTGTCGTCTGCAAACTTGCCAACCCACCCTTCTACCCCGACATCCAGGTCTTTAATAAAAATCACAAAAAGTAGAGGTCCCAGAACAGATCCTTGTGGGACACCACTAGTCACAATCCTCCATTCTGTATGTACTCCCTCCGCCACGACCCCCTGCCTTCTGCAGGCAAGCCAATTCTGAATCCACCTGGCCAAACTTCCCTGGCCAGTGACAAGTAATGTGACAAGTAACTCTAGTGACAAGTAATGCTCCTAGAGTTGCACAGCAGTACCAAAGCAAGTCTCCAAAATGTACATTTCTTCCTAAAAGCCATATTCTGTTTATATCTTAATCTCCAAGGCACTGACTCTCACTCACAATGACATTGAGTCCTTCATTTCCAAACCCCACCCCTTCCAGGTCTCACCCAACCGCAGATCTTAGGAAGAAAATCAGACATTTTAATTGATAAAATTAGTTATGTTATCACGATCGCACCTGGTCCCTGAGTATCACCTCCCTGAACAAGAAGGCACAGCATAGCTCCACTTCCTAAGAAGTTTGAGGATCTCACCCCCCCATTGTAACTGCGTTTTACAGGAGCACCGTCGAGAGTGTCCTGACAAGTTGCATCTCCATCTGGTGTGAGAGCAGTCGAGCATCAGACCAGAAGTCCCTACAAAGGATTGTGAGAACAGCTGAGAGGATCATAGGGGGACTCCCTACTGTCCATCGGGGAACATTTATCAGGATTGCTACTTACGCAGGGCCCTCAGTAGTATTAAGGATTCCACCCATCCATTCAGCATCCTCTTTGACTTTCTACCATCAGGCAGGAGACTACGGTGCATTAAAAACAAGAACGGTCAGGATGAGAAATAGTTTCTTTCCCCAGGCCATTAGGCTTCCAAACTCCTGGCCACATCGTATTTGAAGTGTCATTGGTTAATCTATTCTGTATCTTATAATATTTAATATTTATGTACCTTAGTTGGTTACTTATGTGTAGATTTTATCCTTACCTTCATAAATTACCATGTATTATGTGTACTACTGTGCTTTACACCCTGCTTCAGAGAAATGTCTCATTTCTAGACACATTAAATGATTATATACACGTATGTAGTTAAGACACAAGAAACTTGACTTGACTTGAATATAATCATATTTAAAATCTTACTTCATATTACAGCCTGGCTTTACAGTCAGCATTCACTGTTGAACTGTAAGCTAACTTTGCAATGACCTTTCTCCCATCTCATACCTGACAATTCTTAGAGAAAGCTGGCCGGGTCCCCAGCCCTGAGACGTAGTGCAGCAGCAGGGCCTTCTGTGTGTGATAATTCCAGTGTCTGGGTGGCCACAGGAGCTGAAAAGTCCCACCCTCTAAGCAGCTAAGCTTGACCTTTAGCTAAACCAGCTGTTAACAAGCATTAATGGTTCCAATAGTCATAAACATGTAAAATCATTGTAAAACTATAAAAGAGTGCATCAAACCATTAAAACAGGTGGACAAATTAAATGATTTAGGAAATATAAAAACTAAAACATTTAAAATGAACTCAATTTTTTTTAAATCTTAAAAAATGCTAACACCTTAATCCCTGCATTCAGTTCAGTCAGCTTGAGCTGTGAGCATTGGGAAACCTCTCCAGCTGCAAGCTCCCACGCTGCACTCCATGAAGATTCCATTGGCGGAGAACTGTGGAAGAAATGCTGGCGAACAGCTGTCAGTAAGTTTGAGACTTGTGTGCAAATCCTGAACTTCCTGGCACTTACACAGGGAAATGCAACCAGTCACATGCAGAACTGCCAAGATTTACCAGCAAGTTCTCTCCTATATCTTAAGCACTGGCTCTTGGGCCGTGAAGAAACACTGCAATGCGACTAAAATAATTGAATCTTTGTATTATTTGTACAGTAAGAAGGAAAGGGTGCAGGTATGCCTGAACATTTAATACTGGAAAATGGAAACAAAACTTTCAAGTATTGAGATAGTTCCTTATTTTCACTTACCCAGGTGCATAGGAAGGCTTTGGCTCCACTTTAATAGCAGTAGTGTTGCTGTTCATGCAGATGTTGGCGGGGTAGCTTTTTACTATCATTCCATTGTTGCCAGTACAGTTCACATGACCACTGAGGCTTGGGCCACATGACGCGGGGTTAGGCATGTGACTTCCATGCCTAGTTGCAATTGGAATTGAGCCAGCAGCGACGTGACAAAGGTGGCTGACTCCACTCGTGGAAGGGCTGTTCAGGTGTCCTGTGTTCACAATGGCACTGGGAATAGAACCACAGCCAGATGCTTGAGAGCTGGAATAACTTACTGAGACTGGGAGCTCTGGGAAACAGCTGCAGAGAGAGGACCACGAGAAATATTACACTATTATTCTAAAAAGTCAAAAGTATGAATTAAATTGAGCAAAATACACAATTATTCAGCCAATAACCACATAGGATTTCTGATGATTAGCAGCCAATTCCTTATCTGAGGAGTTAGTCAGAGATGCTGTGGAGGTTACCAACAGTAAAACAGCTATTAATTACTGCCATGGAAAGTTTTTGGCTGATAATATGTCCTTGACAAACGTCACATCAGGTTGTAATGAATGCTTTTGAAAATCAAACCATTGAAAAACAGCAAGTAAGCCAATTTAAGAAAGTATACTTTGGAGGTTGAACATAATGTATTTAGTCTGCTGCACTTAAGTTTGTTTGCTTGCACTGTTTTAATTGCACATCTCTTCCCCGGGAAATTGAAAAATCAGCCCAGAACCAACACTGGGAGGGTTGGAGATGATCGAAGAAGTTAGATATTAATTTGTCAAAGTTCAAAGCAAATTTATTATCAAAATACACATACAGTATATCACCATATACAACCCTGAGGTTCATTGTCCACCCAGCCTTCAAGTTTGAGAGGATGTTATTTAAATGGGAAGTGAACTTGAAAGGACTTCCTAAAAAAATAATCTTCAGTTTTTCTAATTGCTCAAAACAAGCCACACCAATCGAGAAATATTAACATTAGCTCCGGGAGTGAGTCATTCAAATCCTTGAGCCTGCTCTGCTATTCAGTGCGATCACAGCCAATCAGCCAAATTGAGTGTTTCTGTCCTCTCCCCAGATTCCTTGACCTTTTTAGCCATTACTACCATGTGTATGGAGCTGTTTGACATATCTAGGGCTCTGCTTAACATATTCTTAGAAAATAAATCTGGGTAGGTGGTGGAAGTCTCAGTGGGTAGTGAGGAACTCTGGAAAAGGATCTAGTGCTTTCTCACCGTGTATGACAAATAAACTCTCCTCGGGCTTCCAGCCAGGTTCGGGTATTAATTATAACCAATGTTTCGATGACAAACTCTGCCATCTTCTTTAAGGATGAACACTGAGGAACATTGATTCACTTGGCTGTATCCATGGGTATTCATGTATGGTTGAATGATAATTAAATTCGAAATTTGAGGATGGCAACTTTAATCCTGTGAGTTGCAAGATAGTTATGGAAAAAGATAAAAATAATCCTCAAGTTAAGCCCATAAATTGGGGGAAGACTGATTTCAACAAGTTAAGAGAGGGAATGGACCTAACAATGTAGACTGGGAGCAGGTGCTTCAGGGAGACTCTAAAAAGTGTAATAGTAAGAGTTCAGGGCCAGCATATTCCTACAAGGGTAAAAGGTAGAGATGGTATGGTCAGGGAGCCCAGATTTACATAGGATGTTGAAGGTTTGATTGAGAATAAAGGGAAGCATGCAATAAGTAAATCCATCTACAACCAAGTGAGTCCTTTGAATTATATAAGGGGTGTGGGAGAAAACTCAAGGAAGAAGTTAGGAGGGCAAAAAGGGGCCATCTATCCTTAGTATATTGATTAAGAACAACCTGAAGTCATTATTTAAGGATGTTAGGAGCATGAGAGTACCTAGGAACCAAATAGTAATCGATGCGTGGAGCCATGTTGCAAGTCCACACATCGGATTAGTATAGATAGGCGCTGATAGGTTGCATAGAATAGCCCATTGATTGTCCTGAAGGGTACAAACAAATTAATGAGTGTTGAATAGACATCCATTCCTAGCAGTACAGTGAGACAATTTAGAGAGAAGTAGAGGGCACACAAATGAGGAAATTTCAAGAAGAAGGACATGTAACTGAATGCTGAAGACGCAATAATACTGGAAGGTATTGGAGGAACGAGGTGTGAAATATCTGCACTTCAATTAGGACATCCTCACTGCTACAAATACAGCAGGTCATCAAATTTACGTTGTCCCTTTTCCTTCAGATCTCTGCTTTGTGACATCGGTGAACTGAAGTGAAACAGCGATTTAAGAAATTGAATGGCGCAAGTTGTAATGATGGCCAGGTACAATAATGTGGTGGATGATTAACCTTTTTCCAGCTTTTTTTAAAAAAACGTTGCAGCAGCCTTGGTTACAGATTGAGATAATTTCTGTTCACATATTGCTTAATATTCTGGTGCAGGTGAACCATTGTTACATTGCCAACAATGAGCACTGTTACCACTTCTCACCCCACCACATCTCCCCCCCATGACATTTATGGCTCGGCTCCTAAATATATTAATTAGTATTATATTCATTCAAAGACTAAATATGAGTACCTGACTGTGTACAGACATCTTGGGATACCTCATGAGAGGCGGAATATTTGGCAGGTCAACAGAATTTGTGGAGAAATAAACAGTTTCAGGTCATTGACCTGTCATCATCTTTACAAGGTAATGTGGAGCTATAACAGTTTTTATGATCCAGATAAGTGGGGAAGGGAGGAAATATCATGGAAAGGTTATGAAAAAGATATAGTGAAGAATCGGATGAGGTTAAAGCAAAGAGAGATGAAATGGGACAAATAAAGGAAGTTAAAATAGATTTAGAGAAAAAGTAAGTGCAAAGAACAAAAACCATTATCAACAATGACTTAATAATATGAGATAATAGGTATGATCTGAAATTGTTAAACTCCATGTCCACCCCAGAAGTGCCTCCCAATCAAAATCTGAGGTACTTTCGTTGCTTATTTTTAGCTTCATTGAAACAATTCATTAGTCCAAGGAGAAAGTAGAAGCTAGGTGGACACAATGAAAGTGACAACTGGAAGCTTGTGGCACGGTACAAAGACTATACAGAGGTATTAAAGAAGTGGCTATCAGCTTTGCACTTAATTTCCCAAAACATCAAATACAGCATACTATATTTAAAGAATTGCAAGTAAACAGCTGCTTCACTTAGAGAGAATGGTGGAAGGTGAGGAAGAGAAAGTCACTGTTCTATTCTGTGATGAGAGGGGAGGTTGCCATGGGAAGGGGCTGTGGTGTTGGCAGTGATTGATGAATAGAAGAGTGTCAGGAATGAAGTAATCCTTTAGCATGCTGGAAACAAGGGGGACGAAAGATAACATGGATCAGATTGAAGATGGCAGGATTGACAGAGAATAGTTCTCTGTCATTGTGGAAGCTGGTGGGATAAAAAGCAAGAAGAATCTCATGTTTAGGGGAAAAAAGAAAGGATAAGAATAGAAGTGTAGAATGTGCATGATTGATAGGCATGTATGGTAGAAAGGAAGACCAGTCATTTGTACAGAGAATGGAATGTGATCTTTGCCTACACTTCCTCCTTGTCTACTTCGTGCAGAGTACCTCTGGAAATCAGAAAGTTTATAGCTGATATTTGTTACTGGTTCATCTCGAAAATAAAGGAGTCACCAACCACAGAATGAGAGAAATGTGAACATTGGAAGCAAAGCTGAAGAAAATTTCCAGTAGACTAAGAGCAGAAAACATCAGAAATGTCAATTCTCTGGCACTGGGGAAAAGAAGCAAATATAATGGGACCAGAACAAGACTGAAACCACAAAAAGTTCCATATAACACACAAAAGAACAACTTTGGTTTATGTTCGTGTATTATTATTTTGGAGGAAATTAATGGGGTTGAGAGAGAAGTTGTCAACAGGGGACACTTTCAACCAGACAGAGGATGGCTAGTTCTGGTTCAGGCTCCACTCAGCTGTGGACCAGTGAATACTTAGGTTGTCCATGCAGGGAATAGACGCACAAAGTGATTGGTCATACAGGATGGTGAACGCAAGGTTAGATCCAGGAGTCTGTTAAAATGGTGCAGGGCATCTGAAGATCCGCAGATGTAAATGAAAAGAGATTCGACAAGGGAGACACTACAACTTTGGGATGGGGAAAGAAAACAATATGATGCAGCCACCTAGCAGCTCTGTTTGGAGATCTTCGGAAGAAGGTGGAGTCGGGAAGTGGACAATGGGTATGAGAGGTTTGGGTGGGAGTATGATAGCTGAACTTTGAGGTAAATGCAGGCATTGTGGAGTATTAAAATCAGGAAAATTCAGGAAGTCAGAACTGGAAGTGCACAATATCTGGGAGGGCTGACAGAAATAACTGCCATCTGGCTTGTGGCATTCAGCTTCAGAACAGGAAGTGGGAAATATATGTGGGGCTGGAAGGAAAATCATTATTTGGATTCACTAATTTCACAAAGGCACGCCCAATGCTCCAATCCAATAAGTATACAAGTTTAATTTTATCATTATCTTACATAGAATACATAGTTTACATAAGGGAGCATACTGATCATTATGGTTTAAGTATCCAAGAGCAGGTTAACAGAGACCGTGATGATGGGATAGTAACTCATATACACTCAGTAGCCACTTTATTAGTTACAGGAGGTACCTAATGAAGTGGCCTCTTGAGTGTATGTTCATGGTCTCCTGCTGCTGTAACCCATCCACTTCAAAATTCGATGTGTTGTCCATTCAGAGATGCTCTTCAGCAAACCACTGTTGTAACGCGTGGTTATTTGAGTTACTGTCACCTTCCTGTCAGCTTGAACCAGTCTGGCCATTCTCCTCTCACCTCTCTCACTAACAAAGGACTTTTGCTCACAGAACAATCGGTCCAGGTGAAAGTCATTTAGATCACATTTCCACCTCATTCTGATGTTCGGTCTGAAAAACAACTGAATCTCTTGACCATGTCTGCATGCTCTTATGCAGTGAGTTGCTGCCGCATGATTGGCTGATTAGATATTTGCATTAATGAGCAGGTGTACAGGTGGACACTGAATGTACTTTGTCAAGGAAAGGCTGGTATAATATCTTGAGTCAAAGTAGAGATTTTATTCTGTGGCCAGTGAGAGATTATGTAGAATTTGTAGCATGGTAATGATTGTTTTAAATAGCAGCAAAGGAAAGCAAAGTGTTCAAATTTTCTAGTCATCAGTGACGCATGCAACTGACCTTCAGATGTGATTACAAGGATTAAATATTTGTGTGGATTTCCCCTATTCAACTGCAACCTGGTATCAGGTTTTCATCTGTAGCAGATAACCAGTAAGTGACATCATCAAGCAAGCCAAGAAACTAATCAGAAAAAAATTCTGATTTAGAGCAAACATAGAAATAAAATAAAGCATTAATCAATTTTCATTGGGCTAATGAGTAAGTACAAATAATTGTGATATTAATCAGAATAGGACTTTATTTTCAATGAAAGGCACTTTAATTTAATAGCCTTTGAATACTTATTTTTAAATTCACAGTTCTCCTCTCCTTCTGAAGTTCCATTCCTGTTTTTTCTAACCCTCTTCATTCCTACTGACTTTAGAATTCCCCATTCCTTGAATTCCAGCTTCTTACACATCCTCAATTTCCTTCAATGAACTATGTTTTAAAAAACTTTTAAGATGGCAATTGATACACCATGCAATTTAAACACTTGTGGCTTAATGTTTCTCTGTGCAAGACCATGTTGTTTCAGGAACAGTGTGCTTTGCAGAAAATGTCTTGTTCAATTTCTTGTCCAGCTGAGACCACATTTGCCAGTCCTTAAAGACACACATCCACAACATCATCGACATCCTTCCAGCTCTTGGATAGTGCTGTTTTCTTATCAAGAGATTTACCAGTGCTTAACAAGGGAAAGCAGTATATTGTAGGCCAGTGGGAGAAAATCATGAGGCTGGCCAATTGCATTACCTGCAGAAGGAAAGTACTAGGCACAAGGGGCCTGTGGAGACTCTCCAGTGTTATTTACAGGAAGTCGTTGAGGCGCAACACTGCCCATAGTGCTGACCAGTATTAGGAAACAAACATAACTTCACAAGGATGATCATGGCGATTCCTCACAACTTAAAAGTTCTTCAATAAATTTACAGTTCTTGCCTTTGCCTCCACTCACACTGCTAATATATTTCTGTAAAACACTCACTCACCTACTCAGCTACTTCCCCATCTCTCTCTCTCTTTGTTTACCTTAGCATTTCTTTCATTTTATACCACTCTGCCCATCTCTCCCTTCCTTGTTGCTTTTCCTGTGTCCTTCTCCCATTTCACAGCCATCCTGTTCAGCATGCCTCACCTGCATTCTCCCTGCCCTGTTGCTCATTGTATCCCTCTGCCCGATAGGAACCTCACCTCAACACACTCACACTTATACTCCCTTTCCACGTCACTCTTGCACACCTCTGTTCCTGGGCTTGCTGTTGACTGTGAGGCACCGGGACCTTCGCATGCCACAGCTACAGCCCTTCTAACAAAGGTACTTGTGCCATGCCATAAACAACACACCACTCACAGGAATACAACTGAGGGATGGAAGCCCACGGTGGGATGTTTCCACAGCACAGAGCTGGGGGAGGAGATACTGCAGAGGCCAGAACTGGAGGCTCATTAGGCAGGGCGGTGAAGAGCTAAAATAGGAAATTCTCCTGTAGCAGTGGTAAAGTTAAGATTCCACAATACAAGCTCACTTCTCAAACTTCTATTGACAAATCAACTCATCCTCCTCCTGTCTCAGATCTGTCTCTCATCCCTCGTCTTGTCATTTACACACTCAAGCTTCTGACACATTGGCTTACACGTTGTGTCAAGCACACAAACTAACAACATTTGCATAAATGTAACAGTTCTTCATTGTCTCTACTGACTCAGCAGTACTTTGTCCAATACTTCCACCCAATCCCATTGTCCAATGAGGTCACAACACCAGCACCTCCTCCCAGCCATTTTGTGCTGCAGGCGAAGGTCATAAGGGACAAGTAGTTGGCAGAACAGATCAAAGAAAGCTTGTATTGGGAAAGAAAGCAAGCTGAAGCCACTGGGAGGAGATAGCACTGGACCTGATAGATGTTCAGTGAGCCCCAGGCAGCAATTGAAATACAGTTTCTTTGAGATCTGCCACGTGCCTCAGCAGAACTTCATTCATCGGTTCAGGTAATGTTACTTAAGGGGACCACACCATTAATCAAGTGGACTCAGTTTCAAGCATCCTCAATGAAGCCTTCAAATATCAGTAGAATGTTACATCTGTACATTGCTGCATGTAAACAAGGGTCAGCAGTGCATATACCCTTAAGGTCTATTTTGATAAGTGGACATCCCAACAAAGCCAAAGGTTAATGCATTGCAAAAGTTCATGTAACACTACTTCCTTCCCTATCTAGTGCACTGCGCCACAAGGGCAGTAGCAGAGTACTGGGTCTTGCATGAACACAGATTGTTTTTACTATACACTCCAATAGAAATGTGGATGTGGCCAAGTGGTTAAGGCATTGGACTAGCGACCTGAAGGTGGTGAGTTCGAGCCCCAGCCGAGGGAACGTGTTGTGTCCTTGAGCAAGGCACATTGCTCTGCGACAACACTGATGCCAAGCTGTATGGGTCCTAATGCCCTTCCCTTGGACAACATTGGTGTTGTGGAGAGGGGAGACTTGCAGCATGGACAACTGCTGGTCTTCCATACAACCTTGCCCAGGCCTGCGCCCTGGAGAGTGAAGACTTTCCAGGCGCAGATCCATGGTCTCACAAGACTAATGGATGCCAATAGAAATATCTTCAAGACAGCCATCATCACTGCATATCCTTGTATATCTGTCCAGATACCACTCCCATACAATGTTCATAAGAAGCAATGGCTAAAGCAATTCTGATCTGCCAGGGAACACTAGGCTTTTACATTGTGAGACAAGCATGGTGATGGGGTTAAAATTTGATCAGAGAAGGACCATGGAACATCTAGTACACAAGTGCACTAATTTCTAAGTATTGAATGTACAAGCCTAGAAATAGCTCCACAAACTCTTTGTCATTAAAAGGTTGCAACAGGTTACCTAATGTTGTTTGTGAATGTCACATAGAGAACAAAAACTTCAATAGTGAAAGCCATACACAGTCCAAGGGCTCCAGGGATACACATGAGAGCATAAGGGTAGCATGGAGGCGTAACAGTTAACACTAGGTAGCAAACCAGAGACGTAGGAGATATATTGGGGTGCTGGAAAAGCGAGAGTGTTCACTCCGTCAGCTCTGAACATGAAATGGATGGAGGAGCTCCGGACAATCT
Organism: Mobula birostris; assembly: GCF_030028105.1. Taxonomy (NCBI): domain Eukaryota; kingdom Metazoa; phylum Chordata; class Chondrichthyes; order Myliobatiformes; family Myliobatidae; genus Mobula; species Mobula birostris. Next base: position 64,085,248 of record NC_092380.1, on the reverse strand, counting down.
GACCTCCTGAGTGAAGACACTAACAGAGCAACATTGCCATATGTGTGAAAAGGTAGTGAAATCACGGCACAGTGCTGCAGTGGTTAGTGCCACTGTCCGAAAGCACCAGTGACCTAGGTGCAATCCAGAGTTTCCATGCTTTCAACGTTCAAAGTAAATTTATTATCAAAGCACATCTATGTCACCATATACAACCCCGAGATTCGTTTTCTAACGGGCATACTCAGTAAATCCAAGAAACACAATAGAATCCATGAAAGGCTGCATTCAGCAGGGGGGACAAACAACCAATGAGCATAGGGAAAACAAAATGTAAATGCGAAAGAGGAAAAAAAAAGCAATAAATATTGAGAACACGAGATGACGAGTCCTTGGAAGTACGTTTGTAAGTGCATAGGTTGTGGGAACAGTTCTGTGATTGAGTGAGTGGAATGAAGTGAAGTTATCCCTTCCGGTTCGAGAGGCAGAGGGGTAATAACTGTTCCTGAACATAGTGGTGTGGATCCTGAGGCTCCTGCACCTTTTTCCTGATGGCACCAGCACAAAGACAGCATGGCCTGAATGGTGGGGGTCTTTGATGGTGGATTCTGCTTTCCTGCGAGAGCTCTATGTGTAGATGTGCTCAGTGGTGGGAGGGCTTTACTGTGATGGACTGGGCCGTATCCACTACTTTTTGTAGGATTTTCTGTACAAGGACATTTGTGTTTACATACCAGACTGAGACTCAACCAGTCAATATACTTTCCACCACATATCTACAGAATTTGTCATGCCAAATCTTTGCAAACTTACGAGGAAGTAGAGGCTTTCTTCGTAATAGCACTTACGTGCTGGGCCCAGGACAGGTCCTCAGAAATGATAATACCGAGGAATTTAAAGTTGCTTACCCTCTCCACCTCTGACCCCCCACCCCCAATGAAAACTGGCTCTTGGACGTCTGGTTTCGTCCTCCTGAAGCCAATAATCCTCTCCCTGGTCTTGCTGACATTGAGTGAGAGGCTGTTGTGAGACCACTGAACTAGATTTCCAATCTCCCACCTAAATGCTGATTCATCACCACCTTTGATTCATCCAACAGTGGTGTCATCAGCCGACTTGAATATGGCACTGGAGCTGTGCTTAGCCTCACAGTCATAAATGTAAAGTAAGTTAGCATATAGCCTTGTGGTACACCTGTACGAATGAGATTGTGTAGGAGATCTTGCTGCCAATCCAAACTGACTGAAGTTTGCGAGTGAGGAAATCGTGGATCCAATTCCAGGAGGAGGTAGTGAGGCCCAGGTCTTGAAACTTATTGATTAGTTTGGAGGAAATTATAGTATTGAATGCTGTGTTGTAATCAATAAAGAGCATCTTTGCTGTCCAGATGTTTCAGGGTTGCGTAAAGAACCAATAAAATGGCGCCCGCAGTGAACTTGTTGCTCCCGTAGGCAAATTGGTGCAGATCTAAGTCACTTCTCAGACAGGAGTTGATGTTTCATCACCACCCTCCCAGAACACTTCATCACAGTGGATGGGAGTGCTACTGGATGATAGTCACTGAGACAGGTTACCACATTCTTCTTGGGAACCAGTGTAAGCGAAGTCGGCTTGAAGCAGGTGGGGTACCTCAAACTGCTGAAGCAAGAGGTTAAAGATCTCAGCGAACACTCCAGCCAGTTGATCAGTACCGGTCTTCAGTACTCAGCCTGGTACCCCAGCTGGAATGGGTGCTTTCCATGGGCTCAGTCTCCTGAAGGATACTCTCACATCAACCTCAGAGACTGAAATCGCAGGGTTATCGGGAGCAGTGGTTGTTCGAGAAGTTTCGTCCATGTTTTAACAGTCAAATTAAGCATATAAGACATTGTGCTCATCTGGGAGCAATGCCTTGTTGTCACCTCTGTCACTTGGTTCCACTTTGTAAGAGGTAACAGCATTTAAGTCCTGCCATGACTGTTGAGCATCCTTTATTGATCCAAGTTTGCTCCGGATTTTCCACTTTGCGTGTAAGATGCTTTTGACAAGAATTCCACATGCTCCAGTCTGCTCCCTCATTCTAAAGACATATTTGTAGGCTTCTCTGCCAGTTTTCACACCATTGAGGTTGAAATCCTCACTGCTGAGAAATTTTGCACATTCCATGGTAGTTAGTACACTTGGGGAAGCTTAATGTAGGAACAAAAGTATCAAAGAGCATAAATTCCTGGTGTAACAGAAGATAAATTTCCCAGTGGCTGGTATGACACCAAGGAATCTGCATAAAATTGTTCTTCTGCAGGTTAAGGTGATTTTCAACTGGATGACACCTTCACCCGTAGTAGTGTGAACAAATCTCTCGCACGTGTACGTGAGGGCATGCTGCCCGAGGCCTAGTGCTCAGCAACAGCGAACCCTTCGCACCATACTCATGTACCCTTCCAGGTTTGAGAAGTTTTAACATGCTTTTCTGTGTTTATTGGAGTCAATACATCAATTTTTTGAATGGTAATCGAGTTTTACTATGTCATTAAAAATATAAATTACACCCCAGATAATAAGGTTTTTAATTAAAAATTAATCCCCCCATCAGTACATGTGAAATCAGTTGTTTGCTGTTGGTTGGTTGTCCAGAGGCACTGAATGCAGTTTATAAAACCATAAGACTATAGGACATAGGAGCAGATTTAGGCCATTCAGCCCATCGAGTCTGCTCCGCCATTCCATCATGGCTGATTCTGGATCCCACTCAACCCCATTATACCTGCCTTCCCGCTATATCCTTTGATGCCCTGACCAATCAGGAAACCATCAACGTCCGCCTTATCAACTGCATCCACCACAGTCTGTGGCAGAGCATTCCACAGATTCACCACGCACTGGCTAAAAATATTCCTCCTTGTCTCTGTCGTAAAAGGTAGTCCCTCAGATCTGAGTCTGTGCCCTCTAGTTCTAGATTCCCCCACCATAGGAAACATCCTCTCTACATCCACCTTATCTAGTCCTTTCAACTTGTGGAGAAGCCGGGCATTTTCATCAGCCCCTTCCACAATCAGCATTTAACTGTCCGTAAGCAAATTCTAGACAGTAGTATCAGTTAGTCAGAGGGAGGAATTACCATCATTGCTCTGGTAATCCAGGCCTTGGTCTCTTAGTGGAGCTCGATGCATGCTAGATAACATAAAGTTCTAGAGAGTGAAGGGGGTCACGTCACATCCGGGTTGGCCATGTGGGTACTTTAAAGATTAAGGAGTCATGGCAAAGAAATGGAGCCAAAATCAGTCTATATGACAGGTATATGATCCTAGCACTGGACACTTAGCCTAGACCCTGTAAATTTATGGCACATATCGACATGATTCGAAGTAGATGCGGTCCACTTGGATTGGGATAATAGAACTTCAAAGCTGCTGCAATGTTTAAAGTTTAGCTGGTGTTGTATGTTCCCTCCTACTTGAATGCTGGTGTCATTACAAAGTAAAGGACCATTGCCACCTTTGGAGCACAGTTGGGATGAATTTATCAGCATTCCTATTTCCAACCTCGCCGGCTGGTGGCGCAGTGACATCAGCACTGGATTCCGGAGCGGAGGTTCCCGAGTTCAAACCCAGTTGGGTCGTTCCCGGGCACTCTTTCCATCTGTGCCAGGTTGAGTGTTGAGCTTGCAACCCCGCCTCGTAAAAAAAACTGTGTTGTGAGAAGGACGTGGGGGTCCACTCACAGAATCTTTCCTCCAAGACAACCACTTGAGAGAACAGAAAGTGGTCACCGAGGCTCTGGCAGAGTATGGCACACACAAAAAAAAATTCAACCTCACAAGTCCTGAGAATGAATGCAGAATGTTAGAGGATAGAAGATAGATGTCAAGAAGAAACACAGAAAGATAGAAACATAGAAAACCTACAGCACAATACAGGCCCTTCGGCCCACAAAGCTGTGCCGAACATGTTCCTACCTTAGAACTACCAGGCTTTACCCATAGCCCTCTATTTTTCTAAGCTCCATGTAGCCATCCAGGAGTCTCTTAAAAGACCCTATCGTTTCCGCCTCCACCGCCGCCGCCAGCAGCCCATTCCACGCACTCTCTGCATAAAAAACGTACCCTTGACATCTCCTTAAAACTATGCCCTCTCGTGCTAGCCAATTCAGCCCTGGGGAAAAGCCTCTGACTATCCACACGATCAATGCCTCTCATCACCTTATACACCTCTATCAGGTCACCTCTCATCCTCCGTCGCTCCAAGGAGAAAAGGACGAGTTCACTCAACCTATTACACTTAAAGGGTTGACGGTGGATATGCAATGGCAAACATTTAAAGATCGCATGGATGAACTACGACAATTGTTCATCCCAGTTTGGCAAAAGAATAAATCAAGGAAGGTAATGCACCCGTGGCTGACAAGGGAAATTAGGGATAGTATCAATTCCATAGAAGAAGCATACAAATTAGCCAGAAAAAGTGGCTCACCTGAGGACTGGGAGAAATTCAGAGTTCAGCAGAGGAGGACAAAGGGCTTAATTAGGAAGGGGAAAAAAAGATTATGAGAGAAAACTGGCAGGGAACATGAAAACTGACTGTAAAAGCTTTTATAGGTATGTAAAAAGAAAAAGATTGGTTAAGACAAATGTAGGTCCCCTACAGACAGAAACAGATGAATTGATTATGGGGAGCAAGGATATGGCAGACCAATTGAATAACTACTTTGGTTCTGTCTTCACTAAGGAGGACATAAATAACCTTCCGGAAATAGTAGGGGACAGAGGGTCCAGTGAGATGGAGGAACTGAGGGAAATACATGTTAGTAGGGAAGTGGTGTTAGGTAAATTGAAGGGATTAAAGGCAGATAAATCCCCAGGGCCAGATGGTCTGCATCCCAGAGTGCTTAAGGAAGTAGCCCAAGAAATAGTGGATGCATCAGTGATAATTTTTCAAAACTCTTTAGATTCTGGACTAGTTCCTGAGGATTGGAGGGCGGCTAATGTAACCCCACTTTTTAAAAAAGGAGGGAGAGAGAAACCAGGGAATTATAGACCGGTTAGCCTAACATCAGTGGTGGGGAAACTGCTAGAGTCAGTTATCAAAGATGTGATAACAGCACATTTGGAAAGCGGTGAAATCATCGGACAAAGTCAGCATGATTTGTGAAAGGAAAATCATGTCTGACCAATCTCATAGAATTTTTTGAGGATGTAACTAGTAGAGTGGATAGGGGAGAACCAGTGGATGTGGTATATTTGGATTTTCAAAAGGCTTTTGACAAGGTCCCACACAGGAGATTAGTGTGCAAACTTAAAGGACACGGTATTGGGGGTAAGGTATTGATGTGGATAGAGAATTGGTTGGCAGACAGGAAGCAAAGAGTGGGAATAAACGGGACCTTTTCAGAATGGCAGGCAGTGACTAGTGGGGTACTGCAAGGCTCAGTGCTGGGACCCCAGTTGTTTACAATATATATTAATGACTTGGATGAGGGAATTAAATGCAGCATCTCCAAGTTTACGGATGACACGAAGCTGGGCGGCAGTGTTAGCTGTGAGGAGGATGCAAAGAGGATGCAGGGTGACTTGGATAGGTGAGGTGATTGGGCAAATTCATGGCAGATGCAATTTAATGTGGATAAATGTGAAGTTATCCACCTTGGTGGCAAAAACAGGAAAACAGATTATTATCTGAATGGTGGCCGATTAGGAAAAGGGGAGGTGCAACGAGACCTGGGTGTCATTATACACCAGTCATTGAAAGTGGGCATGCAGGTACAGCAGGCGGTGAAAAAGGCGAATGGTATGCCGGCATTTATAGCAAGAGGATTCGAGTACAGGAGCAGGGAGGTACTACTGCAGTTGTACAAGGCCTTGGTGAGACCACACCTGGAGTATTGTGTGCAGTTTTGGTCCCCTAATCTGAGGAAAGACATCCTTGCCATAGAGGGAGTACAAAGAAGCTTCACCAGATTGATTCCTGGGATGGCAGGACTTTCATATGATGAAAGACTGGATGAACTAGGCTTATACTCGTTGGAATTTAGAAGATTGAGGAGGGATCTGATTGAAACATATAAAATCCTAAAGGGATTGGACAGGTTGGATGCAGGAAGATTGTTCCCGATGTTGGGGAAGTCCAGAATGAGGGGTCACAGTTTGAGGATAAAGGAGAAGCCTTTTAGGACCGAGATTAGGAAAAACTTCTTCACAAAGAGAGTGGTGAATCTGTGGAATTCTCTGCCACAGGAAACAGTTGAGGCCAGTTCATTGGCTATATTTAAGAGGGAGTTAGACATGGCCCTTGTGGCTAAAGGGATCAGGGGGTATGGAGGGAAGGCTGGTACAGGGTTCTGAGTTGGATGATCAGCCATGACCATATTGAATGGTGGTGCAGGCTCGAAGGGCCGAATGGCCTACTCCTACACCTATTTTCTATGTTTCTATGTTTCTATTCTCAAAAGGCATGCTCCCCAATCCGGGCAACATCCTTATAAATCTCCTCTGCACCCTTTCTATGGTTTCCACATCCTTCCTATAGTGAGGCAACCAGAATTGAGCACAGTACTCCAAGTGGGGTCTGACCAGGGCCCCATATAGCTGCAACATTACCTCTCATCATCAGCAAATTTACTAACCCAACCTTTCACTTCCTCATCCAGATCATTTATAAAAATCATGAAGAGTAGCGGTCCCAGAACCGATCCCTGAGGCACCCCACTGGTGACCGACCTCCATGCAGAATATGACCCGTCTACAACTACTCTTTGCCTTCTGTCAGCAAGCCAGTTCTGGATCCACAAAGCAATGTCCCCTTGGATCCCACGCCTCTTTACTTTCTCAATAATCTCAGTGGCGATTGTAAGTGTAAGAGCTGCAGAATTCCAGTTAAGAGTACTTCAGGCATCTATCCAAAAAACATTTATCTCTGTAAATCTGGACAAAATAACAGCACTATTTAATATTTAATATACTAAATACAATAGAATCTCCCCAACCAGGGTAAGGGTCCTCTAAAATGTCAACAGCTGGATTTGAGTTGTCTCATCCATTTTGTTCTTGGTGAATATGGGTGTTGGTGGTGGTAATGCACCATTCAGCTGGGTGCCAACTGTCATCCAACATCAAGGGCCCTACCATCCAGGACAGGCCCTCTTCTCATCGTTATCATCAGGAAGGAGGTACAGAAGCCTGAAGGCACAGACTCCATGATTCAGGAACAGCCTCTTCCTCCCTGCCATCCATATTTCTAATTGGACATTGAACCCATGAACACTACCTCATTACTTTTTTATTACTGCTTTTTTTTGCACTACTTATTTTAACTTCACTATTTAATACAGATATGTATATACTTAATGTAACTCAGGCTTATTTCCTCTATATTTATTTATCATGTATTTCATTGCACTGCCGCTGTAAAGTTAACTAAGTCCATGACATATGCCAGTGGTATTAAACTTGATTTTGATTCTGATAAATTCTCCAGTTGCTTCATTAAATTTGCGATGATGCAGATAGCTGAAAAATTAATCATATTATCTTTAACATTTCTGATGTGATATCTGTGCTCCCACCTGAAGTTTTGAAACATGTGGGCTGGCTGACCAAATGAGACAAAATGAGAACAACTTGACCTACATTTTCAGTCAGAGATCGGCTACTCTGCAATGTAGATAGAATGAGAAATGACTGCTGTGCTGCCTCACGGGATCAGCTCATGTTGAAAGGGTGAGGCAGTGATTAAAGCAGAGACAAAGGGAGGGACAGCTGTAAAACTTCCACAAGGTCATTCTTTGTAAAACACTGTCAATGTATTAATACTACACTTTGCAACTCATAAAATCACCAGTGAGGAGATGGAGGAGGGGGTTTCAGTGGCAATTAAGGAAACAATGATATAGTACAGGAAAGCATAAGTAATGCCTTTCTTTATGAGAAGCACGATAAAATGTTAAATGCTTGACAATAGATTATTTCCCTTCTAGTAGATTTTGAACATAATGCACCCTTAAAAAAACAAAGTTTACCAATACGTGTTTCTTTAATGTTCAATTATTTCAAACAGTGCAAGGATAAAGGATTTAGTTGGACCACATGGAACTACCATGAATATTTTCTGTTGGGTTTGATTCTAAATGAACATTGGATGTCGGGAAGGGGGAATTACGCAACTCCCTCTTTTGTCTACTAAAGGTTTGAAAGATCCAAATCAGGCCAAGGGCACAATTCCACAAGCCCTGCAGACCATTCCATTTTCAGAAAGATCATAAGGCAACCCTAAAAGTATCCTCACTTACCTCACCTAGCACTGATATATCAAAACAGTTGACTACTGTTTCCTTTTGTTTTAATTACCCACTGCCTAGTTATCAAATCCATTTTGGGACTCCAAGTGTTGGCTAAGCTCAATATAGAAGGAAAAATATTTTTGGACCATCTGTCCTTTACATCAAAGTTCTTTGTTGGTACTGTATTTTACCAAGCTGACAAATTTGGGAATATCTATCAAACTATTGTATTGACCCTAATTACGTGCAGGTCAGAGTTGTCAAGTAGGGTCACATTATTTGCATGATCAACACCAAGCTCCTGGAACAGATGCTCTCAACTCTGTCACTGGAAGATTTCACCAGGTGGACTGAGGAAAAGATTCAAGGACATATTCAAAGCCTCCTTGAAGGAATCTTGCCCATGAAGGATGAATACTAGTGAAAACCTCAAAACCATGCATCAGGCAGCTTTTAAGAGCAAGAGGAAGAGTGCATGACTTTAGAAAGTGCCTAGCCTCCTGGCCCATCAGGCAACTTCTGCCCCACCTATGGTAGAATCGGCACTTCCCACTTCCCACGTTAGCCCCATCATCCACTTCAGAACCTACAAAACTGGAATGGAAGCAAGTCACCCTGAGGGACTGCCAAAGAAAATAATGTTCATAAAAGGGTGTTTATTTCAGGCCAATTAAATAAAGGTAAGAGCCTATACAATTATAGATGCACCATAGCCAATGATGTTTAATAAGGCAGCACCCAATGTGACATTGACCCATGCTCATTATACCACTACATCACTGTTTGGACTTACATTTCAGTGGAGTCTTCCTTACTGATATACTCCTCCAGAATACTTGTATCAATGTTGGACGTATCAAGAGCTCCATTGATTTCATGCCCTTAAAAAGAAAAGGAAATATTGTTATTGGAAAGGGATAACGAGGGCAACCCAGAGAAGCAGGACAGTCTCTTGCTGTTCATGAACAACGTCCATCTCAGATCTAAGGCATGCATTTTATTTCTGAATAACCCAGCTGTAACTACTGATAATATTATCTGAAATTATGCCGACAGGAAAGAGATAAAATTTATTTTGCTTATGTAATTAAGCAATGAGAATTTTATCTACTTGATCCGGGGAGGATTTCAAACTAGGTTCGGAAAGAAGAAGAATGATGATTTTAACAATTGGAATTTAAGGAATGAGTGAAGTCTATTCAGTAAATCAAGCACTGAAGTCATCAGTTATTTAAAGGTTCTGCAAATCCATATGTCTGCTGCAAAGTAAACTCAGCGTTCCTTACTTTCCGCCCTCCATTTTTTATCAAGGATTGCTGGCCCACTTTAGTATCATCCTTTCCACCATTCTGTTCTCTCTTGTTGTCTCTGTCCCTCTTTTATGAGTAATAATCTATAGATAATTACTTCAATTTTTAAAAAAAAATGCCTGCAATGGACTGTATGTTTAAACAAGCTTTCTGCACTTTCACAACCCCTCCAAGACCCCTATTTTGCTACTTGGACCTTGACAATGATGGAAAGCTTCTGCATGTGTCTTTTTTTTACAGATCTGTGACAAACTGGATTTTCAAACCACTGATCTGAGCCACTGCCTGCTTCTGATACACCGGAAATGTTTAATCCAATAGCATGAATACAGATATTTATTGTGGCTTATAAAGAGACCTCAAGCACCCAAACATGATTTTTTTAAAACTATCAAATGTACATTAAGTGCATGTATATATACACAAAAAACTACAGATACTAAAAATACTTAGCAGGTCAGATCGTATCTGTAGGGAGAAAAACAAGAGTTGTTATTTCTAATTGAAGATCCCCTGTTGGAATAAGTGCAGCCAGCTATAAAAGAGGGGAAAATGAATACTTTTAAAACCCCTTTAAACTATTGCAGTTCTAATACCCCAGAATATGAGAAAGTCCCAGTGAATAATTACAGTCTGTGGCTGCCTTCAGGACCGATTTTTTCTTTGCTTATTTCCTTACAACTCTGTGAATAGTATTCCTTTTCTCTCAATCCTTCATATTTGGACATTGAGCTAGCCAACACTTTTTCCTCCAAACACAGTGACACCTAGTTTGTAGAGGCACTCTTCCTCTATCTCCTGCAATGGACACAATCCCAGTCAATGACAACTTCTCACTGTTCCTGTTTCTTTCAATTCCACAGAGACAAGCTTTATTATACTTGATGAAGGTGTTTCCTGTTTGCGGACACCCACTCAGTACACAATGACATTTTCTGAACCAAAACTACCCCCAATCACAAGTTCAAGAACACTTTGAACAGTTAAATAAAAGTTTGATTGATGCCAATGACACAGGGTTAATTCACAACAATACAAGCACAAGCACAGTGTAAACAATAAATCTATGACATTCCACCAGGGTTGCTTCATCCTTTGGCTTGAAGGTGAAGATAAGAAAGGTGGAGGATTTACTTCTCTCGGAGTTGTGAAATCTTTTGAAATCTTTACCACGGAGAGCAACTGGGGGTTAGGAGATAATATTCAAAGATGAGACAGATAGCCCTACAGGGGAATTAAAAGTTATGGGGATCATGCAAGGAAAATGGAGTTGAGGTCAGCGATCAGATTATCCATGGCCTATTTAAAAGGCACAGATTGGTCCTAACACAACACATGTTTAATGTGTCTAATGCCATCACTTCAAAAAGGTGAAGAGTACTCTTGATGTGACAATGTCAGATAGTTTGTTATCACTGAAAATTTATCAGAAAGGGTTACATCAGAACAGTTCACAAAATAGAGCTCATTTTAATCTCTAAATTGTTGCATTAGTGAATTCTATTAATAGATAGATATGATATTCTGTTCTCCTGATGTACATCAACTGCAACGTACCTTAAATATAGGAACATACACCAAGAACCTTCACAGGAACATAAACAAAAATAGGCATCATGCTCTTAAAGGTTTTAGTACAGTGACATCTGCCTTAAAAGTGGTTGGTCAAGGACCAGCAGGTTGGGAATACACTTAAAACTATCTCCAACTGGGAGAAATTTACAGACTTATTTTCCTCTCCCATTATTCTATCACCACTCCCCTTCCCTCTGACCAGCCTGCAATGTTTTGGAAATAGTCAGGATTCAGGCTTGAACGATGGCACTAGGTGCTGGACACCGCAGGTTATCTCATAAATTCCCAAACCAATGGAGGAATTAAAACAATTAAAAACCAGTAGATATTTCTGAACATTTGCTAAAACGTTAATTGAGCAGAATATCCTCCTGACTATGTGCTTCTCTTTCCTATTACCGTTACAAATATTTGCAGCTATTACTATAGATAATCGGTTATCTAATCTCACAAGTCAAATGACAAAATGACACAAGAATAACAGATCCATGAAGGTCAACTGCTAAGAACAAGATAACATGCTAATTTCCATTCTAATATACAAGTTCCTCGGTGCAGGTGTCCCCTGCTTTTTGAACGTTCGCTTTACGAAACCTCACTGTTACGAAAAACCGACATTAGTACCCTGTTTTCACTTTCAGAAGGTGTTTTCACTGTTAAGAAAAAAAATCAGCATGCGATAAAAGGCAGAGCAGCCGCTTTCCCCCGTATTCGGAACTGCATTCTTGCCGGTATTGCTTAAACACATGCCTGTGAGCAGTCATTTGCAAGATGAGTTCTATGGTATCGGAAAAGCCTGAAAGAGCTCGTAAGGGTGTTACACTTACGGTAAAACTAGACATAATTAAGCGTTTTGATCCTGGTGAACGAAGTAAGGACAAAGTGAGTTTGGCTTGTGGAAGCTGACGAACATGATATTGAAGAGGTTTTGGCATCCCATCACCAAGAACTGACAGATGAAGAGCTGATGCAATTGGAAGAAAAAAGGATAACAATCGAAACTGAATGAGTAATGATAAAGTACGACTTTAATTTTGAAAGGGTACGTTGGTTTAGGGGATATTTGCAGGATGGTTTGAGCCCTTATTAAAAAACTGTGTGATAGAAAAATGCACCAGGCTGAGCAGTCAAGCAAAGCCTTCCACATCAGCCACAGCAGACGACGAACCTCGACCTTCGACATCCAGGCGGGCAGAGATAGAAGAAGATGAGCTGCTTGCTCTAATGGAAACAGACAATGATGAGATGACACCCCAGTGTCCCACCACCCCAACCCTCAGGCCACGGACAGATACCGATTCGCAGAGAATGCAGCAGTATCCGGGAGGCACACAGCACACCTTTAAGAAAAAAGCCGAAATAAACATGCTAATTAATTAGGTGCCGCCCAGCACGTAATTGTTGGCCCAGATCAGTGCCAATTGCCGATTGCATCACCTCTGATCTGGGCCGACAATTACGTGTCGGCAGCACCTAATTAATTAGCATGTTTATTTCGGCTTTTTTCTTAAAGATGTGCTGGATGCCTCCTGGCTACCGCTGGACCCTGCGTGCTTCGCGGATCGGTATCTGTCGGCGGCCTGGAGGGTGGGGGCCACTGCACCACCCAACCTGCAACAACTCAGTCTAACACACCATCATCAGTGTGCTCAGCAAGCTAGCTTCCTGATTCTCGTAAGTGATACTACACTGTACATACATTATTTCTACTTTATATAGGCTGTGTATTTTTACGTGTTATTTGGTATGATTTGGCAGCTTCATAGTTTAAAGGTTACTGGAGAGAGTTTTCTTGCCAACGGCGCTTGCGTGAGATTTTCTGCCGATGACGCCTGCGTGAGATTTTCGCTACGGAGAACAGTTCAGTAATGATTGTGAAAAAGTATTTCTACTTTATATAGGCTGTGTATTTATCATATCATTCCTGTTTTTACTATATGTTATTGTTATTTTAGGTTTTATGTGTTATTTGGCATGACTTGGTAGGTTATTTTTGGGTCTGCGAACGCTCACAAAATTTTCCCATATAAATAAATGGTAATTGCTTCTTCACTTTACGACATTTTGGTTTACAAACCGTTTCATAGGAACGCTCTACCTTCGGATGGCGGGGGGAACCTGTATACACATCACTGAAAATCTCACCTAGACTCTACACACCAGCTTTGTGGCAAAAAAGCACAACAGTGTCTCTTCCACCTCAGGCGACTGAAGGAATTTGGCATGAGCCCCCAAATCCTCAAGACCATCTACAGGGACACTATTGAGAGCATCTTGACTGGCTCTGTCACTGCCTGGTACGGGAACTGCACCAACCTTGATCGCTGGGCACTGCAGAGAGTGGTACAGATAGCCCAGCGCATCTGTGGATGTGAACTTCCCTCCATTGGAGGCATTTACAGCAGCAGGTGCAGAAAGAAGGGCTGGAGGATCATCAGGGACACCAGTCACCCCAACCATAAACTGTTTCAGCTGCTTCCGTCTGGCAAACGGTACCGCAGCAATAAAGCCAGAACCAACAGGCTATGGGACAGCTTCTTTCTACAAGCCATTAGACTTTTAAATTCACATGTCTGTACATTGCAACAGAATTATAATGCAAAGATTTTTACTCTCTCATGTTGTGGGATGGATGTAAGATGTACATAAATTCTAAATACTGAATTCTAACACAACTTATTAAAAATACAATTAACACTAATAAAGATCATTATGAAATTATTATTCAGGTAAATAAAGTGAGAATGGTGTGGACTTTATTGTTTGTAAAAATTGTGTTCTTTCTTGTAAAACTTGTTTAATTTTCTTGTGAATGCTGCCAACCTTTTACATTCCATGCGTCAATTTTTTCACTCACGAGCTCAGATGCGCCATACAACTCTTGAGCCCCCATTCAACTCTTGTAAAAATATATTAATATAGAACTCGTGCATGAAAAAAAATCGCATCTGAACTTCTGCGTGAAAAAATTGACGCATGGAATGTAAGAGAATGGCCACCCCTGTAAGGCTTAGATGATGCCACGTGTCATGATGCTGCTGCTACAGGTACCTGTGCACCTGTACCTGTGCACACATATACATATGCATGTGACGATAAACTCGACTCAATTGCATTAGTCGGTGCCATCCTTCACCCGAGCTTTTAAGCCATTTTAAGTAGGAATGTAGCAACAGAAGCAATACAGTCTTCAACCAGCGAGGACAGATTTTAGGGAAAAATCTGTTCTAGATCTTTATTAGTACCTTTTGATGGATGACACCAGTATCATTGATAGCGTCTGAGAACAGGGCAAAGCCATTCACCTATTGGCTGCAACCTTTGATTTGGACAAAAGCAGGAGAAATGAATTCAATAAAAATAAACAAAAAGGGATCACCTACAATTGAAAATAACTCTAATATTATCACTGAATATCATTAGCACATAAACAAGAGGAAATAATAAAGAAATACAAATCTTGTGTCAAATAATTAGAAACATAATTGCTTATGGTCCAGTCAGTTCAATTTACCTGCTCTGTTTTAATGCAAGATAATTATGAATCATTTTAACTATCCCCCATAGCACTGGCAATAGCAAGATTGAAGATCTAATGTCTAACAGCAGTCTAATTATATTGCAGCATGCAATTTAGCTCCTATGGTATTATTGTGTCAGATATGACCTTGTTCTCAGGTCAATTAGCGAACATAACATTCATGTAGGTGGGGTTCATAAATTCTAGTTCAAGGTTAAACAGAAAACAAATACAAATAAATTTGTCCTGCTATCTTCATACCCTGAATCTTGAATTGTGAAGAATTACTAAATGCGTGACTTTATTTTAAGTATTAGCACATTTTCCATGGCATTACTCATGGTGAGTCAGAGGATATGCTTTATTATCCCATAAAATGTTTAATATAGAAACAGGGCTAACAAAATATAAACATTATTAAGCTAATTTGTATCAGAATCAGGTTTAGCATCACCAGTATATGTCGTGAAATTTGTGAACTTTACAGCAGCAGTACAATGAAATCGATGATAGGTAAATATAGAGAAAAAAAACTGAATTACAGTAAGTATATATATCTATTAAATAGTTAGGTTAAAATAGGTAGTGAAAAAAATCCCAGAAATAAATAAATGTACTGATGTTGTGTTCATGGGTTCAATGTCCATTTAAAAATCAGACAGCAGAGGGGAAGAAGCTGTTCCTGACCTGCTAAGGACAGCGGATTTTAAGGGTAATGTTTACATTTTGGGGTTCATATCCCTTTTAAGAATGTTCAGAGTAAACCCGGAAGCGGCAACAATCTGCTGTAGAAACTCACTGTGTTGAGTAGCATCTGAGGGAAGAAAGCAAGTGTTGATGTTTCTGGTCAAAACCCTGCATCAGGACTGCACCCGTCACCCTGACTCTGCAGCCACCATCTGCCATCCCTAACATCTCCTGTGTCATATTTGTACGTAACTTTTAACACTAAAATCTCAGTATAAACACTTAAGACAAGAAGTATGTTTCTCAAGATATACTGTAGTTTGCAGAGGAGCATAACTGACACAACTTAAAGTAAAACAATTTTCAAACTGAATATAGCTACCTGTCCTATTGTTCCCAATGTCTGTAATGTCAACATCCAATTTTAAAATAAGTTCTGTAATTTTCAAATTGGCCACTGAAGTGCATCCTTCAATAGTTCCATTTAAGTTTTAATAAAGACTTTCATCTAACTCAGTAGAACAGGATACAAGTAGCTATTTTGATTTTACAAGCTTTCAGTCCAGGGATAAATTGTTTGCAGAATTCCCCAGGATGCAACTTATAACAACAGGTGTTCAAGGATGTGCCCCTTTATCCTCTGGGATTTGATGGTTTATTTGCTTTTTTTCTAAAGCAAAGATGTAAAATTGAATTACAAATTTAATTTTAAGCGGGTGGTATTCCCCACCCCCCAAAAAAAAATCGTTCTTGCTTTGAGAGAGGATGACTGGGATGGGAGGGACCCTTGATTGCAGTCATGCACTTTCGAAGTAGAAATAAATGTGTGGACTATTTTCTAAATGGGGAGAAAATCCAAATATCTGAGATGCAAGGGGACTTGGGATTCCTAGTGCAGAATACCTTAAAGGTTAACTTGCAGGTTGAGCCTGTGGTGAGGAAGGCAAATGCCATGTTAGCATTCATTTCAAGAGGTCTAGAATACAAGAGCAAAGATGTGACGCTTAGGGTTTATAAGGTACTGGGCAGGCTTCACCTTGAGTATTGTGAACAGTTTAGGGCCCCTCATCTTAGAAAAGATGTGCTGGCATTGGTCCAGAGGAGGTTCACAAGGATGATTCCAGGAATGAAAGATTTATCATACAAGGAACATTTATAGACAATAGGTGCAGGAGTAGGCCATTCGGCCCTTCGAGCCAGCACCGCCATTCACCGTGATCATGGCTGATCATCCACAATCAGTATCCAGTTCCTGTCTTATCCCCATAACCTTTGATTCCGCTATCTTTAAGAGTTCTATCCATTTCTTTTTTGAAAGCATCCAGAGACTTGGCCTCCACAGCCTTCTGGGGCACAGCATTCCATATATCCACCACTCTCTGGGTGAAAAAGTTTTTCCGCAACTCTGTTCTAAATGGCCTACCCCTAATTCTTAAAGCCTCTGGTTCTGGACTCACCCATCAGCGGGAACATGCTTCCTGCCTCCAACGTGTCCAATCCCTTAATAGTCTTATATGTTTCAATAAGATCCCCTTTCAGCCTTCTAAATTCCAGAGTATACAAGCCCAGTCGCTCCAATCTTTCGACATATGACAATCCAGCCATCCCGGGAATTAACCTTGTGAACCTACGCTGCACTCTCTCAATAGCAAGAATGTCCTTCCTCAAATTCGGAGACCAAAACTGCACACAGTACTCCAGGTGTGGTCTCACCAGGGTCCTGTACAGCTGCAGAAGGACCTCTTTGCTCTTATACTCAATTCCCCTTGTTATGAAGGGCAGCATGCCATTAGCTTTTTTCACCGCCTGCTGTACTTGCATGCTTGCTTTCAGTGACTGATGTACAAGAACACCTAGATCTCGTTGTGCTTCCCCTTTTCCTAACTTGACTCCATTTAGATAATAATCTGCCTTCCCGTTCTTACCACCAAAGTGGATAACCTCACATTTATCCACATTAAACTGCATCTGCCATGCATCTGCACACTCACCCAGCCTGTCCAAGTCACCCTGCATTCTCACAACATCCTCCTCACATTTCACACTGCCACCCAGCTTTGTATCATCGGCAAATTTGCTAATGTTGCTTTTAATTCCCTCATATAAATCATTAATATATATTGTAAACAGCTGCGGTCCCAGCACTGAACCCTGTGGTACCCCACTGGTCACCGCCTGCCATTCCAAAAGGGAACCGTTAACCGCTACTCTTTGTTTTCTGTCAGCCAGCCAATTTTCAATCCATGTCAGTACTCTGCCCCCAATACCATGTGCCCTAATTTTGCCCACTAATCTCCTATCGGGGACTTTATCAAAGGCTTTCTGAAAGTCCAGGTACACTACATCCACTGGCTCTCCCTTGTCCATTTTCATAGTTACATCCTCAGAAAATTCCAGAAGATTCGTCAAGCACGATTTCCCCTTTGTAAATCCATGCTGACTCAGACCGATCCTGTTACTACTATCCAGATGTGTCGTAATTTCATCTTTTATAATTGACTCCAGCATCTTTCCCACCATCAACGTCAGGCTAACCGGTCTATAATTCCCTGTTTTCGCTCTTCCTCCCTTCTTGAAGAGAGGGACAACATAAGCCACCCTCCAATCCACAGGAACTGATCCTGAATCTATAAAACATTGGAAAATAATTACCAATGTGTCCACGATTTCTAAAGCCACCTCCTTAAGTACCCTGGGATGCAGACCATCAGGTCCCGGGGACTTAACAGCCTTCAGATCCAAAAGCCTATCCAATACCATTTTCTGCCTAATATAAATTTCCTTCAATTCATCCATTACCTTAGGTCCTTTGGCCACTATTACATCTTGGAGATTGTTTGTGTCTTCCCTAGTGAAGACAGATCCAAAGTACCTGTTCAACTCGTCTGCCATTTCCTTGTTCCCCATAATAAATCCACCCGCTTCTGTCTTGAAGGGCCCAATTTTGGTCTTAACTATTTTTTTTCTTTTCACTATCCTCCTCTAGTAAAAGAAGCTTTTACTATCCTCCTTTATATTCTTGGCTAGTTTACCTTCGTACCTCATTTTTTCTCCGCGTATTACCTTTTTAGTTATCTTCTGTTGCTCTTTAAAA
This sequence comes from Mobula birostris, assembly GCF_030028105.1. Taxonomy (NCBI): domain Eukaryota; kingdom Metazoa; phylum Chordata; class Chondrichthyes; order Myliobatiformes; family Myliobatidae; genus Mobula; species Mobula birostris. The sequence goes on along the minus strand of NC_092380.1, from coordinate 64,066,833 downwards.
GTTTCCCAATCCTCCGGTGTCCCACTCTTCTTTGCTATGTTATACTTCTCTTTTTTTATTTTTATACTGTCCATTACTTTTCTTGTCAGCCACGCCCTCCCCTTACTCCCCTTAGGATCTTTCTTCCTCTTTGGAATGAACTGATCCTGCACCTTCTGCATTATTCCCAGAAACACTTGCCATTGCTGTTCCACTGTCATCCCTACTAGGGTATTGTTCCATTGAACTTTGGCCAGCTCCTCCCCCATAGCACCATAGTTCCCTTTGTTCAACTGTATTACTGACACTTCCGAGTTTCACTTCTCCCTCTCAAACTGTAGATTAAAACTTAAAACATTATGGTCACTACCTCCCAATGGCTCCTTTACCTCGAGGTCCCTGATCAAATCCGGTTCATTGCACAACACTAAATCTAGAATTGCTTCTCTCTGGTAGGCTCCAGTACAAGCTGTTCTAAGGATCCATCTCAAAGGGACTCCACAAACTCCCTTTCTTGGGGTCCAGTACCAACCTGATTCCTCCAGTCTACTTGCATGTTGAAGTCCCCCATAACAACTGCATCATTACCTTTGCGACATGCCAATTTTATCTCTTGATTCAACTTACACCCTACATCCAGACATTTGATGGCTCTGGGTCTATACTCGCTGGAATTCAGAAGGATGAGGGGGAGATCTCATTGAATCCTTTCAAATGTTGAAAGGCCGAGACAGAGTAGATTTGGAAAGGATGCTTCCTATGGTGGGAGAGTTTGGGAAAGAGGGCACACTTCAGGATAGAGGGGTGCCCTTTCAAAGCAGAGACGTGGAGAAATTTTTTTCACCAAAGGGTGGTGAATTTGTGGAATTTGTTGCCACAGGCAGCTGTGGAGGCCAGGTCGTTGGATGTATTTAAGGCAGAGATTGATAGGTTCTTGATTGGACATGGCATCAAAGGTTCGGAGAGAAGGACGGGAACTGGTGTTGAGGAGAAGAAGAAAAATGATCAGCTATGATTGAATGGTGGAGCAGACTCGATGGGCCAGATGGCCTAATTCTGCCCCTATGTCTTATGGTCTATCTTAGCTTCTTTCCTGATGCAATGGGAAGACAATAGATGGGAGGCTGGTTTGTATGATGGACTGGGTTGAATTCACAGCTCAAATTGCTTGCTATTTTGGGCAAAGCAGATATCGTACAGAGCTGTGTTGCAACTGGATTAGGTGCTTTTTTTGATGCATCGAGAAAAATTGGTAAATCATTGGAGACATGCTTAATTTCATTGACCTTCTGAGAAGTAGAGGCATTAGTTTGCTTTTCTTTTGTCCTTGATGTCCACTTGGACGCTACTTAGAAAAGAGAGTAATCTGCCAAGGTGTTTATCATTCAAAGGAGTTATCTATTAATTAAGATGTGAATATGAACTACCTAATATGAGGAAATTCTGAAGATACATCATTGCTTACAGTTTGAGAGAATGTAATTGGGCATTGAGATTCAATGCTTTTCTTCTTTTTGTCCTATCTCAGGCTAGAAAATGTTGAGCTTTGCTTCATTCTCCCAAAACTGCCGCATCCCCTATCTTTCAAAGGAATTACCCATCTAGTTATCATCCAGTTTTATTAACATTCACTTGAGAACAGCTTTCAGTCCTCAATTTGATCATTAGTCTGTAAAAGGTGGCCAGGGTTCATGTACTCTTGTAATCCATTTAAATTATAGTTATCAATACTTCTCATGCAAAGCAGGTCAACTCCATCATTGTGTATAAAAGTGCCACTCTGAATAATGACCCTGTTGAACTAAATGATTACACCATGGCTATCAAGAATAAAAACCATCCTGAAGCAAATCTTCAGCATAGCATCAAAACCTGCACCTTACATTCTTAATAAACTACGGTTAGTACTGTACTCCAGTTTTGCCTGTTAATGCTGAGACCTAACTCCCAGTCACACTTACAAATATTTGCATCTGAGGAAACTAAAAGGAGAAAGAAAAATGACTCTACAGCAAAATATGTTTCTTTGCCTGCAAGCATGGTGCTTAAGTGGCGACACAGTGAGCTTAATCTGCTGGAGGTCACAACATCTGGCAGTCTGTCTGAAGCCCAGCTAGTATTTCTAATTCCATTGGAGCTCTCATCACCTTTAGCAAACATCATGGTGCAGAGTTACAAACTCTTTGCTTTAATAACAAAGGCAGAATTCTCCTCTCCACTGACATCCACTGGGGTCAATTTTAATTGTGAATGGCTGTGCTTGGCTGACGGTTTGCTGAACTTGGCACCATCCAGGCAACAGGCCAGTATTTACTGGAGTGAACTTATGATGGTTTGACAACCTTTTCCAATATCTTTTGTCACTTTTTCAAAGGATCTGAGAAAATCAACCCTCCGCTGTTGTTACATAAAATCCCCAGAAATGGGCTAGACGGTGAACTTAGACACATAGCATCAACACCTGCAACATGAATCAGCTAACCTTTAATAAACAGCATTATCATACAATCAATTTCCTTGATTTTCCTAAGAAGAGGGAATTAAAGATTCCTGCACTGACTTATGATTGGTGGGTGGGAGTTACTTCTCATGTCACAGGGTTTCTCAAACGTATTCTAGAATTCTGGATATTTTATCAGGACGTTCATGGTAATGTTTCATGGCATGATTCATAATGCAATTGCAAACTTTTTGATTATAATACAAAGAGATAATATAATTTTTTGTTCAGCGCAATCCAAAGTCGCAAGTAAAAGAAATCCACAAGGTCTTTGCAATATTGGTGTGTATATATATGTCACATTGGAAGCGGACCCAAATGCAAGACACAGACACTGAAGTACAAGGAACAGGACTTGACTAGAGTAGGGACGTAACAGGATACAGACAAGGAGCAGGTCCAAGATCGCAGACTTGCACTAGGACATGGACTAGACAGGGAACCTGGATAAGGAACTAAGAACTAGGAGCCTGGGCTAGGGAGAGCAGGACCTGGACTAGAAACCATGGACTAGGAGACAAGGCTTGGACTCTGAGCCACAGACTGGACAGGGACCCAGGTTCTGGGTCTTGCCTGGGGCTCAGACCCCAGAACCAGGCAAGGACATGACATGGCTTCAGGACAGGACATGGCTGGGGTCTTGAGGCCTGAGCCTTGGAGACAGGCTTGGGGTCTTGAGGCTTGAGCCTTGGAGACAGGCTTGGGGTCTTGAGGCTTGAGCCTTGGAGACAGGCTTGGGGTCTTGAGGCTTGAGCCTTGGAGACAGGCTTGGGGTCTTGAGGCTTGAGCCTTGGAGACAGGCTTGGGGTCTTGAGGCTTGAGCCTTGGAGACAGGCTTGGGGTCTTGAGGCTTGAGCCTTGGAGACAGGCTTGGGGTCTTGAGGCTTGAGCCTTGGAGACAGGCTTGGGGTCTTGAGGCTTGAGCCTTGGAGACAGGCTTGGGGTCTTGAGGCTTGAGCCTTGGAGACAGGCTTGGGGTCTTGAGGCTTGAGCCTTGGAGACAGGCTTGGGGTCTTGAGGCTTGAGCCTTGGAGACAGGCTTGGGGTCTTGAGGCTTGAGGCTGCAGGCTAGGAGCTGGGGTCTTGGAATGCAGAGGCTGATAACTTGGAGGCTGGAGCTTGGAGACAGACTTGGAACTGAACATCAACATAGAGCTGGGACTTATCCTTCGAAAAGCCAGGACTCATCTTTAACTCGACACTAACACGAGACTGGACAGTACATAGACATAGAGCCAGGACCATCCTTAAACAAGACGGGACTCAACTTTATCTCCACACCAAGGTGGGACAGGTCCATCTGCTGGGTGACAGCAGAATGGCCAGACTTACCCCACAGAGGTGAGGAATAGACAGATCCCCCTGCAGGGCAACGGCAGAACAGCCTGACTTACCCCACGGAGGCGAGGACAAGAGAGATCCCCCCGCAGGGCAACAGCAGAAGAGCCTGACTTACCCCACAGAGGTGAGGAATAGACAGATCCCCCCACAGGGCAATGGCAGAACAGCCTGACTTACCCCACAGAGGCGAGGACAAGAAGAGACAAACACCAAAGAACAACAGACAGTTCCATCTCTGCATCGGGGTTGCTCCGAGTCTCAGTTCGGCCAGCAACCTCAGCTGGCTATGGAAACAGCCGTATCCCTACCTAGCTCGGAGTGGCTGGCAGCCACTCAGCTGGCCCGGGAAACAGCCGAATCCATATCGCAAAGACAGCTCCGACTACTGACAGCAAGGCTCTATGAGGGGATGATTCCCCAACACGGCCTAAAGATGGCAAGTGGCAACTCTAGCCTTCCACTGGCAGGTTGCTCCCAGGGGATCTTGACAAGACAAACCAGCAGCCTACACTCAACCCCAAGGCTACTTATATTCCAAGCCCCAAGATGGGAATCAGGTGCCTATGATTAACTCAACCAAACAAGGGACAGCTGGAAGACCCAGAGTCCTGAATCCATGGACCGGACTGTGAACTGGAATGCGGACTTCACGGACCGGACCATGACAATATATACACAAATACACAAGCTCTACAGCATACTAACATAAAGAAATGCTTAAAAGAAAGATCTTGCCTTTAAGAGTGTACACATACACTCAGTAGCCACTTCATTGGGTCCCTCCTGTACCACTGAGTGTATAATTGGTCATCTTCTGCTGCTGTGGCCCATCCACTTCAAGGTTTGACATGCTGTGCATTCAGAGATGTTCTTCTGCACACCACTGTTGTAACATGTGATATTTGAGTTACTGCTGTCTTCCTGTCAGCTTTAACCAGTCTGGCAATTCCCTTCTGACCTCTCTCATCAACAAGGCATTTTCACCCATAGAAGTGCTGCTCACTGGATATTTTTCCGCAACGCTATCTTTAAATTGCAGAGATTATGTGCATGAAAATCCCTGGAGATCAGCAGTTTCTGAGATACTCAAACCACCTTGTCTGGCACCAACAAACATTCCACCATCAAAGTCACATTTCTTCACCTTTCTGGTACTTGGTCTAAACAGCAGCTGAACCGCTTGACTCTGCCTGCATGCTTTTATGCATCGAGTTTCTGTCACATGATTGCCTGATTAGATATTTGCATTCATAAGGTGTTCAGGGGCATCTAGTAAAGTGTCCACTGAGTGTAGAAACTAAACTGTACTGTCAGCTAACTGAAAGCTTCAGCTTTCACTCAAGCGGTAAGCTCCACTGAGAAGGGAGAGCTAGGAGAAAACTATTGTTTTATGTTTTTAACTTACTTTGGAGGAAGAATGAAAAATAATTTAACAGAGAGAAACTTCAGAATGCTGCCATATAAAAAGGATCTGATGATAAAAATATATGATATACAACTGATTAACATGCAACTTGCATGCAGTCAGGAAAGCCAATGGAATATTGGCCTTATTGCAAGAGGTATAGATTATAAAAATGTAAAGTTTTTGATGCAATTCTATTGGACATGGCTGAGCCTGCTGCTGGATTATTGGGTACACTGCGTGGTGTTCATACTTAAGAACAGAGAGTACAAAGCACACAAAAAGCAAGGAAACTAGAAGCAAAAATATGTCACCTGTCTCCTTAGAACTGTCCCACCATTCAATATGACGTGGATGATCTACTCCAGGCCTCAAATCTTCCTTTGTACTCAATTCCTATCATCTTCAATTGCTGATCTATCAAACATCTATCTATTTTTGTTTAAGTACCACAATGAACTTCTCTGCACAGCTCTGATAGAGAATTCCAGAGATACACCATCCTCTGTGAGATTAAGTTTCTACACACTCCACTTTTAATTGACTGGCTCTTTATCTTGTAACTATATTCCCTCGATCCCACTAATGAAAAGATCTCGATTTCTACCCTGTCATGCTCCCTCATATGTATCAATAAGATTGTCCTTCGTTCTTCTAAACCCCAGAGCACAGACCCAATGCACTTAGCTTCGAGTGAGAAGGTTCATTAGGATCATCAGGTTTAACCTCGTGAGAAGGTTCTTTTGGTTGATCTCTGAGGTGGAAGGATCGACATATGAAGAAAAGTTGAGCAGAATAAAAATGAACATACAAGAATGAGATGTTACCTAATCTTATTTAAGATTGTGAGGGGGACTTTTCTCACCATGATATTGCAACCCCTGCAGAAAGTTTATTGTTTGAGTGGAACTCAGCTACAAGACAATTGGGAAATTATTCAACCCATGTCACCTCCACTCTGCGACCAAGGTCACCCTCACCTTAGTAGGGAGATAAAGTCTGGGTGTCTGCCAATTAAGAGGCCAAGCTCCATGGTAGCAATGACTCATGTGTGTGGGAGAATTGCTCTTACATGTAACATCTACTCAACTTCAAGAAAATTTGTGGATGCTGGAAATCCAAAGCAACAGACGCAAAAGAGTAAGTAGTTGGTGTTTCAGGCCGAAACCCTTCTTCAGGACTCAAGAAGAAATAGCGACTGTTTACTCTTTTCCGTAGGTGCTGCCTGACCTGCTGAGTTCCTCCAGCATCTTGTGTGTGTTGCTCTGCTCAACCTGCTCCCTCTGCATAACAGGATGACAAGATTCTAAAGTGCACTTTCTATATCACACCATCTATCAGAGAAGGCAAACTTTGATGATGAAATTCACCGTCAATTCCAGTACACCAGACATCTGAGAAAAAGAATATTCTAAAATCATAGTCTACTGGGTGTAGCTGATCCTCGACCTCCTACATGCTTTTAAGACACCGACAACCTACAGCAGACACATCAGGTCACTGAACAGGTGCCACACCACTGTGTCCAAGTCCACCTGCAGGATAAAAGAAGCAACGTCAGTGCCAATATCCTCTACTGTACTTAGAGAGTAGGTAATGTCATTTGTATGCCCAATAGCAGTCTCTGAAACAAGCGCTGTTCCAGCTCTTTCACATTAAGAGATTCCCAGGATGAGGAAATGATTGTATGATGTTCTCAAAGCTTTCTCAGAATAGTACAACTTTTCTATGTCCTAGTTGGAACCTTTGGCTCATAACCATTCAAAGACTGGAAAGAGCAAATCAAAAACAGCAGAAGGTGCCCACCTCAGTCCTTACTAACCATTTTCTCACCCCAACAAGAACATCTGGCACTACTTGTCACAGAATCGGTAGATCCCACATGGGCCTCCTCAAACATTTCAGAGCTGAAATGAGTACAGGTTAGCCTTAACCCTGAGGAGCTACCTAAGAAGAATAAGTGACTTGAATATGTCACACACAATCTTTTCATTAGGTACTATCCCCATTTTACACTTACAAAATAATCCCACACATGGAAGTCTACAATATTTCAGTCATTTACATATATCCATTGATGGTGTCTCCTCATTTATGATGGTGTGAATGGCCAGATGAACTATCTCTTCCCAGACTTTCTGCAACACAAAATAGGCAAGTATCATCTTTTAGATTCTCAACTGTCAAAGTTAATATCCTGCGTTCCCAGATCAGGTAGATGTATTAAAAAGCCAATCTGACTATCTCAAGAAGCACTCCCATGTCTTTTGCAGCCCAATCAAAACCAAAGAAAGGTTACCTAAAACTTCACTCCCATAAAGCTAACCATCTTTAGCCACAAGATCACTGAAGGCTCCCTAACTTTCTGGAGTAGTTTTAATCAATGCCACAAGGAGGCTAACGTATAGGAGAAAGTAAAATTAAAAAAAGTGAAAATTAAAGCATGCAAAAGCTGTAGATTTAAAATGAAAACAGAAGATGCTAAAAGAAACACTCAGGAGACATCTGTGGAGAAAGAAATTAAGTTAACGTTTGAGGTCACTTATCTGAATTGCTATTGCTGTTCGTTAGTACGAGTCAGTGTAGAATGCTGGTACTCTCTACTTTGACTCAGAATGTACCATGATTATTGAAAAATATTTAATTTCTCAAATCTTCTCACTTGATCTGGGACTGTCATGCCTAAGTAAAGATAGCAGGGCAGTCTTCATTTTCTATCTGTTTTCATGACTCATTATTAGTCCAGACTGAACAAAGGAATAATTCGTTAGGTTATGAAAGATTCTATTTGACAACTCAGTAAAGCAAATGCTGATTTGAGGTGAATTAGCTGATTGCAGCTGGGGTGAAGGATAAGATTGCATTTCATTTCACATTCACTCAAAATTCAAAGGCCAAAGTAAACTTATCATCAAAGTACATATATGTCACCAAATACAACCCTGAGATTCGTTTTCTTGTGGGCAGACGCAGTAGATACAAGAAGCACAATAGAATCAATAAAAGACTGTACCCAACAGGATGGACAGTAACCAATGTGCAAAAGAACAACAAACTGTGCAAAATCAAAAAGAAAAAGAAAAAAACAACAAATAATAATAATAAATAAATAAATAAGCAAAAAGTATCGAGAATATTAAATGAAGAGTCCTTGAAAGTGAGTCCATAGGTTATGGGAACAGTTCAGTGGTGAGGCCAGTGAAATTGAGTGAGGTTATCCCCACTGGCTGAACAGCCTGATGGTTGAAGGGTAATAACTGTTCCTGAACCTACTTTTGTGGTCCTAAACTTTCTGTCCTCCTTCCTGATGGCACCAGCAAGGACAGAGAATGGTCTTGATCGCAAGGGTCCCTAATGAAGTGATGGTGCTACATCTAGATGTGCTCATTGGTGGAGAGGGTTTAACCCATGATGGACTAAGCCATATCCACTACTTTTTTTTAGGACTTTCTGCTTAAGGACATTGGCGTTTCTGTACCAGGCTGTGACACAACCAATCAATATACTGTCCAGCACACATCTATAGAAATCTGTCAAAGTTTTAGATGACATACTGAATTTTTGCAAACATCTAAGGAAGTAGAGATGCTTTCTGTGCTTTCTTTGTAATGGCACTTAAGTACTGGACCCAGGACAGGTCCTCTGAAATGACAACACCCAGGAATTTAAAGTTGTTGACCCTCCCCACCTCTGATGTCCCAATGAGGATTGGCTCATGGGCCTCTGATTTCCTCCTCCTGAAGTTAATAATCATCTCCTTATTCTTGCTGACATTGAGTGAGAGGTTGCTGTTGTGGTCCCACTCAGCCAGATTTTCAATCTCCCTCCTATTTGCTGATCTGCCACCACCTTTGATTCGGCCAGTGACATTGGTGTTTGTCAGTAAACTTAAGTAAAAGGTTTATTGAATCTACAGCTATAACAAGACAATATCAGCAGAGACCATTGTTCAAAATCCCTACCATATAGTCAGGAATTAATTCTGCAAAATTGTACCAACGCATTTGGTCAAGTTTTGTACAAGTTTGTGAATTGGCTTACTGTGGATGATCAACTATCTCATCCAACGAACCAAGATGGCAAGCCACCGAAGATGAAGAACCAGTGCGGTAACGAAAGGTGTAATGATGCAGAGGATTTAATATGGTTGGATGTATAACTTTATTTTCAAACGAAGAATCCATATTTGATTTTCTGTGAGAATTGATTATTTTTGTACAGACTTTGATGAATTATTGAATGAGATTTACTTTGTTTAAGAGTTGTGAAGTTGGAGTATTGTTGTGAAAGAAGTTAAAACTGTGTATATATAATTTTTGAATTTGAATTTAAACCTGTAGATATACTGCCTGGAACTGAAACTGAAGTTAACTATAATACTTGAGAACAGGAATTATATTTGGTTAACTAACTAAGTAGGGATAAGTAAAAAGGGAAGTTTAGTCTGTAAACTTTTAAGTGAGGAATAACATTAGATCTAATTAGTTAGAGAAGTTGGAGTAACAATGGTTAGTCTAATGAATATCACTGATTTTAACTAATCAGGAATTTGGTTTTTGTTGATATCTAAGATTTGGAGCCTAAACAGAATGTTTGAATTTTGAATTGTTCTTGCTCATGTAAGTATTCTGTATATATTGTTCTTTTCTTGTAAACATTATTTCTAGAAGTGTGTGTGGTTTCTATTCACTGCCTCCTTCCGACACCTGGATTCTTCTGGGGCGTCTACAGTACTAGTCACAGACGGTAAGACTGGTGCTACACAGGTGTTACACTAGGTCTTGGAGCTGATTGATTAGTTTTGAGGAGATGATCCTATTGAATATTGAGCTGTAGTCGATAAAGAAAATTCTGATGTATGCATCTTTGTTGTCCAGATGTTCCAGGATTGAGAAAACGGCCAATGAAATGGCATTTGTTGTTGACCTGTTGTGACAGTAAGCAAATTGGAGTGTGTCCAAGTCACTTCTCAGGCAGGAGTTCATAGGTTTCATCACCAATCTCTCAAAGCACTAGTGGAGTGGTGTCACAGCAACAACCTTGTACTAAATGTCAGTAAGATGAAAGAGCTGATTGTGGACTTCAGGAAGGGTAAGACGAAGGAACACACACCAATCCTCAGAGATGGATTAGAAGTGGAGAGAGTGAGCAGTTTCTAGTTCCTGGCTGTCAAGATCTCTGAGGACCAAACCTGATCCCAACATATTGATGCAGTTATAAAGAAGGCAAGGCAGCGACTATACTTCATTAGGAGTTTGAAGAGTTTTGGTATGTCAACAAATACAGTCAAAAACCTCTATAGATGTACCGTGGGGAGCATTCTGACAGGCTGCATCACACTGTCTGATATGGCGAAGGGGCGGGGCTACTGTATGAGACCGAAAAAAGCCGCAGAGGGTTGTAAATTTACCTGGCTCCATCTTGGGTACTAGCCTACAAAGTGCCCAGGACGTCTTCAAGGAGTGGTGTCTCAGAAAGGCAGTGTCCATTATTAAGGACCTCCAGCACCCAGAGCATGCCCTTTTCTCACTGTTACCATCAGTTAGGAGGTACAGAAGCCTGAAGGCACACTCTCAGCAATTCAGGAACAGCTTCTTCCCCTCTGCCATCCGATTCCTAACTGGACATTGAACCTTTGGACACTAACTCACTTTTTTAATATGCAGTATTTCTGTTTTTACACATTTTTTAATTTATTCAATATACGTATACTGTAATTGATTTGTTTTTTATTATTTTTATTTTATTTATATTTTTCTCTTCTATATTATGTATTGCATTGAACTGCTGGTGCTAAGTCAACAAATTTCACAACACATGCCGGTGACAATAAACCTGATTCTCATTCTGATGTATGTGCTACTGGACAACAGTCATTCTTAGTGATAGAGGCGTCCAACTAGGAATCCAAGCTGAAAACACCAGGTAAAATTGAGTTTGGACTGGTGAAGAATACTAATCGCAGTACCCTAAATCCAACTCACCCGGTAAGGTTACTGGAGTTCTGGAGCAGAAGTGAGCAAGGGCTGATGTTTACAGCAATGGAATGGTCAGTTAAACTAAATCAGAGAAATCTCATGCAGCTTAATTACAGAAACTCTGTGATGAGGAAAACCAAAGTCACCAATTCCCACTTACTTTCTTTCCATCATTTCCCAAGTGTCAGCTTGGGGCTACAGGCCAACATCTGTAGGACGAGTAATGCTAAGAGAGCAGTCACAAGATGCTTACTCCTCTGTGTAAGACTTCAGCTGTTAAAAGGTTTCTCACTGGCAGAAAATTCTTGTGGCAAATCTAAAATCATGGATTAGTAGAATCAAACAACAGAAGCAATTATATGAGAACGAAGTCTACCTCATATTACCTGTTTATCTGGGGTGCTATTAATAAGAATTTTACTAAAGTAGGTAAAGACTTGTTTCACCCATTGGTTGATGAATCCCATAAGGGTTTTGGCAACATCAAAACTCCTCCATTGACATAAAGACCTGCATAGGTTCTTTTATCAATCTTCACACCAGCAAGGTTTGTTGCAACATTAGTCAACACAGGTTGGTGGTAGCTTGATCATGTCAGAAGACTGCTTAAAAATGGTCAATGCCTCAAGGGTACAGCAGGCGGTGAAAAAGGCGAATGGTATGCTGGCATTTATAGCGAGAGGATTTGAGTACAGGAGCAGGGAGGTACTACTGCAGTTGTACAAGGCCTTGGTGAGACCACACCTGGAGTATTGTGTGCAGTTTTGGTCCCCTAATCTGAGGAAAGACATCCTTGCCATAGAGGGAGTACAAAGAAGCTTCACCAGATTGATTCCTGGGATGGCAGGACTTTCATATGATGAAAGGCTGGATCGACTAGGCTTATATTCGTTGGAATTTAGAAGATTTAGGGGGGATCTTATTGAAACATATAAAATCCTAAAGGGATTGGACAGGCTAGATGCAGGAAGATTGTTCCCGATGTTGGGGAAGTCCAGAACGAGGGATCACAGTTTGAGGATAAAGGGGAAGCCTTTTAGGACCGAGATTAGGAAAAACTTCTTCACACAGAGAGTGGTGAATCTGTGGAATTCTCTGCCACAGGAAACGGTTGAGGCCAGTTCATTGGCTATATTTAAGAGGGAGTTAGACATGGCCCTTGTGGCTAAAGGGATCAGGGGGCATGGAGGGAAGGCTGGTACAGGGTTCTGAGTGGATGATCAGCCATGATCATACTGAATGGCGGTGCAGGCTCGACAGGCCGAATGGCCTACTCCTGCATTTGTTTTCTATGTTTCTATGTTTCTATCTGAAAACCAATGAATTATGCTACAGAGAAGAAGCCAATGTCAACTCTAATACCCCACATTGGTCATTTCCCAAGGTGAAACAACAAGACTAGCCTCTCCGCTTTTGGGAATGATGCTCCTATGAGCAGAGATAGTGACTTGGTGTCAAGAGTGTTCCTATTCTTATTTCTGGTCCTGTATTCCTGTAGCTGACATAGAATACAGCAAGATATTTTGCCTTGTATACAGAAGAGAAAGAGAAGCTTGAAGATGTTCATTGCGTATAGAAACATTATTTCAGACAGGTTTCTAAAGATTGTCATACGGTAGCTGGGGGAGGTAGTGGGGGCAAGCTTCCACTATCTATTAAATGCTTCCAATGGTGTGCACTTCATGTAGCCTGTGACAACCAACTCCTGGCCTTCACTTGTGGCTCATCTACTAAGCCTGGTGAAACCGTTTCTACTGGCGGGAGAAGAGGCAAAGGCAGGTTACTGGTGCCTTTAAGACCAGTCACTTTGGGAGCATGGGGCTTGGCAACTCATCTAGATGGAAAACTCTAATCTCAAATCTCTGCTGCCCTGTAACTATACCCACTCATGGGGAAGGCTTTGGGAGTAAACCCTAAGATAAAATCTAAGGCAGTTCTACATTGAGTTTAATGCTGACAACTCTTGCAACGCCACTGATGCCAAACTGAAACGGTTTCTGCCGTTCCTTTGAATTTAACAGCTGTGTGGAGAGGGGAAGCCTGCTGCATGGGCAACAGCTTCTTCTCCATGTTGTACTGCCTTGGTTTGCGTATCGCATGGACAACTAGGACGCATTATCCATGGTTGACCCTGACAAACAATGGGCCTCATTTCAGATAAATACCTACACAAGAGTTTCCAAGGCAATGAAAGAAATATGTTGTACAGATTAATGCAAGTTAAATTCATTTTAAAAGATAATAATTTGCCATTCAATATATGAGAGAGCAGTTTACCTCTGGTAGAATTACATCAATGGCTACCAAAGCTTTCCATCAATGGATGCTTGCTTTTTTTGAGTTTGCTGTAAACTCTTTGATGATAATAGCTTGCCATAAATAAGCCAATAATGTCACCATTGCTGTACAGTTCAGAATTATATAATATTTCATTGCTTAAGTAGACTATTTGTCATCTATATCAGTATTTTCTATGTAAGGCTACCACTACCACCGTTTATTGAATCTTATTTGCAAATAATACAATATTTTTACCCTCATGTACTCTTCTAGCTGCCCCTTAAAAGTATCTATGCATCACCTCAGCCAAGTGGATCCACATTCTAACCACTGTCCATGTAGTTACCCTGGATTCCTAACTGCATATATTTTACCATTGCCCACAGATAAATATATTCTCTGCATGCATCCTGTTAAACTTCTCCACAATTTTAAAGCTTTTCTTAGTCATCTCTTGCTCATAATTTCACTTAGAAAATTTACACTCCTGGGCCACTCTTTAAAAAATGATCATAGAACAAAGAACTATTCTACTGTGCTTTTGTGTCGTCCAGAAAATACTACACATGAAAAAAACTGGATGAAATGAAGGATTGTTAGACAAAAGAAGCCCAATATTTCCATTCACCAGTACAACAGATTAAGAATTTACGCTAAGATTTTATGGCTCTGTGTCACGCTAGGCAGTTTCTTTATTCAGAAGACCAGCACAGCAGCCTAACTGCATCGGACTTAATGAACCATTAATATTATTTGGATGGAACTTATTCGTAGATCCAAGAAGATCCAATTTCACAGAGCTCAAGATGGTGCCACTTTAAGTCCCCTCTAAATGATGTGTTTTACAGTCTGAAAAGCTTAATGCAAAGAGGAAAAAAAAGATGATGGAAGGGAAAATAACAGCACATGAAGAAAGTGTGGAGAGTGCTATTAACAAGATTTGCTTTGAGGAGATAAATATCTGGCTCCTGAAGCTGCATACTGTTCCAGCAGAATTTTGCTCTGAGTTATTCTTTCCTAAAATCTCTTTGTATTTCCCTGACTTCTCAATCACTGAGAAATTAGGAGTGTGAGTGAGTGAGGGTATGTGTGTTTGTGTGTATGTGTGTGTCTATTAAGAGTGGGAGACAGAGACTGACACAACAGATGAATAGAAAGAGCATCTATTTTGATAAAGCAATGAGTGTTTCAAACAACAACCAAATTGTAGAAAAAAGTGACAAAATAAATAAAAGCAAATATATCAAGTTAAATAACAAATTTAACTACTCCCTTATTCCCTTGTAAGATGGGATGAAGAACTACTGAAGGGCATACAGGGAATACAAAAGTAAAAAGTAACTGCAGATCTTGTAATCTGAAACAAAACAGAAAATGCTGGTCAGGCAGCATCTATGGAGAAAGAAGTAGAGTGAATGTTGCAGATTGCTGACCGTAAGTCTGAGCTGATTATGGATCTACCTGAACCATTAACACTGTGGCTGTTCCGTGAGCGAAAACATCTTGTTAAATCCATTTGCTGGATTTTTCTTTGTTTTTGGCACCATCCTTTGTAAACTCCAGAGTATATTGTGCGTAAAAATCCCAGGAGATCAGCAGTTTCTGAGAGACGCAAATCACTCTGGGTGGCACCTAATTAATTAGCTTGTTTATTTCAGCTTTTTCCTTAAAGAGGTGCGGAACGCGTTTCAGAGCGCTCTGGCTACCACTGCACCGCTGGATGTAAGTAGTGGAGGGTATATTGACTGGCTGCATCACAGCCTGCTATGGCCCTTGAATGGAAAATCCTACAAAAAGTAGTGAATACGGCCCAGTCCGTCATGGGTAAAGCCCTCCCCACCATTTGAGTACTTCCACATGAAGCATTGTTGCAGGAAAATAGCATCCATCAACAGGGACCCCACCACCACCACCAAGGTCCTCCTCTCTTCTTGCTACTGCCATCATAAAGAAGGTATAGGAGCCTCACGAGTCACACACCAGGTTCAGGAACAGTTATTACCCTTCAACCATCAGGCTCTTGAACCAGAGGGGATAACTTCACTCATCTTCACTTACCCCATCGTTGAAACGTTCCCACAACCTATGGAGTTACTTTCAAGGACTCTTCATCTCATGTTCTCAATATTTATTTCTGTATTTATTATTATTTCTATTTTTTAACTTTCTTTTTATACTTGCATAGTTTTTTTTTGTCTTTTGCACGCTGTTTGTCTGCCCTGTTGGTGCATTCTTTCATTGATTCTATTATGGCTATTGGAATTACTGATTATGCCCGCAAGAAAATGAATCTCAGGGTCATATGTGATGACATATATGCATTTTGATAATAAATTTATTGTGAACTTTTAAACTTTGAAAATATCACTGAAGCTAAAAAGAAAGCATGAGTGGTATACATATAAAATAGTGACCTTTGTTCTTCTAAACCCCAAAGAGCATAGACCCAATGCATATAGCTTTGAGTGAGAAGGATTAGTAGGATCATCAAGTTTAACCCCTTGTGAGAAGGTTTCTTATGGTTGATTCTTGAGATGGAAGGATCGATGTATGAAAAAAAGTTGAACAGAATGAAAATGAACATACAAGAATGAGATGTTACCTAATCTTTTTAAAGTTTCTGAGGGGGATTTTCTCACTATGATATTGCATCCTCACAGAATTGCCACTCATTGGATGCTTCTTTGTTTTTCACACCATTCTCTGTAAACTCTAGAGGCTGTTATGTGTGAAAATCCCAGGAGATCAGCAGTTTCTGAGATTCTCAAACCACCCTATCTAGCACCAACAATCATTGCACAATCAAAACCACTTAGATCATATTTCTTTCTTCTGATGTTTGGTCTGAATAACAAATGAACCTCTTGACCATGTCTACATGCTTTTATGTATTGAGTTGCTGCCACATGATTGGCTGATTAGATATTTATATTGATGAGATATTCAGGTGTACCTAATGAAGTGGCTACAGTTCATATATAATGGAGTGTGTACAGGTGATATTTACTAATTACCCTATCCTGCCATGGTAAACAGTAAGTTAAAAGAGATTAATGAAGATTAGTTTAAGAGAGAAAGGGGAAATAATAGATATTTTTAAATCTTGTGATAAAAGGTAACCTTGCATCCGTACATTTTGAAACGTAGCCGAAGAGAAAGCAGAGGAAGGACTATGTACGAATGATTTATGCCGGGGAATAGTTAATACGTTTCCTATTTAAAAGTAAAATTGGAACAAAACCTGTTGCCTCTGAGATAATCACAAACTCAGTCTGACTGAACCAAAAGTAATACCTTTTCTTCACCATACTGTCAGAGTTTGAGTACCTAGCCCACCAGCCACACCACTGCAGCCCATACATAAAGACCACTTCTATTATCTACCCTTAAGTACAATTGTTCTTCCTATGATTATAATCAATTATGTGACTTTGCACCAAATGAATTAATCATTTCCCTTCCATCTCTTTTACTTGTGACACTGGTATCACGCTGATAATTAATTCCAATCTGACTGGACCACAAACAATAATAGCAAATACATATTTTGTAATTTACATTCAATTCTTTATCTTTTCCTGGTGGACCCGATTCCCTTTACATTCCAGATGCCTGACACTTGGGGAATTAAAAGTCAGTGATTGTGGGAATTAAGTGCTGGATAATTTTTCCTGAACTGAGTGCACTGTAACATTAGAAATGTGACATACAAGCACTAGGGAAAAAAGGTTGGAAAGTGTTTTCCAGATTCCCCAGTTACCATGAAATGGATTTTCTGATTTGAGTTCCATAGGCTCTCTGTAGCAATGCTTCTGGCCCACTTTCAAAAAACACAGTTGTCTCTAAATAAACTGCTGTGATATTTGTCATCTTTCAAACTAAAGAATAACAACTGCTGCTGGGATGGAGATGAGCTGAGCACCTGATGCTTTTCCTTATGTTGAATATTAGCTTGGATTTTAAACCAAGCCAGGCTAAGGTTCAGAATTTATGAACCATTGCATTCACTGGTCTAAGGAGCAAAGTGCATCTGTCAAAGTGACTGAAGCAGAGAGACCACTAGAATTTTTCTATTCCTCTTCCCTACTTTATGTGTACTTTTACATTAATAACCATAGTTGCGGAACATAAGCTATCAAAAGAGCAACTTTTAATGCCCCCTACTTGCTGATAATATACTATCAAAAGGTAGGCTGGAATGAGAATTGATTCGTCTATGGGTAGCCAAAGAAATTACAGATAGTATCAAATAAAAAGAAGACGCTTATAAAGTTACTGGAAATAACAGGCATGAAGATTGTTGAACAATGTTATGCTCCCTGAGAAGAACCGAGAAATTGATAAAAAAAAGGCAAGATGGAATATTAGTGTAGTTTGATAAAAAAACACAACTGTAAGAGTCATTATTAGTATATAATAAGGAACACATTGTCAGGGAAAGTATGAGTGTTTTACAGACAGAGATGGGAGAACTTATAATGTGGGAGAAAGGCAATTACATTGGAGCAAAAAATTACTTCGTATCTACCTTCAAAGAAAGGGCACAAAAAAGCTGTCAGACATGTTAGGGAATCGAGGGTCCATTAAAAACGTGGTTCAAAGGGCTCAGATCAAAAAATTGTAGGAGAGAAGTTAGTGAGCTTAAAAGTTGCTAAATTCCAAGGAAGAGAAGCTTTGTTCTTAGCAGGAGGTCTTACCGCCAGAGTTTTTGAGAAGTGTTTCTCTTGCCTGGATCTCCGAGTAGATGATATTTTAGCACCAGTAGTGCGTCCTCACTGAAATCTACTATGGTTAGGCACTACTTTAAACTTAGATCAGGGCAAATAGAACTTTGCCAGTAACCATAGCACTTTTACTTTTTCAGTTATTCTTACCTTCTGGAGAGAGAAATATTTGCAACCTGAGCAACAAACGTTCTGTAAAGGAATTGTGAATCAGTCTTTGTGCCCCACAGATCCGCTCAAGCCACTGAGCCTCACCAGCAGACCGATTCAAGCATTTGCAGTTTCATATAGCTCCACTTTTTGCAACTTTTCAGTTTTGTGCCAGATGGCCTCTGGTGCCCATTATCCAAAAAGGCCATTTTACTCATTCTTACCAGCAACCGGTGATATAAAGAGCACAAGGCTTGGGCTGCAGGTTTTGTCACGGTGAAGAGAGGCAGAAGCAGGGGAGAAAAGGGAGCAGCAAGCCAAACCATTCTGGCTAGCTGTATGTGGAAAACTCGTCAGAGTTCACTCCAGTAACTGCAACGCCAATTCCCAGTTCAGCAACTGTTCTCCACCCTGCCACTGACCTTCAAAATAGTCACCAACAAATTCATGAAGAATCCATGGCATGTCCCAATTAAAGGACAACTAACCACCCTTGCACATTTACTCAGTGCCCATCCCTCTGCACATTTACTCAGTGCCCATCCTCTCTGCACATTTACTCAGTGCCCATCCTCTCTGCACAATTACTCAGTGCCCATCCTCTCTGCGCAATTACTCAGTGCCCATCCCTCTGCACATTTACTCAGTGCCCATCCTCTCTGCACATTTACTCAGCGCCCATCCTCTCTGCACTTTTGACTATCCTGGTAGTCACAATAAAGCTGCTAAAAGGCTAATGGCTTTCAGCAGGATGGTTCAGATAGATCAGAAGATTAATGATCATCCCTTGGCCAAAACTCCACATTAAAGTGTAGTGTGAAATTGAGACAGAAAACCCTCAGCGGAATTAAGAAGGTATGGTTGACTAGTAGGGTTAAATTAGCTCCTTAACTGTGACAGTATGCATCACTTCAGCTGAGGAGCCAGTGGCAGAGCAGACAGATTGAGAAGCGATAGCAAGGGTACTGGTAAAGGTGCAGAACAGGGGGAATGGATGCTTTCTTCCTATGAGAGAAGGCCAGATTGATATTCCACAGAGCTACAGCTTCTGTCCCAGGGTTGGCCTCAGCAACTGCAATGATCTGTTGAATGGCAGATTGTTAAAATGCTGTGAAACATTGCAGGCTTATTTGCATACCATAATCCACCGTCATGACAGGTGAAGCCCAGGTTTGTCTGACAGCACTCAGCTGGCACTTGTGGTGCAGGGGGAGCTATAACACTGCCTATCAGATGTTAGATCCCGATGGGTCCAAACTGAGATGGCCAGACAAGAATGGATGGGCTTCAAGCACCACCTGATGGACAGTGCTACATTCTTCAAAGTTCTAGACACTAAATAACTTTCTAGTTATTTCAAAGTCAAAGGTGAGTTTATCGTCATATGTGCAAGTACAAATGCACACAACAGCAATGAAAACCTTGCATGCAGCAGCATCACAGGCACATGGTATCATAAATGCATCATTCTTGAGAAAAACATAGACTTAAAATAAATTTAAACTTTCACAAGGAAGAACAAAAAGTGCCTATTTTAACTTAATGTGATGAAAGTGATCATAGTGTTGCTAAACACAATTGATTTGGGTTATGCTTGTTGGTTCAAGAACTAAACGACCGTAGCTGCTCCTGAACCTGGAGGTGTGGGACTTGAGGCTCCCGTAGTTCCTGCCTGATGGAAGCTGCAAAAAGATGATAGGCATCTTTATTAATGAGTCAGGAAAGCTCACCAATGTCTCTACCTCTTCAGGAGGCTAAAGAAATTTGGCATGTCCCGATCAACTCTTACCAGTTTTTATTGATGCACCACAGGAAGCATCTTAACTACATTCATAATGGCTTGGTATGGCAACTGTTTGGCACACGACCCTAAGAAACTGCAGAGAGAGTTGTGGTCACAGCTCAGCCCACCATGGAAACTAGTCTTCACTCCACGGACTCTGTCTATACTTCTTGCTGCGTCAGTAAAGCAGCCAGCATAATCAAAGACTCCACTCACCCCAGACATTTTCTCTTCTCCGCTCTTCCATCATGTAGAAGATATAAAATTCTGAAAGCACATACCAACAGGCCCAAGGAGAGCTTCTATCCAGCTGTTATAAGACTATTAAATAATTACATAGTGCAATAAGATGGACTCTTGATCTCACAGTCTACCTTATTATGATCCTGCACCTTACTGTCTACCTACCCTGCACTTTCTCTTTAGCTGCTACACTTTATTCTACCTTATCTTGTTCTACCTCAGTGCACTGTGCAATCATTTGATCTGTATGAACAGTATATAAGACGAGCTCTTCACTGTATCTTAGTACATGGGATGAGAATAAACAAATTCTAATTCCAGTTCTCCTTGTATCTCCTGCAGATTCCATCCATGGAGGGGAGGTATGGCCCCGAGACCTACTGCGGAGAGTCCAATATTCTCTACAGCTTCTTACGTTTGTGTGCATTTGAAGTAGAATTTTCCTAATAACCAAGTATTTCGGCATGCCCTTCAGCTTTCAAAGTCATAATTTGGCTCCTGTGAAGCAGAGTTTATGAGCAATTGATAACACCTTCCTCAATTGCATAACACTGCTGTCCATTGTCCCTCTTAGTACAGATCCTTCCACTGCGCTGTCCTATAAATTTCATGTACCTGAGGCGCAGACACCAAACGTGCAATCAAGTTGCACAATGTAGGTGTCAGTGAATTAAATTTGGCGCGGTGATAAATTTCCATGTTTAGTGGCCTGCTACTAAAAATGGCCTCAGAAATGGGTGACTCAATATGCACCAGGATCTTCTCTTCCATAGGGGAGGGAGTGTAGGGAAGGACATGCAGAGCACTGAACTCCCTCTGGTTAATTGCTGCAGTGTCCATTTGTGCATCATCTTATCCTGCAAGGAAAATGGAGGTACATCAGCCAGTGTCTTGAAATCTATTTGACTGTTGCATGCATTTACTAGCTGATACTGCGTGCAAGCTCCGTGCCTTGATATGAATCCTGTAGAAATGTTACAAGTCTGAAGATGAATTGACACATATTACATTTTGCATGTGTTCTTGTTGACAAAAATAGTGATGTGTAATGAATGGAACATACATACAGTACACTGTGACGATAGGATCTGGCACTTGAGGATGGCAATACTGAACTTGACCATCAGTTCAATGTCATTGAAATTTTTGCAGCATTACAGCATGTCTCTGGGACATGGCTTCTGGCAATGGTCTCAAATGATATCTACTCTCATTGCCTCAAGCATAGGTCTGGAGGGTATCTGCAGATACAAGATACTTCTCTCATCCACCTTTCTGCCAAGGCTTCCAGAGTTTACATAAATACTTGGGAGCCTTTTCCTGTATCAGATCATACTTTACTTTTTACAAACATTTCAATTCTGATTCCCATTCCCATTTTGATGTGTCAATCCATGGCCTCCTTTTGTGCCAAGATGAGGCCACCCTCAGGGTGGAGGAGCAAAACCATATATTCTATCTGGGTAGCCTCCAACTTGATGGCACGAAAATTGATTTCTATTTCTGGTAAACAAATTCTCCCCTGCTCCCCCCACCCCCAATCTCCACTCCGACCTTTCACTTCTCACCTCTCTATTACTTCCACTTGGGTCCCCTCCTCCTTCCATTTCTTCTATGGTCCACTCTCCTTCCTATCAGATTCCTTCTTCGTCAGGCCTTGACCTTTCCCACC
Organism: Mobula birostris; assembly: GCF_030028105.1. NCBI lineage: Eukaryota > Metazoa > Chordata > Chondrichthyes > Myliobatiformes > Myliobatidae > Mobula > Mobula birostris. The sequence continues at coordinate 64,044,778 of NC_092380.1, read as the reverse complement.
CACCTGGCTTCACCTATCACCTTCTAGCTAGCCTCCTCCCCTTCTCCCAACATTTTTATTCTGTCACCTTTCCCCTTCTCAGTCCTGATGAAGGGTCTTGGCCCAAAACGTCTAGTGTCAATTCATTTCTAGAGATGCTGCCTGATCTGCTGAGTTCCTCCAGCATCTTGTGTGCAATGCCCTACTCTTTTCCAGGTTAGCTTCAGTTATACAACACATACCACCACCTACTTCAGCTGCAAACCACAAGCCCTTTGACAGTTAGAGATTAATTTTAAAGTGAGTTTTAGATTTTAAATGGTGCTTGCTACTTGCAATATTGGCCTCTTGCTGAAACTTCCAACCAACGAACAGAGTTGATTAATGCTGGCTAAACACTGGATTCATTATAATTAGCAGGCAGCTCAAAGTGGCTTTCTGCCTAAATTCCACAGAATGTGTGTTGACTAATCATGCATCACAAACAACGTGACAATTTTGGGTGACCCTTGCTTTGTTAAAAATCGTGTGGATTTTCTCATTCTTTTTTACATGCATGATAGCTGGTCCATGTACACAATTTAGACTGAGTTTAGGATAACAAATCCCTCCTATCTGTTACTCTGTGCAGTGAGTGAGTGAGTGTGTGTGTGTGTGTACGTGTGAGTGTGCACACAGAACTTAAAAGCTAATAACTGGCAGGAATGTGCATGAAGAAGGAGCCCGCAAAGTGCAACTGCAGTGCGTTAGTGAATTATAGCCTCGCTGTCCAGATTAAACACTCAGGCTACCGCTGCTCACTGAAGTGACATTCATATGAATCGTGTTTGACTCACACGGAGTGGGGCCTTCCATTAACATTCCATTCCTGCTTGTCTTCTTGCACAGGCTGCTCCACATTTCAACAAAAAGATGGTTGGGGTTTCCCACACTATATTACAGCCGATGGGCTCAGCTAACGGTCCTTCTCTCCTCTTTCCGTGCCAGTTGGACATGGCAAACTGTGCCACCTGTCAATGCCTGCAATAAATCGAGTTTAAAGTCATGGCCAGAATTATTTTTAAACCAGTGAGGCTGGGAGCAAACAAAGAAACACATCCTTCATCCCTGCTGCTGGTCTGAACTTTAACCCAGGTTTCAGAGGTGAAAGATTAGTGTTCTAACCATTGTGTTAGTTAATCTCACAAGCAGGAAAACAAAAATCTATTTCTTCTCTTTGCATTGGATTTTAACTGCATGAACCTACAAGAAAAGCTGCTAATATTGAATGACTTTAGGAAATAATTAGGGAATGAAGGAAATGTTTGATGATTGGCTTGATATTACATGTTGGAAGAATTTATTTCTGAAAAGTGCAAAATAAAGTTAATTGGCCAAGAATTGCTGTTCTTCATTGTAAAGTTTTAAGGCACAATATGTGTAGATCAACAGAGTGAAGGTTTATTTGCCAACCAATTACATGTAGCTATTCACATCTCAAGCCATCTAATTGCTGCCGTAAACCAAGTGACTGTGACTTTGCAGTAAAGTACGCAAACCAGAAGAAGCTTCTGTCTTCAGGTGCATATAGATCAACAGGTACAGATATCACCAAAGAAGAGACAGAAGTATTTCCCTATAACCCTCTTTTACACTTTCAAATGTGAAATGTAACTGTTTTAATTCAACTTTCATATTGCTTGGTTATGAATTTGAGCTCATAGAAGATTTTTTAAAAATCAGACTTGCTTCGATTTGACTCTTTACTTCCTGACTTCAGCACTGGATTCAGCTTGAACACAAACTCATGATCAAGTAGTTCTACATCTAGACTTGCTTCATCTCATCATCTGATCTACATGAACATCTTAGATTCTGTCTTATATAGAGGGAGATAGGAACCAAAGGTGGGGTAAGAACACAAATGTACTGTACTTATTTTGCTTGAAATTGTATCCATTCACATTAGTGTCAAGCACATTCTCAATCTTCATCAATAATTTTACAGAATATGCCCACTGTACTGTGCATGATCACTGTGTACTTAGTGAAAACACTGAAGAAGGAACGTATTTCATTCTTGAAAGTGTCTGTGAGTATTCTGGATGATCTCTCAACTTTCCCATTTGAAGATGGATGATAGAAATGAACAGGAGTTTGTTTGATATTATTGTTTTATAAAGTTTGTAGATTAAAACTGGGGCCTGTTGTCATAGTTAAGCTCATCAGATAAACTACGACGTGCACGTGTAGTTCTTAACATATCCATGCACATTTAGAATATGAACCAACGTGTGTCATTTCAATCCACTCTGAATGACTGTTGATCAATGGTGGCTAATGGCCATTCCCATTTATGCAAAATTCTCCATGAACGCACTGAAAAGCTCTGGTCTGGTAAGATGTTTGCATGGCTGCATACAAGCTTTTATTGGATTGTTCTAAAATTGAGCCATAAGATGTCAAGATATGGGAGCAGAAGTAAGCCATTCGGCCCATCCAGGCTTCTTCGCATTCCATCACGACTGATTTATTATCAGGATGACACTCACAACACGCTGGAGGAACTCAGCAGGTCGGGCAACATCCGTGGAAACGACCAGTCAACGTTTCGGGCCAGAACCCTTCGTCAGGACTGTAGGGGGAAGGGGCAGAGGCCCTATTACGAAGGTACGGGGAAGGTGGGAAGGAGAAGGCTGGTCAGTTCCAGGTGAAGAACCAGTAAGGGGAAAGATAAAGGGGTGGGTGAGGGGAAGCAGGGAGGTGATAGGCAGGAAAGGTGAAGAAAGAATAGGGGAAAACACAATGAGTAGTAAAAGGAGGCAGAACCAAGAGGGAGGTGGTAGGCAGCTGGGGGAGGGGGCAGAGTGACATAGGGATAGAGGAAGGGAATTACCGGAAGTTGGAGAATTCTATGTTCATACCAAGGGGCTGGAGACTACCTAGACGGTATATGAGGTGTTGCTCCTCCAACCTGACATGGCAGTAGAGGAGGCCATGTATGGACATATCTGAATGGGAGTGGGAAGCAGAGTTGAAGTGGGTGGCTACTGGGAGATCCTGTCTGTTTTGGCAGACGGGGCTACTGGGAGATCCTGTCTGTTCCTGTCTAGGTAGTCTCTAGCCCCTTGGTATGGTCTAGGTAATCTCCAGCCCCTTGGTATGAACATAGAATTCTCCAACTTCCAGTAATTCCCTTCCCCTATCCCTATGTCACTCTGCCACCTCCCCCAGCTGCCTACCACCTCCCTCTTGGTTCCGCCTCCTTCTACTACTCATTGTGTTTTCCCCTATTCTTTCTTCACCTTTCCTGCCTATCACCTCCCTGCTTCCCCTCCCCCACCCCTTTATCTTTCCCCTTACTGGTTCTTCACCTGGAACCTACCAGCTTTCTCCTTCCCACCCTCCCCCCACCTTCTTTATAGGGCCTCTGCCCCTTCCCCCTACAGTCCTGACAAAGGGTTCCGGCCCGAAACGTCGACCGATCTTTTCCATGGATGCTGCCCGACCTGCTGAGTTCCTCCAGCGTGTTGTGAGTGTTGCTTTGACCCCAGCATCTGCAGGTTATTTTGTGTTTATTATCAGGGTGTATGAGTGTCAGGGAGGGGTAGTACCTCTGATGGGGTGTAGCTCTCTTGGGAGTAGCTCGTCCACCTTTGGTCCCCTCTTGGTACTCAGGTCTCAGCTGTTTGCTTGCGATAGTGGCCACATTCGCTTCGACGAGTGGGCTAAACCAGGTGAGGATAACCGATGGGTCTAAAACCGTCAGTGTGTTCGGGCTTGCCTACCCAACCTGGTGAATACTGGACCTGGCAGACTGCACAGAGGCAACCACTGGTTTGGCTCAACGGGCAGGAAGGTAGGCTGTGGAGCACTTTAAGAGTGTGACGAGGCACTAAGGGTCATCCACTGTATTTGACTCTGTCTTGCTACTGGATACAGATGAGTGAGTGAGGTCAACCCTGCGTAACTCTTCCTCACTTCAAGCTAAACCTTTGTGCAATTTACCCTTGTTATCCATCCCTCCCCTCTCAAACTACCCTGTGTCCTGTGGTTACAGGCGTGGGTGCACTGGCAGCCCTGGCCGCAAACCGCACACAGTCTTAGGGTGGTCATCCACTGACATGGGGCAGAGTGGCTCTCGGCAGCCATCCGAGCGACTGAGCAGCCCTTTCCAGGAATGCTCTGCTCAGCTCCACGATATGAGGAAGTGGCCCACACATTGCCTGCTCTGTTCTTCCCCTGCCCAGTTTACTGAGGCTGGCAGGGAACCCACTGATTGCCTGCCCCTAGTGCATTGCCAATGGAGCACTGGGTGTTCACCGACCTTAGCTGAGAGCCTGAAAGCGATATGTCGGTTCTCTAGTGGCAAAGTGTCTGCATCAGACACAATATCAGCTGAGACCTACCAGGAAAGTGGTGCAGCGCTTACTGAAAAGCTCCATCAAATTTTCCAACTCACGTGGCAGCAAGAAACTATCCCTCAGGAATTTAAAGATGCATCCATCATCCACCTGTATACGCGAAAGAGAAACCAACACTCCTGTGACAACTATCGGAGAATATTCTTGCTACCTATCACAGGCAAGATCTTCACCAGGCTTCTTCTCAACCATCGCACATCACACCTTGACCGTGTACTCTACCCGCGAGCCAGTGTGGATTTGGGAAAGTGCATGGGATTATTGACGTGGTGTTTGCTGCAAGTGAAATGTCAGGAGCAGAACATTCACCAGTTCGCCTGCTAGGTCAGCCTGACCAAAGCCTTTGACGCTGTTAGCAGAGAGGGCCTGTGGAAGATCATGGTGAAGTATCGATGCCCAAGGAAGTTCAACACCATGGTGTAGCAATTCCCTGACCCTCGCAAGCCAGAGTTCCGGACGATGATGAGACATCCGAGCCCTTCCCCATCTCAAACAGGGTCGTGAGGGTTGTGCCTTGGTGCCAATGCTATTCCGTCCGGTGTTTTCTGCTATGTTGACTGATGCCTAAAGGTTCACATATCTTGGCAGCACACGTCGTCATACAGTAGATCACCAGGATTGCCAAAGCAAGTGTTATCTTTGTCAGACTTTATACAACATCTAGAACAGAAGAGGTGCAAGTCTATGGACAAAACTTAAGATGTAAAGGGCCATAGTATTCCCCACTCTGCTTTACGCCTGTGAAACATGGACAGTATATCAATGGTATCCTAAGCAACTGAACTATTTCCACACAGTTTGCCTCAGAATGCTCCTCAACATTAAGTGGCAGGACAGAATCCCTGACACTGAAGTACTAACCAAGGCTGGCCTGCTCTGTATCTACACCATCCTGATATAGTCCCAGTTACACTGGACAGGGTACATAACTCATTTGCCAGACCATCAGCTGCCTGAGAGACTGCTTTATGGCAAACTACTGAAATGAAATACTGTAAAGACAGCTTAAAGATTTCACTAGAAGCTTTTGGCATCAATGCAGACACATGGGAGTATATCACCCAGGATCGGGCTGAGTACTCCTCCCACCATACCAGTGTAGTGACACAGGAGGAGGGAAGAACAATTGCAGCAGAGAGACATAGCCTGGCCAGGAAAGACCAAGCCAGCAACCGCCAACCCAACATGGCTGCCATCTCTTGTCCACACTGACAAAGAACTTTTCAAGCACGGATTGGCCAGCCATCTGTGTACCCAGAGACCAGTCCAGCCCCTACAAATTACGGATGACTAGAGTGGTTGTTATCGTTGCATGGTGAACAACTGAATTATCCCTCTCAATCCCATTCTCCTGCCTTTTCCCCTGAATCTTTGATGCCCTAACTAATCAAGAACCTATCAAACTGTCTTAATTATACCAAATGGCTCGGCCTTCACAGCCGTCCGTGGCAATGAATTCCACAGATTCCCTACCCTCTGGCTAAAGAAATTCCTCCTCATATCTATTCTAAATGGATGTCCCACAATTATAAGGCTGTGCACTCCGGTCCTGGACTCACCCACTGTAGGTTTCATCCTCGCTACATCCACTCTATCCCAGCCTTTCAATATCCAATAGGTTTCAATGAGATTCCCTCCCCCCATTCTAAACTCCAGTGAGTAGAGGCCCAGAACCATCAAACACTCCTGAAATGTTAAACCTTCCATTCCCACATCATTCTCATGAACCTCCTCTGGACCCTTGCCAATGCCAGCGCACTCTTGCTTGGATAAGGGGCCCAAAACTGCTCAGTGTGATTTGACCAATGCCTTATAAAGGCTCGGCTTCACGTCCCTGCTCTTATATTCTTGTCCTCTCGAAATGAATACTAACATTGCATTTGCCTTCTTCACCACCGACTCAGTCTGCAAGTTAACCTGTAGGGAATCCTGCACAAGGAATCCCAGATCCCTTTGCACTCCTGATTTTTTAACTTTCTCCCTGTTAGAAAATAGTCTATACATTTATTCCTTCTATCAAAGTGCATGACCGTCCATTTCCCTACACTACGTTCCATCTGCCACTTTTTTGGCCCATTCCCCCAATCTGTCTCAGTCCTTCTACAGAATACCTGGCTCTCCACCTATCTTCGTATCATCCTCAAACCTGGCCACAAAGCCATCAATTCTGTCACTGAAATCATTGACGTATAATGTGAAAAGAAGTGGTCCCAACACTGACCCCCTGTGGAACACCACTACTCTCCAGCAGCCAACGAGAAAAAGCCCCCTTTATCCCCATTCTTTGCCTCCTGCCAATTAGCCAATGCTCTATCCAAGCTAGTATCTTTCCTGTAAGATCTTGGGCTCTCATCTTGTTAAGCAGCCTCATGTGTGGCACCTTGTCAAAAACCTTCTGAGTTTCCATGTAAACAACACCCACTCACTCTCCTTTGTAAAAATAATCAATAAGTTCTGTTTACTGGCTTTGACCAGTGACCTTCAATTATGGGCAAGTATTGTGCAGTCAGCTCCATCTTGTATCCAAGGAGAGGAGCCTTAAGAAGGTGCATCATTAAGGAGCCCACCTCCCAGGACATGCCCTCTTCTCACTGTTACCATTGGGGAGGAGGTACAGAAACCTGAAGGCACACACTCAGCCATTTATTAACAGCTTCTTCCCTCTGCCATACAATTTCTGAATGGATATTGAAACCATGAACACCATCTCGCTACTTTTTTTAATTCTGTTTCCTGCATAATTTAACTATTATATATACATATACTTAATGTAGTTCACCATTTTTCCTACATTACCATGAATTGCGTTGTACTGCTGCCACAAAGTTAACAAATTTCACGATATATGTCAGTGATATTCACCTGATCTTGACTCTGATTTACTTACTCATAATTCAGGGTCCCTGTCAAATTAAAGCCTCTTGAAATTGCAATTACTTTCTTAGTGAGATTCCTGCCTGCTCAGCGTGAAGTTTAGTTAAATTCTTCCACTAAATAATTGCACTTTGAAGGAACCGTGCTCAGCTGATAATTCATTCATGAACATAGAAATGTCTCCATGCAAGAATCTTGCATACTCAGGAGAGAAGCAGCAGGGTAAAAGAGAATTAGAATTTGTCTGTCGATCATGGGGTTAACTAGGCGATTAAGTACTTAACATTTGTTTGAGTGTCACGTGTCTCCTGACCAGGTACAACTAGTGACACAGAGAGGATCAGTATTGGAACAGGGTCAATAAGATTAGGGTACAAAGCAACTGGCATCTCAGCCCAGCTCAGACAGCCAGGCCAAAGGTAAACAACAGAACTCCCACGAAGGCAAGTTCTCCCAGGAGTGGCAGCTCACACAGTATTCCCAGCATGATTCCATTTAACGTCTCATTCCAGCACTTTACTGGCATTGTATGAGGCTGGACCAAACTGAGTGTGGGGAGGAGTGTGTGCAGAAGTGTGGAAGAATTTTCAGAGGCAGAATTCATGCTGACAAGGGATGGCCAGTAAAGTTCAGCTTCAGTCCAATGGAGGACTTGTTCTACAAGTTAATTACTTTTTCACCACAAACAGAATTTCAGGCAGACGAACAATTCACCGTGCACGCGCGTGCGTGTGTGTTTGATTATATGATTTATGATTATGATTATGAGGACACACAGTCCCCTTTTATTGTCATTTAGTAATGCATGCATTAAGAAATGATTAAATGTTTTTCCAGAATGATATCACGAAAACCGACTTAAAAACAGACAAAAACCGCATAATTATAACATATAGTTACAACAGTGCAAAGCAATACCGTAATTTAATAACAGGCCATGGCACAGTAAAAGTCTCAAAGTCTCTCGAAAGTCCCATCATCTCACACAGATGGTAAACCACCAGCGCCACCAACTTGCCGGTGCAGCATCCCGGAAGCATCCGACCACACTCTGACTCCGAGTCTGTCCGAAAACTCCGAGCCTCCGACCACCTCTTCAACACCGAGCACCGAGCACCATCTCTGCCGAGTGTTTCGACCCCAGCCCCAGCAACCGGGGATAAGCAAAGCCGAGGATTTGGAGCCTTCATCTCCGGAGATTCTCGATCGCACAGTAGCAGCGGCAGCGAAGCAGGAATTTCAGAAGTTACTCCAGACGTTCCTCTGCACTTCTCACGGCTGTCTCCACCAAATCCGGATTGTGCACGGCACCCCTAGTTACACATATCGATATCATTCGGAACGCCCGCACATGCTGTGTCGTGCCGCTATCTTCGTTTGTTAAAGGTGTCATGTTGGGGAAAACAAAATTGCAATTTTTCAACTATTACACTTAGCTGCAGAGCCACCTGCGAAATTATGATTGGCGTCTCTGCCTCCTCGAGATCTTAATATCACTCCAGATGTAGCAGGAATTCTAACATGACCCACACAGGAGAGCAAAGTGAAAGCACTGCCGAATTACAAGGCCACGGGGTGCAAAAGAGAGAACAAGATGAAGCAAAATGAAAAGAAGAAAATAAGCTTTAGACTATGGGTGCAGCTTACCATCGTTAACTGCTTTGGCACTGGAATTTAAAAGACACTTTAACCTTGAGTATGCAAAACGGGCAATAGATTGATGTCATGGCAAATCTGCAGATGCTGGAAATCCAGGCAATACACACAAAATGCTAGAGGAACTCTGCCGGCCAGACAGCATCTATGGAAAAGAGTACAGTCGACGTTTCGGGCCGAGACCCTTCAGCAGTATCCTGACACAACAGATTGAAGTGGCAGCTCAGTTTAAGCCCTATTTTAAAAAGGTTTGCATTGGCAATTACTCTGGAGGCAATGCCAGAAACTGCTGGCATGCCAGCACCTTCAAAAGAGTGAACGTTGGGATGGAGAAGTGAGATTTGAGAAGAAAACAAATCATGTCCTTAAATCATGGGATTCTATTAAAATTTGTAGAACAAATTCTTCTGCTGAATTACACTGTTCAAAATTTTAGATGAAAACATCTCACACTTCTTCACTGTACATTTCGGTCCTGTGTAGTCATACTTTGGTCCGTTTTTGAATACCAGACAGGCTAATAAATTAAGGAAATTATAAGGGAATGACATATCAAAACGTTTTCAACCGTACTTTTGATACAGGCATGTATCTGATGTGCAAAACTGAGAGCCAGAAAGGATCAATTAAAAGTGGAAAAGCCTACCCAAGGAATGAAGGGTGACTGATCATTTTAGCTTCAGTACAAAGTTTTTGCAGAATGGCCTCCAATCAACAGTCTTCTCAGACACGTCAATCCTATCCATCCTTTGACAAGCTCCACAAAGCAACCAGGAACACAGAATAAACATAAGACCATAAGGAGAGGAAATTTAGCGATGTGAATTAGAAAAGTGGGGAGTTAATTGTTGGAGGAAAGAGTTGCAGAGCTAAGTAACAGAGTGCCACAGAGTGTGGGTCCAGGTGGTGATTTCTCATTCAAAGATTCAAAAAACTTTATTGTCATTCTAACCGTACATCAGCTCTGCAGGGCAGAATGAGACAGCGTTTCTCAGGAGCAGTGCAATCATAACATAACAAACACAACACTAAATAATAAACATAACAATATATAGTAAAACACAACAGCCACATGTCAGTTAAAATCAAGTTATAAATGTCCAGTGCAAGTTAAAAGTGTCCAAAGCAGAGTCAGGTAGAGCAGCTATTTAGCAGTCTGACTGCCTGTGGGAGGAAGCTGTTTAGTAGCCTTGTGGTTTTAGTTTTGATGCTCCTGTAAAGTTTGCCTGATGGTAGAAGAACAAACAGTTCATGGAGAGGGTGTGAGGGGTCTTTAATGATGTACTGTACTGTGTCTTCTGGAGGCATTCCCTGTGAAACGAGCAAAATAGCTAGAGCAAGATTAATCTGGTGAGCATTCTCACACTGGTAACAAGCAAACTGAGAGCACAGGGGTAATGCAGGAGACCCCTCAACTAATGAAAAAAGAAATGATTAAAGGAATTAATTATATCTCTTGTTACAAGTCATTCAAATAAAAAAGGACAGTTACGTTAATACGTCTGTAACCTCATATTGATAATGCTCTTATTTTAACCACCATTATGTGTTAGATAAAATCACCATTGTTCTCCTCTGTTTGTTTTATTGCCACCTGAATCCTTATCAAAGTTCTGTACTAATCTTGTTTGTGTTTGAAGGACATGCACTCATTCACACACCACTTACATTAATACTTAATTCCAGTTTCAGATAGCCAAGTTCTCTCTCCTTAGCCCATTCACTCTCAAGGATGTAATTTCTGCAGGTTAAGTTCTGGCCTACTGCTAAGGAGGTAAATGAAAACAGATTCAAATTCACACTTTCCAAAGCTGAAAACTTAGATTTTTTATATTTAACAGCTTATTAGATGGGGGAGATGTAACTCCATTAAGCTACAAGCAGAGTCCTTACAGCAATATTTAAGGCTTCAGATAAAGCAAAACAAACTTGCTTTAACCCTAACCCTAAAGCTGTGAATCTTTTATTTTGTTTATTTTTCCCAGGTCAGATTCACTTATTATAACTCAGGAAGGGGATGCCGTTCATATCAACCCTTTTCTCGAGGATCATTCACCTAGCTTTCACATAGCACCACTCTGTTCAAAAATTCCAGGAATCCCACTGTTTATATTAAATCTTTCTGGCTTTCTCTTGAAACTTCTAGACTCTGTAAATAATGAAGCGTTTGGGGATGTTAATGGAATACAGTTTCAGGGATTCCCCAATGCCTTAAGGAGCTTTGAATTAGTTCCAGGTGACACTGTAAATATGGATGAAACTGGGCATACCAGGCTGTACAGATCATTGACTCAATCCCATTAATCATTCAACAGTTATTGCCTTTTAGAGACCTTCAATTATCAAGGAAGCCTGATGGTGGGAGCAGAGGAATTGGGTGTTGTCATTCACTCCGTTAGTAAGAAAACTGAATGAGCAGTTTACTTGCACTCTTTCTACCCAGTAAACAACATTCTTCCTGACAGGCCACAGGGTAAGTCTTCTCTTGTCTTCTTTATGGCATGTCCATTTCACTTTCACTGAGATCCACATTTACATGTTCGTATGTTATAATACTATCACCAGAATGAATCATAACGTGCCCATTCTTCTCTGCACAAAGTTACAGTTACAGAAACAATAAAAATCAGAGAAAATATATCTTCTCTTGAAAGAAATTCTTTCACCAAAAATGTACACATGGGATTCTGAGATTGGCACATTGGCATATTTCTATCCCATTAGTCCAAGTCCTCTGATTCCAATCTTCCTTACCTCCATGTGTCATTTCTCCCTCTCCAAACCTCCAATACTGCAGTTCACTGTATGCTGTTATACACATATCTTGCTGAAATATATGGACACTGGCAATCCAGCTAGACATTATTTCAGTCTGTTCAAGGCACACTGAATTAACCTCTTGTTTGTCATCAATCCATAGCTTTGAGTGCTCTGACATCTCCTTCCACTTTAACTATCAGAGGTTTGCCAACAGCAGTGATTCATTTCTCAGCAGATATTCCCTTCAGCAGGGAAAGACCTGCATTTATATACAGCACCCTTCATGACAGCAGGACAGGACACACTAAGCATTTCACAGCCAAAAAAGTGCTATTCAAGCATGGTCATTGTTATAATCCAGCAGCTACATATTTTTAAAAACTGATATCAGTAATATGATATCAAAAATTCATTATCTTTATTAGTCAAGTTGGTTGAGGTATAATTATTAACAGTTGTGGATGATCCTCAGCTCTAAAGAAACTATGAAGAATGAAAAGCTGTTTTACATCACACAGATGTAGTAGGACTTCTCTACTTTTCTGTTCCTTTCCTGTTGCAGTAAAGATCAACAGACCATTTCTCTTCCCAATTACTAGTTGTTTCTGAATGCTAACTTTATGTTTATTGTATGGGAGCACAAACACCTTGCCAAATGTTCAATGAAGTCAGAACATGCTGGAAATATTCAGCAGATCATATAACTTGTATGTAAAGAGCAATTAACCTGAAACACTAACTCTGGTTCTCTACCCATAGATGCTAAATGCTTCCAGAGTTTTGTTTTCATTTCAGGCTTCCACAATCTACAGCATTTTGCTTTTGATTCCGCACTTGTTAGTCTCACGCCATTTAAATAATATTATGCTCTTTCATTCTTTCTGCTGCTTTCTCACATTAAAATCTTGCCCAATCACGTCATCTGTCTCTACCCTTTTCCAGATTCTGTGTCTTCCTAATAACTTTTCCATTTTGCAACATCAACAAACTAGAATGAAATACACAATCCATTCCTCAATCCAGTCATGAATATAAATAGTAAATAGCTGAGGCCTTAGCGCCAATTCCTGTGGCACCCCACAAGTTACAGCTCGCTAACCTGGAAATGACACATTTATCTGCACTCTGTTTTCAGTAAAGTCATTGTTCTGATTGTTAATTGTTAAGTCAGTGTTCAGTCGAGGGTTACGGAGTAAAAAGAAAAATGAGCTGGCATTATGTCATACCCAGAAGCAGCTTCTTGCCAGCAACTTGAGAGTTGATAAATCAGTAAAAAGCTTCAACGCATCTGCCACTCAGAATGGCATTGAAAGTTGCAAAGCTGGGTTGAAAGTTTCATCTTACCTGTTGTTTTGACCTGTCAAATATAACTTGCAACTAATGCATTCAATTTTTAACAGTTTACTGCTGTTTCGATGCAATTTAGCATTCCTTTAGCACATGACTTCAATAGTAGCATTCTTGTTCCCACCAGTTCTCATTCATTGTCCCACAAGAATTGGATCACCACGGCCACAGTAATTAGTTTATCTCAACATAGTAAGTAAAGGAGAAGTTATAGAGAAAGGGGGACACAACAGAGCAGTTTGGCCAGTGTTTAAGATAACATCAAAGGGGTCTCTGGATTTACAGCAGTTATATACAATAAGCAATCTGGGAGACTGGTGGAAAAATGGTAATAACACAAATATTGGTCTGGAGTCATTTACAGGCTTGATCAATAAGGATGACTGATTGCTAACTCTAAAGGACTTATTAAAACCACATGAATTGATCCTTAGTTGCCCTTTGAAATAGCCAAATTAACTAACAACTATTACAAAAAAGATGTACAGAAAAAGAAAGCGGAACTGAGCAGCTAGCCTTTACCAACCCAATAATGAACATGAGAAAGATCCAGTCACTTCAGCAAAATGCTCCTTATGAACATGTTGGGACATAGCTGAACTGGGAGATCTGCCCTTCAGATTACTTAAGTAATACTCTGACCTTGAGCTATGATCCCATGAGGATGATTGCATCAAGGTCCAAAATTTCTCCTTAAACGTCCCTGAAGATATCCTGGTTTATCAAAGTGAAACGATGGTGACTGCAGTGGTTTGGGAGAGCAGAGTATCACTACCTCTTGAAGAACTTTCAGGGACAAAGCAGCAAATGCTGGCCTTCCCAACATGATTAAAGGACAGTCAGTGGACAAAAAGTAGAAAAATAAGTCTAAGACAGAGATAGAAACGGTTGCGGCACATTGGGACAATTAATAGAGAAGCTGTCGTACACCACTGACCAGGGTTCATTCCTGATCTCTGGTGCCATCTGTGTGCAGTTTGCATGATGTCCCTGAGACCACATGATTTGCTTGTCGGGCCTCAGTTTCCTCCTCCATCCCAAAGACATCAGCTTAGTTGGCTAATTGGCTACAGCAAATTATGTGGGGTAGGGAAAAAATCTGGGAGGAGTTGATGGGATTGTAGGGAGAATAGTTTACAGGAAAAATAAGGGAGAGAATGGGATTGTTCTGTGAATCAGTGCGGACTTGATAAGCCAAACTGCCTTTTTTGTGATGTAAGGAAATATGGAATAAATGTAATGAAATCTTTTACAAACTATCACATTGTCACGCTGCTCCTTTGGCTATGGCTGAAACTTTCCAGATCTGAGATTACAATGCTAATGATTGTCTTCTTAATTCATCTAAACAGTCTCTCTGATCATCTATCTATAGAGGCAATTGTTCTTCGCTCCTGATCACTAACAGCCCTAAACCCTTAACACACCACAGACAGTTTAAAATAGACAAAATAGATCTGGATTTTCTACACATTTGTCCTGCTGTTCACACCCATGTTTCACAATAATATGTGAAATCATTATCTTTTATGAATGCTCCATCCATCAATTTTAGAAGCCAAGTTCCCACACTTAAAGGAAGCCTATAAGATATTCAGTACAACCTTGGCCAACATTTAGACAAGCTATTCTCCAGACAAGCTTCGAAGCTGTCAATAATTAAAGCAGCTATTAAGTACTTTGCATACAAAAATAAGGAAGTCGAGACCTAGTCTTTCTGCCTCTACTAAACTGGACGTTCTGATGCAGAGTAAGAGCAAAAGATCTACTTCAGTTGCTGTCACCAAAAAATTATTTGAATCCTCATGAAAGGAGGAAGAACAGGAGAACCATACCCCTTCACAGCAATCTGTCACCCAACCAACTCCACACCCTACACATTGGCCACACATGCAGCCATTGCACTTTCAGGGCGCTGCTTATTGGGTAAGTGACTTCACCTGGATCTAGGCCCCAGACTTTAAGCCAACCAGTCTTCTTGCTTAAAGGTTATGTGCTCCTCAATCTTTACATGCTTGAAAACAGAAAGCAATTTTCACAGGATTTCCTGTTCCAACTGGATAGAAAGCAGCAAGCTTTCATTCTATTTAAAACAATAGCTTGTGAAAAGATGGTACATTTATTGTAATGGCAATGAACTGAATTTGCAATCTAAGAGAAATTAGTTCAAACCATAATAGCTTTGAGACTAAATATGTAATTCTTGGATGACACCAAGAAAATACCATGAAAACCATCAGATAATTGTAAAAGAGAAACACATTTGTAAAATGGCAGTCACAATCTGGGCCATCCCAAAGTATTTCTAAAATGTGGTCATTGTGGCAGCAAATGATGGCCAAAGCTTTACAAATAATGGACTATACAATGGTGGCAAATGTAGCAGAATTCACCAAGTTTTCGATTCTATCCATTTAAATAGAATAGAAGAGTTTGGTTTGTTTCTTTTGTGATATTGCTCACCTGGTGACACAACTCTTGATAATGATACATTTGCATTCCTGGATCACTTTGTTCTTTTTCTCTCCTTAAACTTGTACTTTACAGGTATTAAATCGACTTCCTATTCTTTCTGTCAAAATGTACTACAGTACCTTGCACCTTTCAATGTTGAAATTCCTGTACAATTATTTGCCCATTCTATGTAAATTCAAGCTCTCCTGTAATTAGTCATCTTCAATATTGATTTTTCCTCCAATTTTGTATCATGTGCAACTTCTATTTTTTTTAAATGTGCATACATGAGCACCTCAGCCTTCATTAGTGGAAAGGTTACTGAAACATAACTTGGACACCGTGATGTTTAAGCATTTTGATAAGACAGACTGTCTGAATGACTTCCCAGTTGTGTGTGGCCATGACACGTATTGCCCATTGTCAAAAACCCACCAAACACCTGAATGAGTCCCAGCAACACTCCATCCCACTTTCATCAGATCCGGAAGGAGAAGGGTGCAGGACAGTGACCTCCTCAGCTCTGTCCTTTGTAGCGTCTCACCCATCTCTCACCACTATGAAAAATGCACCATACTTTTCCCGTCACGAGGAAATCTGCAGATGCTGGAAATTCAAGCAACACACACAAAATGCTGGTGAACGCAGCAGGTGAGGCTGCATCTATAGGAAGAGGTACAGTCGATGTTTCGGGCCGAGACCCTTTGTCAGGACTAACTGAAAGAAGAGATAGTAAGAGAGTTGAAAGTGGGAGGGGGAGGGGGAGATCTGAAATGATAGGAGAAGACTGGAGGGGGAGGGATGGAGCTAAGAGCTGGAAAGTTGATTGGCAAAAGGGATACGAAGCTGGAGAAGGGAGAGGATCATGGGACAGGAGGCCTAGGGAGAAAGAAAGTGGGAGGGGAGCCCAGAGGATGGGCAAGGAGTTATAGTGACAGGAACAGAGGGAGAATAAAGAGAGAGAGAGAAGAAAGGGAAAATAAATAAATAAGGAATGGGGTATGAAGGGGAGGTGGGGCATTAACGGAAGTTAGAGAAGTCAATGTTCATGCCATCAGGTTGAAGGCTACCCAGATAGAATATAAGGTGTTGTTCCTTCAACCTGAGTGTGGCTTCATCTTGACAGTAGAGGAGGCCGTGGATAGACATATCAGAATGGGAATGGGACGTGGAATTAAAATGTGTGGCCACTGGGAGATCCTGATTTCTCTGGTGGACAGAGCATAGGTGTTCAGTGAAACGGTCTCCCAGCCTGCGTCGGGTCTCGCCAATACATAGAAGGCCCCATCGGGAGCACCGGATGCAGTATATCACCCCAGCCGACTCACAGGTGAAGTGTCGCCTGACCTGGAAAGACTGTCTGGGGCCCTGAATGGTGGTAAGGGAGGAAGTGTAAGGGCATGTGTAGCACTTGTTCTGCTTACAAGGATAAGTGCCAGGAGGGAGATCGGTGGGAAGGGATGGGGGGGTACGAATGAACAAGGGAGTCGCATAGGGAGCGATCCCTGCGGAAAGCAGAAAGAGGGGGGAGGGAAAGATGTGCTTAGTGGTGGGATCCCGTTGGAGGTGGCAGAAGTTACAGAGAATTATATGTTGGACCTGGAGGCTGGTGGGGTGGTAGGTGAGGACAAGTGGAACCCTATTCCTAGTGGGGTGGCGGGAGGATGGTGTGAGAGCAGATGTGCGTGAAATGGGAGAGACGCGTTTGAGAGCAGGGTTGATGGTGGAGGAAGGGAAGCCCCTTTCTCTAAAAAAGGAGGACATCTCCTTCATCCTGGAACGAAAAGCCTCACCCTGAGAGCAGATGCGGCAGAGACGGAGGAATTGCGAGAAGGGGATGGCATTTTTGCAAGAGACAGGGTGGGAAGAGGAATAGTCCAGGTAGCTGTGAGAGTCCATGGGCTTATAGTACACATTAGTAGATAAGCTGTCTCCAGAGACAGAGACAGAAAGATCTAGAAAGGGGAGGGAGGTGTTGGAAATGGATCAGGTAAACTTGAGGGCAGGGTGAAAGTTAGAGGCAAAGTTAATGAAGTCAACGAGCTCAGCATGCGTGCAGGAAGCAGTGCCAATGCAGTCGTTGATGTAGCAAAGGAAAAGTGGGAGACAGGTGCCATTATAGGCTTGGAACATGGATTGTTCCACAAAGCCAACAAAAATTCAGGCATTGCTGGGACCCATACGGGTGCCCATGGCTACACCTTTAGTTTGGAGGAAGTGGGAGAAGCCAATCTCTTACTATCTCTTCTTTCAGTTAGTCCTGATGAAAGGTCTCAGCCCGAAACGTCGACTGTACCTCTTCCTATAGATGCTGCCTGGCCTGCTGCGTCCACTAGCAATTTTTGTGTATGTTGCATAGTTTTCCCATCAATCATCAAGGGGGATGCAGGCATTAGAAAGATCTTTAAAATATATGAAGGCCAACTTCTATTTTCATTTTAATGATTTCCCAACACACATCCATTACCTCTACTTTGTTGGCTAATATTTTGGGCAAACGACGACAGAAGCCCACAATATAGGCAAAGCTAATTTGCTCCCCAACCACACAAACATTCTCTCACCCCAGGGGTCACAAACAGAGCCCGGGGCCATGGGAATGGTTTGGATCTCACTCAGCCAGAGCCATCTAATCATTCAGCTACACAGGCAGAGCTGGATGGCTGAATTACTGTGGGTGTCCTTCAATGCAAAGGCCAGGGGATTCTAACCCCAGGCAGGCAGCCAGTCAGAAAGGAGGTTAGCTCAGTGATCAGCAGACCACGCTGCAGTTCTGGCCACCCTCTGAGCAGGGAAGAAAAGAAGTCACTTTAGCAGCCCGCTATTGGATCTGACGATCCAGCCTAACAGTGATGGCAGGAATACATCATGAAATCACAGGAGAGAAGCTAATTTAAATGAAAAGTTTCAAAAAAGGGAACCGAAAGAATATGAATCATTCAATCAGAGAACAATCTCCTCAGATTAGCCTAAACTAATGCAGTACAAACTTTCCAAGATTGGAAACATTGATTAATAGTAACAGGGACAACAACAAAAAGACTTCAGCTCAGTGAAGGGAGCTCTGAATTCACGTACTGGATTAATAAGAACTGCTGGAAGAACCCTTGGGATAACGTTGAGACCATGCAGTTGAGCAGCTGTAACATGAGAGTGGGTTGTCACAGAAGCCTTCCATTATTAGAATTCTCTCTCTCTGCAAGATGTCTGATATCTCACCTCGCACTGCCTTATTAACAAATGTCATTGGGGTTAGGAGGAGGAATCGGCTAACAGCTTAGTTCCTGAGATCCTCACTAAAAACTTACAGATGTTTGAAAGTGATAGATCCTCAGCCCACTGACACAGGGAGAGGTTATAGGTCAGGAGTCAGCAGCCAGACCCCGGGGTCTGAGAACTTAACTAGCTGTGTGCTGAATGACACGTTCACGGGAATCACAGCTAGATTTGTACATGGTCCACACCTCCCATTTGATATTGTAAATGGAAGCACTTGCATCTCCATGCTTCGGGACTATTTTGAATCGCAGATGTTCAAAAAGGCCGCCACAAATGGAGAAGACACAGACCTTGAGGAATATGCCTCATCTGTCTCCAGTAAGTGTGTAGACAACATTGGAAACTCAAGAACGGACTTCTCACGGTTCAACCAGAAGCCCTGGCTGGTGGCTGAGGCATGCTCCTTAATGAAAGCCTGGGATACTGCCTTCTAGTCTGGTCACAGAACAGCCAGGCCAAGTCTTATCATAGGCATTGCGAGGGCAAAGGCCACCTATGCTCAAAAAATTCAGGAACACCTGTCTGATAACAATGCCTGGCGTTTGTGACTGGGCATCAGGGGCATTACTGACCACGCAAGGGAAAACAGCATTGACCATGGCAATGACGCCTCCCTTCCTGTCGCTCAGAACAACCTTTATACATGCCTGGAGGCATGCAACACAACACTGGCCAGGAAAGCTATCCCTCTCTCAGATGAGCAGCCACTGTCTGTAATAGCACAGAGAGGCAACCCCTGTAAGATGGCCTGGCTGGGCAACAAGTCAGGCCGAGTACACACCAGCTCACTAATGTCCGCACAGACATCTTCAGCACATCACTCACCCATGCTTCAAGTCAGCCACCATCATCCCTGATCACAGGGACCCACACAACCAGGTGCAGGAACAGTTATTACCCTTGAACCAGAGGGAATAACTTCACAAACCTCATCACTGAAACGGTCTCACGATCCATGAACTCACTTTCAAGGGCTTCATCTCATGCTCTCGAGATTCATTGCTTATTTATTTATTTATTTATTTATTTATTATTCTTTTGTATTTGCACAGTTTGGTGTTCTCTGTTCATTGGTTGCTTGTTCATCCTGTTAGGTGTGGTCCTTCATTGATTCTATTGTCTTTCTTGTATTTACTGCGTATGCCTGCAAGAAAATGAATCTCAGGGTTGTATAAAGTGATACATATGTACTTTGATAATAAGTTTACTTTGAATTTTGAGCTGTACCGAAGACCTCTACACGTTCAGAACTAAACGACCACCGCCCAGTGATACTGGTGCCCATCATCAAGAAGTGCTTCGAATGGCTGGTAATGGCACATGTCAAAAACTTCACTCCTGCTACACTAGACTCTCACTAAAATTCTTGTCGACAGAACCACTCTACGACAGATACCATAGCATCTGTCATGCACCTGGCCCTAACACACATAGAAAACAAGGGCACTAATGTCAGAATGCAGTGTCTGGATTTCAGTTTGACATTCAGCACTATTGGCCCACAGACCTTGGTGAACAAACTCGTACCCTTCAGTCTAAGTACACCACTGCGCAGCTGGGTGTTGGACTTCCTAACGGACAGACATTAGACTGTCTTCCTAACTGACAGACGTTAGACTGTCTGGTTGCCCAACCGCTCCTCTCTCCCCATCATCCTCAACATTGGCATGCTGAGCCCATTGCTGTTCAACCTGCTCACACATGACTGCGTGACCAAATACCCAAATAGTCACATTGTCAGGTTTGCTGATGATACGAAAGTGGTGGGGCTCATCACGAATAATGATGAGGTGGCCTACAGAGAGAACGTGGAACAGCTTGAGGCCTGGTGCCAGGCAAATAAGTTCTTCCTCAACGTCAACAAGACAAAGGAGATGGTTATCAACCTCAGGAGAACTCGCACCACTCACACTCTCCATTACATCTGTGGCACAGCAGTGGAAATGGCGAGCAGCTTCAAGCTCCTAGGAGTACACATCTTGCGCAACCTGTCATGGTCCCAGGCCACATTCTACACAATCAGGAAAGCTCACCAATACCTCTACTTCCTGAAGAGAGCTGAATTTGCACATTGATGCTCACATCATTCTACAGATGCACAGTAGGGAACATCCTAACTATCATGCACTGCATGGTATGGAAACTGCCCTGCAGCGGGCATGAGGCTCTACAAACCATAGTCTAAACTTCTCAATGTATCACCAGAACCCGCCAACCAACCATCAATGACATATATAAAGAAAGGTGCCAGAAAATGGCCAGTAACATCATGAAAGATCCCATCTACCCACTGTTTGTCCTACTCCCATCAGGGAGGAGGCTACAAGGCATCCACACCAGGATCATCAGATTCAAGCCAGTTAATTTCCCCAAACAGTAAGGCTGATCAACAACTGCACCCAGTAACCCACCCCTCTACACCCCAGTCACCACTACTTTATCATTTCCTTCCAGTCACCTGATGTACAAACACACCTGTGCCTAGCATCACTTTATGGACATACATTCGATCTATGTATGTATATAAGTTATCATTGTGTTTCTAAATTGTTATTGTGTTCTTTATCTTATTGTGTGATTTTTTTTTGTGTAGCATCCGATGCAGAGGAACAATTATTTTGTTCTCCTTTACTGTATACTGGAAATGACATTAAACCATCTAGAATCTTGAATATTGAAATAATATTGCCCAATCTCATGGCTCTAAGGACCACACTACCACTGTCATCACTCCTCCAATGCCATCCCTCTTCTTAATATTCAGATTTGGGAACATTGAAAGAAAGAGACATGTAATAGTTGCAAAACTGGTTAGAAGTGACGTGTTTCTGACCAATGTTGCAAACAGGATATTGCTACAGATTGCAGACAGCGTTTTGATTCCCAAGTGCTTGAAACCTTTGAATCACAGTACAAGAAGCCATGTCTGTTCTGCAAAGGCTCTTTCAAAGATCATCTGAGTTAATCTGACTGCCCTAATGGCTTTGAGTCAGAATAGGACTTCTGCCAATAGATGTTCTTCTCTTCTTTCAAATACCAAAGAAAGCAATATAACTCCAGCAGCCCTGACAGCCACCTATATTTTAATTCAAAGCCATTTGCTGTAATGGTTCAAATGTAACCAACATTTGAGTTGGCCACCTTCAAAAATATATCTGGAACACCGTGTAAGGAATCTGGAGCAGCAGCTGGATGACCTTCGACTCATAAGGGAGAATGAGGCAGTCATAGATGAGAGCTACAAGGAGGTAGTCACACCTAGGCTGTTGGAAGCAGGTCGTTGAGTGACAGTCAGAGGGAGGAAAGCGAAGGTGAGCAGGCAGGTAGTGTAGAGCACCCCTGTAGCCATTCTCCTGAATAATAAGTTTACCGTCCTGGATACTGTTGGCGGGGACGACCGACCAGGTGTGAGCCACGAAGACAGGGCCTCCGGCACTGAGTCTGACCCTGTGGTGCAGAAGGGTGGGACGGAGAAGAGGAGAGCTGTCGTCATTGGAGAGTCTATAGTCAGGGGAGCAGACAGGAGATTTTGTGGACGTGAGAAGGACACCCGCATGGTTTGTTGCTTCCCGGGTGCCAGGGTCCAGGATGTCTCTGACCGGGTGCACGACATCCTGGTACGAGAGGGAAAGCAACCAGAAGTCATGATACATGTTGGTACCAACGACATAGGCAGGAAGAGGGATGAGGTCCTGAAGTGTGAGTTTGGGGAACTAGGCAGAAGGCTAAAGAACAGGATCTCAAGGGTGGTGTTCTCAGGATTGCTGCCAGTGCTACGTGACAGTGATGGTAAGAATTGGAGGAGATGGCAGTTGAATGCGTGGCTGAGGAGTTGGTGCAGGGAGCAGGGTTTTAGATTTTTGGATCATTGAGATCTCTTCTGGGGAAGGTGGGACCTGTACAGATTGGATGGGTTGCACCTGAACTCGAGGGGGAGAAATATCCTTACAGGTAGGTTTGCTAGTATGGTTCGGGAGGGATTAAACTAATTTGCAAGGGGGATGGGACCCAGAGCAATAGAGCAGTGAAAGAAGTGTATGGAGTAAAGCCAGATCTAACATATAGAGAGGCTTTGAGGAAAGAGAAGCAGAATAAATGGTGTAAAGATAGTAAGGTAGAGGGGCTGAAGTGTGTGTACCTCAATGCAAGAAGCATCAGGAACAAAGGTGATGAACTGAGAGCTTGGATACATACGTGGAATTATGATGTAGTGGCCATTCCAGAGACTTGACTGGCACCAGGGCAGGAATGGATTCTCAATGTTCCTGGATTTCAGTGCTTTAAAAGGGATAGAAAGGGCGGAAAAAGGGGAGGAGGGGTGGCATTATTGGTCAGGGATACTATTACAGCTACAGAAAGGGTGGGTAATGTAGCAGGATCCTCTTTTGAGTCAGTATGGGTGGAACTCAGGAACAGGAAAGGAGCAGTTACTCTGTTGGGAGTATTCTATAGGCCCCCTGGTAGCAGCAGAGATACAGAGGAGCAGATTGGGAGGCAGATTTTGGAAAGGTGCAAAAATAACAGGGCTGTTATCATGGGTGACTTTAACTTCCCTAATATTGATTGGCACCTGATTAGTTCCAAGGGTTTAGATGGGGCAGAGTTTGTTAAGTGTGTCCAGGACGGATTCCTGTCACAGTATGTGGACAGGCCGACTAGAGGGAATGCCATACTAGATCTAGTACTAGGTAATGTACTGGGTCAGGTCACAGATCTCTCAGTGGGTGAGCATCTGGGCGACAGTGACCACCGCTCCCTGGCCTTTAGCATTATCATGGAAAAGGATAGAATCAGAGAGGACAGAAAATTTTTCATTGGGGAAGGGCAAGTTATGGGGCTATAAGGCTAGAACTTGCGGGTCTGAATTGGGATGATGTTTTTGCAGGGAAATGTACTATGGACATGTGGTCGATGTTTAGAAATCTTTTGCAGGACGTTAGGGATAAATTTGTCCCGGTGAGGAAGGTAAGAAATGGTAGGGTGAAGGAACCATGGGTGACAAGTGAGGTGGAAAATCTAGTCAGGTGGAAGAAGGCAGCATACGTGAGGTTTAGGAAGCAAAGATCAGATGGGTCTATTGAGGAATATAGGGAAGCAAGAAAGGAGCTTAAGAAGGGGCTGAGAAGAGCAAGAAGGGGGCATGAAAAGGCTTTGGCGAGTAGGGTAAAGGAAAACCCCAAGGCATTCTTCAATTATGTGAAGAAAAAAAGGATGACAGGAGTAAAGGTAGGACTGATTAGAGATAAAGGTGGGAGGTGGGAAGATGTGCCTGGAGGCTGTGGAAGTGAGCGAGGTCCTCAATGAATACTTCTCTTCGGTATTCACCAATGAGAGGGAACTTGATGACAGTGAGGACAATATGAGTGAGGTTGATGTTCTGGAGCATGTTGATATTAAGGGAGAGGAGGTGTTGGAATTGTTAAAATACATTAGGACGGATAAGTCCCCGGGGCCTGACAGAATATTCCCCAGGCTGCTCCACGAGGCAAGGGAAGAGATTGCTGAGCCTCTGGCTAGGATATTTATGTCCTCGTTGTCCACGGGAATGGTGCTGAAGGATTGGAGGGAGGTGAATGTTGTCCCCTTATTCAAAAAAGGTAGTAGGGATAGTCCAAGTAATTATAGACCGGTGAGCATTATGTCTGTGGTGGGAAAGCTGTTGGAAAAGATTCTTAGAGATAGGATCTATGGGCATTTAGAGAATCATGGTCTGATCAGGGACAGTCAGCATGGCTTTGTGAAGGGCAGATCGTGTCTAACAAGCCTGATAGAGTTCTTTGAGGAGGTGACCAGGCATATAGATGAGGGTAGTGCAGTGGATGTGATCTATATGGATTTTAGTAAGGCATTTGACAAGGTTCCACACGGTAGGCTTATTCAGAAAATCAGAAGGCATGGGATCCAGGGAAGTTTGGCCAGATGGATTCAGAATTGCCTTGCCTACAGAAGGCAGAGGGATGTGGTGGAGGGAGTACATTCAGATTGGAGGATTGTGACTAGTGGTGTCCCACAAGGATCTGTTCTGGGATCTCCACTTTTCATGATTTGTATTAGCGACCTGGATGTTGGGGTAGAAGGCTGAGTTGGCAAGTTTGCAGACGACACAAAGGTTGGTGATGCTATAGATAGTGTAGAGGATTGTCAAAGATTGCAGAGAGACATTGATAGGATGCAGAAGTGGGCTGAGAAGTGGCAGATGGAATTCAACCCGGAGAAGTATGAGGTGGTACACTTTGGAAGGAGAAACTCCAAGGCAGAGTACAAAGTAAATGGCAGGATACTTGGTAGTGTGGAGGAGCAGAGGGATCTCGGGGTACATGTCCACAGATCCCTGAAAGTTGCCTCACAGGTGGATGGGGTAGTTAAGA
Source organism: Mobula birostris (assembly GCF_030028105.1). NCBI lineage: Eukaryota > Metazoa > Chordata > Chondrichthyes > Myliobatiformes > Myliobatidae > Mobula > Mobula birostris. The sequence continues at coordinate 64,019,658 of NC_092380.1, read as the reverse complement.
AAGCTTATGGGGTGTTAGCTTTCATAAGTCGAGGGATAGAGTTTAAGAGTCGTGATGTAATGATGCAGCTCTATAAAACTCTGGTTAGGCCACACTTGGAGTACTGTGTCCAGTTCTGGTCACCTCACTATAGGAAGGATGTGGAAGCATTGGAAAGGGTACAGAGGAGATTTACCAGGATGCTGCCTGGTTTAGAGAGTATGCATTATGATCAGAGATTAAGGGAGCTATGCCTTCACTCTTTGGAGAGAAGGAGGATGACAGGAGACATGATAGAGATGTACAAGATAATAAGAAGAATAGATAGAGTGGATAGCCAGCACCTCTTCCCCAGGGCACCACTGTTCAATACAAGAGGACATGGCTTTAAAGTAAGGGGTGGGAAGTTCAAGGGGGATATTAGAGGAAGGTTTTTTACTCAGAGAGTGGTTGGTGTGTGGAATGACTGCCTGAGTCAGTGGTGGAGGCAGATACACTCATGAAGTTTAAGAGACTACTAGACAGGTAGATGGAGGAATCTAAGGTGGGGGCTTATATGGGAGGTAGGGTTTGAGGGTCGGCACAACATTGTGGGCCGAAGGGCCTGTACTGTGCTGTACTATTCTATGTTCTATGTTCTATATATCATATATAAAACAACTGCCTCTACACCACCAGATCTTGAAACAGCATTTTCCAAATCAAAATGCAAAATGATCTTTCACTCATCACCAGTGATGTGCAAGGAATTCAGTTTGATTGCATTTGAAGGGGAACAATAAACCATTGCACTATTATCTGTTTTTTTATATGATTATTTGCTCTTGGGAGGTGCTATCCCAACTGTGAAAATTCCTGTAAACCTACTTCTTCAGCCCTTCTGTACAGGAAAACGCATCTTTCTATTCACTCTAAATCCATTACACGCTTGTACCAGCTCCAAGGAGAATAATCCCAGAAATTATCCTTGTGATTGAAATCCCTAACTCCAGAGCTATTCTGCTAAATACATTCTTCCTAGAGTGTAATGACCAGAATTGGATGTAACTTACGTGGTTTTGTAAACCATGTCTCTGTAAAGACATATGCTTTAATAACCACTTTCTCAGTGTTTCTTGCCACCTCTGAGGATTTACACCTGTGTCCCTGTTCCTTTAGTCCGGTACCATTAGTCTCTCATTTATTTGTTACAGCAGAATCAGAATAGGGATCTGGCTTATTACCACTGTCATGAAATCTATTGTTTTGTGGCAGCTGCTCAGTGCAATGCATAAAAAATTACAATAACTTATAAAAAATAAATAATAAGTGCAAAAAAGAGAGCAAGTGCTGGTGCAAACAAGAGGAAATCTGCAGATGCCGGAGGAACTCAGCAGGCCAGGCAGCATTTATGGAAATGAATGAACAGGCGACGGCCCGAAACGCCAACTGTTTACTCTTTTCCATAGATGCTGCCTGGCCTGCTGAGTTGCTCCAGCATCTGGTGTGTGTTGCCTGAGTAAATGGTCGTGTTCATGGGTTCGCTGTTCATTCAGCAATCTGCTGGAGGAGGGGAAGAAACTGTTTCTAAAATGGTGAGTGTGCATGTCCAGGCTCCTGTTTCTCCTCCCTGATGCTAGTAATGAGAATAGGGCATGTCCTGGGTGGTGAGTGTCCTTAATGATGGATGCTGCCTTCTTAGAGCATCACCTGTTGAATACACTAGATTAGATTAGATTAGATTATGATTATGAGGACACGCAGACCTCTTTTATTGTCATTTAGTATGACAATACAGACATGGGCCATCCTCAGTGGCGGGGAGGCTAGTGCCCATGATGGAGGTGGCTGAGGTTATAATCATTTGCAGCTTTTTCCAATCTGGTGCCTTGGCACTTCCATATCAGACGAGATGCAGTCAGTCAGAATGCTCTCCACGGTACACATGTATAAATTTACTAGAGTTTTTGGTGTCTTACCAGATCTCCCTAAACTCCCAAATCACACTTCTCTCCATTAAGTTGCATCTGCCACATGTTTGCCCACTCCCTCAGTCCACCTTCCTGAAGCTAAAACTACTCTCCTCACTCATAAACAAATTGAGGACATTTTTCTCTGCCTGGCCATGTCTGTCATTAGTATTTAAATCAACCAAAAAAAAGTTCTAGAATCAATCCTTCACATTAAAACATAGATAGAAATTAGGAGTGAGAATAGATCATCTGAACTCAAGACATTTAAGTAAATTATAGCTTATCTGTTATGACTTATTATTCCCATCTTCCTATTGTAACATTTCTCTTCTTTGTTTATTCAATATCTATCAACAAGTGTCTTACAATATTCAAAGCTTTTGTTTCCACCAAGTTTTGAGAGGAAGTTCTAAAAATTCGTAATGCTGTCCCTAATTTTTAAACAGTGATTCCTGGTTCCTGATTACACACAGGAGAAAATATCTTATTATAACACTCAAAATGCTGGAGGAACTCAGCAGGCCATGCAGCATCTTTGGAAAAAAGTACAGTCGATGTTTCAGGCAGGGGTATCAACTTCCATACAATATTTGCTACCTGGCCTGTTGAGTTCCTCCAGCATTTTGTGTGTGTTGCTCCGATTTGCAGCATCTGCAGATTTTCTCTTGTTTGGGAGAAAATATCTTCTCCACATACATCCTGTCAATACCTCGGAGAACCTTACATCATTCAATCAAATTCCCCTCTTGAAGCACCTTCAATTACTCCAAAAGACTGAGGTTTGGTAAAATACTGAAAGGCTTTTATTCGCTGTACAATTCGACCTCCACAGTGAGTGTCTGCCCCCGGACTGAGGGGGAAGGGCAAGGCGACACCTTTATACAGGACTCTGTGGGAGGAGCCACAGGGGCAGTCAGCAGAGGGGTGTGTCCAGACAGGTAACCGAGTTACAACATATATACATGGTTTACCATACCTCTTGTTCTTTCTTGAACTACTTTCAACATACATATATTATTCCTTAAGTATAGAGTCCAACTCTGTTCAAAGAACTCTAGATATGGCCCCATCTAGACAGGTGTACCCTGTACAGCTGAGGCATAAACTCTCAACTTTTCTTTTAATTTCACTGACAATAAACAATGTCAATCTGATATCTTTCCAAATTGTTGCAGTACTGTACCTACATACTACCCTCTTGTGAAGCAGGCAGATCTCTCTGCTCTCAGTGCTCTGCAATCTTTCACCATTTACAAACATAGTTTGACACTATTTTTAGCGTTCTTTAGTTAATCACAGACCATAGGTTCTCCTCTTGGAATTTCTTTTTCCCTTAAAATGTATCTCTTCTGTGTATTCTGAAATATCCTCACAAACAAATGCCATTGCATCAAGTCTGTTCACTTGTTTAATCTAATTTTGCCAGTTCACTTTCTGCACTGTCTTTCATGCATCTATAGTTGCCCTTATTTAAGTTTAAAATTCTTGCCTTAGATCTATTCCTCTCTCCCTCCCACTGAAAGTGTCATACACTGATTAATGCTACCTTGGGATGCCTTTAGAATGAGATCATTAATTAAACACAATTTGACTGAAATGTCTCTGAATTAAAAGCCATAGTTTCCTGCAGTTCTCTGCTTTTTATCCATACACTGCTTATCAAACAGACTTTCTATTTACTGGGTTGCAAGCACAACAACCAGTCTTTTGTGTGGGACTTTATCAAAAGTCTTCTGCAAACCCAAACACATATTATCTGCCACAGCTAACTATCTTACCCCTGCTGGAGAAAATGTCGCTCCAGACACACCAATGCAGTTGACTTTCAATGGTTCTCTAAAATAGCGTGACAGCATTGCCAGTCTTACCAATGACATTGCATCCCACAAACTAATTAATGATCAAATAATCCTCCACAGTAATTGCTTCCCAATCATTGGGGTTCAACTATCAAACATGGTTTTGTCCTTGCACCTCTTGTTGAACAAATGTTTTCAATTCTCCACTCCTCTGACACCACCTTTTTATTGAAAAAGGATTGGAAAATTATATTCAGTAACTCCTCAGCTTTCATCTGCATTTATCTCAGCAATCTAGGATGCACCATCTCATCAGACTTGGTGATGTTTAGTTTCAGCACTGGCAGCTTTCTAGTACCAATCCTTATCAATTTTTACTCCCTTCACTGTTCCCATTTTACTGAGACATTGGCAGCATCCCTTACTGGATAAAAGTTTAATTTCAGACATGACTCTGCCTCTACACATGTGCTACCTTTTCATGGTGTCAATTTCAGCACAGCACGCCTGAAAGAGGCATTGCGAGTTCTCGTAGTTCTCAGCAGGTAGCCCAGCAAGTGCAATTGATCCTGGCAGCAACTCTTCAAGAGGCATATCAGAACACCAGCATTACAACTGAATAAATATGTTATGATAGGACATGGGCTAGAAGCACGCTCTAGGGAGTCAGAGGGACCATGAAGGCTGGTGAGGAATGAGAATCCTCTTCTTTGTGCCTATGAACCACGTCCTCCCAAGCTTAAAAGTTGCTGGTGAACGCAGCAGGCCAGGCAGCATCTATAGGAAGAGGTACAGTCGATGTTTTGGGCCGAGAACCTTCGTCAGGACTAACTGAAAGAAGAAATAGTAAGAGATTTGAAAGATTTGTTTGGGCTGTGTTACGGCAGTAATGTGCTACTTCACTTAAAACTGGCTACTCTATGGGTAAATGACATTATATTTTCTACAACACAGCGATTGAATATCCCACAGCAGACAAACTTTGTATGTTAAGTGAATTCTACATTATTTGGGGCAGTTCCACATCAAAATCAAAGGGGTAGAGAATGAAAACCTCACCCAAAAAAAAACAAAGTAGATTTTCCAATGGGACTCTTAAACAACAAAAAAAGTGCCTCAGGTTTTCAACAGCATGACATTACTTCTTTCAGACTGTGTGAATACATTTGTACTTCATTTTATTCAGGCTGTTTCTCAACCCCTTCCCCCACCATTACCACAGCATAAAACAGCAAGAATATAAAGTCATATGCATGTTTTTTTAAACTTTATTTTATTCTTTGCTCTTTTACTACCCAGAGAAATTACCCTAACTTTTCCCCTAGTGGGAATTATTGAGTCACTAAATCATCTCCTCTTAAAACTGCCCATTTATGGTTTTGCCTGCTAACCTTTGATTCCAATTCATCCAGGCCAGATCAGTTCACATTGAGTTATCAGTTGTCAGATGCTGTCAGGAACTGGGCAGGGAGAAAGACACATGGGACAGGGAGCTCGGAGGAAGGGCGAGAAGCTGCGAGGGCCTGGACACAGGATGGAGATCACAAGGGGAGGAGAAAGTAGAAGCAGATTGAAATGCCCCAGCTAAAAGAACGAGAAGTAAGTGGAGATAAATCTGGAGAAAAATAACTGGGACAAGTGAGTCTGAATGCATTAGCAAGTCAGTCACTTTAATAAAATGGCAGGTAAGTTCAAAAAAAGGTTTCAAACTCTTTTAGCTCCTACTCGCCTCGTATTCAAGTGCAAAACAGTCTGACGGTAAAACTCATTTGCAGCCTGTATTCGGGCTGGGTTTGCTTGGCTCCTTAAGCATTCTGGATACATACACAGACAGACAAACACAACCTGAACTTGGGCCTTCCTACAAACTCAGCACATTTCTGATTACTGCATGGTAATCCCATTCACTGTGACCACTGACTGGAAGCTGTCCTGGACCATGTACTCAGACAAATGACAGCCTGCTCCGTGGACTCGTCTCAACTCCTTCCCCCACCATTACCACAGCATAAAACAACAAGAATATAAAACCAGCACTGGCCAGCTACTGAATTTCTTTTGCTAGGGTACCACATTTAGAACTACACAAGGTTTACATTGCAAAGAATAGCTTCCACACTTCTCCTGAACAGTAGAGCAACATACAGTACTTCTATGGAATTTGCCACAGTAATATCACCGCATGTCTAATGCTTAAACTCCAAGAAATAACAAGGGAAATTCATCAAGATGTTGCCGAGATCAGAGCCCCAGGGAGAACCAACCTGGATTGTTTTCTCTGGAGCATCAAGAGGCTGAGAGATGACCTGACTGAAGTGTATAAACTTATGAGAGGCATTGATAGGGGAGACAGGAACTTTTCCCAAACTGTAATGTCATTACTATAGGGTAAAGCATTCAGGTAAGGGGGATAGTTTAAAGGCGATTTTGAAGGCAATTTTCTTTTTACACAGAGCCTGGAACATGCTGTCAGGAGAAGTTGTGGCAACAGGTACAACAGCAATGTCTAAAAGGCATTTAGATAGGCACATGAACAATCAAGGACTGGAGAGACACAGGCCATGTGCTGGCAGATGGGGGTTTAGTTTGGATGGTTGTCACACGCATTGTGGACCAAATAACTGTTCTATGTTCAATGCTCTAAAATTCTTTATTTATAGGAAGATTGTCAGAGTGAGTTGGACAAAGTGGAAGGGAAAAATATGAGAATAAGAGAGGAATGGAGGTTGGCAAAAAAAAGTGAGGTATAGAAAGTGGTTTCCATGGCAACACAGCAAAAAGAGAAATAGCAATGGGAAAGGCAATGATAAGCTGACAGAGAAGGGGGGGAAGGGGAAGAGAGAGGGAGGGAGAGAAAGAGCGAGAGCAAGAGAGAGGGAGGGAGAGAGATGGAGAAAGAGAGAGAAGAAATGAAAATGAAAGTTGAAGAAAAGAGAAACTGTTCTTGAACCTGGTAGTGCATGATCTAAGGAAGGAGGTACAGGAGCCTTAGGTCCCGCACCACCAGGTTCAGGAACAGTTATTACACCTCAACCATTAGGTTCCTGAACCAGAGTAGCTAATGTCATTCACCTCAACACTGAACCCATTCCACAACCTATAGACTCACTCTCAAGGACTCTACAGCCCATCTCCTCAATATCATTTATTTATTTATTATTTGTTTTTCTTTTTGTATTTGCACAGTTTGTCATCTTTTGTACCTTGGTTGTTTGTCCGTCTTTGTGTAGTTTCCATTTATCTATTGTGAATGCCTGCAAGAGAATAAATCCCAGGGTAGTATACAGTGACATATACATACTTTGATAATAAATTAACTTCGAACTTTGAACTTTGAGAAGCAGAGAATGAAGTGGGGAAGGGAAAATGAGTAAAGATGTAAGGGCTATTGAAATGGAGTTGAGACATGAGGTGGGGGGAGGGAGAAGAGTACATCAAAGCCAAAAGCAAAAAAGGGAGCGGGCATTACAAAGGAAAATAAAGTTCTCTTTTTTAATTTAATCATTTTTCAAGATATCCCAATTAGGAAATTCCCAGGAGAAAAATGAACCATCCATGGTTAACAAAGGAGGTCATGAAAAATATTAAATCAAAGACTGGGACTAGTGGTGGCCCAGGGGACCGGGATTTTTACAAGAACCTGTACTGATAGACTAACAAGTTAATAAGGAGGAAGGCAACAGCAAACTTCCCTAAGATTTTTAATGAGTTAATTTTACACATTATGGAAGAACTAGTCACAATCACTATCATAAAGGTCAAGAAATTAGCAAAACTGATGGGACAAAAGCCAGACATGTCACCAGATCCTGACGGACTGCACCTAGGATTTTAATGCAATTGGTTACAGAGATAGTGGGGCTATTGGTTGAGATTGTTCAAAATTCATTGAATTCTAGGAAGGTACCAGTGGACTGGAAAATTTCACTCTATTGTTCAAGGAGGGAGGAAGGCAAAGTGAATATTTATAGGTTATGTTATCACCTATTATTGGCAATATGCTAGAGTCTATAATCAAGGAAGAAATAGCTGGTCATTTAGAAAACAGTGTAGTCCAGCCAAGTCAACATAGTTTTCTGAAAAGGAAATGGCATTTGACAAATCTGCTAGAATTCACTGAGTAAAGAGTAAACAAGAGTTGAAAGAGAATGAGAATCTGACCTGTACATGTGGTGTATTTAGATCTTCAGAAAACACTTGACAAGTTATCATATAAAAGATGGGTTCCCAAATTAAGAGCTCATGGTATTAGGGGGCCTATTTTAGCCTAAGCTGAGAGAGACAGAGAGACAAAATAAATGAGCTTTTTCAGGCTGGAATGGTGTAACAAGTGCCACAAGGACCGGTTCTTAGCCCTCAATTATTTACAATTTCAGACATCCCACCTCTCCTGGGAGTTGCGGGAGTCTCCCGCATATCGACAGCGGCTCGCTGATGCCCGCAAGTTATATACAATATCCCGGAAATAGATTTTTTAGAGAGGGAGAGGGAAAAAAAGAAAGAAAGGAAATGAATGAATCCTGCTTGATCTCTCTTTGTGCTAAGTAGACCTATCAGTTTTCTCTGTGAGCGGGTTTTACAGTCGACCTCTTTCTCTCTTCCATATTCCATCAGTTCAGTTACTGCCGTCTGTAATGACGCTGAAATCATCCGGACAACTGTTGGTGATGAAATACAAAAGCCTGGTGAAGAAATTCCCAAGGCTGGCGATGACAACTTGACTACGCGAGGCTGTTCTATACGGGCAGGGTGCGTTGGCGTCTTAAAGAGGATTAGAGCGGGGTTTAAATTGGAGCGAAATTCCAAAATCGTCCGCTAAGACATCTTTAAAAACGCGCTCACAGCAAGCAAATTCTTTGTGTTTTTTTCCTGAAACACTTCCACTTACAGGTACATCGAAGCCTGCGATGGGCTGGGTTTAAGCGCAGCCCTTTTCAGAAGAAAAAACAATTTTAATAAATACCCGGCCCCCACCGAGGTCTCGTCATTAGGACAGCGAACTCTTTACCTGTGCTGTGCACTTTATATGCATTTTGAATTACACTTTATTAAATAATATGGTAATATATTGTTTTATGTGGTGTGCGTGATATATGGATTGTGGCTACACCGTGGTCCGGACAGAGGCTGTTTCGTTTGTGGACAATCAGCCAGATGACAATAACCTTGAACTTGAAGGTACAGAACTCATTTAAAATCCCCCATTTTGATGTAAGAAAGTAAGTTCTGATCCCAACTATTCGTCGTCGTCGTGGTTATCCCTCGAGGTCGAGGATGATGGCCTTCGTTCTGTTGATCTATAAGAAGTGGTCCACAGAGCGAAGACACCTGTACGTGTATTTGTTTAACGTGTACTTGATGTTACACTCCAAGAAGCACACGATCACAAATCAACCAACTGATTCCAATGGCATGGAAACCACGACGATCGGAGCCGATGGATTTGTTGCAACCTTCATCCGCCTTCCCAGCCGTTGAGTTCGAAGTAACTTTGTCCGCCTGGCCCAACGTTGAGATCTTGGTTGAATCGTTCTTTGTCAGGGACCTCACCCTCGACCTTACTGCCATGGGTGACCCTACCAGGAGCATAGCTCCAGATGGCATTGCTCTCCGGATCTCAAGACCACACAAGCCTCAACACCGCGACAAAGTGACAATCCACCAAGAAGTCCCGAGTCTGTGTGTGTGTGTGTGTGTGTGTGTGTGTGTGTGTCTGTCTGCCTGAGTGTCTGTCTGTCTGTCTGAGTGTGAGACTACGGACGTATATGCGATCGGACGTTGTCCGAATGGACGTTAAGCGGCGCACACCTGTAATAAGGATACACCTTATGTTTTTATTTCTTTAAGGGACCACAACGTATCAGGGAAGGCTGCTCAAGTATTTTACAGTTCTTTTCAGCAGAAAACCAAAGTCTGACAGAGAAGGTCACTAGAGCTGAGATGTACTTTACATGTTTCATCGTTGAGCATAAGCTGCCATTCCAGGTGTGTAAGCACACAGGTAATGTTTTCTGATTCAGAGATAGCAAAAAAAACTATGTCTGCTCATCAACCAAGACAGCAGCTACTGTGAACATGGCACATTAAGACACAATCCAGAAGTCAGCTGTCTCACAAAACACTTGTGAATCTGACGTCTTGCAAAATTAACAAATTCATCGACACAGACTGCTATGAGGTTGAGACTTCCGGTTGAGACCTCCCTGAAATGAGGTTGAGTCCTCCCTGAAATGAGATTTTGCAGGGTGGGATGTCTGCAATTTGCATTAATGACCTAGAGGAAGAAGCGGAGTGTCACCCAAATTGCCAATGCCACAAAAGTAGGCAGGAGGACATGCTGTGATGAAAATATTAAGGCTCTGAAACTGGATATAGATAGGTCGAATGAGTTGCTGAAATTTTGTCAAATGGCATTTTAGGTGGAAAAGTGTGAGGTTATGTATATTGATAAGAAGAATCTAAAGGCAGATAATTATTTAAATGAAGATAATACACGACCATACCATGTAATTGGTTATTGTAAATTGCCCTTAGTGTAGGTTGGTGGTAGAAGAATCGAGATGCTGGGGCTGGGGAGAGAACTGATGATGATTAGTTGGGGAAAACGGATGGTTGCCATGGATGTAGTGGGCTAAAAAGCCTGCTCTCATGTTGTAGGACCTTATAGATTCACGAAGTGTGTAATAGGGAGAGAGGAGGAGAAATTATTCTAATGGACTCCACAGAAGAGGAACAGTGCTGGGCAGAAGCAGTGGAAGGAATTGTTTAAGTAGTAGGAGCTAAACTAACAAAACAACTGTACTTGAGCAAACGTCCTCACCAGGACTCAGGCTGCATGTGCAGCAAGCAGAAGTAATAGAGTTTAACTTCCACTGATAAGCAAAACCTCTGGGATTTACCTGGCATTTTTGTGACCTATAACCAGAACTAAATTGTTTCCTTAAGCAAATTTTAGTGACACTGATATCCACATACCAGTTGAAAAAAAAGCCCAGGCATTCCTTACCCAAAGCTTAAAAAAAGGGAAACATGTCTAGGAGAAGAAAACACCTCTCCACAAAGTCTCCCAATCACTGATGAGGTATCCTGAGTCGTGCTGTCAGCTAACAGCTGCACAGCAAGGATGAGATCTATCTCTGAATTCTGGTTTTGCCAGAACCTGCCAGCTGCATCCTTGTTTCTGATATGGTGAAGAGCTGAGTAACAAAGGAAGGGATTTTAATTGCCCTTGACTTCAAAGATCTGTTCCATAAAATTCCAAGGGTCCCCCCAACACAACACAAGCTGATCAAAGAAAAATAGGGAAAAGGATCTCAATTTAAATAACTTAATTCATGGTCTCTTTAGGAGTATCCAAGCACCTGAGAGCCAGTGGAGTACTTTTTAAGCATATTCATTGCTGTAGCATAGGAACAACAACAGCTGATTTTTACCCAGTGGGTTGTCACCATCTGAGCAACAGACACAAAATACTGGACGATCTCTGCAGGCCAGGCAGCATCTATGGAAAAGGGTACAGCCAACACTTCAGGCCGAGACCCTTTGGCAGGACTGGGGGAAAATAGATGAGGAGTAGATTTAAAATGTGGTGGGAGGGGAGAGAGAAACAGAAGGTGACAGGTGAAATCGGGAGGGGGAGGGATGAAGTAGAGAGCTGGTAAATTGTCTGGTGAAAGTGATCTGGGGCTGGAGAAGGGAGAGTCTGATAGGAGAGGACAGAAGGTCATGGAAGAAAGAAAAGGGAGGAGCACCAGAGGGAGGCGATGCATAGGCAAGGAGATAAGGTGAGAGAGGGAAAAGGGGATGGGGAATTGTGAAGGGGAGGGCATTACTGGAAGTTGGAGAAATTGATGTTCGTGCCATCAGGTTGGAGGCTACCCAATCTGAAATGTGATAGTGAGGGGATTCTCTGATACTGGTCTGGTCTCCAGCGAAACTCCCTTATTAGACTTCAGTTGGTAGCTATTTCACATCTGCCCCAGACAGCAAGTAGTCCTTGTTTAATACCTCATTGGAAAAGTAGTACAATTCTCCTTCACTGTTGCAGGGGATTGTTGGCCCAAATCTTCATACTAAAGTCTTCTGACTAGCAGAGGTACACAAGGGAACGTGGTCTCACTCTCAGGTGCTAATTACCACTGCTTCGGGCTTCTGCCTCAACAGCAAGCAGTCTTGGTTATTATGCACCCTTACATCCACAAGAGGGCTGTCTACAAGAAGGGTCAGAGCCGTCTCCATTTCCTGAGGAACCTGAGGTCCTTTAACATCTGCCCGACGATGCTGAGGATGTTCTAGGAGTCTGTGGTGGCCAGTGCTATCATGTTTGCTGTTGTGTGCTGGGGCAGCAGGCTGAGGGTAGCAGACACCAACAGAATCAACAAACTCATTCGTAAGGCCAGTGATGTTGTGGGGATGGAACTGGACTCCCTCACGGTGGTGTCTGAAAAGAGGATGCTGTCCAAGTTGCATGCCATCTTGGACAATGTGTCCCATCCACTACATAATGTACTGGTTGGGCACAGGAGTACATTCAGCCAGAGACTCATTCCACCGAGATGCAACACAGAGCGTCATAGGAAGTCATTCCTGCCTGTGGCCATCAAACTTTACAACTCCTCCCTTGGAGGGTCAGACACCCTGAGCCAATAGGCTGGTCCTGCACTTATTTCTTGGCACAATTTACATATTACTATTTAACTATTTATGGTTTTATTACTATTTATTATTTATGATGCAACTGTAACGAAAACCAATTTCCCCCAGGATCAATAAAGTACGACTATGACTATGACAACATGCTCAGGAAGAGGCACAAAAACTTTCACTTTATTTACTGTCATTAGGATCTGGTCAATATCTAGATAAGCTGACAGTCAGAAAGAAATACGTACAACCCACAATTATACACCCCTACATCCACAATGTGCTCGAAAGCTACCCCCGCGCCCCCCCCCCCCCGCAGGTGAGCAGCCACTGTCTGTAACAGCAGCAGATGTGAGAAGGACTCTGCAGAGAGTCGATTCCTGTAAGGAGGCCGTGCCAGACAACATCTCAGGCTGAGTACTCAGTGTGCACAGCAGCTCACTGACACCTTCATGAACATCTTCAACACTTCACTCATCCAGGCTGCTGTCCCCACACGACACCAAATCAGACACCATCATCCTGTACCTAAGAAGTCTATGCATTTAGAAATAAATGACTACTGCCCGGTGGCACTGATGCCAATCACCATGAAGCGCTTTGAATGGTTGGGAATGGCACATATCAAATACTCCATTCCTACCACACTGGATACTCACCAATATTCTTACCAACAGAACCACTCTACAATAGATGCCATAGCACCTGTCATTCACCTGGCCCTAACACACCTAGAAAACAAGGGCAATGATGACAGAATGCTGTTACTGGATTTCAGTTTGGCGTTCAACACTATTTTCCCACAGACCTTAGTGACTAACTCTACTCCTTGGTCTTAGTACACCGCTATGCAATTGGGTGTTGGATTTCCTAATGAATAGACCTCAGAAAGTCGGGATGCATGACCGCTCCTCCCTCCTCGTTATCCTCTACACTGGTGCCCCCCCCCACCACGGGCTGCGTGCTGAGCCCACTGCCATACACTCTGCTCACACACACCTGCACAGCCAAACACCGAGCAATCACGCTGTCAAGTTCACCCCTACGAAGTGACAGTAGTGGAGCTCATCATCAACAATGATGAGACAGCCGCCAGAGAGGAGGTGGAACAGCTCAAGGCCTGGTGCTTGTATCCTCTTCTTTACATCAACAAGACAAAGGAGATGGTTATCAAGTTGAGGAGAATTCATACCACTCACACCCCCTTTTACATCTGTGGCACAGCAGTGGAAACTGCAAGCAGTTTCAATCTCCTGGAACTGCACATTACATGCATCTCTCATGGTCCTAGAACACATCCGACACAGTCAAGAAAGCTCACCAAGACCTCTAGCTTCTGAGGAGGCTGAAGGGAGCTGGATTTTGCACATCCATAATCGCGTCATTCTACAGATGCGCAACTTGATAACTGCCCAGTGCATCACCTTCACCAGCCTTCCTGCTATCAAAGACATATATACAGAAAAGGTCCAGTAACATCATGAACGATCCCATCCACCCTGCTCATGGAATATTTTTCCTACTCCTGTCAGGGAAGAGACTGCATAATATCTACAGCAGGAACACCAGACTCAAAAGCAGCTACTTTTCCCAAACTACAAGGCTGAGCAACACCTCCACCCACTAACTCCACCACTACTTTAGTATTTCCTAACAGTCACCTTACGTACAGCCTCGTGTCACTTTGTGGACATACAATATGTATGTAAGCTATCTTACGTATTTATATCTTTTGCGGGTTTTTTTGTGCTGCATTGGATCCAGAGTAACAATTATATTGTTTTCCTTTACGCTTGTGTACAAGAAATGACATTAAACGATTTTGAATCTTGAATCTTAAATATATAGAACTGACCAGCTTGATCAAGAGAAGTCCAGTCAAGTCCACGTTGCATGTTCTCTGTCTCTGACAGGTGACTTCTTTCTATTCCCACCAAGCAGAGCAATGATACTAACTGTCACTGGGCCTACAAGAGCAAACCTTCCAGATTGATGATGACAGGCTCAGATGCAGCCCAAAGGTGTCATTGTCTATTTTAAATGTATTTTTTAATGATTGTAGGATCCTGCTGGACATTTAGGACTTAAGTACTGCTGGTCTAGCCCATCGGTGAGTTGCTCGTTGCCAGAGAAACTGAAGGGGTGAACCATGATGCTGCCTGCGACAGAGAGGTGTAGGTGCACGAAGAAGGTGTGCAGTCTAACAGCCAGTGATCATCTTAGTCGCTTTTCTTGTGATCGCAAGACCTTTTTGGACATTCGTGGTATGAAATTCTGGAAGTCCAATTATCTTTTTTTTGGTGAATGGCGGGGAGTTGAATGGCCTTGGTTGTAGCAGGACTAGGCCTCAAACCGCCATGTCACCTGTTTTCAGCCCCCCAAGGGGAGGTATCAGAGTTGGCTACTCTATCTGAGTGCCTGAGGCAGTGTGGCATTGCATACATGCTGGAGTCAGTGCTGCTCCCCAGTGTTTGCTTGGCAGAAGTCAAGCCATATCATGTTCAACTGCAGACTGCTGCAATATTCATGGACTCAGGGACTTAGACAATATTTTGTTTGTGTGACTATATCTTACTGTTATCTTATCTGTGTCTATTATCTTATATCTGCCTTCTGCTACGTATCACTATTAATACTGTGCTTTGTCCCTTGGTTCAGAGTAAATTTGTTTCATTTGGGTGCATTCATGGGTATTCATGATTGGTTGAATGACAAATAAGCCTGAACTTGAACTAATAATGCAAACTCTGCAATTAGTTCCTGACACTTCAACTTTTCCCTATTATCTAAAAGCCTCAAATCAAGATTATTAAGGGGTATATAATACATAGATGGACTTCTGCACCCAAAGAAAAATATGTTAACACTGTTCAGATTGAATGGTGGCCCTGCCATTGTATTTATCCCATCTGCTGTATGTAATGTAGTGACCAATCATTACTATTGGAACCCAAATGGAGTTTGAAGAGCTAGTTAAATATTGGAGTGGTTAGAGTGGCCACAACAAGTCTACTCTCCACTTGGCTGAGGGGCTCCTGGACAACAGCAATACACACATCAGGCTACATTGATTACAGCTTGACATACAACACCACCATCCCCTCAGTACTAATCAATAATCTTCAAACCCTGGGCCTCTATACTCCTTTTGCAACTGGACGCTTGACTTTCTCATTGGGAGATCACAATTAGTGCGGATCGTTTAGAACACAGGGCGGCACGGTAGCACAGTGGTTAGCACAACGATTTCCAGTACCAGCGACCCGGGTTCAATTCCCGACACCGCCTGTAAGGAGTTTGTACGTTCTCCCCGTGACCATGTAGGTTTAGTCTGGGTGCTCTGTTTTCCTCCCACATTCAAAAACGTACCGGTTGTAAATTGTACCATGATTAAGCTAGGTGACTGATAGGTGCTGTGGCCTATTCCGTGCTATATCTCAATAAATAAAATAACTTCTCTTCTTCGCTGACAATCAACGCAGGCACACTTCAAGGACATGCGCTTAGCTCACTGTTCTACTTTCTGTCTACGCTCATGACTGTGTGGCTATGCACGGCTCAATCACCATCAACAAATTGACCGATGACACCACTGTTGCTGGCAGAATCCCAAATGGTAATGAGGAGGCATACAGGAGTGAGATAGATAGGCTAGTTGAGAGGTGTAGCAACAACAATCTAGCACTCATGGTCAATAATTGATTGTGGGCTTCAGGAAGTGGAGGTTGAGAGAACTCACACCAGTCCCTATTGCCTGCTCCATGCTCTGTGCTCCACTGTGTTTTCTTTGGTATGTGCAAAACTGAGGCTGCGGCTGCGGCCTGTTCTGGCAGCTTCAGGCTTCACTTTTGTTCTAAATGCTATCTGCTTACTTTTATTGCACATATTTTTTCTCGCTTGCTTTTGGATTTCTTTGTTTTGTAGCTGCCTGTAAGGAGATGAATCTCAAGGTTGTAGAAAGTAAACATACTTCGATAATAAATGTACTTTGAACTTTGAGAGGTCAATGGTGAACAGCTTCAAATTCCAGAGCGCAACACATTGAAGCAGTCATAACAAAGCCATGCCAGCAGCTATATTTCATTAGGAGATTGAGGAGATTTGATATGTCACCAAAGACTCTAGCAAATTTCTACACATATACTGTGGAGAGCATTCTGACTAGTTGCATTGTCTAGTGTGGAGGCTCCAATGCACAGGATCAAAGTAGGCTGCAGAGGGCTTTAGACTAAATCAATTCTATCACAGTCCTCCTAATATTAAGGACATCTTCAAAAACTCAAGAGGGTGGCATACGTCATTAAAGACCAATCAGGACACACCCACTTCCCAATACTATCAGCATGGAGAAAGCACAGCAGCCTGAAGATCTACACTTTAGGAACTGCTTCTTCCCCTCTGCCATCAGATTAATGGTTCACGGACCCATGAACCCTACCTTGCACTATTTATTTATTTTTTTGTAATTTATGGTAGTAATTTTATGTTTTGCACAGTACTACTGCCACCAAACGATGATTTCACAACACATGCCCAAAGCAATTAGGAATTAAAATAGCCACCTATGTGATAATTAGGAGTTAATGGCCGTGGATCTCAAATAGTTAAAATCACTGATGTGCAAAGCCATCTTAATTTGATTCCCCCTCCCCCAAGCCTGCTGACACCTGGCTGTTCTGGCTTGAGTTGCCCTATTGTTACTCACTCATGCTCTGTCCTGGTAGGCACACAGGCCTTTTGTCTGCTTGCTGAATTTTCTAGTCACTCTGACATTGTGTCAATACACCACTTGTGAATGAGGAAAAATTGCACCATTATCAGTACCAAACAAACAAGTGTCAACGTTACCACTGCCTGCTGCACATCAGCACCATCCCCCTCCCTGCCTCCAGAAAGACCAAACCTTGAACCAACTGGATGCTCATTCTGTTTAACGTTTAACGTGGCTTGGTCATTTGAAGTACAGGGGCAGAGATAATGCAAGGGATGGCAAAGGACAACCACATTGATTAAGTGCAGGACAGACTGGAGTGTGGAACTTTTCTGCATGGGGAACAGGTGGGCAATAAAATCACATCCTTTTGTATGAGACATCTTATTTGGTGTCCTGCATAAACAGCAGTGTACACTCATTTGAGGAAGGTTGTGTGGCTTTGGGCAGCAGGCAGATTGATTCCCAGGGATCTGCTACTTTTGGATGAACCCCAAGAATGATCCAAAGTTGTGGTTCCTGGTTTTTCATTCAGCTCCACCTGTAAGAAAGCCTGAAATGTTCAGAAAAACAACTGTTTAAAAGATACACCCTAAGACCATAAGAAATTATCATCACTGACAACAATAAGTACTTTTAAAATGTTTCCCTTGATGTCGTCCGCTGTCTATGAGCACTGTCCTCTCTCTGGTACCTCAAGATAAGGAGAGAGGGAGAAGATAAAATCAAACGTATCAGTATTCCAGTGGAGTAAAGGGAAATACAGAGGCATGAGAGAGGAGCTAGCCAAAGTTGATTGGAAGGGGACATTAGCAGGCATGACAGCAGAACAGCAATTGCTGGAGTTTCTGGGAGCAATTCGGAAGGCACAGGATAGATACATCCCAAGGATGAAGAGGTGTTCTAAAGGGAGGATAAAGACCGTGGTAGAAGGGAAGTCAAAGACAGCATAAAAGGAAAAGAGAAGGCATATGATATAACAAAAAAAAATTAGTGGGAAACTAGAGAATTGGGAAGCTTTTAAGAACCAACAAAAGGCAAGTGAAAAGCCATAAGGGAGAGAAAAGATACAATATGAAGGAACGATAACCAATAAAATAAAAGAGGATACCAGAAGTTTTTCCAGATATATAAAGAGTACAAGAGAGGTGAGAGTGGAT
Organism: Mobula birostris; assembly: GCF_030028105.1. NCBI lineage: Eukaryota > Metazoa > Chordata > Chondrichthyes > Myliobatiformes > Myliobatidae > Mobula > Mobula birostris. Next base: position 64,001,414 of record NC_092380.1, on the reverse strand, counting down.
ATTGTACCACTGGAGAATGACACTGAAGAGATAGTAATGGGGGATAAAGCAATAGCAGACAAACTTAATAACTATTTTGCATTAGTCTTCACTATGGAAGACACTCACAGTAGTTTGCCAGAAATTCAAGAGCATCTGAGAGCAGAAGTGAATATTTGTTATAACTAAAGTGAAGGTGCTTTGGAAGCTGAAAGGTCTGAAGGTAGATAAGTCACCTGGACCAGATGGACTACACCCCATCATTCAGAAAGAGGTAGCTGAAGAGAATCTGGAAGCAATTAGTAAAAATCTTTAAAGAACCACTAGATTCTGGAATAGTTGCAGAGGACTGGAAAATTGAAAATGTCACTCCACTATTTAAGAAAGGAAGCAGGCAGAGGAAAGGAAATTACAGGCCAGTCAGCCTGACTTCAGTGGTTGGGAAGATGTTGGAGTCCATTACAAGGATGGGGTTCTGGGGCATTTGGAAGTACATAATTAAATAAACGAAAGTCAGCATAGTTTCCTTAAAGGGAAATGCTGCCTGACAAATCTGTTGGAATTCTTTGAGGAAGTAACAAGCAGGATAGACAAAGGAGAATTGGTGGATGTTGCTTCCTTGGATTTTCAGAAGGCCTTTTACAAGGTGCCAACATGAGACTGCTTAACAAGATAAGAGCCCATGGTATTACAGGAGGAATACTAGCACGGATAGAAGATTGGCTGACAGGCAGGAGGCAACGAGTCTGAATAAAGGGGACGTTTGCTGGCTGCTTGCGAGTGACTACTGGTGTTCCGCAAGGTTCATTGCTGGGACTGCTTCTTTTAATGTCATATGTCAATAATTTGGATCATTAGGGCAAAGTTTGCAGACAATACAAAGACAGGTGGAGGGGCAGGTAGTCTTGAGGAAGCAGGGAGTCTGCAGAAGGATTTAGACAGATTGGGAGAATGGGCAGATGGAATATAGTGTAGGAAAGTGCATGGTCATGCACTTTGGTAGAAGGGATAAAGGCATAGACTATTCTCTAAATGGGGAGAGAAATCAAAAATCAGGCATGCAAAAGGGACTTGAGAGTCTTTATGCAGGATTCCCTAATTTGCAGGTTGAATCGATGGTAAGAAGGCAAATGCAATGTTAACATTCAGTTCAAGAGGACTAGTATATAACAGCAAGGATGTAATGCTGAGGCTTTATAATGCATTGATCAGGCTGCACTTGAGTATTGTGAGCAGCTTTGGGCCCCTCATCTAAGAAAGGATGTGCTGGCACTGGAGGGAGTCCAGAGGAGGTTCACAAGAATGATTCTATGAATGAAAGGGCTAATGTATGAGAAGCGGTTGATGGCTCTGGGCCTGTATTCAGTGGAGTTTAGAAGAATAAGGGGGGATCTCATTGAAACCTATTGAATATTGAAAGGTCTCGATGGAGTGAGTGAAGTAGATGTTTCCTATAGTGAGTGAGTCTAGGACAAGAGGGGACAGCCTCAGAATAGAGTGATGCCCATTTGGAACAGAGATGAGGAGGAATTTCTTTGGCCAAAGGGTAGGGAATCTATGGAATTCATTGCCACAGACGGCTGTGGAGGCCAAGCCATTTGGTATAATTAAGATGGAGATGGATAGGTTCTTGATTAGTTAGGGCTTTAAAGATTATGGGGAAAAGGCAGGAGAATGGCATTGCGAGAGGATAATTAATTTGTCCACATGCAACGATTATAACCACTCTAGTCATCTGTAATTTGTAGGGGCTGGACTGGTCTGTGGGTACACAGATGGCTGGAGAGGCCGATCTACACTTGAAAAGTTCCTTGTCAGTATGGACAAGAGATGGCAGCCATGTTGGGTTGGCTTAGTCTTGCCTGGCCAGCCTATGTCTCCCTGCTGCAATTGTTCTTTCCTCTTCATTTGTCACTGTATCCTTATGATGGGAGGAGCGCTCAGCCCGATCCTGGGTGATATACTCCCATGTGTCTGACAAAGATAGCACTTACTTTGGCGATCCTTGTGACCTACTGGGATAGTGTGCTGCCAAGTTCGTGAACCTTTAGGCATCAGTCAACATAGCAGAAAACACCGGACGGAATAGTATTGGCACCAAGACACGGCCCTCATGACCCTGTTTGAGATGGGGAAGGGCTCGGATGTCTCGTCATCGTCCGGAACTCTGGCTTGCGAGCGTCAGGGAATTGCTACACCATGGTGATGAACTTCCTTGGGCATCAATACTTCACCATGATCTTCCACAGACCCTTTCTGCAAACAGTCTTGAAGGCTTTGGTCAGGCTGACCTAGCAGGCGAACTGGTCAATGCTTTGCTCCTGACATTTGACTCTGTCCCTCCCCACTAGTCTCCCAGGAGGGAGATTATTGGGGGGTGTGGGGATGAATGGACAAGGGAGTCACCTGGGGAGTGGTCCCTGAGGAAAGCAGAAAGTAGGGAGGATGGAAAGATGTGCTTGGTGGTGGGATCCCGTAGGAGAAGGCAGAATTTAGGGAGAATCACAGTATGTGCTGGACGCGGAGGCTGATGGGTTGGTAGGTGAGGACAAGAGGAACCCTATAGTTGGTGGGGAGGAGGGAGGATGGGGTGAGGGCAGATGTGCGCAAAATGGAAGAGATGCGGTTAAGGGCAATGTTGTTGATGGTGGAGGAAGAGGAGCCCCTTTCTTTGAAGAAGGAGGTCATTTTCTTAGTGGCAGCATTGATGGTGGAGGAAGGAAAGCCCTCCAGCAAAAGAGAAAACAGATTTATGATGTTGTGTGTGAACTAAAGATTGGTGGAATTAATGCTAAGACTAAAGGAGAGTGAGACCAAAGAATACGGCTGGTTTGTGAGAAAGCATTCACAGCAAACTTAGAAAGAGCTGTAGCAGTGTCATGCTGATGGTAATTTGACAGGAGCAAGTATGGTCATGGTCAGATTTCCTTAAGGCACTGAGGAGGCCATTCAGCCAATCCAGACCATGCTGGCTCCCAGAGCAATCCCGTCAATCCCACTGCCTCACTTAATACATGCCCATTAAACCCCTTCTTTCTGCTTCCATCTACCTACGTAAGGAACAATAAAAATTGATTATGGTCTTACCAACCCCCGTATTGGTTCAGAGGCTCAGCAAATTCAAGATTACTCCAAGACATTATTAATAGCAATGCTGCAGAGAAATTAGAGCCTCTTATAAAAGTGTATTTTTCTGTTTTCTTTGAACACCCCATTTTCTAATTTATTGTTGATAATTTTCTAATCTAGAAGCAGTTAATAATTTTAAATATTGCACTGAATTTTAACTTCTCATCAGCAAAGGAACCTGTGACCATCCTAAATTACAGTCAAACAAGAGCTTAGATTCCATTACATAGTATCTGACTAAATTTGTGAAGAAAAATGACAAAATAGATCACAATATAAACAAACACACACACACACACACACACTCGCTCTCTCTCTCTCCCCCAAAATTCATACCACTAGAACTGATAAGTTTTATTGGCTATCAAGAAGTTTCCACTGGGAGTTTCCACTATTGCCACCTGTTTTCTTCACAAATTTAGTCAGATACTATGTAATGGAATTTAAGCTCTTGTTTGACTGTAATTTAGGATGGTCACAGGTTCCTTTGCTGATGAAAAGTTAAAATTCAGTGCAATATTTTAAATCATTAACTGTTTCTAAATTAGAAAATTATCAACAATAAATTCGAAAATGGGGCTGCTCCCCTCCAGCTCCACTGCCTAGACTGACACAGCATTCCAAAGGGGGAGGATGAACAGCTAGAAGTCATGGTACATATTGGTACCAACATAGGTAGAAAAGGAGAGGAGGTCCTGAAGACAGAATATAGGGAGTTAGGTAGAAAGCTGAAGATCAGGTCCTCCAGAATCAGAATCAGAATCAGAATCAGGTTTAATATCATTGGCTTTCTGTATAAATAGTAAAAGAGAGATCAGCGTGGACCTTGGAATTCTGGAAGATAATGCTGGAAAGAAATGGTGGAGGAGGCTTTGCGTCACTCTTCACTGCCAGGCTTCACTTCAGCAGAATGGCAGAAATGCAATGGTGTCCAGAGGCAGAAGTCAGTGACCTTGCTTTTACTGAAGAGAATGTGCCTAGAAAGTTGAAATGTCTGAAGACAGATAAGTCACCTGGACCAGATGGACTGCAGCCCAGAGTTCTGAAATAGGTGGCTGAAGAAATTGTGGAGACATTAGTAATGATTGTTCAAGAATCACTAGATTCTGGAATAGTTCCAGAGGAAAATTGCTGGAACATTGCAAATGCTTTTCAGGAAGGGGGGGCGGAGGCAGAAGGAAGGAAATTATAAGCCAGTTAGCCCAACTTCAGTGGGTGGGAAGATGTTGGAGTGATTTATTGAGGATGAGGTTTCACGGTACTTGGAGGCACATGACAAAATAGGCCAAAGGCAGCATGATTTCTTTAAGGGAAAATCTTGCCTGACAAATCTGTTTCCTATAGTGGGTGAGCCTAGGACCAGAGAGCACAGCCTCAGAAAATAGCGACATTCATTTAGAACAGAGATGAGGAAAAATTTCTTTAGCCAGAGGGTGATGAATCTGTGGAATCCTTTGCCAGAGATGGCTATGCAGGCCAAGCCATTCAAAGTTCAAAGTTCATAGTAAATTTATTATCAAAGTACATTATGTCATCAGATTCAACTCTGAGATTCATTTTCTTGCAGGCATTGTAGCCAATAACCATTAATAGAATTAGGTATATCTAAGGCAAAAGTTGATAGATTTTTTGGTTAATATGGGTGTCAAAGGTTATAGGGAGAAGGCAGGAGAATGGGGTTGAAAGGGATAATATTATCAGCCATGATGGAATGGCAGAGAAAGCTCGATGGGCAGAATGGCCTAATTCTGCTCCTGTGTCTTATATATTCTAAATCAGAGCCCTACATTGAAGTGGATAACTATTATTCCTGTCACTTTATCTCAACAATGTGAAAACTAGGTTAACGGGGCAGAGGACTGAACATCATCAAGGTTAAAACCTAGAAGCGCAGATGAAGCAAGCTCCTCTCACTCAGGACACTCATTGGGCATATCTGAAGCCCCAGTTCTGAACGTTTAACTGTGGCAGATATCCATTAGTTATTTATTATGATTGACTGTCAGTCTGAAAAAAAACTTTGCATTAATCTTTAACTCTGTGCATGCAACTGCTGTACTTGTTGGGATTCCTTATTGCTACAACCTTCAGGATATATCAGAATGCAGAGAGCATTACATTCTGAGTGTACAGTACAGCAGATGTACAGTGTGGGGTATTTCTGTATGATTTAAATTCACTTTGCGGGCCAATAACAAACTGAGACACCAGAGCTGACCCTGTCCTTCTCATTGTACCAAAATTACCTCTTGGCATTCAAACTTAATTTATTATGATAACTCAAGGAATTTTTCAAGAAGTAGGTCATCAAGGAGATACCAAAACTGTTTTCAGTCTCACAAATTATAGACACATAAGCAATATGAAAATAATGAGCCTCATTCTACATGAAGTTGTCTTTGGACTAAGTTTGAAATATCTCAAAGTACTTTACACACAATTACATTGAATAAAACTGAGCTCTGGATAAATAGAAATCATGAACCAATATGGCTTATCTCCTTCCTTTTACCCCAGATAGACAGACAAACTGAAATGGAATTTGTTGCCTGCTAACTTTTCTGGCCTTTAATGCATGTTGTTAGAAAAATTGTCCTAGAGATATGTTTTAACAGCTGAAATTGTATTCAGAAGAATGATGGCTTTCTGAACAATGCTTGTCTTGTGGATGTTGACCGACTGCACACTTGGGAACTGATGGGGAGAAAACAAATGGGAACATTGTCTTTCCTCACTGTAGATTCCCTGTGATTATTTTAAATATCTTCCTTTTGCCACAACTGACCATTCTGTTAGGATAACCTTCAGTCCTGACCTACTTCAACTAAGGCGCCCCGTAACCATACAGGGGTACCTGCCTAATCTGAGAGTATACTCCTGCCAACTCTAATCATGATTTTACATGGTTATTTGAGCCACTCTTCCTAGTTCAGCCACCCACTCATAATGAAAATGAAATGAACTGCTGTCCCATTCTTCACCCAGGTGTGATCAGCTAATTCAGCTTGAACCAGCAAGTTTGAATTGCCCAGCACTAGAACATAATGTTTCAAAATCCTAAAAGAGTTTTTGTCTTTCTTTAATCTTGGATTACCATGACTAGGAAAAACAAGTTTAAATAAATTGCGCAAGTGCTCTCACAAGTAAAGTGATAGCACCCCAAGAAAATATTATAAAGTGAAATGAGCTTCATTATAATTCCAATTGGCCAGCAATTTAAAAATTTCACCTCTGAAAAGACAGCTCAATTTTATTGATAATCTGAAGCTTCAAAGAGAGAAAACAAACTGTGAAAAAAATGCAGAGATTCCCCAATCAGATAAAGATGTGTTATGCTAAAAAGCAGAAAGTTGGCAGGTACAACATAATGTGAGAAAAGAAACACAATACTCATTACAGATTGAGAAACCAGTAAATGCTGGTTTACTGAGGAACCTGGGTGTACTAGTTCATGAGGCACAGAACGTAACCTCAGGTACAGATGACAACTGGGGAGGCAGATGTTTAAACTGGGGCTTGGTACGTACAAATCAGGGAGTTCTACCATGAGTGAACAGAGTATAAATGCATTTGAAGCACTTGCATTGCATAAAAATTTGTTTTCCACACATAAAATATATACTTAACTTGGAGTTAATGTAGCATTGAGTCAAGAGGTTGATTCCTGGGATTTAAGGATTGTACTCTGAATAAAGATAGAATAAAGTTGGCCTATGCTCACTGGTGTTTTGAAGTACAAGAGGTGACCTCATTGAGACATACAGCCTTCAGACAGGGACTCACAGGCCATTTCCCCAAGCTGCAGCAGATATGTTGACTTAGAATACAAGTTCAGCCATTTAAAACAGAGGTGAAGTAAAATTTCCCTATATGTTTCTCTTTACAGTACTGTCTCAAAGGGCCGTGGTTGCTCAGGGATTGAGTACATTCAGCACTGTAACTGACAGATTTAAACATTAACGGGTAAAAGAACATTTGGGTATTAGATGGGTAAGTGGTTCTGAGGTCTAGAATGAACAATGATTCACATTCAAGAAGCCACAATGCCTGACCCTGCTTCTGTTTCTTTTTGTGTTCTTAAGGTAGACTCCACAGGCTCTCCGAAAACAATCCAGGTAAAGTATAGACATTAACTAATGCTGAAGTACACTCAACTGTCAAGTTTAAATCCACTTCAGTGTTCAAATCCACTTGGTTGTAGACATAACCAAATTCTGACATGATATCAAATGAGCATTGCTTGACATCACTCTGAACACCCAGCGGCCCGACATGCTACAGTATATTCCAAAGGGAAGGCAACATTTCCAACCTATGGTCTTCTAGGTATTCTTAAATGTGCTATTTGTTAATTGGGGACAGGCGAGTCCTGGGCTGGACGTCCTGCGCACATAAGGAAGGTGAAGCGTCTTCCATAGCCTCTCCTTTCCATGTGTAGTGATCTCCGCAGGACCACTGTGGCTTGCCATGCAGGAAGTCACTTGCTTATGGCTTCTCCTGCACTCCTGTGCCCATAGCAACACTTTCACATGGCGTCCCTGTTCTTCTGAGTTTGCTATGTCAAGGCGTGACCAAGGGTCCAGCAGTATAACTGGGTAGGCATGTTGGGCTCATCAGCCTTGGTTGGCAGCCAGCCCAGGAGAAGGACAACTCCGATTCCAAACCTGGCTAGATGGGACTCGTTAGCCTTGCCAGGCAGGGTGTCTAAGAGAAGGAAAACTCTGATACTCAACCTATAGCCTTGTGATGGCTGCAGTCGTCACAGCTCGCTGTTGTGCTGTTGTGCCTAAAGAGTGGAATCGGTCCACGCACACCGATCCTCACTACAAACCTGCACGGCACAGGCGGAAAGAAAAGTCCCACAGCGATGGAGATACTCCCTCCTGATCTTCGCCAGTGAAGAACCTGCCACCATCATCATCATTTGTTAATCACAAACAGTGCATCACTGAAACAGTACTGATGTACTGTATCTGAGCCTGGGATTCACCTTCTCTCAGTTTTGTCTTCCCACATCCTTAATGCAGCAGCCATATCACAGGTACAATAAAGCAGGTAAGTTAATCAGCCACTGAGGACTTCAAACCAAAAGTCAACATTGATACATATGGACTCCAGCTCTCCATCTATGCACCTACATGTATATCTAAACTGACAGCACAAGACCTCTCTGATATACTCAGAGAAGAATCGGTGTTAAAATAGGAATTTCATGCACGAAGTCCACAAGAACCTGATAGGGCAAATAGAAAATATCACATTGACAAATGATGCTTACTACTGACATCAGGGTCCAGAGAAGTTAAAATGAAAAGTTCACCTCCATTATGGAAATATGCTCTGCTTTACGCAATATGATTTCAAGGGCTCTCCAGTCACACATCAATAACCACAGCATTATTAGAATGCCTTTTAGACCAGACTTTTAATTGAAGCATGAACTGAGGTGAAACTTACACCAATTTGAGACCATTCAGAGATGAGCTGGCCTCTCCAATTTTACTCCTCAGCCAATATTACTAAATGTTGGTCAGTGTTTTCATTGCCAGCATGTGATGGCATTTGCAATTGGTGGCTACATTTCTGTTTGCTTTAACAGCAACCATGCACAGCCGTGAAAGAAATGTGAAAAGGTGCTGTGATAGAAGCATAGAAACATAGAAAACCTACAGCACAATACAGGCCCTTGGCCCACAAAACAATGCCGAACATGTCCTTACCTTAGAAATTACCTAGGGTTACCCATAGCCCTCTATTTTACTAAGCTCCATGTACCTATCCAGGAGTCTCTTAAAAGACTCTATCGTATCCGCCTCCACCACCATCGCCAGCAGCCCATTCCACACACTGACCATGCTCTGCATAAAAAACTTATCCCTGACATCTCCTCTGTACCTCCTTCCAAGCACCTTAAAACTGTTCCCTCTCATGCTAGCCATTTCAGCCCCGGGAAAAAGCCTCTGACTATCCACATGATCAATGCTTCTCATCATCTTATACACCTCTATCAGGTCACCTCTCACCCTCCATCACTCCAAGGAGAAAAGGCCAAGTCCACTCAACTTATTCTCATAAGGTATGCTCCCCAATCCAGGCAAAATCACAGTACTCCAAGTGGGGTTTGACCAGGGTCCTATATAGCTGCAACATTACCTCTCAGCTCTTAAACTCAATCCCACAATTGATGAAGACCAATGCACTGTATGCCTTCTTAACCACAGAGTCAACCTGTGCAGCAGCTTTGAGTGTACTATGGACTCAGACCCCAAGATCCCTCTGATCCTCCACACTGCCAAGAGTCTTACCATTAATACTATATTCTGCATCATATTTGACCTACCAAAATGAACCATCTCACACTTATCTGGGTTGAGCTCCACCTGCCACTTCTTAGCCCAGTTTTGCATCCTATCAATGTCCCACTGTAACCTCTGACAGCTTTCCACACTATCCACAACACCCCCAATCTTTGTGTTCTCAGCAAATTTACTAACCCACCTCTCCACTTCCTCATCCGTGTCACTTATAAAAATCACGAAGAATAGGGGTCCCAGAACAGATCCCCAAGGCACACCACTGGTCACCAGCCTCCAAGCAGAATATGACCTGTCTACAACCACTCTTTGCCTTCTGTGGGCAAGCCATTTCTGGATCCACAAAGCAAGGTCACCTTGGATCCCATGCCTCCTCACTTTCTCAATAAGCCTTGCACAGGGTACCTTATCAAGTGCCTTGCTAAAACCCATATACACTACATCTACTGCTCTACCTTCATCAATGTATTTAGTCACATCCTCAAAAAATTCAATCAGGCTCGTAAGGCATGACCTGCCTTTGACAAAGCCATGCTGACTTATCCTAATCATATTATGCCTCTCCAAATGTTCATAAATCCTGCCTCTCAGGATCTTCTCCACCAATTTGCCAACCACTGAAGTAAGACTCACTGGTCTATAATTTCCTGGGCTATATCTACTCCCTTTCTTGAATAAGGGAACAATATCCGCAACCCTCCAATCCTCTGGAACCTCTCCCATCCCCATTGATGATGCAAAGATCACCAGAGGCACAGCAATCTCCTTCCTCACCTCCTACAGGAGCCTAGGGTATATCTTGTCTGGTCCTGGTGACTTATCCAACTTGATGCTTTCCAAAAGCTCTAGCACATCCTCTTCCTTAATAGCTACATGATCAAGCTTAGTCTGCTGTAAGTCATCCCTACAATTGCCAAGATCCTTTCCAATAGTGAATACTGAAGCAAAGTAAATTCTTAAGTACCTCTGCTATCTCCTCCGGTTCCATACACACTTTTCCACTGTCACTCTTGATTGGTTCTTTCTCTCATGTATTACCCTCTTCCTCTTCACATACCTGTAGAATGCCTTGGGGTTTTCCTTAATCTTGTTCACCAAGGCCTTCTCATGGCCCCTTCTGGCTCTCCTAATCTCATTCTTAAGCTCCTTCCTGCTAGCCTTATAATCTTCTAGATCTCCATCATTACCTAGTATTTTGAACCTTTCATAAGCTCTTCTTTTCTTCTTGACTGGACTTACGACAGCCTTTGTACACCACGGTTCCTGCACCCTACCATCCTTTCCCTGTCTCATTGGAACATACCTATGCAGAACTCCACGCAAATATCCCCTGAATATTTGCCATATTTCTTCCATATGTTTCCCTGAGAACATCTGTTTCCAATTTATGCTTCCAAGTTCCTGCCTGATAGCTTCATATTTCCCCTTACTCCAATTATATGCTTTCCTAACTTATCTGTTCCTATCCCTCTCCAATTCTATGGTAAAGGAGATAGAATTGTGATCACTATCTTCAAAATACTCTCCCACTGAGAGATCTGACACCTGACCAAGTTCATTTCCCAATACCAGATCAAGTACGACCTCTTCTCTTGTAGGCTTATCTCCATATTGTGTCAGGAAACCTTCCTGAACACACCTAACAAACTCCACCTCATCTAAACCCCTCACTCTAGGGACATACCAATCGATATTTGGGAAATTAAAATTTCCCACCACAACAGATCTACCTATCACCTTTTCAGAATCTATCTCCCTATCTGCTCCTCGATGTCCCCGTTACTATTGGGTGGTCTATAAAAAACACCCAGTAGAGTTATTGACCCCTTCCTGTTCCTAACTTCCACCTGCAGAGACTCCGTAGACAATCCCTCCATGACTTCCTCCTTTTCCGCAGCCGTGACACTATCTCTGATCAGCAGTGCCACGCCCCCACCTCTTTTGCTCCCTCCTTGTCCTTTCTGAAACATCTAAAGCCTGGCACTTGAAGTAACCATTCCTGCCCCTGAGCCATCCAAGTCTCTGTAATGGCCACAACATCATAGCTCCAAGTACTGATCCACGCTCTAAGCTCATCTGCTTTGTTCACAATACTCCTTGCATTAAAATAGACACATCTCAAACCATCAGTCTGAGCGTATCCCTTCTCTATCACCTGCCTATCCTCCCTCACACTGTCTCCAAGTTTTCTCTATTTGTGAGCCAACCGCCTCTTCCCCAGTCTCTTCAGTTTGGTTCCCACCCACCAGCATTTCTAGTTTAAGCTCTTCTCAATATCCTTTGTAAACCTCCCGGCCAGGATATTGGCCCCCTGGGGATCAAGTGCAACCTGTCCTTTTTCTACAGGTCACTCCTGCCCCAAAAGAGGTCCCAATGATCCAGAAATCTGAATCCCTGCCCCCTGCTCCAATCCCTCAGCCACACATTTATCCTCCACCTCACTCTATTCCTATACTCACCGTCACGTGGCACAGGCAGTAATCCTGAGATTACTAACTTTGTGGTCCTGCTTCTCAATTTGCTTCCTAAGTCCCTGTAGTTTGTTTTCAGCACCTCCTCCCTTTTCCTACTTAAGTCATTGGTACCAATATGTACCACGACCTCTAGCTGTTCTCCTTCCCACTTCAGGATATCGTGGACGCGATCAGAAACATCCCGGTCCTTGGCACTTGGGAGGCAAACTACCATCTGTGTTTTTTCCCTGTGTCCACAGAATCGCCTGTCTGACCCCCTAACTATACAGTTCCCTATCACTGCTGACATCCTCTTCCTTTCCCGACCCTTCTGAGCCACAGGACCAGACTCTGCGTCAGAGGTGTGACCACTGTTGCTTACCCCAGGTAGGTCATCCCCCCAACAGTACTTATTGGTAAGGGGAACAGCCACAGGCCACAGCAGTGCTCTCTAGCCTTGGACTCCTCTCCCGACTGACTGTTACCCACTTATCTGTCTCCCGAAGCCCTGATGTGACTACTTGCAAGAAAAATGATGCAAGAAAAATCACATAATATGTGTTAAAGATAAAATAAAACTTCAGTGGGTGCTTCACTTACATTTCTCCCAATCTGCTGCCTACTGCACTGTTATCATGAGGCTTTGCACACACATTGAAAACATCGCCTCATTCTCCATTCTAGAGGCATTGTAACATTCCGAACCACATTTCAAACTCCTTAACTTCAAGCATTTTGCATTATCTGCCTGCTGTGGAAATAATTTGTTGAAGGCTCAGGGAACAGTGCGACAGGAGAGTTCTGTCCACCTGAGGCAACGAAGAGTCCTGCCAAGGTCCCCGAGAGATAATTTTTACCAAGATTTAACCTTCACTCATTTTTAGTAAAGAAAATGGGAAGGCATCAGAGGAGTCAATGCCACATCTTGTGAGGAGCGATCTTTGAAAGGTGGATTCCTTGAAGAAATTCTACAGCTCCTTGATGTGCAAGGGTGTGCGCAGCACAGTGGTAAGGGAACAATGAAAATGAAATGCATATTGTTCCCAAACTGGAATTTAGAAGCTGGTTCAAATTTATATAAAATCCTCTTCCCAGTTCTGACACCCCAAAACCAGAATGAGACCCAAGTCCAATGTGAACCAATGACCTTAGAGTTCTTGATCACCCACATTTACAGTATATCTGAGGGCAGAATCAATGGCAAACTGTAAATAAACAGAATACAGGTGTTTGTGCAGTTTTATAGCTGCCCTTTGCTGGGTGAAGTGGAGTAAAATCTTTCACTTGAAAGATTGTCACACAGCAGAGATTTGTGATGTAAAATTCACTTAAAATCAAATGTGCCCATGGGTTTGCAACAGCTCTTTGCCACTTATCCTGTAAAAGCTTGTTACCATAGTGATATCACCTAGGCCTTCTCTTACAGAAAAGCAGTAATGGCATTTTTTTTATTTTCTAGACAGTTTACTTGGTTGGCTAAGGTCAAGAGTTGGTTGGGGGTGGGGCTGCCGAGAGAAAAAGAGATAAATTTAATGGCTGTAAGCTAGACAGAAAGAAAATAGCACCAGGGAAAATTTCTGTTGTGAGAAGTATTGGGGCAAAGTTCATTTCAAGTTTGTAAGTTATTTCAGTGGGGCAAACTGAATTAATGCTAAAGAATAATTCTTTAATTTAGCACAAGAAACTATTAAGGGAATTTTGCAGCAATGCTACTGACAGTCATTAGAAAGATGTTAGTTATTAACCTGCAGGGGTGGGCCTGATTTGTGTAATGGCAAATGCATAGTCAGGTGGGGGGGGGGGGGAGGGGGGTGGAGAGGGTTGAATTTTTTCCATTGTTAGTGGTGGCTGCATGCTGCCTTTCCTCTGCGTCTAATTTTACCTTCCCGTCTGCCAGATGTAAACAGGAAAACAGGAATCCTGTACTGTACAGCATTTGGAAGATCTGAGGCAGGTGGTACAGGCAGGCTTCAAAGTGCAATATCTATACGATCACTAGTCCAGGAATTTCTGTCAACACAAGGTAGGTCAGTGAAAAGTAAAATTACCTATGATTCTGATTCATTTAACAAAATAAGAAAATTGTGTAAATGAAGAAAGAAATGAAATGATTAAATGGTGCAATAAAATGGAAGGGAGTACATTGCAAGAATAATAACTCAAATCAGATAAGCTAGAATTGGGCAGCACTGTCCATTCCCTGCCACATCCCAGCAGAGTGATCATACAATCATGCCAGCAGTTATGATAGGTGACTAAATCGATGTACTGAGCAGTATGTAGTTCAATCGCACTATTTTTTCCAAATTATTACAAATACGCACTTTTAGAGGGTTTCTGATTCCAGCTTTTTCAGTCTCTCCTGGAGTAGGCACTGATGTTAAGTTGCAACATTGTGCAAGACACTATAAAGTTCAAAGTTTAAAGTACATATACATCATCACCCTGAGATTCAATTTCTTGCAGGCATTCACAGTAAATCCAAGAAACACAGCAGAATCAATAAAAGACTGCACCCAACAGGATGGATGTGCAAAAGACTGCACCCAACAGGATGGATGTGCAAAAGACAGCAAGCTCTTCAAAGACAAAAAGAATGAAGAAATAAATAATAATAATTGTCCTGATAGTAATATCTGCAACTGGAATTGGCCCAAAGGCACTACACTATAGTATTAAACAATTAGAGCTTTACAGCAATATCTACGTAACTCTTCAGAAAGCCACAATACTAGAATAGTCTGAAAGTTCCTAACAACCGAGAAATTAGCGTGCTTGGCTATGCCCGTACCTCAGGTTTTACCAGCTTGAGTTGGGAAAAAAATAATAATAAATAAGTAATAAATATTGAGAACATGATATGAAGAATGGGTCTATAGATTGTGGGAACAGTTGAGTGATGGGGTGAGTGAAGTTGAAGGGTTATCCCCTCTGATTCCGGAGCCTGAGGGTTGAGCGGTAATAACTGTTCCTGAACCTGGCGGTGTAGGTCCTGAGGCTCCTGTACCTCCTCCTTCCTGCTGACAGCAGCAAGTCAAAGAGTATCACTATAAGTATTACTTTGTCATACAGATCACTGCATATCCAAAATTTATATTCCATTCAGTGTCATCCTTTAAAAGGCTAAGATAGCTGACATTGAAGCAACAATGTGAAAAGAAAGATATCCTGTAAGAGGTTTTCCTTCTAGCAAAAGACTCCAGAAACATCCTGACACAGGCAATGTTGTGGAGCAACAGAAACAGCAGTGATCAATAAAGACATGAAGTAATAACTCAGATTCTTCTTAATCACTTGTATTTGTGTAAGGGCTCCTTCATACTAAATGTTGGGTTTGAACCTGTTGTCTTGGCCACACAGTTTTCACCCTCGCTGCTGCAACCATCTTCCCTAATTGTAGGTGATGAAACATTCTCAAGCATAGATAGCAGCAGAGGGTTCTTACTACCATGTCTCAGCAACACACTGAGAAGAGAGAAAACTACAGCAGGTGGGGAGGGGAAGGAAGGAGAGAGTGGATGATGCCAGGAGGAGAGGCAGCTAGCCCAGAACACCACACTCTACTTCTGCTATTCATGGGCTCTTGCTCTGAAATAACAGTATAGAAGAGTCTTGTGAAAGTTGGAATCATGAGGGTTACGGCCTGGGTGCAGGTCAATGGGACAAGCGGAATAAAGTTTTGGCACAGACTAGAAGGGCCGAATGGCCTGTTTTCTGTGCTGTAGTGTTCTATGGTTCTATGGTTCTATGAACTGAAATTAATATTCACTCTGGGAGTTTCTAAACAGAGATCGGTCCTGAACACTCATCCTTAAAGTTTGCAATGCTATTTTAAACTGCCAGAATAGTTTATTATCTGTAGACCTCAAGCGATGGCTACTTGCCACTCCCACCCAAAGTAGTCAGAGGCCAAGCAACGCATGACCTGTGCATTAGCTCAGACTATTACCCACATGACCTGAAGCAGTTTCCACTTCTTAACTCCCTAGTCCCATCAATTCTCTTGCAATCTTAGTATAAGTCAACATGTTTTTGCTTCCGTATGCATCCTTCTGGTAAGTGTACAATCTTCTAGCAACTTAGTTTAAATATGATCCTGAAAGCTTGACTCTGTTTACTACTCGTCACTCCTGTGGGGATTCCTGTGATTGTGATTTTAGGAGACTAAAATCTCTCACTGCCTTAGGAGTTTTAAATTAATGTGCAGAGGCTTCAGGCTCACAACGATATAGATAACAACAGCATAGTTGCCATATAAATGTATCGCAATTTAATTAGTTAGACCATAAGATACAGGCACAGAATTAGGTCATTCAGCCTATCGACTCTTCTCTGCCATTCCATCATTACTGGTTTATTATCCCTCCACTCTCCATTCTCCCGCCTTCTGCCCATAACCTTTGACAGCCTGATTAATTAAGAACTTATAAACCTCCACTTTAAATATACCCAATGACTTGGCCTGCACAGCCACCTGTGGAAATGAATTCCACAGATTCATCACTCTCTAGGTAAAGACATTTTTCCTCATTTCTTTTCTAAATAGATATCTCTCTGTTCTGAGGCTGTGCCCTCTGGTCCTAGACCCACCTAACTATAGGAAACATCCTTTCCACATCCACACTATCTAAGCCTTTCAATATTCGATAGGTTTCAGATAGGGTCCCTCCCATTCTTCTAAACTCTGGTGAGTGGAGGCCCATAGCCATCATCGTCACCTTAGATGTTAACCCTTTCATTCCTAGGATCATTTTCATAAACCTCCTCTGGATCCTCTCCAATGTCAGCACATCTTTTCCTTGACAAGGGGCCCCACACTGCTCACAGACTCCAAGTGCAATCTGACCAATGCCTCAGCGTTACATCCTTGCTTTTGTTTTTTATTCACCTTGAAATGAATGCTGACATTGCAACTGCCTTCCTTACCACTGACTCAACCTGTAAGCTAACCTTCAGGGAATCCTACATGAAGGCCTCAAGTCCTTTGCACCTCTGATTTTCAAAATTTCTCCCCATTTTGGAAATAGCCCATACGTTCTACCAAAGTGCATGACTATGCACTTCCCTACACCATATTCCATCTGCCACTTCTCTGTCCATTCTTCCAATCTGCCTAAGTCCTTCTGTAGCCTCTCTGCTTCCTCAACACTACCTGCCTCTCCACCTATCTTTGTATCATCCACAAACCTGAACACAAAGCCATCAATCCTTCATCCAAATCAATCTGAAAAGAATTGGTCCCAGCACCGACCCCTGCAGCATACAACTAGTCACTGGCAGCCAACCAGAAAAGGCCCACTTTACCTGAAAATAGTCCAAAGAAATAGTATTTCTTTGCTGCCCGCCAATCAGCCCATCTTCTCTCCATGCTAGTGTCTTTCCTGTAATACCATGGGCTCTTATCTTGTTAAGCAACCGCACGTGTGGCACCTTGTCAAAGGGCTTCTGGAAATCCAAATCAACTTCATCCACTCACTCTCCTTTGCCTGTCCAGCCTGTTATTTTCTCAAAGAATTCCACAGATTTGTCAAGCAAGATTTCCCCTTAAGGAAACCACACTGATTTTGGCTTACTTTTCCTGTGTCTTCAAGTATCCCAAAGCCTCATCCTTAATAATTGACTCCCAACATCTTTCCAATCACTGAAGTCAGACTAACTGGCCTATAATTTCCTTTCTTCTGCCTCCTTCCCTTCTTAAAGAGCTGAGTGACATTTAAAAATTTCCAGTCCTCTGGAACCTAGTGATTCTTGAAAGATCACTACTTATGTCTCCACAATTTCTTCAGCTACTTCTTTCAGAAACCTGGTGTGTAGTCCATCTGGTCCGGATGACTCATCTACCTTCAGACTTTTCAACTTCACAAGCAGCTTCTCCTTAGTAATAGAAATGACACTCACTTCTGCCCCCTGACACTCTCGCATCTCTGGCATGGTACCCTGAAACTTCATTCTTAATAATGGACTGACGCAAAACAGTTTTTCAGTTCGTCTGACATTTCTTTCCCTCCCCCTCCCATTACTGCCCCTCTAGTGTCATTTTCCAAGTTAGATTTACAAACCAATAATCATAGCATGACAACTTTCCAAATGGTGCCCGGTGCCTATTTCATATACCATTATCACTCCTGGTATTTGTTCTGCAGTTCTGCATTCAGTATTATCCACATAGATATGGCTTTTTTTCTGTACCTAGTTCATGAAATCGTCTGTATAAATATACGTCGTTTCAAACTAATAATGTGTCAAAGATCATTCTTATTACCTAAATTAGACCAGGTGAGCTGAGAACATTATTAATAAAATGAGTTATGATCAACTTTCTCAAATCTTTAAGGGAAATGTCAGAACAGGTGCCCTTTGGAGAGAAAAGTTTGAATTTTCAAATCCATTAGGCCTACAGATAATGAAGTGTTATACAAAGATCTTTAGAATCAAACAACATGAACAAAGTTTAGCTGAACGTTTTCAGGAAAACTAAATGATGATTCAGTACTTTTTCACAGATGAAATGTCCTAAGGCCAGGCCAATGTCATTTACTAATACCTTTGTTATCCAACTTATTCAGATTAAATTCTCTCACCCTACCTGAAATAAAATCACTAAAGATTTCTAGCTTACTTTGGTGCCTCAAAATTATTGATCTGACACTTTTGATTGGATTTGATATCCTTAGGAATGGATGATTTGGCCAACCTTGGTACTTGAAATGGAAAGCAGAGAAAGGGTGATGAGGGATTTGTCATTCTAAGTGTGTTGGAGCAACCTAGAGCCAGTGGGTGTTCTGTGAGAATGGACGGCTCCATGACTTCTGCTGGGTTAAATGCAAGGCACTACAGGTAGAGCCATTAATGGACTGAGACAGACTGATTAACCCGAACATTGCTTCCTTTTTTTTTACTCCAAGGAATCCCTGGTCTGCAGCAGTGCTCCAGTAAAGGTTATAGATACAACATACTTTTTCCAAATCATTAAGCAGTGACCAGATCATAATAAACTACTTTGCCAACCGTAAACAGATGCTGGCATTAAGATCACAAGAATAAAAGTCTCAAGAGCAAGTCCACAGGTCTTTGAAAATGGTGAGTATAAACATCAGATTCTGAGGTAAAGCAATGATACAGATTGCAGCCTAAAGGGTGAGCAACTTAAATTGGAGACCCTCAGCATCCCGCTCCAGAGTCACAGTCTGTTAACCCAAAATGCTGAATAGGTGACAAGGACTCCTCTCACCATGATAGCCCTAAGGATGGTTATGGCTTTTCCACCAATAAAAGGCAGGGAAGAGTAGCCAGAATGAAAAGAAATGCAAAATAAATTCTCTACTGTAAAGATCAAGCCATACTCAGGTTGGAGGAACAACACCTTATATTCCGTCTGGGTAGCCTCCAACCTGATGGCATGAACATCGACTTCTCTAACTTCTGCTAATGCCCCACCTCCCCCTCGTACCCCATCTGTTATTTATTTATATACATACATTCTTTCTCTCACTCTCCTTTTTCTCCCTCTGTCCCTCTGACTATACCCCTTGACCATCCTCTGGTTCCCCCCCACCTTGTCTTTCTTCCCGGATCTCCTGTCCCATGATCCTCTCGTATCCCCTTTGCCAATCACCTGTCCAGCTCTTGGCTCCATCCCTCTCCCTCCTGTCTTCTCCTATCATTTTGGATCCCCCCCTCCCCCTCCAACTTTCAAATCCCTTACTCACTCTTCCTTCAGTTAGTCCTGACGAAGGGTCTCGGCCTGAAACGTCGACTGCACCTCTTCCTAGAGATGCTGCCTGGCCTGCTGTGTTCACCGGCAACTTTGATGTGTGTTGCTTGAATTTCCAGCATCTGCAGAATTCCTGTTGTTTGCAAAATAAATTACTGGGTTGTTCAAGAAGAAGGTATATGTATTACTTGTGCGAGAGGTATCAAAGGTAAAGGGAAGAAGGTCAGAACAGGATACTAAAGATGGTGGACCATGTTCACATTGAATGGTGGAGTAGGGCTGAATTTCCAACTCCTACACACATATTTATTGCCATTGCGAGGAAATTTGCAGATACTGGAATTTCAAGCAACACATGTAAAAGTTGCTGGTGAACGCAATAGGCCAGGCAGCATCTCTAGGAAGAGGTACAGTTGACATTTCGGGCCGAGACCCTTCGTCAGGACTAACTGAAAGAAGAGCTAGTAAGAGATTTGAAAGTGGGAGGGGGAGGGGGAGATCCAAAATGATAGAAGAAGACAGGAGGGGGAGGGATGGAGCCAAGAGCTGGACAGGTGATTGGCAAAAGGGATATGAGAGGATCATGGGACAGGAGGCCTAGGGAGAAAGAAAGGGAGGGGGGGAAGCCCAGAGAATGGGCAAGGGGTATAGTGCGAGGGACAGAGGGAGAAAGAGAGAAAAAGAATGTGTGTATATAAAAAAATAAATAACGGATGGGGTACGAGGGGGACGTGGGGCATTGCTCTTCTTACAGCTTCTCCGGGAAAGTTTAACTACAGTCCTAGGCTCCCAGATCACAAGATGCCTTCTTTCCAGGATTTAGCTGAATGCTGGGATCATCATTATACTGGGCAAGGGTTCACTTGACCTCTTGCTCTGCCCATTTTCTATGAGTATGAGAAAAGCAATTATCTGGATTCACTTGCTAGAATATTCTCAATAATATTCTTGTTTAATCAGAACACTCCGTTACAGAATTTCACTGTCAGTCCACTGGCCAATTCATGTCAAGTAGCTCCTAAGCAACGAACTCTCTTAAAAGCCAATGTTAATGTTGAACCTAGGAAAATATAATGTATTTTCCAGGGGGCACCGGTGACCCCTGTTTTCATCGAGGGGGTCAGTGTGGACATGTTGGAGGATTACAAATACCTGGGGATACGAACTGACAATAAACTGGACTGGTCAAAGAACACTGAGGCTGTCTACAAGAAGGGTCAGAGCCGTCTCTATTTCCTGAGGAGACTGAGGTCCTTTAACATCTGCGAGACGATGCTGAGGATGTTCTACGAGTCTGTGGTGGCCAGTGCTATCATGTTTGCTGTTGTGTGCTGGGGCAGCAGGCTGAGGGTAGCAGACACCAACAGAATCAACAAATCTATTCGTAAGGCCAGTGATGTTGTGGGGATGGAACTGGACTCTCTCACGGTGGTGTCTGAAAAGAGGATGCTGTCTAAGTTGCATGCCATCTTGGTCAATGTCTCCCATCCACTACATAATGTACTGGGTGGGCACAGGAGTACATTCAGCCAGAGATTCATTCCTCCAAGATGCAGCACAGAGCATCATAGGAAGTCATTCCTGCCTGTGGCCATCAAACTTTACAACTCCTCCCTTGGAGGGTCAGACACCCTTTGCCGATAGGCTGGTCCTGGACTTATTTCATAATTTACTGGCATAACTTACATATTACTATTTAACTATTTATGGTTCTATTACTATTTCTATTACTATTTATTATTTATGGTGCATCTGTAACAAAAACCAATTTCCCCCTGGGATCAATAAAGTATGACTATGACTATGACTATGACTATGACTATTCAGAGATGCAGCATGGTAAGAAGTCCTTCCGGCCCAGTGAGCCTATGCCACCCAATTACACCCACGTGATGAATCAACCTACTAACCCGCAAGCCTTTGGAAGGCGGAAGGAAACCACAGCACCCAGGGGAAACCCACGCTCTCATGGGGAGAGCATACAAACTTCTGACAGAGTTCAAAGACGAGAAACGAAAACGATACCAGGAGCAACTTCTTGATAAAACTGAAGTTCACATTAGTAATCTTGAACATTGAATTTAGAAATGAAAGTTATAGAAGGTCTGAAAATCTGAAATGATTGTCTGAAGAACATGCATGAGGTGATGTCTATTGAAGAAGTAGAACCAGGAAGCTGTTGAATACCAGCAGAAAATTGATGAAATTTTAGCTGGTGGTTTGTCTCAAGAGGACGAGGATGCGATTCTGGCAGAGTTAGATGCCATAACTCAGGAAGAAATTGAACATCCAGAAGTTCCCACAGAAGTACTACCAAATAGTCCTGCCAGCGAGAAAAGCAAAGAGCCAGCTAAAAATCTGCAGAACCAAGTGATGGTGGCAGCTTCATAAATGAAATTTGTACTCCACAGTGATGTACATCTTCAATGTATTTTCTAGAGTTGATCATGGTTCACAACCCCTTTTCGAGGGCTGGAAAGTTCAGACTCTACACACTTGTCAGAAGAACCTTTTATTATTTTCGTGGAATTATTATTTTTTAAATGCAGGCTCCATGTTGACTTCCTCTTACATTTGTATTTAAAAAGAAAATTCCAGAAGTGAGCAGTGCTTCAGAATCGTAAAGAATCAGAATCGATTATCAGCCTTCCTAAACGGGATCTTTTGGTAGTCAAAGTCGGCATGTAATTACCTGCTATCTGCTCAAGCCTAATTGGAGAGGTATGACTAAAGTTCTGCACTGATACGAAACCTGCAGATGCTGGAAATCCAAGCAACACTCACAAAATGCTGGAGGAACTCAGCAGGGCAGGCAGCATCAAGAGTAAACAGTTGACGTTTCGGGCTGAGAACCTTAATCAAGTCTGGAAAAAAGATGAGAAGGTAGAGGAAGAAGGTGGGAGGAAGTCAACGTGGAAGGTGATAGGTGAAAGCGGGAGAGGGCTGGGGTGTCTGCTAGAACACGCAGGATCTCCTGGTCACCACCATTTCTACTTCCCATTCCCATTCCAACATGTCAGTCCATGGGCTCCTCACTGCCGCAAAGAGGCCATTCTCAGTTTAGAGGAGCAATACCTTGTATTCCATCTGGAAAGACCCCAGTCTATGGCATGAAGATCAACTTCTTGAACTTCCAGTAATTGCCCCCCTTCACCATCCCCTGTCTTCTCAGTTCCCTCTTTCATCTCATCTCCTTACCTGCCCATCATCTCCCTCTGTTGCTCTTCCCCCTTCCATGGTTTTCAACACTCTCCTATCAGATTCTCCCTTCTCCAGCTCTTTATCACTTTCACCAATCAACTTACTGGCTCTATACTTCACTCCTCCCCCCCTCCCCATTTCACCTATCACCTACCACCTTGTACTTCTTCCTCCCCTCCCCCCACCTTCTTGCTCTAACTTCTCATCTCTTTTCTTCAAGTCCTGATTAAGGGTCTCAGCCCGAAACGTTGACTGTTTACTCTTTTCCTAGATGCTGCCTGGCCTGTTGAGTCCCTGTGTGTTTTCTTTACAGAGTTCACTAACTCTGAGAGTGATGGTTATTCTTACAGAATGTAACAGTTCATCACAACATCTGAGTGAGGAACTTTACAAATGGTATAGAGATGGCAGCCATAGATGAGCAGGCTTTTCAGTTTGTCATGAGCCCAGATATCCCACCTCTCCTGGAAGTTCCGGGAGTCTCCCGCATGTCGATAGTGGCTCCCTGACACCCGGAAATTATATACAATATCCTGGAAATAGATTTTTTTGAGAAAGAGAGGGAGAGGGAGAGCAAGCATCCTGATTGGTCTCTCTTCATGCTAAGAGTAGTCCCGAACCACCGGTCCGCGAGGAAACAATATGATTTGGCGATATGAGTCAGTGATACCTTTCCTCATTCCCTGTCACGGGCACTGTTGAGCTTGGGACGCATGCGAGGTCATTACCCGTGCATCATCCATGTCAGTGCGGGAAGAAGATCAACTCCTCGAGCTTGCAAATGACGACGGGCTGACAAGTATGTTTGACATAACATTTCTGCTGGCATTCTGGATCAAAGTCAAGGCTAAATATTCTGAGATAGCCATGTAAGCACTGAAAACGTTGCTTCCATTTCCAACATCATATCGCTGCGAAGCGGAGTTTTCTGCAATGAATGCAACGAAAACTAAATTGCGGAATAGACTGAACATAAGGAATCCCCTTCGTGTATCGCTGTCTCCCATCGCCCCTCGATGGGACTGTCTTGTTGCAGGGAAACAAGCCCAGGGCTCCCACTGATTCAGCGATATTGGTGTGTTGCAATGATTTTATATGTTCATACGGGGAAAATATGCGCTGTGTGTTTAATATTCAAACGTTACTTAAAATGTTATGATGCTATTGACTAATAATTGACCTATCACCTATATTCCGGTCATGATTATCACTCCCCCACCCCGTCCCCGGTCAGCCGGTCCGCAAGAATGTTGTCAATATTAAACCAGTCTGCGGTGCAAAAATTGTTGGGGACCCCTGCTAAGTAGACCTATCAGTTTTCTCTGTGGGCGGGCTTTACAGTCGACCTCAAAAATAATGACGGTGCTGCTCGCTGCACTGTTTGCAACAGTGACTTTTCTATTGCCCATGGTGGGTTAAAATGTAAAAGACATGTTGAGGTGAGTTTAACAGGTGTCATTTGTTCATTAGCATAGCCAACGTTATTTAAACTAGCTGGCCAGCTGCTAAGGAGCTACGCTACTGATGTCCTACATGATGAGGCCAAACTCCCTGTAGACTTGCTTAAAGTTGTAATAGAATAAACATGATAATATAAGTACATGTTTTAATGTCACATTTTCTGCATGTACCCAACTTAACAGATTAGACAAAATCACTAAACAAAGTATTACATGCACCCTTGGAGGTCGACGGGGGGTGGAAGGGGGAGAGGAATATGGGGTTGCGGAGGGGTGGGGGTGCTACCTGCTTGAAATGGTGGTGATACCTCCCTGAAATGAGTTTTTGCAGGATGGGATGTCTGTGAGCCTTTGTCTAAACAGATATGAGCTATCATATCAGACAGACTATGTGAAACCTCACCACATTTCTTCATAGAAACATAGTGTAAATGTTTTGTGTCCTGTCCAATCAAAAGCAAATCTAATTAGTTTAATTTTTATCTGGTTCTCCAGAATGTACATTTCCATTTTATGACATTGTTTTAAATATCTTATAACACTAATTTAAGATTAAGAACATTTTCAAATCAGTACTTTACAAGGTCTTCTTATTTTAACTGTGGAATTACATCGGCTTTAGAAATGTTAATTTCTTTACATGACTCAGAAAAACAGAATAATTTAAGTCTGAACAGTCCCCGTCCTTGACCGACTGCTTGTGGATTCAGGCAGGCCATGGGGTCAAGGCAGATTGTTTAGCCCTGGCTTCTGCAGTGAATTTAAGTTAGAAATGTTGGTGAGGCATCCTGAATAGAAGTGGATGTACTGGTTAGGATCAATAGCTCTTATGACTGGTATGTAGATTGCTACACAGAGGAGGCTGTTTCTGTGAACATGGCTCAGTCGACCTTCTTTCCCCAGTTCATCTCTTGCTTTCTAACCATTTTCCTTAATCTACTACACCACTAGACGCTGATCTAAACTCTGATGGAGTCCCAAATAGTATCTTTTTCACGCCCATTTGTTGCATCACCCCCAACCCCCGCCCCAGTACACGTTTCCACTCTTTCTACTTCTAAGCTTTTTGTTTAATGATCTTTACATTCTCTCCATTCTTCTTCATTTTTAGTTTCTTCTACTGATGTAACAAAACAAAATAAAAACTGCCTTGGCTTTTCTACACCACAAGTGGAAATACCGGAACATCTCCAATATTTGAAAAGGTATGAAGAAAGGGCTTGTCCCAGCACAGTAAGTTATTTGTTTGCCTATCTCAGACTGAGTTGTATATATATAAATTTCACTTTACACTTATGACTGTGAGGCTAAACACAGCTCCAATGCCATTTTCATGTTTGCTGACGACAACACTGTTGTTGGCCAAATCAAAGGTGGTGACAAATCAGCACATAGGAGGGAGATTGAAAACCTGAAGAGTCGTACCACGACAACAATAACCACCACATAGTCACTGTCAGCAAGACCAAGGAGCTGATTATTGACTTCAGGAGGAGGAAAACGGTGGTCCATGAGCCAGTCCTCATCGAAGGATCAGAGGTAGAGAGAGTCAGCAACTTTAAATTCCTCAGTGTTATTATTTTGGAGGACCTCTCCCGGGCCCAGCACGAAAGTGCAATTACGAAGGAAGTTCGCAGCACCACAACTTCCAGAATCAGAATCAGGTTTCTTCAAAAGTTTACAAAGATTCGGCAAGACACTTAAAACTTAGACAAACTTCTGTAGATGTGTAGTGGAGAGAATATTGACTGTCTGCATCACAGTCTAGTATGGAAACACTGATGTCCTTGAAAGAAAAATCCTACAAAAAGTAGTGGATACAGCCCACTACATCACAAGTAAAGCCCTTTCCACCATTGACCACATCTACATGAAACATTGTCACTGGAAAGCAGTATCCAACATCAGGGACTCTCATCAGCCAGGCCAGTTCTCACCGCTGCCATCAGGAAGAAGGTACAGGAGTCTCAGGACTAACACCACCAGGTTCAGGAATTATTATCCCTCAAACATCGGGTTCTTAAACCAAAGGGAATAACTTCATTCAACTTCACTTCATTATTGAAATGTTCCCACAACCTATGGACTCACTTTCAAGGACTCTTCATCTCATGCTCGATATTTATTGCATTCTTATTTATTATTATTTCTTTACTTATGTATTTGCACAGTTTGTGTCTTTTGCAGAGAGGTTGAACATCCAGGTTGGTTTGGTCTTCCATTGATTCTATTATGATTATTATTCTATTATGGATTTATTGAGTATGCCCCCCCCCGCAAGAAAATGAATCTCAGGGCTGTACATGTACTTTGATAATAAATTTACTTTGAACTTTTAACTTTGAACACTATATATGTATACACACACACACACACACACACACACACAGTATATATGTTTTTGTAATTCATACTGCACTGTATTGTTGCTGCAAAAAAAGATTTCACAACATATGTCAGTGAAAATGAAAATAATTCTGATTCATTAAAACCCTGTCACTCTTTCTTAATGCTATAGTCTGTCCCCTCATCTCTGTTCTCTGCCATTGTAAGGTAATTGCAGAACCAATGGGTTCCACATTGTTAAGTAAACAGCCTAACCTCTCAAGCCCCAATAAAGCTAAGTTCTACAAAATCATTTTTTACTTAAAGAACACTGCGAGGAGGAGTAAAATCCTCATCTGTTATAAACAAATACAAGGTTAATCATTATACAACCACTATTGCAGGGTTCTAGCTTGAGTATTGATGTAACCAGCTCAAAGTCCAAGGGCAGTTTTTTAGCATATTAACTGCAATGGCCTATCAGCATACTCTGCAACAGGCCTTCTAAACATATCCAACATACATGAAGATTGATTTCAAGCAATTATGTGCCTGTTCCACCTCTTACACCTAGTCCTCGCAAAATGAATACATGTTGAAAACTTGTAGTCCAAGGTGCTGAAGAAAAATATATAGTCTAAGCAATCAATAGACATTTTCAGTAATCACTAGTTAGGAGAAAGCCCAGGGCATTAAATCCTGGAGAGATTAGGGACAAGCTGTCTCATTTTTGAATCTGGCAAAGCTTGTGGTGGGACTACCACAATGGTTTGAACTAAGAGCAAAAACATTGGTGCGAGTTATGTTGGTGTGGGGAGACAGATAAAGTTTTCTGTAAATAACTTGGCTTGCATTTGTTCTACAGTACAGACTCCAGATAAATCCTATTGCATTTCTTGGAAGCTACAAGAATGCCATCAATCTTATGGTTAGCTGTGGTGCAGATCCTGTAGGGAATTATTCATAGTTCTTTTAGTTGGAACATTTATTGTTCGGCAATAATTGCCCTGGAAAAGGTGGTGGGTGAGCCATCATCTTAAATCACTACAGCCCTTCTGGTAGGGGGAATTCTATAATGCTGTTGGGTTAGGAGTTCCAGGATTTAGATAAAGTGATGATGAATGAAGGCTGATACACTTCCAAATGAACCAGTCTGCAATGATCCTCACAGTTGATCCTGAAGAATTAGTGCATAGACTAATATTTGAAATAAATTTTAAAGAATAAACAGAATTGAAATATAAGTGGGAAAGGAGCTTAAGAATTCATTGTTGCTAAAGCTACTTTAACTTCTGACTGTATTAGCAGTGGTCAAAGTGCCCGTCGCCGGTCCCCTAGGCCTGAGTCGCGTAGTCGTAGCAAAGCAGAGATCCAGTCTTCAATATGCAAAATGAATTGCTTTATGGCTATACAATATTAATATTTGCTGATTTACCTTGCAATTTGTTTCATTCAATGATTAAAATTGCTCTTGATTATTGCAGCCTCTATTAGTTCTGATTTATGCTTTCTCCTACAATGTAGCTACTCTGGAAAATCTCTTAATGACATTTGTCAGCTTTTTATACTCGCTCATTAATAGCATCAACTTATTTATATAATTCATCTGTAGCACAGTACCCTTTGAAGGGTGACCTCACTCAAGCCTATCAAATATTGAAAGGCCTCAACAGAGTGGAAGTGAAGAGGATGTTTCCTATGGTGGGAGAGGCTAAGACCCAAGGAAACAGCCTCTGAATAGAGGAGTGTCCTTTTAGAACGGAGATGAGGAGGAATTTCTTTAGCCAGAGAGGGGCTGAGAGGGAAAAATGGACCAGACACGATGAAATGGTGGAGCAGATTTGATGGGCCCAATGGCCTAATCCTGCTCCTACATCTTAAGGTATTATGTTCTTTGCCAAGATCTCCAAATGGCAGAAACAGCCAATGTGAAAACCTATCTAAGATAAAACCAGATTGTATGCCTCCTCTACTGTAAAGATGAAGCCACACTCAGGTTGGAGGAACAACACCTTATATTCCGTCTGGATAGCATCCAACCTGATGGCATAAACATTGACTTCTCTAACTTCCGCTAATGCCCCACCTCCCCCCCCGTACCCCATCCATTATTTATTTATATACATACATTCTTTCTCTCTCTCCCCTTTTTCTCCCTCTGTTCCTCTCACTATACCCCTTGCCCAACCTCTGGGTTTTCCCCCCCTCCCCCTTTTCTTTCTCCCTGGGCCTCCTGTCCCATGATCCTCTCATATCCCTTTCGCCAATCAGCTGTCCAGTTCTTGGCTCTATCCCTCCCCCTCCTGTCTTCTATCATTTTGGATCTCCCCCTCCCCCTCCCCCTCCCACTTTCAAATCTCTTACTAGCTCTTCTTTCAGTTAGTCCTGACGAAGGGTCTCGGCCCAAAACGTCGACTGTACCTCTTCCTAGAGATGCTGCCTGACCTGCTGCGTTCACCAGCAACTTTGATGTGTGTTGCTTGTATGAAGCTCTGTGACACAGTCGATGATGAGTTGGTGTTAGATAGTGTGAAGGTGCTTTTACAATCTCCTGTTAATGTTCAATTACTGCTCAGGGTCACACTTTGTACTAAGTAATCCATTGTCCAGGAGGCCCTCAACATTGACCTCAGATTCCATGAGGTATCATTGTGTTGAATGAAATATATAAAAAAGAAACTTCTAGTTAGCACCAACCATCCACTGATGAATCATCCATGTTTAATATCATTTGGAAAGTAACAAGGGTGCAGAGCAGAATGCCCATCACCATGATTGGTTTGATAACATCAGTGCTGAAGGACTAATGCAAATCTCTTGCTGTGTTCAACATATGCCTTGGTATGCCCCCCTGCTTTTGCCACTATCATTAGGTCAACAGTGTAAATGAAACTGTGTGCTTGTATAGAATTTAGGTAATATATACCATTAAGGTACTAATACCTTTAAAACATTTAAGAAATACCAACCCCTACCTTCTCTGCAACTCAGGACTGCTGCAGTTATAATTTGGTCGTGGTTTAGGAAAGGGGTGACAGTTGGGTTAACAAGCACAGAGCGGACTTCAGCTGCAGTGGTTCAGCAGTGATTGCAGTAGTGTTGATTGTATACGATCATACATATGATTTGTGCTTTCAGGTGAAGAAATATAGGGAATAAAGAATTGGATCAGTCATGCAGAATTCTAGCCTTTGATCTATTCCAGTAGCTATAATGTTTAAGGCTGGCTCATTGATTTTTGATAACAATAACCTCCAAGGTAACCATGATGGTGCCATTGGTATCCTGGGGAGCTCATAAGAGTCTTTCTTCATTGTTGTATGATGCAAGTGTTACCTACCACTTGAAAGCACAAGCCTGGATTGCTCTAGGTCTTATTTCATTTGAGCACAGAATGCTTTGTTAATCGAGGTAGTACAAATCACTGAAGCCATCAGGGAGCTTGGCCAGTTTTTGTAATGGTGGGTAGGCACTCACCGCATGCAATTGAGCCTAGGAGTCGCATACAGTGGCATCCAACTGCAGGTGAAAAGGAATATCCTTATGTATTAACAGCAGCAGCTGGGATAATTTGCCCTTGATGTTCTAGAACTGCTGGAATCTGTACCTTTCTGCAGGAACCAATTTTAAATCGGTGAGAGGTTCACTATCACTATACTTCTTTCCTCATTTCAATGACAATCATGATGCTTATCATTGGCAATGTTACAGCATCCAATTCGTAATCAGCAGCAACAAATGAAAAACCCTAATCAATGTAAGAGGTATATAGTCACTTATCAAATTGACGAGTCCCTTTATCTTTTTAAACTCCAATAACATTGTTTAAGCTCCTCATGCTTCCATACGTTGTCTTCTTTTCCATCTATTTTATGTTCTATGAATGTCATATGATTTAGACTGGCAGTCCTAACATCAGCTTTAAGCGCATAACACACTGACATAAAAATGTGCTAAAGGTCCATCGAAGGAGTATGTGGAAATAGCACAGCAGAGACTTGTGGCAAAACAAAGCCGCTCTCTAACATAATGAGGAGAAACATATCTGCCCTATTCATTTCTGATTATCACACACCATCAGCTAATATTTAACAACCCCATTTTGTCATATTGAGAGATGGAATCAAAATCATACTGTTCTGGTTTGTCTAATCATCCAGGGAACTGAATGATATTTGCAATAAACAGTGAAGCTAGTCATTAATTATGAAGCTGTGCATAGTCTCTGAGTAAAGACCAATCCACAGCATTTGACAAATATTGAAATCCTCAATACAAAGGATTTAAGTGATGGTTACAGTAACACTGGAATCAGTGTTAGCTCCTGGGTTGTGCTTGATTGGACTGTGTAAAGCCAAGTTTGCTTCTGAATTAAAACTCCTGTTTTGCTGGATGGAGTGGTACATCTGAGTTATACATGACCTGGTAACACCTCACACAGTACTGCATTATGTTGAAGTGAAGTTACTGTTCTTTCTAAATCAAGAACAAAATCTCAAAGAAAATCAAGGAAGCAGCACTGAAAGGGTTAATGTCAAGACGACAGATCCCAGTCAGGGAGTTTTCAGAACCATATCTAGACACACCAGCTCCGGATGATGTTGAGTTTTCAGTTCTGATTTTTGTTGAATGAGCCCCAGTAAGAGCCCTTGTGTGGGAGTGATGGTAGAATCAGTAAAATTGAGTAGATAGTCTCCCTGTACAGTTTAAATTGGATATCTCCACAGCTCTGTATGGTCCTGTCTTGCACCTGCACAAGTTGAATCTGTGTAAATTCTCCATTCCTTCTGCTTAGGACAGCCTGGACTTGCAAAAACACCAATTTTGAATTTAACATTATATATTATATTGAGCCAATCTTGGCTGTTCCATAATTTACTTGGCATAGCTGTACTACAGACCTCTTCTCCGTGGATTGTCACCTTGTCATGGTGGAGAAGCTTGTGTGATCCTGTGATCCTGAGAGCAACGCCATCTGGAACTATGCTCCTGGTGGGGTCACCCATGGCAGTAAGGTCGAGGGTGAGGTCCCTGACAAAGAACAATCCAACCAAGACTTCAACAGTGGACCAGGCGGACGAGGTTACTTCAAACTCAATGGCAGTGAAGGCAGATGAAGGCTGCAACAAATCCAGCAGCTCCAATCGTCATGGTTTCCATGCCATTGGAATCAGTTGGTTGATTTGTGAAGTATCGTGTGCTTCTTGGAGTGCAACATCAAGTACACGTTAAACAAATACACGCACAGGCGTCTTCCCTCTGTGGGCCACTTCTTCTTCAGAATGAAAACCATCATCCTCAACCTCGAGGGATAGCCACGACGACAACGACTACAGACCTTCACCAGAGGTCCCTGGACCTTTGACAGAAGAGTCTGATTTAATAATATATTTTCTGCCATAAAATTCCAAGATAATCACAGTCAAAGGATTGCTCCTGTTCGATATCTAGACACGGAAGATACAGGCACAGATCAACAAGAATGAGTTACACTACTGGCAATAGTTTTTGTTGAGTTGGAAATTTCAGACAGGGTGCTAGCAGAATATTCATGTTGTGTCTTGAATAAGTCCACAAATTGAAGTGAATAAAGTAACTACGATCTCTTTTGCACACAGGATTTTGAGAGATAACTGTTGATTGAGACAACAAGATAAATCTGCACTCCTCTCTGAAGAACATCACAGGAAGTTTTCCATCCAGTTAAAGGAGCAGATAAATCAGCAGTTTAATATCTTATCTCAAATGCAGCTATTCTGACAATCAGCACTCCTTTGGGTCTGCACTGAAGTGACAGTCTAGATTATATGGGGCAGTCCTGGAATAGAGTTCCGATCCACAGCCTGGGTCATAGAGGGAGCGCTATCACGCAGCCCATGAAAAACATTAAAAAACAAAGTATGCATACTTGTCACGCTAACTCATTTGGAAAGATCAATCATTATCTATCCATATTACTTAGATTTTCAGAAGGCCTTTGACAAGGTGCTGCACATGAGGTGGCTACACAAGATAAGAGCCATGGTATTATTCCAGGAAAGATAATAGCATGGATAGAAGATTGACTGACTGGCAGCAGGCAAACAGCGGGAATAAAGAGATCTGTTTCTGGATGGCTTCCAGTGACTTGTGGTATTCCACAAAGGTCAATGTTGGGACCGCTTATTTGTCAATGATTTGGGTGACAGAATTGATGGCTTTGTGGCCAGGTGAGTGGGTGATACACAGATAGGTAGAGGGGCAGGTAATGTTGAGGAAATAAGGAGTCTTTGGAAGGACTTGGACAGATTAGGAGAATGGGCAAGGATGTGGCAGATGGAATACAGTTGTTGCAGAACAGGTTGGCAATGCTAATTCTCCCACTAACCTTGCCCCTTTGTCCGGTTAATCACTCCTCCTCATTCTGTTCCTGGTCTGGTTTCCCTGTAGTTCACAAACTTTGCCCTCCCATTCTGCAGTTCTTGGAAGATCACCATTTACACACCCCAACAGTAAAACAATCACTAGCTTGGATGATCCAAACAACCCCTTCAGTTGATGTGCTCTACTGGCTTATCACTCATAAAAATGGGGATTCTAGGCCCAGGATTCCAAACTGTTTTATTTATTTTCACTCACACTGTTATATCGGTTTGTAGACAGCAGAACGGCCCCAAAAGACCCTAGGGACAGTTTAGGGCATCATAAAATAATGCCTGGGTTAGTGGGAGCAGGCACACCACACCCTACACAGACAACACCACTGGTGGGGAGGCATTATTCTTTTACAATCATCTGAGCATGTGGACACTGATCTATGGGTTTAACCATGGACTTGTTGCGGAATAAAACTGTAGGATGTTAGAATCCCTGTTTAAAATGTTCCAATTCTGCACCTGAAATAATTATTATGGTCTGGTCATATGATTACCATCCAACCCGACCAACAGAATTTCCTGTTCCTTGTAGG
Source organism: Mobula birostris (assembly GCF_030028105.1). NCBI lineage: Eukaryota > Metazoa > Chordata > Chondrichthyes > Myliobatiformes > Myliobatidae > Mobula > Mobula birostris. The sequence continues at coordinate 63,967,890 of NC_092380.1, read as the reverse complement.
CCAGGTGGAGGCAGATTTAAACCCTCAGCATGGCTTTGCTAGAGAGGAGTAAAGGTTGGATTTGACAGTTGTTGAAGAGTTATATTGGAAAGTTAAAAGATAAAGTGTGTCTAGGAGAAAGCCTCTGGATATTGGTAAATTTATGTATATACATGTTTGTTTCCATTTGTCTATTTGTAAATACTTTTTCTCTTCACAACTTTTGGGCCACTTATGCACTTGTTTTTCATCTAGCACTAAATAAAACCCCTTGCACGAACGAGCTGTTATGGTTTACCATCTGTTTTTTCCCAACTGGTGACCCTTGTGATAGTGAGATGTGACAGATGGTGGCAGCGGTGGGAGTGGAAGCTAAAAAGGGGTGAGGATGTCAAAAAGAGCTGGTCTGCACTCACGGAAGACCAGAGTTAAGCCAGATGCTCCGGGGACGGAGTCTCATGAGAACACACAGTGGGACATGATGGGGTCTGAAAAAGAGTACGTGGCCCAAGGTGCATGGCCCAAGACACATTGGGGTCCTTCTAAGGAGCCGGGGAAGTCTGTGGTTATGTCGGAACTGGCAGCTCTTCTTGGCAGTTCATTGCCATGCAGCAGGCCTGGGAAGAAATATTTCTGCAGGAGTTCTGAGAGCTACGAACCAGCCTGAGCAGAGCTCCACCACCAGACAAGTGTTGACCCGGGAGCACCCACCACATCAGGGATTCCAAGGTTCATAGCGTCTCCAGTCCCTTCGGAGAGCAGAAGCCCAAGAATGCTGCTTCCACCACCAGCTTCCCGGCGCTCTCTGTTATCTGGGCCTTTGGGTATGCAAGACCGGCCCTCACAGCTACCACAGGTACCTTCCCAGCAACCGGTGCCTTCACCCTCTCCTGCACTTGAGCCAAGCCTTTGCTTACTGGCCAGAACCCAAGAGGGAGAGGATATCGAGAATTATCTCCTGCGAACGGCTGGCCGAGACTTGGGGGTGGCCCCTGGAGGAGTGGGCATGTTGACTCATCCCTCTCCTGACTGCTAGAACGTTGGAAGCCATGGATGAGAAAAAGTCCAACTGTTACCCTGAGCCGAAGGAGGCAAAATTCAACATAACACCAGAGATCTATCAACTGAGGTTCCAGAGTAGGTCTGTGCCAGCTGGAGGGTCTCCAACAGAGGCCTACCACCACCCGAAAGGACTCTACCAGCACTGGATAAGGCCAGAGGTCCATGGCAAGGAAGAGATCGGGGAATTCATCATCCTCGAGCAGCTGCTGTAGGTCTTGCTGCGGAGTGTTCGTACCTGGGTCCAAGAACACGAGCCCTCCAATGGACTGGTTGTGGTGCAGCTGGCCCAGCGGTACACCAACGCCCAGAGAGGAGAACCCCTATCATCTCCTGCTCAGTCACCGGAGTGGCAAACACTTGCAGGTAACTCTGGTCCACAAATCAGAGACACCGAAGACAATGTAAAACCTAGAGCTCCCCTAACTTGCTATTACTGTCAACAAGCTGGTCACAAACCTTCTGTTTGTCCTCTTTTTTTAAAAAAAACCCTAAACTGTCCAGCTATTATGTCCTTAGGAAGGGGATGACTCATTGCTAGAGGCAGGGGTGGCTGTTAACCTTGCAAGGGGCGAGAACCAGGTAAAATGTTCTGCTGAAATACCAGTCTTGGTGAATGGGCAGATGTTGCATGCTCTCTTGGATACAGGAAGTACGGATACCTGGGTCAGAACAGAATTTGTACCACCTAATCTTGTTGATTTCTGCAAACATACTATGAGTTAATGTGTACATGGGGATATTAAAAGGTACCCTACCGCTGATGTTACTCTTGGGGTGTCGGACAATGTATACCTACTGTGGGTGGGCATGGTTGATGACCTGCCAAAAGATGTGGTCATTGGTAGAGATTTACTGGCCTTAGTAAATTTACTCGGTAATGTTGACTCCGCTGCAATCTTGTTTTGCCCTGTGTTGACACAGTCCCAAACCAAAGCTGGGGTGAAGCCACTGCCAAAAATGTCTGATAACCTATTTGAGGGGGTAAGAAAGGCCCACTTAAATCATGTCAGAAGCTGCACCTGGAGAAAGCATTAGGTACACCTGACCACCCACCGAACACCACAAACCTTACACAGATCAGTGGCAGGTTCCCACAGATCAACGACAGGTCCCCACAAACCTAGCTGCCCTTCAGCGAGGAGGTCATTCTCTGGCTCCTCTGTATTCTCAGGTGAAGGGGGAGGATGACAAGGCTCCTACAGCTGTAAAAATAGTTACATGCTGGAAAATTATATTTTATATCTGGCAAGTAGTCCTGACAACCGATTGGTAACACCTATCTGATGCAGGCCCCTCATTTTACATCTTGCTCACACCATCCCCTGGTCCAGCCATTTGGGTCAGCAGAAAACCTACCCAATAGTAAGCTACAGCTTCTATTGGCCATCAGTGTATGCTGATGTCAAGCAGTATTGTACTTCCTGCCCTGAGTGCCAAAAGACCCACCACATCCAACACACTGACAGAGCCTCTCTGCAGCCTTTGTCCATTATAACCACGTCATTCGAAAGTATTGCTACGGACATTGTAGGACCTCTAGAGAAAAGCAGCTCTGGTTTCTGTTACATTTGTGACTATTCTACCCAGTTCCCTGAGGCCTTCCCTCTGCATTCCATCACCAACTCTAAAATCATTGCTGCCGTAGTACAACTCTTCTCCCGTGTGGATTTCCCTGAAGAAATTTTAACTGACCAGGGCACCAATTTCACCTCATGTCTTGTGTCTCAATTACATCATCAGCTGGTATTTCAAGTATCTGCACCACACCCTACCACCCTCAACTGACAGCCTTGTCGAAAGGTTTAATCAGACCCCCAAGAGCACGCTGAGGATGTTTGTGTCTGACACAGGGAGAGACTGGGAGAAGTAGCTGTCCTTCCTCCTTTTAGCATATTGGGAGGTTCCCCAGGCATCGACCAGCTTCTCCCCGTTTGAGCTCCTGTTGTTCAGGGACCCCTCGATTTTCTCCACCTCCAGTGGGAGGACAAGTGCCAAGACAGCAGGGGTGAGGGCATTGTCTCCCAAGTCTAACAAATGAGGGATCACCTGGAGGCCTACAGAGAGGAGGCTCGCTACAATCTGGAGCCGGACCAGCAGAACCAGAAGAGTTGGTATGACCGTAAGGTGAGTTCACCACTGGTCACAAGGTCCTTCTATTACTTCCCACTTCCACCAACAAGCTCTTGGCCAGGTGACAGGGGCCTCTTAAGTCCAAAGGAAGCAAGGTCCAGTCACCAATGAAGTGCTCCATCCAGAGAAAGGAAAGGCTTCTCAGATATGTCATGTCAACCTGCTGAGGGAGTGGAAGGAAGGAGAGGGTCGGAAGCTTTCCTGGGTGGTCCAACAGGTGGAGGAAGACGGGGGACAGATGACAAAAGACCTGCAGACTTGGAGTGCTTCTCCAAAGCCCAATCTGGGCCATCTGACCCTTCAACAACAGGAGGGGCTGAACCACGTCTTCCAGCAATACCCCTCTCTCGTCCAGTCTCGCCCTGTCCGAACAACAGTGGCAGCGTAAACCATTCGCTTGAGGGACAACACTTCCTTCCGGCAGTGACCTTATCGAGTCCCAGAAAGGTTGGTGGAACGCCTCAAGGCTGAGATCCGCACCATGTTGGACCTGGGAGTGATCGAGCCCTCTGAGAGTGAATGTATAGCCCTGGGGTCAGTGTGCCTACACCTGATGGGACCCTGAGGGTTTGCATTGACTTCTGAAAAACCAACACCGTCTCCCAGTTCAGTGCCTACCCCATGTCACAGATTGATGAGCTGCTGGAAAGGTTGGGCCATGCCAAGTTTATAACCATCCTCGACCTTTGCAAGAGTTATTGACAGATTCTGCTGGTAAAGGATTCTGGTGAGTGCACTGTTTTCAGCCCTCCCCTTGGCTTCTTTCATTTCACTGTCATGTCGTTCAGGTGGCATGGGGCCCCAGGGACCTTCCAATGGCTGACTGACCACGTGTGATGCGAGCGAGAAGCATTGTATAGCCTACCTGGATGATGTAGTCATCCTCAGTACCAGCTGGGAGGACCACCTGGAGGATGTCCTGAAGGAACCTGCAGCCGCTGGCTCGATGCTGAACATCCAGAAGTGCGAGTGGGCCCACGCTGAGACACAGTGCCTGGGCTACCAGCTAAGGCGAGGATTAGTTCAGCCACTGGTCGACAAGGTCAAGGCCATCGGAAATAGTCCTGGGCCCTGCACAAAGAAACAGGTCTGGTCCTTCCTGGGCTTAATGGGGTGTTCTCGCCGTTTTATCCCTCAGTTTGCCACCTTGGCAGTCCCACTAATAGAACTGACTCTGAAGTCCACAAAGAATCCAGTCTGGTGAAGGTAGTTTTTGTAACTCTGAAGGAGGCCTTGTGTTCTTGACTGGTCCTCATCAGCCCAGACTTCACCAAGCCATTCACCATCAAAGTCAATGCCTCAGCAGTGGGGATTGGAGAAGTCCTGGCCCAGGGGAAAGATGGAAAACAACCTTAGTCGTAAGTTGCTACCACAGAGACAATGTATTCTACTGTTGAGAAGGAAGCTCTTGCCATAAAATGGGCTTTGTAGAGCCTCCGGTATTGCCTGCTAGGCAGAGAATTTGTTCTGGAGATGAACCACAAAGCACTCGCCTGGATCCACTCCATGAAAGACCAAATACTCGCATCTTGAGATGGAAGCTGGCTCTACAAGTGTTCCATTTCAACATCTGTCATAAGGCAGGACAGTACATCCTCTCCCAATCGCCCACCTTGTGTAATCCAGAGGAGGTGGGGGGGGGGGTGGTGCGGGTAACGTGACAGAAGAGGTTGCCGATGCTAATTCTCCCGATTGTAAAACAATTGCGAGCTCGGTTGACCAAAACAATCCCTTCGGTTAACATGCCCTACTGGTTTATAACTCATAAAAATAAGGCTTCTAGACACAGGCTTTCATCTATTTTCACTCACACCATTACATCAGTTTGTAGACAGCAGAATGGCCCCCAAGGACCCATTGGACAGTTTGGGGCGTCCTAAAATAATGCCTGGGTTAGTGTGAGCAGGCGCACTATACCCTACACAAGCAACAACACTGGTGGGGAGACATTATTCTTTTATATTCACCTGAGCATGGGGACACTGATCTATGGGTTTAACTAAGGCGTTTGTTGTGGAATAAAACTGTAGGATGTTAGAATTTCTGATTAAAATGTTCCAATTCTGCATTTGAAATACTTATTATGGTCTGGTCATATGATTACCATCCACTCCTGACCAACAGCAGAACTTCCTGGTCCATCTGAGGATTTAAACCCTCAGCCTGGCTTTGCTAGAAAGGGGTGGAGGTTGGAGTTGATGGTTGGAGAATAGTTCTGTTGGAAAGTTGAAGAAAAATTGTGTCTTGGAAAAAGGCTCTGGATATTGGTAAATTTACATACAAAATGTTTTCATTTGTCTATTTGTAAATATTTTTGGGCAGCTTTTGCACTTTTTTCATCTGGCATTAAATAAAACCCCTTGCTTGCACTAATGTGCTGTTGCAGCTTACCATTTATTTTCCAAATGGTGACCCTCATGGGGCACACCTACCCACACCTGATCGCGAGGTGTGACAACAGTGTTCAAAAGAGTTTTATATCTATAAATGGAATCAAGATACAAAATGTAACAGTTTTATCCTAATTCTTAGGGAACAAGGAATTATGTATTGAAATCATCTGACTATTTCTTCTAACCAACTGTTCTTCTCATCCCTCTTGCCACGTTTGGCTATGGAGGCAAAGTCATTGGGTATATTTAAAGCGGAGTTTAATAGTTTTTAGCAAGGGTGTTACAAGCTACAGGAAAAAGGCAGGGGAATGGGGTTGAAAGGGACAATAAATCAGCCTTGATTGAATGGCGGAGCAGACTTGATGGACCAAATGACTGAATTCTGTTCCCATGTCTTATGATCTTATGTCTTGATGATATCCCCTGAACCTTTTTTCCATCTTATTCACTTTCTCACTAAGCTTTGTATCATCTGCAATGTTGGATATACTACACCTGATCCCATTAATAAAATAGCTGAAACTTCAACATTAGTTATGACAAAATGCTACTGACAGCATGCTGAGCTGAAATTTATCTTAGTTTATTGCGTTGTTCCACATAAGCAACATTGCTCAGAGTTACAGACAATAAAACACAAAATGAGCCTGATCGGCCAATCATTTCTCCATGGAAACCAAATCAACCAGTGATGTCATGATTGGCTTTACATTTAACCAGCCAAACTAGGCAACTTTAGATCCATACTCAAGATACCTGAGGTCCAAAAATGGGCACAGTGTTTATAGTGACAGCCCACAGTCATGATGCAAATCTGCAGGCAAATTTGCCGATAAGCTGCAGAAGCCAAATGGTCACCCATCACCTCTTGCTTCTTCACAATGCTGACTGGCTGACCAGTAGAACCAAATGGTCTGGTTGGGAATGGTGTGAAAGCTGGTTAGCAGAAGTCTAGATTGGGGGGGGGCTAGAAGGGGCTTCAACTTTTTGTTTGGGATGGGGGGAGTCCAGAAACCTCTTTAAGGACTTTATCCCACTGAATGGAAAAAAAGTGTAACTTAGTTTGCAACAGGAAAATTGTAATCAGGGCCCTACAACTAACATAGTTAACTTTTACAGTTAACTACTTCAGAAAACTGTACAAGCAAATGGATATGTAAGATTCGACTCAATGTTCCCAATTGGTTGGCAATTTTCAGGTTAAAAAAAAGGATGGCTGTTAATTGGAAATCCCACTCCTCCCCACTCAGCTCCCCACCCTATTTTACTTATAAGCTGCTTAGCAGCAAATACAGTAAAGTTATTGGTCCTATCACCTTTTTAGGACCTCTGCAAGAGCGACATGAAAGCCTTAAAAATCAACACAGAGTGCTGGGAGGATACAGCAGATGACCGCAACAAATGGCGAGCTACTCTTCAGCAACACCAGGAGCAAGGTGAAAGAGTGATCCTGAGTCAGTTTGAGGAGTGGGGAGCTAAACGGAGAGCACAGCGGACAGCGGACAACAATTCCACAATGCCCTACACATGCAGCAACTGTGGCAGAGCCTAGCGTTCCAGGATCAGCCTCAATAGCCACAGTCGACGCTGCTCGACAAACCAGTGGCTACCAGAGGTGCAGTACCCATGGCCGACGACTGATGGAGGCTACACACACACACACACCTTTTTAAGCAGTACGAACATGGGAAGGCTGGTAGCCTTGGAAACATTTTTATATCTGACTGCTTATGATATCATAAACTGTTTAATCACAACATATTTACACTGCTTGGTCACAGAACAATGCATCAAACATTAACATACAGGTGGAAAAGGAAACGGGAACTAATTTAAAACATTCCTTTTGCAGTCATCCCATCAATTGTACAAATTCGTTCATTCTAATCACTCCTGATTAAACCAGATTGTCTCAGTTTGGGAATCTAGTTCCAAGATACAAAAGCAGTACACCCACTTACTGGCAGATCAGTCACAAAATAATTTGTTTATATTAACAGCTGCAACTTGGCAACTGAAATTGGAGGCTGGAAACAGATAGAGGAATGGAAAGATCATGCATTTACACAGATAGGGACACACTGAGGTACAGTATGCACACATAGTGAAACAACATCAGCCGGAACTGCCAGCTTCCTTGAACTTGTTTACAATGGTGCAAATGACTTAAACCCACAGTTGCCTGGTTTTATGCAGGCCAATTAGCACAACCCCATTGTCATAACATTTGGCTGATGCATATGAGAAAGCCTCATTGTTACCATTTTGCAAACCATATCTCCGGGCCAACCCCTTCTCCACAGATTGTGCAAAGGTGTGCTTTTTACTTCAATTTACTGCTTGCAATTTATAATATACATTCAGAACCAGACTGGTCCTTGCTTAAATTAATACCAGCAAGATTGACATCACTCCAGAATATTCTCTAACATAGACCATTTAGCTTCTTTGCCTCAGTAATGCTTTGTTGCTTCACGTAGTATCCTTTATTCACTTAACTTCCACATATTTATTGATCCCTGCCTTAAATATATTCAGTAAATTTTCATTCACAAGCACCTTGGGTGGAGAATCCCAACAGTTCATTACCATCTGGCTGAAGAAATGTTTACTCTCCTCTGCTCTGAATGCCCACACTTTTATTTTGAGACTATGTGTCCTGGTTCCAAATAACTCAGCCAGAGAAAATAATATCCCTATACCTGCCCTTTCAAGCCCTGTACCAGTTTTGTATACTTCAGTGTGATCAATCACCTCACATTCTTCTGAAATCTGGACAGTATTGGCCCAGCCTGCTTCATCTCGGTTCATATGCAACAATCTGCCATTTTAGGAATCAAACCTGTGAATAAACATGAATAGCAAAACTGCAAGCTTCCATATAAAAAAAAAACAGAGGATGCTGAGAAAATGCAGAGGGCAGAGAATGAAGGTGATGTAAATGGAGACCAAGGGTGAAACTGCTGGTATGCCTTGGATTGATACAGTAATCACATCTTTTTGATGTACAGGTGTTACCAGACACTGCAGATCAAATGTAAAGCTGAAGAATTCACTGAGTGACCGGTGATTATAAAATGTCAACTCACTGGAAAAGTTAATGAATCTGGAAATTTGATTTCACTTGCTCCTTCCAACAGCTAAACTATATGAAATAGGCACATTAGCAATAAGGGTTTCACAGTCCTGTGCCTGGACTTCAAAACAGCATATTGAAGCATGGAGGGACAACATGACAAAGACAGAAAAAACAATATTAAAATAAGTAAGAATATAACAACTAGTAGCAGGAGTAGGGCATAAGGCACCTGAAGTTCTTCGATTTGATAAAATCATCACTGATCCTGGGTCTTATCCACCTTCCCAACTGACTTCCATAACTCCCACTTCCCTTAGGGGTTGATCCCAGCCACAAGGTGCACTTAAAAGCTAAGCATCCACAGTTTGAAGCTAAAAAAAATATAGATACTAATTATTCTAACTGTGATACTTCTTAAAATAAAACCTCAGTCCAAAATAGAGAACATGTATTTGTTTTATTTTCTTAAGCAAAGCTAATTTTGCTCCTTTTCTAAAAAATCAAAATCAGGTATCCTCTTCTAACCATATGCCATAACCCTTTCTCATTCTGTAATCTTGGATTCCATTGGTCTAATACATTTTATATGAAGATGTTGCAACATCCTTCTCATTCCCAATTTTCTAATGTACCCCATGATATTAGGTATTCGCTATTCCTTTCTCATTCTATATAGAGAGTCATCGTTCAATAAAGCCATAACTGCTTTAGCCATTCAAGAAATCGGGTATTCACTGGTGAGTATCTTATCACCTCATCTCTCAAAGTCTAGGCACCATCTATAGGCTCAGTTAGAAGGCAATGGCATACTCACAACTAGCTTGGGTGAGTCTCAACAGTATCCGTAATGCCATACTGTTTATCCATCGTCTTGCAATAACAGTGCACTGATGTTCACTAGATGTTGAGTCAGAAATGCCAAGCAGGGGACTCACCTCAGCCTCTTCCTGAAATCCCCACCATTGTGGAAGCCAGCCTTTGGCCAATTTGACTCACTCCATGTGGGCAAGAGTTCCGAGTACACAAGGACTATAGGACTGGATAACATCTCAGCCACAATACCATATACTCAGCATTTCTAGCCCAATGGTTCCAGTACATTTACAACACAGGTATCTATCTATCCATCAATATGAAAAGCTGCCCTGATCCCTGAAAGCAAAACAACTCCAATCAGCCTAATTAGTCTGCTGTATACCATCAATTAAAGCTTGGAATCTTTTGTCAACAATGCCATCAAGGGATATTTATGCACCAATAACCTGTTCATTCATACCCAATATGAACTTCACCAGGACCACTTTGCTTCAAGATCTCATTGTAGCCTTGATTTAAACATGAACCAAACAGCCAAATTTCAGACATGAGGCAAAGGGTACAATCCTTAGCTTCAAGGTGGCTTTTGACTCGACATCTTTTGGATGAGTGTACACCAAGAAGTCTGGTAACATTTAATACACAAAGAGAGGAAAGAACTTCACGGATTGAAGTTATACCTCATGCAAAGATTTCCAGTATCTGCAGTTGTTTTTTTTACAGTTTTCATCAGCTGTAACATTCTGACTGATTACATCTTCCAATATCAGAATTCATTCATCACAGTTCCAGGACTTCAAGCAGGAATTCATTAGCGGTCCAATCAGGCTTACATTAATGAAGTAGCTCAGAAGTAGGAATATACACAAAATTGCTGGAGGAACTCAGCAGAACAGGCAGCATCTATGGAAAAGAGTAAACAGTTGATGTTTCAGGCCAAGACCCTTCATCAGGACTGGAAAAAAGAGATGAGAAGTCAGAGTAAGAAGGTGGGAGGAGGGGAGGAAGAAGTACAAGGTAGCAGGTGATACTTATAGAAGTAGGAATGCTTGCTGATGATTACAGAATGTTCAAATTAATTTGTCGCTGCTTGGCAAACGAAGCACACTGTGCCTGCCAGCAGGAAAGCCTTAAGAACATTCTGGCATGATTGAGAAATGCCAGGCAAGGACCATCTCCAAAAAGACCATGCCCGTTGCCACATCCCCCATTATCAAAATCGTGGAAATAATCACTGACCAAAACTGGACTGGACCTGCTACATAGATCCAGTGGCTGCAGGAGAGGGTTGGAGACTGGGTGGCCCAGAGCTGATTATCTACTCCTGATGGCCCAAGAGCAAATAGGGTTAGGCAACAAATGCTGTCGTATTCCAAAAAATGAGTAAGTAAATAAGTAATACTGTTTGGTATATACATTCCTTAGGATACACCCTACTAATCGTTCTTCAAACGAACCTCCATTTTCTGTGCTAAACCACCAAATAAACTGAACTTTATCAATAAAGGCATAGAGGATAAAAGCAGGTAACTCATACAGAACTAATTTAAAAGTTGAGTTATAGCCCCAACTGAGGTATTCTAGTTAGAATTGGAAGAATATGAAGGAATTAGAGAGGGTCGGCAAACATCTGTGAGCATGGTTGCTGGAATAGCAACTATAGTTACCAACAGCTCAGAACATCACAGAAACCACCCCCTCCCCATGGAGCTTGTCTACTTTCTTGCTGCCTCTATAATCAAAGACCATAACCAGTCCAGACATTCTCTCTTCTCCTCACTCCCATCGAACAGGAGATACATAAACTTGAAAGGACACTTCATCTGGGAAAAGGACAGCTTCTATCCTACTCTTATAAGACTATATTTCTATGTATGATAAAATGGACTTGAAACCTCACAATCTACTTTGTTATGACCATAAACATTATGGTCTACCTGCACTGCACTTTCTCTGTGACTGTAACAATATTTTTTGCACTCTGTAGTTGTTTTTACCTTGTACTATCTCAATGCACTTTTGTAATGAATTGATCTGTACCAAGACAAGCTTTTCACTGTACCTTGGCACCTGTGACAATACTAAACTAATTTTCCAATCTGATAGATTAGAGAAGATGGAATTGTTTTCTTTAATAAGAAAGGAATGACAGCAGATTTGATAGCCATATATAAATTGATGATGGATCTGGACTAAGTGGGAGGCTTTTCTTGTTGGGGAACTACTGGCCACAATGGAAGGAGAAGAGAACTGCAAAAGACGTGAAAGAAGACCTTTCTATGCAGTGGTTGGTTGGCACCTGCACTGCCTGCAGATATGGTGGAGAGAAGTTTCCACTGTGGCCAAGAACACATTGAACAAGCAAATGGTGAAGAAAAATCTGCAAAAGTAAGGAGAGGATCAAGAGGGTGGAATGTGTGATGTGCTCTGGTAAAGAGTTGGTGTGACTGTGACGGGCTGAATGCCCTTGTGTACAGTAACCATTCCGTAATCGATGATACAACAATAACGTAAAAGGTATACATCAACAGCTCCAAGCTCCTCATTGTGCTCCATGCTTGCCTGGATTCCTTAGTAACCACTAAGCCAATACCTTCAAGTGCCCTATAGATACCATCAACAATCACTGTCATAAGAAGGACAGCAGTAGTTTGTGGAAGTGATCCGTTCTTAAGCAATGAAAGGGCAATAACTGCAGCTTCCCTTTCACTAGTAATATCTTGAATTTTTAAATATAAAATATTCCCACAAGTATCTCTCATTAATAAAGAAACACAAATTTCAATATTAGAACTTTCGTATTAGTAGTATCCATTCTTGGAAGTGCTTTGTGACTAAAATACAATAATTTCACCTTCATCCAGGTAACATTTGCATTCACAAAATCTCAAAGTAGAAGTCAAAATCAAATAAAACTTATTATAGTAAATTTTAAAGTAAATAAGGTATGTACTCTATATGTCACCAAATGCACTGAGATTCACTTTCTTGCAGACATTTACAGGAAAATAAGGAAATACAATAGAAATTACATAAAACTATACAAAGCAACCAATCTACGAAAGGAGACACATTGTGCAAGTAAAAATATAAATAAATAATACTGAGAACACGACTTGTAGAACTGCTGAAAATGAGTTGGTTGTGGAATCATTTCAGAGGGGTGAGTGAAGTTATCCATGCTGGTTCAGGAGCCTGAAGGTTGAAGGGTAATAACCGTTCCTGAACTTGGTGGTGTGGAACCTAAGGCTCTTGTACCTCTTTCCTGATGGAAGTAACAAGAAGCGATCATAGCCTAGATGGTGGGGGTCCTTGATCATGGATGCTGCTTTCTTCTGACAGGCTCCTTTCATCTACAAATCCATTTACATCCGGATAGCTATCACAACGTCATTATTTAGAGAGGCCTTTGATGTGCAAGGTCTCTGAATTTTCTTTTGGAAGTAATGAGGAATACAGTAAAGGTAGAAATAATGGGGCAACAGGATAGAAATTGAAGTGCATTGCATTTTCAACTGTGAGATTCCAGTTTCTTATTGATAGTGTGATCAGCAATGGTGCAGAAGATACAATCAGAACAAAAATGCATTATAGAATAGAAACATTTACTTCAAAATTGAACATTAATTCCAACAGCACAGTGATTGGAGAGAATACAGTCCTTCCTCAATAACCTTCCTCAACACAAGGAGCAGAATTAATATCTTAAACCATTAGCACATCTTACCAATAGCACACATCAGTCCATCAGTACGAACAAACCCTGCAATACTCATCTGACTTTTCTCTCTTTTTAAGAGTTATTTCATATCTCCCTCTCTGAATTCTGAAGTTAATGAACAGAGACAAATGAACTTCAATGCTTAAACTGGCATATTTGTTCATATGTGTTAAGTTAGTATAGGTGCAGAGACAATGAGGATTTCCTGATCAGTAGGGTTCAATAATACAATGGACAGAATTTTAACCAATAAACCTTTGTGGAACCAAGATCCATGCTCTTTTTGAATGTTTTAAGCTCAGCTGTTTCTCAGATCGGTAACGTTGTGTAGAGCAGCGGTTCCTAACTTTTTTATGCCATGGCCCCCTACCATTAACCGAGGGGTCCATGGACCCCAGGTTGGGAACCCCTGGTGTAGAGACATTCCTGTGAGTATTCTTTTCCAGTGCCCGGCATAATCCATTCAAGGTACGTTATTCCCAAAGACTGCAGCTTTGTAGGGAAGAGAAACTCTGCAGAAAATCAATGCTTTGTCCAATACTCAGCATTACATCATCTACATTCCTCTCATCCATGTACCTATCCCAACTTCCCTTAAACGTTGAAATCAAACTCGAATGCACCACTTGTGCCGGCAGCTCATTCCATACTCTCATGACCCTCTAGAAACTTCTCTAGGTGAAGGAATTTCTCCTCATGTTCCCCTTAAACTTTTCACCTTTCACTCTTAACCCATGACCACCTAACCTCAGTGGAAAAAGCTGCTCGCATTTACCCTATCTATATCCCTCATAATTTTGTATGCCTCCATCGAATATCCTCTCAATCTTTTATGTTCCAAGGAATAAAGTCCTAAACTATTTAATATTTCATTATAACTCAGGTCCTCCAGTCCTGGCAAACATCCTTGTAAATTTTCTCTGTACACTTTCAACCTTATTTACATCTTTCCTGTAGGTAGGTGATCAAAACTGCATACAATACCCCAAATTAGGCCTCAATAACGTCTTATATAATTTCAACATAACATCCCATCTCCTATATTCTATAAGGGGACAGCAAGATAGCACAGTGGTTAGCACAACGCCTTACAGTACCAATAACCTGGGTTCAATTCCCACCCCTGACCCTGCCTGTAAGGAGTTTGTATGTTCACCGTGTGACTGGGTGGGTTTCCTCTGGGTGCCCCCACGGTCCAGTGATGTACCTGTTGGTAGGTGAATTGGTCATTGTAAATTGTTCTCTGATTAAGCTAGGGTTAAATTGGTGGATTGCTGGGCGGCACAGCTAGAAGAATCAGAAGGGTTTCTCCATGCTGTATCTCAGTAAATAAATAAATAAAAACTTTGGCTTTTGAAGGCCAATGTGTCAAAACCTTCTTTCCGACCCTATCTACCTGTAACGATACTTTCAATAAATTATGAAGCTGTAATCCCAGATCCCTTTGCTCTGCCACACTCCTCAGTGCCCTATCATTCACTGTGTAAGACCTACCCTGGCTGGTCCCACCGAAGTGCAATACGTCACATCTGTCTACATTAAACTCCCTCTACCATTTTTCAGCTGTTCCGGATCCTGCTCCATGCTACAATATCCTTCCTCACTGTCACATAGTGATAAATTTAGTGTGGAAGTCTTGCCTTCAAAGATTCCACAAAATAGATTCATTGCTAAAATAAACTCAGTGCTATGAAAATGGTACGAGCTACAGAACACCTACAATCCACATTCAAACAGTAGAGGCAGAAGGGAAACAGTAAAAATACACGGAAGGTCAGTCAGCATCAGAAAGTAAAATGATATGTGGATATTTTGCACATGGAGCCTGATGGTCTGATGCTGAGGGGCCTGTTATGTATTGTTAACAAGTTGTACTTTTGTTTTAAATTAAGCATTAGTTGTACAGGATAAACAGTGTTAAAGTATATACAGAATGCTGACCTGTGTTGTAATGTCTGAAGGGGCCATCTGCATAAGCCATTCTGGACTGCGCTACCTCTTGGTCTGTGTACAAGTGAGAATAGATCATAAACAAATGTATCAATTTTCATGCTTCTTCTTAATTCCATTTCAGTTTCTGCTACCTAAAAGCATTGCCTCTTCCAGGTCTTGAAAAGATCCTGATCCCACCTTTTTCAACATTCACAGGAGCATTTTACTGCAGAAACTAATAGATAGAATTTGGGATTAAGTTTTGGCCCATTACCCTGGGTATACTGAAGCCAATTGCATTGGGAATCTTGCTGCTCTGACCAGGAGCAGATAATTCAACACCATCTCAAGTTACATCCTGATCTCATAATGAGTGAAAAGAAAATCAAGAGATGCAAGTAACTTTCCAATTCAATCTCTCCTACTGATTCAGATGAGCCTTTGAAGAATTTTAGTTTTCCCTACTGAAGCAGTGCGAGGGAAATAGGGACTGTTAATGAGGCAGTGCTGTTATTTAAAAAAAAGGATAGCTGGAGAAACTACCTGTGTTATACACAGTAATTGGCAAGTTACTGAAATTAATTCTGAGGGACAATCTAAACACTCATTTAGGAACAATCAGCATGGATTTGTTAAGGGAAGGTTGAGTCTGACTGATGATGGATTTTTTTGTGGAAGTAACAATGAGTGAGAATGAGGGTAGTGTCTTTGGTGTAGCCCTTCTGGACTTTAGCAAGACTTTTAATGAAGTTCTGTATTAATGGGATGGTCAAGAAAGTAAATTTCATTGGATCCAAACAAGATGATCAAATTGAATTCAAACAACAGGAATTCTGCAGATGCTGGAAATTCAAGCAACACACATCAAAGTTGCTGGTGAACGCAGCAGGCCAGGCAGCATCTCTAGGAAGAGGTACAGTCGACGTTTCAGGCCGAGACCCTTCGTCAGGACTAACTGAAGGAAGAGTGAGTAAGAGATTTGAAAGTGGGAGGGGGAGGGGGAGATTTTGGATGCGTTCACCAGCAACTTTGAAATTGAATTCAACATTGATTATTAGCAAGTAAGATTAGATGCCATTGTGAGTGGAAGGCTGCTACCTGTGGGATTCCATGTGAACCTGCATCTGGGACCTTGCTTTTTGTGATACATATTAATAGTCTGGATTTAAATTATGGGGGCATGGCAAGAGTTTCCGAGCTGATTGACGACTGAAAGACTGTTTGCTCAGTGGGGAGAGAGAATCTTTATACTCCATAAAGATAGAGATGGAGAGTTGGGCAGAAAAATGGAATATTGACATTAATCTAGAAAAGTGTGAGGTAGTACATGTGGGAAGGTACAACAAGGCAAGGAGACGTGCAATTAGTAGGAAGCTATTGACCAATGTGGAGGCACAAAAGCACCTTTGAGTGAATGTCCACAGATCCTGAACAATAGCTCAACATGATGGTTAACATAGAAACATAGAAAACGTACAGCACAATACAGGCTCTTGGGCCCACAATGCTGTGCCAAACATGTACTTACTTAGAAATTACCTAAGATTACCCATAACCCTCTATATTTCTAAGCTCCGTGCCCCTATCCAGGAGTCTCTTAAAAGACCCTATCGTATCCGCCTCCACCACCGTTGCCAGCAGCCCATTCCACACACTCACCACTCTCTGCATAAAAAACTTACCCCTGACATCTCCTCTGTACTGTACTTAATTCCAAGCACCTTAAAACTGTGCCCTCTCGTGTTAGCTATTTCAGCTCTGGGAAAAAGCCTCTGACTATCCACATGATCAACACCTCTCATCATCAATAGTTAAAAAGCAGGAAGGCTAATTTAGAGTTGTGTACAAAATTTATTGGAACACAGCTTGAGTACTGTACGCAGTTCAAGTCACTGAATTACAGAAAATACGTGTTTGCAGTAAGGAGACTTCAGAGAATATGTAAAAGGACACGGCTAGGTCTGGAAATAGCGGATATCAGCAAGATAGGTTAGCTAGGATTATTCTTTTCCTAACAGTTAAAGGAAGCTTTATTTCTCTATAAAATCTTGAGGAGGCTAAGAAATAGGAAGAATCATTCTCTGACGGCAGAAACGTCTTAGATTTAAAGTAATTAGTTGAAAGATTAGAGGGAATATAAGGAAATTTTTTTTCAGAAAAACACAGGGATCTGAAGCTCACTGCCTGAAAGGGTGGAAGAGTTAAAACCCTCAATACATTTAACCCTCAATACTTGGATGTGCACTTCAAATGCTGCCACCTGCTCAAGTAGCTAAAGTTGGAAGGAGAGAATAAGCTGGTACCTATCTATCAACTGGCACAGAAAACAAGGAGTGGATGACTAGTGTTGTAAATTTTCGATACAAGTGATTCCATATTCTCTGTTTTATCAACATTTTCCCAAAGAAGACAACAAGAATCTAAAAAAGTAACATTTTTGGAATGTTCCTAGGAGGTCAACACTTGAACTCAATTTTAAGCCCACTTTAGAAGAGCTTTTGGCAAATCTTCAATCGTTCATTTGCAAACACATCAAGGATGTAAATAAACAGGGTTGACATACAACTTCCCATTACTCACGGCCAAATTGGTAAAAGTCGTGCTTGGCTAATTTATTGTTTAACAAATAAGAAATAACAAGATTTACAAAATTGTCTTCATATAACCTATTTATGGGTCACCTTCTCTTTTTAAAAGTTAATTCTAAAGGGATTAATACAAAAAAAATTTTTGTTGGAATCACTGTTTAAGCAGAGATGGTATTTTTGAAAATAATATTACATGGGTTCCTGTTTAAAATGTGATTGTAGCACTTTTATAAATTGCAAGAGAAAAGTATGCAGCGAATGCAGTACAAACCCTTTGGAGCATTGATGTACAGAGAGATCTTGGGGTCCATATCTCCCTGCAGGTGGCAACTCAAGGCATATGGCACACTTGCCTTCGCCAATCAGGGCAAAGTGAATAAAACATTGGGAAGTCCTTTGCTGGCTACAATGTGCTGGGGAATTAGCTAAGACGGTAGAGCACTTGCTTGGCATGCGAGACATAGTGGGGTCAATATTTGTACTCTCCATTCCTTTTTGCAGCAGCACAGCAGCATAGTGGTTTGCATAACACTCTTACAGTGCTAGGGGCTTGGGTTCAGTTCCACCACTATGTAATGAATTTGTACCTTCTCTTCGTGATCGCATGTGTTTCCTCTGGGTGCTGTGGTTTCCTCCCATACTCCAAGGACATATGGGTTAGTGGGTAAATGGGTCACATGGGAGTAATTGGGTGGTGCAGGCTTGTTGCCTGGGAGGGCCTGTTGCCATGCTATAGCTCCAAACAAATAAATAAACAACTGGTCAGACCACACTTGGAGTGTTGTGTGGATTTCTGGATGCTAGGAAGGAATGTCATGGTTATAGAGAGGGTACAGAAGAAATTCACAAGGAGCAAAAACCAAACCACTCAAAGAACTCAGTAGTCTAGAAGTGAAAGACTGGTAATGTTTTAGGACCAATAAAGAGTCTTGATCCAAACCATTGACTTCTCTTCACTTTCACAGATTCAGACTGACCTGTTGAGTTCTTCCAGCGATCTGTTTTTTGTTCCAGATTCCAACTCCTAGACTCTTTTGTCTCCAGGTTTACCAGGTTGTTGCCTGGACTGGAGTATATCAGCTATAAGGCGAGGTCAAATAAACTTTGATTGCTTTTCTCTGGAGCATCAGAGGCTGAGGAGTGATCTGATATAAGTATATATAATGATGAAAGACGTTGATAAGGTAAATAGTCAGAATCTTTATTTTTGCAGATTGGAATTATCAAATAATATAGGATATAGTTTTGAGGTGAAAGAGGAAAGGTTTAAAGGTGGTAAGTCTTTGGAACTCTCTGCCGGGGGATTGGTAGAAGCAGGTATACTGGCAACATTTAAGAGGCTTTTAGACAGACACACAATCATGCAGGTGACAGAGGGATATGGACCACGTACAGGCAGATGGGATTATTTTAGATTACCTTCATGTTGGTGCAGATGACCAGCCAAAGACCTGTTCCCATGGTGAACTATTCTGCGTTCTAATAATGATGAAGCCAGGTTTTTGAAGATAATTAGACTGAAAAAATTGGAATACTAAAAATCCAGAAGTTTCAATATCAGAAGCATGCATCCTGTCATTCACTAACAGAATAAAGACAAGTTATCTTGCCCATTTGCACTTTGGATAACCAACTGTGTGCTCCCAACATCTTCTATCATATCAGGCAATTTCATCTTAATTCTGTGAATATGAGCCTGTACATATTTGGGAGAAATTGAGGAGATTTAAGAAATGTGTGTGACAGGTAATATGATGGAATATGCTAAAGAAGAAACTTTATATATGTGATATTCTGTGTGAAAGTGAACAGTAAGAGAGAGAAAGGGTATTTCAGAGAGTGAGTAGAGGATAAATTGAGATCATATTAGAAAGGGAAATGAATGAGTTCAAGAATAAAACAGAAAGAATGAAGATGCTTGAAAGACAAAATGAAATATAACAGAATGAAACAGAACAAACAGTGTAATAAAAGAGCAGAAAAAGAAGAAAAAAATTCAACAATCCCTTTTTAGTACTAACTGTCAAAATCCTCTTTATAAAAACACAGGAAATATTTAATATCCACAAATAAAGGAAATAACAGTACACAAAATACAAAACACTCCTCATTGATTGCCAGTTTGGAATGTGGGCTCCATGTATTGTGAAACAGAAATATTATAATTATGTTTCAGTAATCACTAAGTAATTACTGAGAAACCTTGTCATCATTCATTGATAATTTACAAATCTATCAGCCACAATTTCCATGATACTATCAGGAAGCTGAGGAGAATGGCAAATAAATGTGTGTGCCAGAACAGGCAAGGTGGGGGCTGGTTTATCTGCATTGGAGAGAAAGCTCCAACAATTATTTATGATGCTTTAA
Organism: Mobula birostris; assembly: GCF_030028105.1. NCBI lineage: Eukaryota > Metazoa > Chordata > Chondrichthyes > Myliobatiformes > Myliobatidae > Mobula > Mobula birostris. Next base: position 63,947,820 of record NC_092380.1, on the reverse strand, counting down.
AATACTGTTAACAACCAAAATTTCTTCTGAGCTGCGATGATCTTACTCTTAGCATCCAACAGATAAGTGTAGAGACTGACTTGCAGATCTCAAATCAAAACGACCCAGCTAGGCACAAGTTGCCTTCTGACTAGCAACAAATAAAATCTTCTGATGTGAACTAGGCTTGTGTGCAAACTTATTCCACACAACGACTAGACTCTTAACAGCATGAAGTGACAGAGATAATCTATTGGCTAAAAACTTTATTGCTATAAAATAATTTATAATCTATCTAATGTTAATAGAATATTATAAGTACTAAAGGTCCCTTAAGTACTACCTGAGCATTAATGTTCTGATATGGGTTTAAACTGCCCTTTGCATACCAGAAAGAAGTAGCTGTGTGAGCTACCTTAAAGCGTCTCATAAAATGAAATGTGTGTGGAGTGTGGGGACTGGCACAGGAGAAGGAGGTTCAGGAGTAATGAATGCCACACACCCATACTATCGGATGATTGAACAGTTGGTTGGTTTTTGGTGGTGTTTGGTGGTTGGAGGAATATTGGCTCCTACAGCAAAAAAAAATTCAGATCCCCTTCAAGTGATACCACAGGAACTTTAATATTCACGTTAAACACTGGACCTTAGGCTAAGAGGTCTTCACTCCAAATTTGGAAGTTCTTGCCAGGGCCTATATTTTGACTGGGAGACAGATAACCAATAACTGCCGCTTGCATCTTAATGCACATCTGAAATCATTCCCATCGTAAATATTCACTTTAAAAATGAAATTGGTTTGGTTGGTCCGGAAATAGAAAGGTCGAGGACAGAAGTACTTTGTAACAGATTTCAGTTAAAGTTATCGTTTTTTTAAGCTCAAATCTATCTATTAGTTCTTCATTTAAAAAAAACGATGAATGTTGGGACTCAGAAAAAGAGAAATGTTGAAAAAACACCTGAAATAAAAGTTGTATCTTTCTCTACAGCCCATCCAAATTTTTAAAAAAGTCTAAATAGAGCTTTTGAGAAATGGATGTTTCACTACATTCTAAGATCAAAGCACCTTTTACACCAATCAATTTCTGTTACTAATAAATTGGATCTAGCGAGATGTTAAGGATGTTTCATTTCTCCGGATGCTGACTAGCTGGACTGTAATACCGTACTGGTAACGATGTGTGTAAGTAGTTGTTTTGCCGGGGTTAAGGAGAAGTAATTACAGTACATATTGACCAATACTCCTCACGCTGTCTGATCTGTCTTTCCTCTGCTACGCTCAGTACAAGAATACATTCCCACCGATTCCTCCATCAGCGGTAGAGTTAGGCCTGAGTCGTCATTATATGTTAGAGCGCCTGTCACAAATTCTCCAAGCGCGCGTCGGCAACATTCGTTCTCACGTTGCCAAACCGTCGCAAGAAAGTTCCTCAAGCCCTCTCCCATCATTCGTCATAATACCGGCAGAAAACCACCAGAAACCATCTCTACATGTGGCCCCAGGGATTCCTTCAATTCTGCAACAGTCGATGGCGAGATGGTCTTGCAGAAACTTACTGTTGCCAGTCTAAAATCGGACAACCTCCAGAGGGCAAGTTGTACTCTGTGAAAAGTCCAAATCCAACTCATCCTATTATGAACAATGAAGGAAGCCATTCGACCTTTGGCCCACCCGATTCCCTAAGGTCCTTGTCCTGCCCTTCAACCCTACCTTCTTATTTTAAGTATCAGTTCCATTTCAAAGTTATTGTTGAATCACCCTTTACCACTTGAGGTAGTTTTTTTTCGTATGATCGTATCCTTGCTCACCCTCGCATCCCGACCTCTCCTCCCCTTTCCTTTTCTCTTCCACTTTGTGCTCAGGAGATCTATCAGGGCACCTTGTCAGGTTACGTTGTAAATATTCATTTTCAAATGGGCAACCATGACTTATTATTTACCTGCGCTTCAAAACTAGGTAACTCATTTCCCTCACTCATCTCCTCCTCGGTCTAACAACTCAAGCTTGCTGCTTCTTCCTCGGCAATTTCTCGCCTTCTGATCATGCACTTACCAAAGGGCATTATGTTTTCCTCCCATCCGAACACTTCCAACACAGAAATCTGTCGCAGGAGTGGAATACCCATAAATTAAGTCACATCATCCCAAAGCATGGCTACAGTGTGCACTGTGGGTACCGCCAGAAGTAATTGTCTCAGAAAAGGCCTGTAACTATCAAAACTCCCTTAAAATGTCTTTCATTAATCCCAGGAACAAACAAACGATCCCTTACAATTAGTAACCAATGTCATTTTAAATAAGCGAAGGTAAATATGTTGAAATGCCTTTCTTCGCACCTGTACAGAATATAGAAAATTATTACTAATTAATTTTAGTAAACTTAATCCTTTTATTATATATCAATTAACCACACACTCCTTAACATTCTGCATTAGAATGAAATGAAATAAATTATGCGCATCACCTGTCTGCGATATTCTTTCCCTCTTTCCCACCTCAACCACTGCCACTTTAAGACTAAAGGATCTCTCGCCGCGAGTTCAAACTCCACCGACCATTTGCAGTTTGATGCACTGTCCGAGAGACGCAGGGATTTAGAAGGGGATTACAGTGTGTGTGCGCGCGAGAGACGGAATCGCAGTCATATGCTTGCTCTGTACCAGCTCGGACAAACGGGCGATCGCAATCTCCCAAAGCAGATTAATTTAAATAAACACACGAGAAAATCTCAAACTTAATTCCTGCTTTAAAGCGAACAATTCTCCTTCTTCGCAAGAACACAGCAAGAATATCAGGGCGAAATAGTGAACGCGGACCACCAGATCGTCGGTTTTTAGAAGCACTCTACATCAAGGAATTGGACAAAAAGATCCACAAAGTCTCTGAAAAATAATCGACTTCTTTTCACGAAAATAACCATTTTTCATGAAAACACAAATACAATCAAACTCGATCTCCGTCACACATTTATACAATGGGTTTGTAATTATAAATTATGTAAACTTTGTCTAAACTTATAGAAATGTTTTTCTCAATGTTCCCTGCTTCTTATTATAATTTTTTATAAAATTTACCAAAAATGTTCACGGGATATTTTGTGCTTTAAAATATATATTCAGTGCTACAAAACTACAGAAGTGCGCACAAATACTTCTATCGAGTTGCGCGCACAGTTGAATGAATGAAGTCAGGCAAATATTCAGCTCCAGACTATTCTGAAAATGTTTTGTTATATTTTAAACAGTCATCAGAATCACGCATTGTGCAGAACACCCAGAATAGGCTGCTCGCGTCCTACCTACGACCCTGTAACCCTTTGTGCCTTACTTTTGTCGTCTCGTTTTCCCGCAGATCACTGCCATTTTCGACATGAATAAATAACTGATCGATGTTTATTAGGTTATTTTTTGCAAATCCGAGGAGCGTCCCCATTTTCTTTTTACCTTCAAAAAAGCGCTGTAAAGCTTCAGTCTCGTCAACCACTTCCATTTCTCTATCAGCTAACGACTCCTCCCCGACACATCCATGTAAAGAGTTCGCTCGCTTCTAGAACTTCAAAACATCAGGGAATTCCCACAACAACAAGTGACACAAGCGAAGATTGGCCGAGAAGGGGAAAAGTCTGGAGCCCCTGCCAGCGAATCCGCGATCTCGCACCTCCTCAGTGTACCTGCGGGAGGTCAGTTTCACGACTCAGTGTCGTGCTGCCAACTCCTCTGATTAGTTTCAAACCAAACCTTATCTTTATTTTGATTTGGCTAAAACTTCAGCACCGAAAACGTAGGGATTTGTACCTCTCACTTCTTCATGAGTTCAAGAGGATAAAGAGAAACGTTTCTCCTTTAATAAAACAAACGTACGAAAGCCAGGATTCCCGGTTCAGATTCCTTCCCCTCTTGCTTCCCCAGCCCACCCTCCCCGTCCGATGGGATTTTTTTCTCTCTCTCTCTCTCTCCACTTATCGCTCTGCTGCCCGATATGATGTCAGCTGGAGCATAACGTCACTCATTCGTCGACGAGCTTCACAGTAAACTGCGAAGGAGCAATTACTTTACCGGGAAATGCTGGGCGCAGAAAGTTGGGGGGGATTAGCTTTGCGGTGTTTGTCCAAAATGAGTCAAAGGTCATTTCGTTTGTTGAAGAAAGCCTCAGGTCAGACGGGTGATGGATTTCTCAAACCTGTAACCTCTGAAGCACTTCCTTGTTGATCCAGTTTCTTCGGTAGACAAAGACTGGTGCTCCTCGCCACTTTTAGCGCCCTATATAGCTCACCTACATAGTCTTACTTTATATATTTTTTATGTTAGTCATCTATCTATTTATTTGGTCAGGTGTCTTACAATGAAGCACAATGGGCTACAATACCAGTTGAAAGAGCAAATTGATGATATTTTGAAATCACAATGTAATTCGTGTGGTTCTGCTTTTTTCTTAGATCTCAGAACTCCTCTCCTGTCTCAACTGTCCCTCAGCATAAAATTTATAAACATTGTAATGGAGTCCTCAAAGTAATAGTGCATAACTTCCTTTCCTCTTTACTGTTATCAGCCTTACCTATCCTGGACCAGAGGTTCAGTCAATCATTGCAATTTCCCTAAAAAAATATTGATCTTTTTTCAGTAGTATGCACACATAATGGAACAATCAAACTAAACAAATTGAATGAAGATCACTTGTATAATTCCTTCAATATAGGAAATATCAAGAGTACAAGTTGAAAGAAATATTTTTGCATTAATTATGATGAATTACTTTAAGAACTTATTCTTGCCCTATCCCCGATACCTTCCCAAATTCCACACTATCCTTACCCCCACTCTCACCTGTTCATCCCTACAGATCTAATCCCTCTCCTTTTCCTAACCACTAGGAAGTGTACTTGTACTCTGAAGGCCTAAACCAGCTTCCTTCAGAGCATGTTTCTAAACCTGTGTGCTTGACTAAATATTTATTCACCACTTCAATTAAATTCTGTTTGGCTTCCAGTTAATTTTTGTCTAATTATTTATCTGTGAATTGTCTTTTAATGCAAGAAGTTCTACTTATATGTATGTCTAAGTTACTGAATAAATATACAGTATTCCCTTTAACTTCACATGTACAATATTAATGAGTTGAAAATAATTAAATATTTCTATGAAATTAAGAAATAAGATATTGCCTTTCTTCCCCTAAACATAAGTGTGACAAAATGTTTGAGGTTCATTTTCAATCTTTATTACCTTTGTGATAAAATCTACTCAGACATTATTAACATTTCAATCTATTGTCACCTACTTTGTTCACAGCAAGATACTGAATCTAGAATCAGTTCCCATTGAAACAAAGCACTATCTATTGAATTGATTCCTTTAAAGTGGAACTTGTTCAACACAGAGAAAGATTGATATAGATAAACACCAATGGCCAAGTTTGTCTTTAAGAACAATTTTTAATTACTGGAAGAGAAACTGTTGAATATTCTGGTCAACCTTCCTAGAGGACCACAACCTTGCATACCTCAATGACCCAGAGAGCTATGTTGGCTGGGGTCAGGGCTTTATGCTTTGGCTCTCGGTAGGGTCACCCATGCCAAACAGGTTTAAGGGTTGGAGGTCAGACTAAGAGTGTTCCACCGGTCCTCCAAGTTTGGGAGTTCAGCTCGGAGCTAACAAGACCTAACTAGTAACACAAAACTGTAACAGAAACAGCAATGAATAATTCTTCTTCAAAGTGCAATGGTATTCCGGAGTCTTCACCCTGGACTTGCGTGACTGGCAGTAGTGAAAACCAAGAGGAAGCTACTGTCACGATGAATGAAGCCTTGAACACCAGCAGAGGTGGAAAACCTTCATTACTGCCCTAAATGGCAGCAGCATAATGTTCAGTAACAAGTAAGTATTATGGTCAATTAACTGGATAAATGCCCTGGAGTTTTGTTTAATTTGAAAAGAGAGCAGAAAACCTTGCTGTGCTTAATTGTCTAACCTCAGAGGCAAGATAATTGATGTAGCTTAGACAGATTTGAACAAAGTTATGTGGAAGAATTAGGTAGACAAAGAATCATAAATAAAAGATACTGTGGAAGATAACAGATACTCTTAAAATATTTTCCTTAGGAATTACTCCTCTGTTGATTCCTGTGCTTAGGTGGCAGAGGATGGCTGTTTGAACATCATGGACCAAACATCTTCACTCAAGTTCCCAGGATAGACTTACTTATTTATGTTGGTTCTGAGCAATGTCATGCCAGAAGATAATAAGAACTTCTTTTATCACCCTGGAGTGGTCACAGACGTAAATGCTGTGTCGGAATTTCGGAATAAGAACTTACCCTTTTACGCTCAGAATCTGAGAAATTCCCTTGACTTCCATGTTGTAACAAAGATTTGTGTTTATCTGGTTCTCATCTGAGCTCTTACTATATTACTCCATCTGGTGGTTCCCTGTTTCTTTGCCTGGAACTTTGCTGCTGGGCTATTTTCAAAGAAATTCGGCTTTTCTTCTTGAATGTATTGATGAACACTTTTCAGTTAATTTCAACCATTATTATATTACCTTTATTGAGCCTTTATTTTTAAAAAAAAATCTCTTTACCTTTCCTGAGCTAGGAGATTGTTTTTAAACCAGCATAGTTCCATGTACACAAAACTTCTGGTCCCTTATTCAAACAATAATGATTTTCATGAATATTAATCACTGGCAGATGTTTAGTTATATGCACGTTATGCAGTGCCTCATCTTGTTGCCCCGCTATGAAGTTCTGGTAAAGATTTGCGGTTATCAGTACAGTCTATTTTCACATCTGTAACTAAGGAGCAGAAAAGCCAATTGTATCTTCATGAGCAGATGAAATCAAGTGACTCCCGGTCTGCATTACTCTGGGCAGGATATTTACCAGTTGAACCAATGGGAAAATTCAGTAATGATTTGTGTGAGTTCTTAGTTCCAATGTAAAGCTGAGACATTTATAGTCAAATTACCTGAAAGACCACTGTCATGATTCATGCTGATGATTTCTTTCTTTGTTTTCTTCTCATCACAATACATTGCATTTTCCTTTAATGAACCATAGTCCCTATAAAGTAAAATTTATAGTTTGAAGCATGTCATGCTTGGGAACACTGTACCAAAGCTAACAATACTGCTGTTAAACTATGCACTGAATGTCGTCAGGAATTCGTTTTGTTAAGTTCTGTGCATATGCCAAGGTTTTACTGATTGCTCTACATTTATTGTTTTCCATGAGGCAATCTGAGCTGCTTTCTTGAAGATGCTCCTGCAGGGCTATTGAGTAGGCAGATGCAGGATCTTCATCAAACCCTAATGATGAAAATCCTAGGGCTTCCTACTCAGTAACCCTATTGCCCTATTAGAAAATAAAGGTTGAAAGCATAAGAGCTATTTTTGAAAGAAACTTTGGTATGTGGCTGCAATGCATTTTATAGATGGTGCACACTGCAGTGCTAATGGAGAAAATTAGTATTTAAGGAAATGGTTTGTGTTTTGATCAAGCAGGTGGCTTTTCCCTGAATGTCATGGAGCTTCTTGAGTGTTGTTGGTCTTGTATTTATTCAGGCAAGTGCAAGATATCCATCACACTCCTGAATTGTTCCTTGTGGAGAAAACAAAGATTGTAGGATGCAAACACGAGGAAATCTACAGATGTTGGAATTTCAAGCAACACACATAAAAGTTGCTGGTGAACGCAGCTGGCCAGGCAGCATCTCTAGGAAGAGGTACAGTTGATGTTTCGGGCCGAGACCCTTCGTCAGGGCTAACTGAAAGAAGAGCTAGTAAGAGATTTGAAAGTGGGAGGGGGAGGGGGAGATCCAAAATGATAGGAGACGACAGGAGGGGGAAGGTTGGAGCCAAGAGCTGGACAGGTGATTGGCAAAAGGGATATGAGAGGATCATGGGACAGGAGGCCCAGGGAGAAAGAAAAGGGGGCGGGGAGCCCAGAGGATGGGCAAGGGGTATAGTAAAAGGGACAGAGGGAGAAAAAGGAGAAAGAGAAAGAATGTGCGTATATAAATAAATAACGGATAGGGTATGGGGGGCGGGATGTGGGGCATTAGCGGAAGTTTGAGAAGTCAATGTTCATGCCATCAGGTTGGAGGCTACCCAGACGGAATATAAGGTATTGTTCCTCCAACCTGAGTGTGGCTTCATCTTGACAGTAGAGGAGGCCGTGGATAGACATATCAGAATGGGAATGGGACGTGGAATTAAAATGTGTGGCCACTGGGAGGTCCTGCTTTCTCTGGCGGACAGAGCGTAGGTGTTCAGCGAAACGATCTCCCAGTCTGCGTCGGGTCTCGCCAATATATAAAAGGCCGCATCGGGAGCACCGGACGCAGTATATCACCCCAGCCGACTCACAGGTGAAGTGTCGCCTCACCTGGAAGGACTGTCTGGGGCCCTGGGGTGGTGAGGGAGGAAGTGTAAGGGCATGTCTAGCACTTGTTCTGCTTACAAGGATAAGTGCCAGGAGGGAGATCAGTGGGGAGGGATGGGGAGGACGAATGGACAAGGGAGTCGCGTAGGGAGCGATCCCTGTGGAAAGTGGGGGGGGGGAGGAAAAGGTGTGCTTAGTGGTGGATCCCGTTGGAGGTGGCGGAAGTTACGGAGAATTATATGTAGGAGCCAGGAGATGAATCAGTTATCAAATGTGCGGTAGGTAATTTGCAGGCTGTAGAAAAAGCATGGTTCGGTGAGACTGACAGAATATTCTACTTGGAGCCAACAAAGTCTTGATAGACCAAATTTGTAATGTCATGATTCCATGACAATTAAAACGTAGAGTGAGTGGGAACAGAGGAATTGCTTTAAAAAATAGGATGAGTGCTGAGACATGTAAAGGGGATCCTGTTGACACCACTGATAGACAATATAAATGCAGTTTGGGAAAATACAGCATTTTTACAAGAGACAGGGTGAGAACAGGTATAGTCAAGATAACTGTGAGAATTGATAGTGTTTTGAAAGATGTCGGTCGGCAGTTTAGGAAATATATCAATGTCCAAACTGCAAAAATAACTTTAACAAGCAAGAAAGCCAATCTTTGTTTCCTGATTTTATCTGAAAACCTGACCCTTACCTAAAGAGTCAACCAGTCCTAGATCTGTAAGTATCAACCAATATGTATTGGATCAAGGCATTCTGACTCAGAACATATATTGTTCACAAGGGACAAATGACACAAGTTAAGAACCAAATACTATGGAAAGATCCCCAAGTGGAGCATGGATTTTACCTTCTGTTTCCTACATTAATTCTCATCTGTTCAGTACACTGATGGTGGTATTTTGTCCTTCTACACACACTGTGAGAGATCACAGCTTCTGTGTATTGCGCAACTTTGTGCAAGATGGTTAGAAGAAACTTTGCTTTAGTAAGTTGCTTTGCACTGTTATCCCTTACGCTCACGAGCCATACCCCTATCACATTGCATAGGAGCCCCTTCACTGTCCTGACTTCTCCATAATTTCCCCACCTTTCCTAATTCCCCTGCTTCCTTTTTGTTCAGAATCAGAATCAGGTCTAATATCACTGGCCTCTGCCATGAAATATGTTGTTTTGCAGCAGCAGTACATTGTAATGAATAATAATAAAACTATAAATTACAATGTATTAAATTAAATAAGTAGTGCCAAAAGGGAGGAAAAGTATACTGAGGTATTGTTCACAGGTTGATTGTTAATTCAGAAATCTGATGATGGTGGGGGCGGGGAGGGGGGGCAGGCGATGAATCTGTTCCTGAAATGTTGAGTGCATTTCCTCCTCCTTAATGGTAACAATGACAATAGGGCACATCCTGGGTGATGTCTTGGATTCCCAGTTTCTTTTCTGTTTCCTTCCTTGTTTCTTTCACCTCCATGCCAAGGTCATGAGTTGCCATGGGAAGTACTGTTTAATGGCACAAGCCACCTCTCAGCAATACTGCTTGCGAAAGATATTTAAAGCAAAGATATCCCAATTTAGTGACTATTTTGCCTCCCACTTTGCCATTGGAGTAAAACTTAGCGCAAATGCGTGGATCCATTTCCTAGGCTGAGCCGCTTTAAATATCTGTAAACCGTCCTACTTACGGAAGCAACGTTTCTTCTAACCTTCAGCTCATTTGAGGATCTTTCAATTTGCACTTGATCCCCAGTTCCTTGTTTACTCTCCAATAATTTGTTTCCACTTACATTACCCTTGCACCTCAGAGCTTTAAATAACCAGTTGACCTTGGTTAATCTTTTTAAACCAATTCAAACAAGCTCAGATTGAATCACAATCCACAATATAAAACTCTGTTCTTACAGTCTTTCCTTTGAGGATTTTCTATTTTTCATCCCCCTTTTTTATGTTTGCTTCCAAATTATACACAACAGTTGCAATTGTCCCTGCTGGTTGAATTCTGGCCTGAGTTTGCCACATAAACTTGGTGGTTTCCCTATTATCCAAGGTCATGTTGATTTGCAATTTTTTTTAAAGCAGAATGTGAGCAAAGTTCTTGTTTATGTTATAGAGAACATTAGCATAGGCTGGAAAATGTCTTAGAATAAAAAGCTCTTGGAATGAAAGTCTCTAGGATTAATAAATGATTTTAGAAAGAAAAAAATGCTATAACGAATGTAATTCAACTCTCCACCATCACCACCACTCGGCATTCTCCCACAGCTATCCCAAGATTGACTGAATCAGGAAAGGTTACCTTTTAACATCCACCAGCATCCCTAGAAGGCAGCATTGCTATTGGATGTCTGATGTAGTCCTCTGATTAGGGAATTTTGAGCAGTCTTTACCACAGCCGGGTCAGATTGACAACCAGATAATAAAGGAGTCAGTCTCACTGTTAGAATTACCATGCTAGCAATCTTTGGGTTCTTTGAACCAGTACTTGGTATTTAATTGACTACCTTCATTGCACTTTCTCTGTAACTGTAACACTATATTCTGAATGCTGTGATTGTTTTTCCTTTCGAACTACCTCAACATGCCTATGTTTGGAATAACCTCTCTGGATGGCGTGCAAAATACAGAATTCCTAGCATTCATTACCCTTTTCATGAATAACTTTCTTCTTAACTCTCCTCTGACTGGACATCCTCCAAAGCTGAGCCTGTGACTTTTGGTTCTAGACACCACAGGACAAAAATCCTTGCACTTTCCTTGCCTGTCCTCGTGAGAATTGTGTATGTTTCAATTCATTCTTCTAAACTCAAGAGAGTTTAAACTAAGTCTTACACACAAAATGCTGGAGGATCTCAGTAGCCCAGGCAGCATCTATGGAAAAGAGTAAACAGCCTTCATCAGGACTGGAAAAAGAGATGGGTGTATTACTTTGATTTCCAGCACCTGCAGATTTTCTCTTGTTTGTGGCCACCCATTTCAGTTCTGACATGTCAATCCATGGCCTCCTTTACTGCTGAGATGAGGCCACGCTCAGGTTGGAGGAACAACAGCTTCTATTCCATCTAGGTAGCTTCCAACCTGATGGCATGAACATTGATTTCTCAAACTTCTGGTAGTGCTCCCGCCCTTCACCGTCCCCAATTCCCTCTCTCACCTTATCCCCTTACTTGTCCATCACCTCCCTTTGATGCTCCTACCCCTTTTCTTTCTTCCATGGCCTTCTGTCCTCTCCTATCAGATTCCCCGTTCTCCAGCCCTGTATCTCTCTCACCGATCAACTTCCCTGCTCTTTACTTCACCTCTTCCCCCAACCCCAGTTTCACCTATCGCCTTGTGTTTCTTCCTCCCCTCCCCCACCTTCTAACTCTGACTCCTCATCTTTTGTTCTGCAGTCCTGATGAAGGGTCTCGGCCCAAAATGTTGGCTATGCTGTTTTCCTTAGATGCTGCCTGGCCTGCTGAGATCCCCCAGCATTTTGTGTGTGTTGCTTGGATTTCCAGCATCTGTAGCTTTTCTCTTGTTTATGATCGTTACTGGTAAGAGGACGAGCGACACTGATTGTTGAATGAGCTATCATGATGGTTGTATAGATGAGGGCAAAGTGAAGCAACTTTTTAATCTGACATTTTTGGTAATTTTAGAGCTACAAGTTTGGCACTTATAAACAAAGAACAGAGGAAATTGTTGTTGAACGTGTGGTTAGTTATGAGATCCTAGCAGTACTCCAATTTCCAGACTTTTTTTACATCGGCCTGTTTGGGATTATTTAGCTTGTAGACTGACTGATGAGAGAGCTCAGGTGAAACTTTTCAATACAGAGAGCTTGACATTTGAATGTGGCTGCCACTGTGAAACCAGTCGTTGTGAATGTGAAGCAGTTATTTTCAGTGCTCTTCTGGAGGCAAGCAGATAAAGGCAGTACCAGGAATGTACTGCTGGATGGTTGTTAAACCTGGTCTGTTCTAATAAGGATTGCATATCATGCAGAATACTGCAGCAGATCCACTGTTATGTGTCGAGTGAATTTTAAAATACTAACCTGGAATGGGACATTTTTCAGTTTCACATTGTTGATGGTTTTCTGGAGAGAGTTAATAAGCTCATCAGGCCCACCTGTAAAGACACAAACATTTGAAAAGCAGTCTGCAGATGCTGGAAATCCAAGCAACACACACAAAATGCTGGGGGAATGTAGTAGGCCAGGCAGTATCTATGGAAAAGAGTAAACAACCAATGTTTTGAGCTGAGACCTTTTGTCTTTTTTAAACTTCTTTGGGGTAGACATCTATACTGAAGACTGTCTACGTGCAACATATGGCAATTGTTTGTGGAGGCCAGGAGCTATGGGTACCAGCCTGGGATGGATTGACACACTAAAGATCTGGTGATGTCCAACTGGGGTATTAGGACTGCAGACTACAGTTGTCCATTGATCCATTACGATCACGGAGATGGTAATCTCATACCTTCCAGTGTGCAGGTGTTGATTTTTTTCAACTGTGGACCAAACACTTCCTCCTGCTCGTTAATAGGATTTAAAGGATCCTGAGATCTTGAAGTCTATTTTTACAATTTAATCTTTTCCTGAGGAACTAGTTTCCAATACTGATCTGCAGATCAGACTGCCCGCAGTTTGTCACCTCCCTACACTCCAATGGAATCTTGCTGAAGATTGTGGAGACAGCAATGATGAAGGTCTACGCAGTCCATAATTCACTTGCTGGCTTTATTTATTCTACATAAATTGGTAAATTGGTTAATTATTGTCATATGTATCAAGGTACAGTGCAAAACTAATTTTTTATACCATTCATACAGATCAACTTATTACAACAGGAATAGCAATAACAGAGTACAGAATAAAGTGCTACAATAACAGGGAAACTACAGTGCAATAGACAATAAGTGGAAGGTCATACTGAAGGAGATTATAAAGTCAAGAGTTCATCTTATCATACTGTACAATCCCTATTCCTGGGCTGAGATGTTTGTGTGTCAATGATTGCAGACCGGCTGAGCTTGAGCTCTTGAATTTGAAAGGACAGGTGAAGAAGAAGAGTCTGAGTATGATGCAAGTCACAATGTTGGGAGATATAGTTTCAAATAGAAGTTCTCCGAATACTAGATCATTGAGAGTTGTTAAAATGAGTATTGAAATATTAAACTTTGAGGAAAAATACTACTGAGGCTAACTTTGAGTATTGAGCACAATGTTGGTCCCCTTATTTAAGATGTTGGAAGCAATCTAAAAGAGATTCACATAGTTAATTCCTAGGGTGAGCAAGGTATACATATGAAGAGCAACTATAGATATTATCTATAGTGGGTATTCAGCTCGCTAAATTATATGCAAATGAACTTAAATGGCACAGAGACAGAAATAATTATATATTTACAACAAATAGTAAAGTGAATAGTTTAAAGTGTCCATCAAGATATGAGAACATAAATTGGTTGGGAGAGGAAAGCAAGTAATAAAGTGATAGGTAAAGTAATCTCAAAGGGATAGAAGATAGGAGTAGATGTATTTGGTTCTACAACGTACATGCTCCTGACATACTGTTCTCCCAAGTATTTAGATCCTCGTCATGCAGACTTGCACATGTTGTATATTTTGGAATAACTTGATAATGTAAGAATAAACTTGTGGAAGTTGATCACCATATGACAAACAATTATACAAGGAAAGCCCTTCAGGAATATACCCCAACATAGTCAGTCAACGTAGAAGGTCAGCTGAATATTCTCTTCACTGTAATCCATTTGGCATCTAGGTCCTCATAGCAGTATATAGAAGAATTAACAACCAATGTTATAAACAACAGTGAAGAGTAACAGTTTGACAAAATATGGGACTCCAGTCTGAAATTAGCAAGATTAAGATGGTACCGTTAAGGGACGACTTTGTGCAGCTCCAATGGGAATCATCAAATAGTCCCATTTTGGACTACTACATCTGAAATCCACAGTCACAGCCATGGGTACTTCAGTAAGCATCATTGTTTTAAGATATTTAATCAAAAAACCTATTAACGTTCAAAACTGATGAGCCTCAGATGGCATAGACTATCCTGCTGGCGAATGTACCATCTCTAAAAAACAAAACTGAAGACCTCAGAGCAAGATTGCTGTACCAGTGTCATAAGGCGGTGGCTGGGAACGGACCCAAGTGCAAGACACAGACACTGAAGTACTAGGGACAGGACTAGGATAGAGGACGATGGCAAGGACATGGACAGGAAAACCAGGTACCTGGAACAAGACTGAACAAGAGAGCTAGGAGCCTGGGCTTGGACTCCAAGCCAGAGACTGGACAAGGACCCAGTACCTGGGTCTTGCCTCTGGCTCGGACCCCAGAACTAGGCAAGGACGAGGCTTGGCAGGCAGGCAGGACGAGGCTGGAGTCTTCAGGCTTGAAGCTAGAGGCGAGGCTTGACAGGAGGCAGAAGGCTAGAGTTTTCAGGCTCGAGGCTTGAGGCTAGAGGCGAGGCTTGGCAGAATGCAGGAGGCTGGAGTCTTCAGGCTAGTGGCTAGAGGCAAGGCTTGGCAGGGGGCAGGAGGCTGGGGTCTTCAGGCTTGAGGCTAGAGGCAAGGCTTGGCAGGAGGCAGGAGGCTGGAGTCTTCAGGCTTGAGGCTAGAGGCTAGAGACTTGAGGCGAGGCTCGGCAGGAGGCTGGAGTCTTCAGGCTTGAGGCAGGAGGCTAGAGACTTGGCCTAGCAGGAGGCAGGAGACTTGAGGTGAGGTGAGGCAGGAGGCAGGAGATGAGGTGAGGTGAGGCAGGAGGCTGGAGACTTGAGGCGAAGTGAGGCAGGAGGCTGGAGACGAGGCGAGGCGAGGCAGGAGGCTAGAGACTTGAGGCAAGGCTTGAAAGGAGGCAGGAGAGTTGAGGTGAGGCTTGGCAGGAGACGGGAGACTTGAGGCAAGGCAAGGCTGGAGGCTGGAGGCAGGAGACTCGAGGTGAGGCTGGAGACTCAAGGCGAGGCTGGAGGCTGGAGTCTTCAGGCTTGAGGCTAGGCAGGAGGCTTCAGTCTTCAGGCTTGAGGCTAGGCAGGAGGCTGCAGTCTTCAGGCTTGAGGCTAGGCAGGAGAATGGAGTCTTCAGGCTTGAGGCTAGGCAGGCTCCTCCGGGGCGGTGTGCGGTTCACCTGGGCAGGGTGTGGATCACCACCCGATGGAGGCATGGAACAGGAAGGGCCAGAACCAACTGCAGGTAAAGGCGAGACGGCCTGGCTTACCCGATGGAGGCAAGGGACAGGAAGGGAGCTAGGCTCCAGGGCAAGACTGCAGGCGAGACGAGGTGAGAGTTACCAGCAAGACAAGGCAAGGCTTCTAGCAAAGCAAGACGAGATGAGAACTTCAGGTGAGGCGAGAGTTACCGGCAAGACAAGGCAGGGCTTCAGGCAAGGAAACAGAAGGCAGGGGAAGGGATACAAAGAGTAAGGACAAGAACAATCCAGCAGCCACATCTGGGTCTCTGAAGGTATTTATGCAGCCAGCCCCAACGAGCATCAGCTGCTTCAATTTGCTCAACAAGAACAGAAACAGGGTAGATAGGAAAACCTGGAGCAAGGGTCTATGGACCAGACCGTGAACCGGAATACGGACTTCACGGACTGGACCGTGACAACCAGAGGGATATCAGGTACTGATGTGTACTTTGCTTCAGGGAAACATGGCTATGCCCTGCAGCACTGCAGCTCAATGGATTCATGATTCTCTGCAAAGACAGGACAGCCAAACCGTTTCAAGGCAAAGGATGTGGAGTATCTTTATGATTAACTCATCATGGTGCACAAACTTGGCAGTTCTCTCTCAATCCTGCTTATCGACATGGTGAGGGAGTTTTCCACCATCATCCTGGTAGTGGTGTACATTCCACCTCAGGCCAATGTCAGGCAGGCACTGGAGGAGTTTAGCAACATAATCTGCAGGCACAAAACAGCACAAACGATGCCATCCCTATCATGGTGAGAGATTTCAACCAGTCCAGTTTGAAGAAATCTCTGAACAACTACCACCAACATATCAACTGTGGAACCAAAGGAACAGTAGCCCCTCTAACGTCTGCGCATCTGCGTGCACACATCTTTTGCTACCAGCGCACAAGGGTATTTAAACTAAGCTCAAAAAGTCATCACCCTCTACCCAATTGGTATGGTAAGTATATTTCATGATCATACACAATCACATTTCCTTTTCCAGTTTCTGATGTGAACAGTGTTGACAACATGGAGCTTGTGTTAATTTGTCTGTAGGTTTTATAACAGGCTCGTTTATAATTTTTTTATTGAAGAAATTATTCAGTGTGCACATGTTGCTGTCATTGGGCAAAATATTGCACAGCACAAGGTTTTGTGCACACTGGTCATTACAAATTGGAGGGAACATTGCAGTGGAACCAATACACTTGACCACCGTTATACCGCTATCAACGACACTTTCTATGTCATGCCAGGCCCACAGTTCGAAATGTCCGAACATCTGGCTGTACTTGTACTCCCATTGTACAGGCAGAGACTGAAGACCATAGTGTCAGTGGTAAGAACCAGGAAGGTATGGTCAATGGAACTTACCGGATTGTTTTGAGTTGGCAGATTGAACAATGTTCAGGGTTTCATATTCTAATCTGAATGGATATGCCACAGTTGTTACCGACTTTACCAAGTCCTGTGTGGATGAGTGTGTATCTTCCAGAACATACTGCACATACCCAAACCAAAAGCCATGGATGAACCAGGAGACTCCATAAGACCATAAGATACAGGGGCAGAATCAGGTCATTTGGCCCATTGTGTCTGCTGCATCATCCCATCATGGCTGATCAGTTTTCCTCTCAGCCCCAATCTCCTATCTTCTCCTCCAGTCAAGAATCTATCAACCCCAGCCTTAAGTGTAGATAAAGACTTGGCCTCCACAGCTGCCTGTGGCAAAGAATTCCACAGACTCACCACACTCTGGCTAAAGGAATTCTTCCTCATCTCCATTCTAAAAGAACGCCCCTTTATTCTGAGGCTGTGTCCTCTGGTCTTAGACTCTCCCACCATCCTCTCCACATCCACTCTATCAAGGCCTTTTGCCATTCGATAAGTTTCAATCAGAACACCTCTCATTCTTCTGAATTCCATGGAATATAGGGCCAGTGCCATCAAACACTCTTCATATGACAAGCTGTTCAATACTTGAATCAATTTCGTGAACCTGCCTTGAACCCTCTTCAGTTTCTAAGATGAGGGGCTCAAAACTGCTCACAATACTCCAAGTGAGGCCTCATCAGTGTAAAGTTTCAACATTACATCCTTGCTTTTATATTCCAATCAACTTAAAATGAATGCTAACATAGCATTTGCCTTCTTCACCACAGACTACCTGCACAAGAATTCCCAAACCCTGAGATTTTTCTATTTACGCTCCACTTAGGAAATTGTTAACCCTTTCATTTCTTCTACCCAAGTGCATGACCATACACTACCTGACATTGTATTCTATCTGCCTCTTCTTTGTCTATTCTCCTAACCTGTCTATATCCTTGTGCAGCCTCTCTATTTCCTCAACACCAACCTGCCCCTCCACCCATGTTTGTATCATCTGCAAACTTTGCACCAAATCCATCAATACCATCATCCAAATCATTGACATATAACATAAATAGAATCATTTCCAACGCAAACCCTTGTGGAACCGGCAGCCAACCAGAAATGGATTCCTTTATTCCCACTTTTTGCCTCCTGCCAATCGGCCATTGCTTTATTCTTTCCCGTAATACCATGGGCCCGTAGCTTGTTAAGTAGCCTCATGTGTAGCATTTGTCAAAGGTCTTCTGAAAATTCAAGTACACAACATCAAGCGATTCTGCTTTGTCTATCCTACCTGTTATTTCTTCAAAGAATTCCAACAGATTTGACAGGCAAGATTTTCCCTTGAGGAAACCATTCTGATTATGGTATAATTTATCATCGACCTCCAAGTACCCCGAAACAACATACTTGACAATCGACTCCAGAAGCTTCCTAACTACTGAGGTCAGACTAACTGGTCTATAATTTCCCTTCTCCTGCCTCTCTACATTCCTGAATAGTGGAGTGACATTTACAATTTTCCAGTCTTCCGGAACCATTCAGAATGTAGTGATTCTTGAAAAATCACCACTAATGCCTTCGTGATCTCTTCAGCCACCTCTTTCAGAACTTTGGAGTGTACACCATCTGGTCCAGATGATTTATCTACCTTCAGACCTTTCAGTTTCCCAAGAACCTTCTCTCTAGTAATGGTAACTTCACACACTTCATGCCCCCTGACAGCAGGAACTTCCACCATACTGCTAGTGTCTTCCACAGTGAAGACTGATGCAAAATACTTATTCAATTAATCTGCCATTTCCTTGTCTCAGGCATAATTTTCCAGTGGTCTGATATCCACTTTTGCCTCTCTTTTACACTTTATGTATATGAAGTAACCCTTTGTATCCTTTTTAATATTATTGGCTAGCTTACTTTCGTATTCCACCTTTACCTTCTTAAAGACCTTTTAGTTGCCTTTTGTTGGTATTTAAAAAGCATCCCAATCCTTGAACTAACCACTAATTTTTCCTCTGTTATATGTGCTCTCTTTGGCTTTTATGTTGGCTTTGACTTATCTTGTTAGCCACGATTGTGTCACCTTGCCTTTAGGATACTTCTTCCTCTTTTGAATGTATATATCCTGTGCCTTTCAAATTGCTTCCAGAAATTCCAGCCATTGCTGTTATGCCATCATCCCTGCCAGTGTTTTTTTCCAATCAATTCTGGTCAACTCCTTTCTCATGCCTCTGTAATTTAATTTATTCCACGGTAATACTGATACATTTGACTTTAGCTTCTCCTCAAATTTCAGGATGAATTTGATTGCATTATGATGACCTTCCCCAAAGGGTTCTTTTACGTTAAGCTCTCCAATCAATTCCAGTTCATTGCACAACACCCAATCCAGAATAGTTGATCTCCTAGTGGGCTCAACCATCTTGTAGGCATTCTAGAAATACTCCCTCTTGGAATCCTACACCAAACTGATTTTCCCAATCTACCTGCATATTGAAATCTCCCATGACTATTGTAACATTGCCCTTTTGGCATGCATTTTCTATCAAGTTCATTGACTTTATAATGTATAGTGTACATCCAAATATAACACCTTTAGCCCTGTATTCACCTTTTTCGATTTTGTCCCCCTTTTACATTGCAACTCATCCTCTTAACTGCAGTTGTGCTCTGTCATCAGCTTCTCCTCGCTAGGAGTCTCTATACATTACCTCTGTTTGTAAACCAGCTACCTCATCTTCAGTACCATCACTCCATTTCCCATCCTCCCTGCCAAATTAGTTTAAACCCACCCAAGCAACTTTAGCCAAACTATCCGCAAAGATATTGGATCCCATCGAGTTCATGTGTAACCATTCCCTTTTGTACAGGTCACACCATCCCCAGAAGGAATCCCAATGATCCATAAATCTGAAAATCTGTCCCCTGCACCAGTTCCTCAGCCACGCATTCACCTGCCAAATCATCCTATTCTTATCCGCACAGGCATGTGGCACAAGCAGCAATCCAAAGATCACGACACTGGAGTTCCTTTCTCTGCTTTCTACCGAGCTCCCTAAAACCTCCCCTCAGGACCTCATCACCTTGTCTACCTATGTCATTGTTGTCAATATACACCAAGACTTCTAGTTGCTCATCCTTACCCTTGAGAATGGCATGTACACAATCCGAGACATACCTGATCTTAGCACCAAAGAGGTAACATACCATCCGAATGTGACTATGGCGCTCACAGGACCTCATCTCTGTTCCTCTGACTAAGGAACCTCCTATCTGCACTACAGTTCTCTTCACCTCTCTGCTCTTCTGAGCCAAAGCCCAAGACTCAGTGCCAGAGACCTGGTCATTTGTAGTCTGCTGAGGGCTAGATCTGTGGTATTCAAGACCAGTGATCCAGAACTGTACATGAAATCCAGATACAACCTATGGATGGCTATTTTAAGGGCAATAAAACAATTCTGATTGAGATTAGGTATGGAATCGGATGCACATAAGCTCTGGTAGGGTTTGCAGGCCATTACTTCCCACAAAGCAAAACCTAACATCATGAATGGTTGTAATACTTCATTCCCAGATGAGCTCAACACTTTTTATGCATGCTTTTAAAGACCATAAAACCATAAGATAGAGGAGCAGAATTATGCCATTTGGCCATCGTATCTGCTCTACCATTTCATCATGGCTGATCCATGTTTCCTCTCAGCCCCAATCTCCTGCCTTCTCCCTGTATCCCTTCGTGCACTGACCAATCAAGAATCTATCAACCTCTGCCTTAACTATACATAAGGACTTGGCCTCCACAGTGGCCTGTGGCAAAGAATTCCACAGACTCATCACACTCTGGCTAAAGAAATTCCTCCTCATCTCCATTCTAAAAGGATGCCCCTCTATTCTGAAGTTGTGTCCACTGGTCTTAGATTCTCCCACCATAGGAAATATCCTCTCCACATCCAGTCTATCAAGACCTTTTGCCATTCGATAGCTTTCAATTAGGTAATGCCTCATTCTTCTGAATTCTAATGAATACAGGCCTAGAGCTACCAAACACTCTTCATATGACAAACCATTCAATCATGGAATTGTTTTCATAAATCTCCATTGATCCCTTTCCAGTTTCAGCACATCCTTTCTAAGATAAGGGGACCAAATCTGCTTACAATACTCCAAGTGTGTCATGGTCCAGATCGGGGTCCCTTTAAGTTTACCTTGTTTATGTTACAATCCAGACTATTGATTCCCTGTTTTCCCGTGTCCCTCGACTTTGGTGATTAGAGGCAATTAACACTCGGCTGAACCAGTAGTTTATAGTCTCCAGCTTTCAGCCGTTTGGCACGGGAGCGTCTGCAAAGTCATCTAAGGTACAGTGTGCCGATGTCATCTGGCCAGAGCAAGCCTAGTCTCTGCCGAAGCGAGGGCCGGTAATTCGCCCTTCCTCACTGGAGCAACCCTGTCCAGTTACCTCGCCCAAGCGAGCCTGCAAAGTTTCCTCACCGAGGTGGGTCCGACAGTTAACCTGCCGGAGGGAATCAAGAACCACTGTCTACTGTTCCTGGGCCGAGTCGAGAGCTCGCCACTACCCAGAGGCTCCAAGTCAAGTCCTGTCCCTGGCGGCATTCAAGCACCAAGTCAAGTCCTGTCCCTGGCGGCGTTCAAGCACCAAGTCAAGTCCTTTTCCTAGCAGCATTCAAGCTCCAAGTCAACTCCTGGCCCTGGTGGCATTCAAGCACCAAGTCAAGTCCTGGTCCTGGCAGCATTCTAGCACCAAGTCAAGTCCTGGCCCTGGCGACATTCAAGCACTAAGTCAAGTCTTGGCCCTGGCGGCTTCCCAGTTTTGAGTCAAGTCTTGGCCCTGGCGGCCTGTGATTCCTGTCCTACCCCCTTGTCTGAATCCCTTCTCTGCCCCTCTCACCTTTAGCCCTCGTCTGCAGCCCTTGTCTGCACTTCGGTCTAGTTCCATCGCCGGAGCTAGATAGATACTGTCTGGTGTTCATTCGTGTTGGTCTTGTCTTGTCTTGTCCTCGCCTCCATGGGGTAAGTCAGGCCGTCTTGCAGTTGCTCCGTGGGAGGTCATGTTTTGTCTTGTCTGGTCCTCGCCTCCGTGGGGGTAAGTCTGGCCGTCTTGCCGTTGCCCCACGGGGAGTCATGTCTTGTCCTGTCCTCGCCTCCGTGGGGAAAGTCAGGCCGTCTTGCCGTTGCCCCGCGGAGAATCATGAGTCCCAGCCCTATGTCCTGTACCCAAGGAGGGGTCCCGACTCTGTGTTCTGTGTATGTGTCCATGGTTCCATGTACCTGCTCCCCGAGACCGAGGCTTTGTGTTCCCATGTTCCTCCTCTCCCTAGCCCATGCCATGTCCATGCCTGGTTCTGGGGTCCGAGCCCGAGGCAAGACCCAGGTACTGGGTCCTTGCCCAGTCTCAGGCTCGGAGTCCATACCCGAGCCTCTTCATGTCTTCTCTAGTTCTGGGAGCTGATTCCAAGTCCTAGCCCAGACCCTTGGTCCCAGCCTAGTCGTAGTCCTCAGTCTTTGTCCAGTTCACTACTCCTGCTCCTGCCTAGCTCTCCTGATATCAAACAATAAACTAAATTTAATTAACCTCACAAGATGTGTCTTGCATTTGGGTCCACCCTTGCTCCCTATGCCCCGCGCCATTGTGACAAAGTGAGGCCTCACCAGTGGTTTATAAGCTCTCAAAATTACATCTTTGCCTTTATATTCTAGTCCTCTTGAAATGAATGCTAACATTGCATCTGCCTTCCTCACCACAGACTCAGCCTACAAATTAGTCCTGCATACAGACTCCCAAGTCCCTTTACACGTCAGTGTTTTGTATTTTCTCTCCGTTTAGGAAATTGTCAACATCTTTCATTTTTCTACCAAAGTGCATGACCATGCACTTCCCAACACTGTATTCCATCTGCCATCACTTTGCCCATTCTCCTAATCTGTCTAATTCCTTCTGTAGCCTCTCTACTTCCTAAAATCTACCTGCCCCTCCACTTATCTTCATGTCTTCTGCAAACTTTGCAACAAAATAATCAATTCCATCATACAAATCATTGATATGTAACATAAAAATAATTATTCCCAACACAGACCCCTGTGGAACACCACTACTCACTGGCAGCTAACCAGAAAATGCTTCCTTAATTCCCACTCTTGGCCTCCTGCCAATTAGTCACTGCTTTATCCATGCTAGAATCTTTCCTGTAATACCATGGTCTCATAGCTTGCTAAACAGCCTCATGAGTGGCACTTTGTCAAAGGCCTTCTGAAGATCCAAGTACACAACATCAAGCGATTCTTCTTTGTCTATCCTACTTTTTATTTCTTCAAAGCATTCCAAAAGATTTGTCAGGCAAGTTTTTTGAGGAAACCATGCTGATCATGACCTATTTTATCATGTACCTCAAAGTACCCTGAAACCACATCCTTAATAATCGACTCCAACACCTTCCTAACCACTGAGGTCAGACTAACTGGCCTATAGTTTCCATCCTTCTGCCTCTGTCCTTTTTTGAAGAGTGAAGTGACATTTGCAATTTTCCAGTCTTCAGGACCCATTCCAGAATCTAGTGACTGTTGAAAGATCACTACTAATGCTTCTACAGTCTCTTCTGCCACCTCTTTCAGAACACTGGGGTGTACATCATCTGGTCCAGGTGACTTATATCCCTTCAAACCCATCTGTTTTTCAAAAACCTTTACTCCAGTTATGGTATCTCCATACACTTCATGCCCCCGACACCTGGAACTTCCACCATGCTGCTAGTGTCTTTTACAGTGAAGACTGTTGCAAAATATTTATTCAGTTCATCTGCCATTTCATTGTCCCCCATTACTACCTCTCCAGCATCATTTTCCCACAGTCTGATATCCACTCTGCCTCTCTTTTGTACTTTATGTATCTGAAGTAACTTCTGGTATCCTCTTTCGTATTCAATCTTTACCTCCTTAATGACTTCCTTACTTGCCTTCTGTTGGTTTTTAAAAGCTTCCCAATCCTCTAACTTCCCACTAAATTTTCCTCTATTATATGCCCTCTCTTTGGCTTTAACATTGGCTTTGACTTCTCTTGTTAGCCACCATTGTGTCATCTTTCCATTAGAATACTTTTTTGGGATATATATATCTTTAGGATGTATATATCCTGTGCCTTCTGAATTGCTTCCAGATATTTCAGCCATTGCTGCTTTGCCGTCATCCCTGCCAGTGTTTTTTCCCAGTCAATTCTGGCCAACTCCTCTCATGCCTCTGTATTTCCCTTTGCTCCACTATAATACTGACACATCTGACCTTAACTTCTTTGTTTTAAATTTCAGGGAAAATTCAATCATATTATGATCACTTTCCCCTAAGGGTTCTTTTACCTTAAGCTCTCTAATCAATTCTGGTTCATTTCCTAACACCCAATCCAGAATAGCTGATCCTCTAGTGGGCTCAACCACGAACTGTTCTAAAAATATTGTAGGCACTCTAAGAGTCTCCCCTCCTGTAATCCATCACCAACCTGATTTTCCCAGTCTACCTGCATATTGAAGTCCACCATGACTATTGTAACATTGTGGCATTTTCTAACTCCCATTGTAATTTGCAGGCCACATCCTTATGACTGTTTGGAGGTCTGTAAACAACTCCCATCAGGGTCTTTTTACCCTTGTTCTTTATCCACAATAATTCAACACCTTTGGACCCCATGTCACCTGTTTCTAATGATTTGATTTCCTTTCTTACTAATAGAGCAACAACCCCCCCCCCCCCCCCGCATCTTCCTGCCTACCCTTTACAACAATATTTACCCTTGGACTTCAAGCTCCCAGCTATAATCTTTCCACTATGATTCAGTGATACAACATCATACCTGCCAATCTGCAACTGTGCTGCAAGTTCATCTACCTTATTCCGTACACTGCACACATTCAGATACATTACCTTCAGACCTGTATTCCCCCTTATGATTTTGTCACAACGTGCTCAATGCTTTGATTCCTAACTTTGTCCGAGGCCTTACCAACATCTGCCGCCACAACCTCTCCACTAACTGTTCTGGCACTCTGGTTCCCATCCCCTGCAACTCTAGTTTAAACCCCACCATGCAGCATTGACAAACCTTCCCTCTGGGATATCCTTCCAGTTCAGTTGCAAACTGTCCCTTCTGTATAGGTCCAACTTTCCCTGGAAGAGAGCCCAATGATCCAAAAATCTTTTGTCTTCCCTCCTACTCCAACTCCTTAGCCACGCATGTAATCTTACTAGTGCTAGCCTCACCTGCACACGGCACGGATAGCAATCCTGAGATCACAACCCTGGAAGCCCTGCCCTTTAACTTAGCACCTAACTCCCTGAACTCCCTGTGCAGAACCTTGTCACTCGTCCTACCCATGTCATTGGTACCTACATGGACCCTGACTTCTGGCTGTTCACCCTCCCACTTAAGAATGCTGAGGAGTCAGTCCGAGATATCCCAGATCCTGGCGCACGGAGGCAGCATACCATCCGGGAATCTCGTTCTTGTCCACAGAACCTCCTGTCTGTTCCCCTAACTAACGAATCCCCTATCACCACAACGTGCCTTTTCTTCCTCCTTCTCTTCTGAGTCACAAAGGTAGATTCAGTGCCAGAGACCTGACTGCTGTGACTTTCCTCAGTTAGATCATCCCCCCCCCCCACCCCCTCTGACAGTATACAAAGTGATATACCTGTTATTGAGGGGGAAGGTCACAGGATACTCTGCACTGGCTCCTTAACCCCTTTCCCTTCCTGACTGTCACCCAGATTCCTGTGTCCTGCACCTTGGGTGTAACTCCCTCTCTATATGTCCATCTATCACCACCACCAACACCCCCCCCGCCCGCCGTCCCAGCCTCCCAAATGATCCAGAGTTCATCCAGTTCCAACAGTAATGCGGTTTGTTAGAAGCTGCAGCTGGGTGTGCTTCTCGCAGTTGTAGTGGTCAGGGACACTGGAGGTCTCCCTACCTTGCCACGTCCGGCAAGAGGAGCATTGCATTATCCTGCCTGTCCTAGCTGAGCAGATATAAAGAAGAGGAGGAAAGAATTTGAGCTTTCTTTCCTTTGCTTTCTCTGAATGAAGCCTCTCTTCACAGATGCCTCAAAGAGCTAAAGTCTTAAGATCACCACTCTGACTATGCCCACTCAGACGACAACTGCAGCACTTGCCCCTGACTGTCAACCAGTTTAATTTGCTCTTACTAATCAATCCGGAATTTGCTCTTACTAATCAATCCCGAATGCCGATTGGCCAATGGTCATATTATGCTGCCGTGACCCCCTCCTGTCTTTCATCCACAGGCAGTGAACCCCTGGTTGAAGTCCCCTCCTCTCCAAACTTCTGACGTCTGGATTGGCCACTGGTCAAAACTCTGAAGGGAGTATAAAACTACACCTATGCCAATCCCTGCAGCATCTGGTGACCCTGTGATCACTGGTTCAGGGGCTGATGACAGAACATCTTCCAAGTTGTGAATTCTAGCATGGCGCCAGACCCTGATGGTATACCTGATGAGGCTCTGAACACTGATGGGAGTGTTCAAGGACATCTTCAATCTCTCACTGCCACAGTCGGAAGTTCCCACCTGCTTCAAAAGGGCGACAATCATACCAGTGCCCAAGAAGAGCAGGGTGAGCTGCCTCAATGACTATCGGCCAGTGGCACTCACACCCACTGTGATGAAATGCTTTGAGAGGTTGGTCATGGCTAGAATCAACTCCCACCTAAGCAAGGACCTGGACCTACTGCAATTTGCCTCTCGCCTCTATAGATCTATAGCAGATGCAATCTCACTGGCTCTCCTCTCGGCATCATGGGCACTAGCCTCCCCAGCATAAAGGACACCTTCAAAAGACAATGTCTCAAAATGGCGGCATCTATTACTATAAAGAACCCCCATCACCCAGGACATGCCTCTTATTATTGCTACCATCAAAGAGGAGGTACAGTAGCCTAAAGACACACACTCAAAATTTAAGGAACATTCGTCCCTCCGCCATTAGATTTCTGACTGAACAATGAATCCATGAATAATACCTCACTACTTTTCTCTTTCCTTTGCACGACTTATTTAATTTAATTTTCTTTTTTACATACATTTATTGAAATTTATAATTTTTATTATTATGCATTGCGATGTACTGCTGCCGCTGAACAACAAATTTCATGACATATGCCAGTGATATTGAAGCTGATTCTGATCCTGATTGTGACTGTGATCCTGAGAATTAACAACCAATATTATAAACAGCAGCGAAGAGTAACAGCTTGACAAAGTACAAGACTCCAGTGGAGATTAGATCATAGAGAAAGCAAGTAATACTTCTGAACATTCTAGTCTGCAGAACAATGTGACAGAGATTGAAGCTGGGGAAGGATAAATTTACAATTGCAAACAATAGCTAGAATAAAAATCTAGAACTTCAGATACTGGAAATCTGAACTATAAACAGAAAATGCTGGAGGTACTCGGTAGGCCAGGCAGCATCTGTGGAAGGAGAAATATAGCTAATGTGAACTCTACTTTTTTCCACAGTTAGTACCTGACCTGCCAAAAACAATGACCCAATTTACTTTGTGTTATCTTCATTAAACTGTACTAGTAGAGCTGGTGCCCTGGAAAGATGAAATCAAATAAACATCACAGCAACTGTTTACCAAAATCATTTTATAATGTAATGAAGCAAAAATCCATCAGCCCTGATGAAACTGCAGGCATGCACCTGTCTGCAACGTCAGAGGAAAAGTCGCACCCCCCCCCCCAAAAAAAGCATTGGGAGTAAAATCAAAATGGCTCTTGAAATTCTGTGTGTGGTTCATCAAATTTCACAATAAATACACAATGTACATTGTGTGCCATTCTGGTCACCTACCTACTAATAAGATTGAAAGAGTACGGAGAACATTACAAGGACGATGCTGGGACTTAAGGATCTGAGTGACAGGGAAAGGTTGAATAGGTTAGGACTTTTTTCAAGGTTAGGGCTATCATCCAGGTGTGGCTCAATGGGACCAGGCAGGTTAACAGTTTGGCACAGACTAGATGTGTTGAAGGGCCTGTTTCTGTGCTATACGGTACTACTCCACGACTCCGTGGCTCCAGATATCTCAGCCTGCTTTAAGTGGGAGCGAGTTGTCAGCAAACAATGGTGGAAATGAAGTGTGACAAACGTCAGAATGTACAGCCTGTGCCCAAATGTTGCCCAGGTTTTACTGTGTGCAGGCATGGGCTGCTTTCAGATTCTGAGAAGAGGCAAATGGAATTGATTGTTGTTCAGCAAACACCTCTACTCTCAAACTCTTTAACAGGGGAAATGACTTTGATGAAACCACTAAAACTCTCTGAGCATAAGGAACTCCTGCAGTACTATCCTAGGGCTCCAAACAGTGGAAATGTGTCCTTTTATTTTCCACTTGCTTCTGTTTCACCAGGATTCCTTGATGTCGTATTCAGTGAAATGCTTCTTTGAAGTCAAGAGCAGACACCCTCACCTTGCCTCAGGAAAACAACCTTTTAAAAAATATTTGTGACTGTAATGGAGTACATGGCAGCAAAATCATGTTGAAACCAAGCTAAACATCAACAACTACAATATAGAAACATAGAAAGCCTACAGCACAATACAGGTCCTTCAGCCCACAAAGCTATGCAGAATATGTCCTTACTATAAAAATTACCTCAGGTTACCCATATGTCTGAGTAGGCACAATCACAGCACCCCCAATATCTAGCTGACAGTATTTGTCCGTATGGGATTTTCCCCACATATGAGGACTAGACTAATCCGACAAGTCTTCACTTTTCCTGGATATTTCCCAGGCATGCCGAGTCCACATGTAGGCATACTGAAACAAAGGGCTCTGACAAAGGATCACAGACCTGAAATATTGACTGTTTCCCTTTCTAGAGATGCTGCCCAATTTGCTGAAGTTTTCCATCATCTCTCAGCTTTTGTTTCTTTACAGGAACAATTCTGCTGTAATTTCTGTGGCGAACATATTTTCCAAAATACAATCTGGATGCTGATGGCGATCATCAACTTTACAACATCCAGAGCCCTCGTGAGGAATTAATCAAATTGTTGAAAATTGGTTTTGCTGATGGTAGGTATCAGCAGCGGACAATTGTGCAAATAATTCAAGGGCTCTGCACAATCAACATCAGAGGTTGGGGTGGCAATAACAGCAGAAGGATATCAGAAGAAATGTCTGTCATTGACTAGGATTATTGTTACTGTCCAGAATAAGCCTAGACCCACACATTCTGGTAGCTCAGTTCAGCTATATACTTCATGTAGCTTCATGTCATGCTTCATCCCAAGCTAAGCTCAAACTTCACCTCTCTTAGCACAATTGTTGCTGCTAAATTCCTCAATGATGATATCATCACTCCTGCCTCAACTATATCATTTCAGAGCACCTATCCTTGGACTGGAACATGTGTAATTACAAAGGAAGCATGGCAGCACCTCTACTTCCTGAGGAGTTTGCAAAGATTTAGCATGACATCTAAAACTTTGAGAAAACTTCCACAGACATGTAGTGGAGAGTATATTGGCTGGCTGCATCACAGCCAGGTATGGAAACACCAATGCCCTTGATTGGAAAATCCTACAAAAAGTAGTGGATACAGTCTAGAAACATAACAGGTAAAGCCCTCTCCACCATTGAGCATATCTACATGGAGCATTGTCACAGGAAAGCAGTATCTATCATCAGGAATCACCACCACCCAGGTAATACTTTCTTCTCGCTGCTGCCAACACGAAGAAGATACAGGAGCCTCAGGACTGATTTTACCAGATTCAGGAACAGTTACTACCCCTCAACCATCAGGCTCTTGAAACAAAGGGGATAACTTCACTTGCCCTATCATTGAAACTACTCACTTTCAATGATGGGGCAAGTGGAACCACTTTCAAGGGCCCTTCATCTCATTTTCTCAATATTTATTGCTTTTTTTTCTCAGCTCAAGTTGGTAAAACCTGAGCATTGGCATAGCCAAGCACTCTCATTTCTCAATTGCTAGGATCTTTCCGACATTCTAATGGTGTTTAGTGTTGTGGCTTTGTGGAGATTTGCATATTACTATGTAACCCTGATTGCTGAAGGCTATTGTGTAGTTAGTTTGCGATAATACCAATTGTAGATATTACTATTGGGACAATGTCTACACTGTTCATTTCCCATAGTCTTTCAATTTCCTCTTTTGATTCAGCATATTTTGGTGCTTTCCACGTATTCATTTCTGTATGCTATGTGTGTTTGGAATGGCTATATCTATTAAGTAAATTGTTCTTGTTTGTTTATCCTGTATTATTATATCTGGACAGTTATGGATTGTTCTATCTGTAATAATGGACTTATTGTAATATAATTTGTGGAACTCTGGCTCTAAGACTGGATCAGGCTTGTATTTATAGTAAGGGGTATGGTTTCTTTTATGAGTTTGTATTTTAAAGAAAGATTTTGGTGAATGATGTTTGTCATGTGATTGTATATGAGTATGTAATCAGATTGAGTTAAACTGCTACAGGATCCTGTAATGTGTTGGATTGATTCTGGCTTTCCTTGGCATTATCTGCATTTATCAACTTCATAGAAACATAGAAAACCTACAGCAGAATACAGGACCTTCGGCCCACAAAACTGTGCCGAACATGTCCTTACCTTAGAACTACCTAGGTTTACCCATAGCCCTTTATTTTTCTAAGCTCCATGGATCCATCCAGGAGTCTCTTAAAAGACCCTATTATTTCTGCCTCCACCACTGCTGCCGGCAGCCCATTCCACGCACTCAACACTCTCTGCATAAAAAAATTACTTCGACATCTCCTCTCTACCTACTTCCAAGCACCTTAAAAATATGCCCTCTTGTGCGAACCATTTCAGCTCTGGAAAAAAGCCTCTGACTATCCACACAATCAATGCCTCTCATCATCTTGTACATTCTATCAGGTCACCTCTCATCCTCTGTCGCTCCAAGGAGAAAAGGCCATGTTCACTCAACCTATTCTCATAAGGCATGCAACATCCAGACAGTCCAGGCAACATCCTTGTAAATCTCCTCTGCATCCTTTCTGTGGTTTCCATGTCCTTCCTGTAGTGAGGCGACCAGAATTGAGCACGGTACTCCAATGTGCTGGTTTTTTATTATGTATTTTTGATAAGTTTTTATTTTAACCACCTGGTCCTGCATTGCCACAAGGGACACTTCTGTTTCTGGGAATAAGGTGTTTGACACTTCCTTGTCAACATCTAGTCTGTTCAGATTGTGGGGATGTTATCCATGGAGGGTCATACTCCTTCACTGGTTAACTTTTTCTTCTATAGTGATAATCTCTTTATTTTTCTGGACTGTGCTTACATTTAAGTTTAGTGATGTGCATTTCTTATCAGAATTGCATATGCTCATGTGGAGTACTGAATCCTGTTTTTGTTGATGAAAATATATCCTTGGAAGTTTTATCTGATCAGTGCTTAATTTTTTAAAAAAATTCTGTTACTCCTCTTTCTTCTTCTGCCCCAGGTAGTGTTAATCTAAGCACATTTGAGTGTACATAGTGATTTCTAAAATTTGTCATTTCAGTTCTTATTTTTCTTTGTAAATTTTCCAGATCAGTTTTAGACCAAGATATTGTGGCAAAATAGATTAATATGGGTATTATTATCATTTCTTTCTTTTTATATTTGCACTGTTTGTTGTCTTTTGCACATTGATTGTACGCCCACAAGAAAATGAATCTCAAGGTTGTATATGGAGACAAATATGTATTCTGATAATAAGTTACCAGTTCTGTCAGTGTTAGTCTTTGGTTTGTCCTGTTTTCTGTGATATCACTCCGGAGAAACATTGTATCATTTCTTAATGCATGCATGCATTTCTAAATGACAATAAAAGAGGACTGAGTGTTCTCATAATCTAATTTATTTTAAACTTTGAACTTACAACTAGCTTGCATAAGCAACAAGGCTCTTTAAGATGCTGACTGTTCCTCGATTATAATTTTACAGGCATCACCTTTACCTTTTATTTTTATGTGAAGGTTTTACTAGGTGCCCCCTTCTGCATGAACTCAGTCTTTGCCCTGACCTAACAAGCATCTATCTAAGCTAATGGTGTATCATATATAAAGGGAATTGAATACCAGGGAGGGAAACACAGATCTGAAAACAATGGCTGGCTTCAGATTAAGTCATTAACCAGTAGAGCAAATCTTAAACAATTTTATGTCCAATATCTGTATTGAAATTTTAATTAATGAATACAGCATCCTCCCTACTGTATACTGTTTGTTAGACATAACCCACTCCATTGAAGCATAAACTAGAATTATTTTTTACTGTCATTTCTTTTTCTTATCTTAAATACCAGTTCTGGGTTTTAATTCCAACGACATGAACAGTTGAAAGACCTCACGGCTGAGCAGAATCCTCTCCTCACCCTCAGTGTACAAAGCAAGCTGGACTGTACAGAAATCTGAATAAAAAACTTTAATCCCCAACCTAACCCAGTAATACTGAGGTTGGTTGCAGCAACTCCTCCACCACCCTCACTGAAATCAACTGCAAGGCATAGATGAGGAACTATAGTCATAATCTGTCTTTAGTTTCCACAAGCGAATGCACCACCACATGGTGTTCATAATATGAGCATAAGAGTGAATTTTAAAAGTAATATGCCATTATTAAATTTAATCCTCCTCAATGATACCATATAATTGTGCCGACCAGCAGGCTGGGTGTAATACACCATCCAACCACACCTTTGAGTAGCCTCTGGAAAGATGATACCTTGGCAGTGAGGCTGATCTTCTAACTGCAACTACATTTCATGTAATTCATCCTGCTCTGCTCAGAAATCGCCTTTTTATTATTTGCGCAATTTGTCTCCTTTTGCACATTGGTTGTTTGGCTTTGCTATCTATAGACTTTCATGAATTCAATTGTACTTTATTTGTCTATAAATGTCTGCAAGAGAACAAAACTTAAGGTATTATGTGGTGACATATGCATACTTTGATGATAAATTTACTTTGAACTTTGATGTTATAATGTTCCTACAGCAGTGGTGATTGTTTGGAAAATTTTCAAATTTGCTATCTTCTGAAAGTAATCCCGTTCGTTCTGCATCCTCCCTGTTGGTGACTGCACTGAGATGGTAAACTGCCAGTGAGAGAATAACTCACAGGTAATAGTAGAGTGGCTCAGTTCCAAATCTGGCTGCGCATTGGCTGATCAAATTATAAAAGGACTACTTTTAGTGGGATTCTAAAGCATTTATAGTTTAATTTTTATTGACAATATAATAGATGTTTAGTAAACTAATATAAAAACCGAATTAAAGAATGAACGTAGTGGGTATTTTCCCCTTAAACACCAAGGAGATGTAAGCCAGTTAGTCTGGTTTAAATGGCTTCAATGAAGTAAGGTCAGACCAGGAGATTTTCATGCTCTTTGTGATTATTCAGTGAGCTATAAGTGCACTGGAACCACTGTAGTATGGAAGAAAACATTTGATTTAATCTCTCAACAAATGCAGCTCACCTTCTGCAGTTCATTCCTCGTTACTGCATTGAAATATCAGCTGATTGAAAGAAATCAGACCTGAAACTGCTCATTGGTAAATAACATAAATAAATAACATACTGTGTGCATTTCTCCCCATGTCACCTTGGAAAGGTTCTTGCTGGAATGATATTGTGGATTTACCAGAATATTACTTGTGCACAGAAAGGATAAATTATAAAGAGTTTACACAGTTGTGCAATCTGTAGTTTTTAAATCTGAGGAGGGAATTAGTCAAAAATCTTAAAATATGAATCTTGGGATAGTCAGCATGTCATATCGCATCTGCAGAAAGAGAAATAGTTTTAATATTTCATGTTAAATTCTGACCAAAGACCCTTTGACCTTAAACATTAAC
Source organism: Mobula birostris (assembly GCF_030028105.1). Lineage (NCBI taxonomy): Eukaryota > Metazoa > Chordata > Chondrichthyes > Myliobatiformes > Myliobatidae > Mobula > Mobula birostris. The sequence continues at coordinate 63,913,954 of NC_092380.1, read as the reverse complement.
TCACTTATATGTCACTACAAATTTGTCGAAGCTGCTGAGTATTTCAAGAATTTTCCATTTTTTTCAGATTTACAGGATCTGCATTTTTTTGATTTTTATTGGAGCTTTCAAGCTGTTGGAAAAATTGAGAGATTTTCTATTAGTTGAAATGGGAGCAAAGACTAAAATTTACAGGTAACTCACATTTTGTGTGTGTTGCTTGGATTTCCAGCATCTGCATACCCTCTCTTGTTTGTGACTAAAATTTACAAGAAGGTTTGGAAGAGTTTTAGAAAAAGTTAATAACAGTTGAAATTATTTACTGTAAATGGGACTTAGTCCTAGGTCAATTCTGAGCTTCCAAATCAAAGTTATTAAGGGATATATGGTAATTGCAGGTAACTGTATGAGTTTATTAACAAAACAAAATCTTACCAAATGACAGTACAGGTTCAAGGATCTAAATGGCCTTTTCCTGAACCCATGTATAAGCACATGAAACAAATGGATTGGGATTAAATTGAAGAGCCCCTCATCATTGATTAGACTAATCTCAAAAATAAAGGCACTTGAGGTTACCAGAAGGGTTACTAACATGTTCCACAATGACCACACACTTCTAGATGAGGGGGGATAAAGAGACAACTGCATGGAATTTAACAGATGCACTAAACAAGCACATATGGTTTTAAAAAGGATAGACAGAATAATGCTTTTGACCCCCCTCCCAAGTGACTACAGATCAGGTGACATCAAACAAATCACTTCCAGGTGGAAAATAATCCATGCAAATAGTCCACTTATTTAGATAATGTTGGATTTAGGATATATTTACTACTTTGACAAATCATTGTTGTCAAGGGTGATTAAAGTGAACTTCCATCCATGGAGTAACTTTCACAGCAACTACACTAATCATACTGAAAATATTTTAAAACCATAACTCATTATGAGGAGCCAGCACACTGTGATGTGAAGAGAGGCTTTCTATTAGACATAGGACTGTTTCTCGCAGTCCTTGACTATCTGACACACCTTCTCGCTCTGAAAACACAAACCAGATGCCAGAAAAATTCTGTTTAATCAAGGGTGAGCCAGTTCAGAATGCCTTCTCCTAAATCTTTTCATATAAATTATTTACAATGAATTTCTTGGATTCTATTCAAAAATGTCACTTTAAAAGTCAAGCTACTTCAAACAAAACGCGTATTTTTAATGGTAATTTAATTTACAATTTATTGTTCTGACTGACAGATAGAAAGGGGCTCAAATCTCACAGCTAGGTATAATTTTTGTTTGATTTCTTACTGCTCTTGGTATCATTTTTCTCCCAATTCTTCCCACATAACAGACATGTCCATGAATGCAAGAGTAATTTTGTCTTCAGTTTGCATGCCATTCCTCTGAGCTCCATGTGGGAGCAGTACTTTTGATCTACACTTTCCTCTAAGGTAGGTGGTATTTGGCCTCTGGACCAGAGCAGGTCACAGTTTTAGCAGATTGCACAACATTTCCACAGCGAAACTAACATAACTTCTAGTTACCTGAAGTGTACCTCAGTTATTCTTTTTAACAATCATCAATTTACCTAGCAATTTTTTTGATAAAATATTAATTTTCTTCATATCGCTTTAAAATCAGACTAACATAGAAATAAATGTTTCAGTCTCTAGTCGTGGAAAACTTAAGAGGGGGTCCGTCACAGTTTATCCCATATGCTAAGAAAAGCATGAAAAAGAAGACCCTCCAATGGTTTGAGTTAAGTGTGATTTTAAGGACGATGGCTCTGTTTGTGTCAGGCCTGCACAGGCAAGGCACTGGTGTCCAGCTCATCATTGCAGCCTAGTTGAACCCATCTCTCATTCACATTCTTTGTTCACCCATCGAACCTGCCAACCCCAACCAGTTGTTCCTAGGCTTCCGTTACTTTGTTGTGTTAAGTATCTGTTCTCCCTTGTTTCGTGGCCCCTCGTGACTTGTTATTTTGCAGATCATAGGTAAAACATTAGTTACTACTAAGTCTTCTACACCACTCTGCTTTTGAGTCAAGCCTCCTCCACGTTTCCTGACAGGATGGGTGAACCAACGATTGACCTCGCAGAGTTCAAAATGAAGTCATCCGTCGACAGGAGCATATGATCCCAAAGCAGCAGGAAACCATTGGCCATCTGCTCACCACTCTCAACCAACTCTCCATCACGATACAGCAATCCCAGCCAACCAGCCTCCTCCCTCTGAGCCCCAATTCCAATGTCTGAATGCTTCAATGGATCCCCAACTCAACGCTGCAACTTCCTGTCTCAGTGTGTCTTACACTTCGAGCTGTAGTCTTCTCTGCATTCTACAAACTGAACCAAAATTGCCTTCGTTGTCTCCCTCCTGACTGAGCAAGCTCTGACCTGGGCCGGCACTAACTGGGAGAATAAAACCACCATTTCGCAATAAATGTGAGGAATTCACCACTGAGATGCACTGAGTTTTCGACCATCCGGGAAGTGGAAAGGGGGTAGCGGATCACATACTGCATCAAGGCTCACACTCTGTATTGGATTACACCAAGGAATTCAGGACCCCCGCGGCTGACTGTGACTGTTGGCCCATTACCATCATGGCGTCTCGGAGACATCGAAAGACCAAGCTGTGCACCTGGAAGATGCCCACCGATTTCGAAAACCTCCGAATTGATAAGCGTTTTATGGAACAACTCTCCAGATCATCAGTCAGCACCCCAGTTCTGTTTGCAGAACCATTTTAGGGCCCTTATCATCAAGCTCTCTTAGCAGCCCCCGCGGAGCATGAGTGTTGGTGTAGAAACAATTTGAGTGCTTGCTGCAGAGCTTCCAATCACCCACACATCAAATACCCACTGCATCTGGGAAAATGGGACCACCAGGTAGAAACAATGAGCTTTTTATTTGGTATGCTTCCCCCCGGCCCCCCCCGGCTTCTCATTCCAGCACAATACCCTGACTCAGTCGCTGTCGTCTTCCACGCCCCAATGGCTCTACCCAATGGCTCTGGTGGATTCCATGTGTGCAACTTGGACACTTTACCAAGCCTACCTCTCACCACTTCTACCTCACGGCCATCGATGGCCATCCCTTGGGGTCTGGCATGGTCAGAGCACGCACGCAGCTTGTGCTCATCAGCACCATGAATACATCCAGTTCCCTCTTATCACCCAACACTCCTCTCGCCTTGCGTTACCCCTGGCTCTTCACTAATGATCCTCTCTTTGCCCAGTCACCTAGTTCACTGCCGAGCTGGGGGCCCACCTGCCTGCAACCTTCACCCTGAAGACGGAGGAAGCCCTCAACCTCACCAAACTCCCACAGCAATACTATGACTTAACCGTCACCTTCTGTAAAAGGGAAGCCAGCACTCTGCTGCCTCACAGAGCACATGACTGCACAAACTACCTCCTCCCAGGCACAACCTCTCCCTCTCCCCTCCAATGACCCAAGCCATGAATGACTTCATCATCTAAGTGTTACAGAACAGCTTCATTCCACCATCCCAATTCGCAGCTGGAGCAGGATTCTTCTTTGCCAAAATGAAAGGTCCAAAGTTTCAAAGCATATTTATTATCAAAGAATGTATAAATTTTACACCTTGAAATGTGCCTGCTTATAGGCAAGAAACTCGAGTAACTCAATTAAAAAAGACCGAAGGACCACTGCACAGAGAAAGAGAAAGAGAAAAAATCATGCAAACAATAGAAGCAAGCCAACAGCATCCCGAACCAGACTGAGTCCCATATCCAATCCCGGAGCAGCCGGAGTGGGCCCGAGCCAAGCCTTGGTCCCCAGTTTTCACACCAGTGGGGCAGAAATGCACGGCAGATGGATCAGTTCACAGCTGCAGAGAAAGGAACTAATACTCATGGGAGAGTAAACGAAATCAGCCTGACGCTCGCCTCCGTACCCGACGCTCGGGCTTCCAGTCTATCTGGGCCGGCATTTAAATTAGCCAAGCACCGGAGAGTGCCACATTCTAGGACCTGGATCCTGATGCCCCAAAGCTGTTCTTGATCTCACCAAATCAGCTCGGTGCTTGGAGTGATCCAATCTCGCATTCAGATTAGACGAATGGGCATCGAAACTCCTCCCCAAATCTCTCCATCTCCGGTAGCGATACGACCGCTGTCTGCAAACCTGGCGGCTCAAACACGTTGCACCTCGCAAAGTCCCAGCAGGCTCCTTATTGTCTGCAGTGATAGTTCATCCACAATTTTCTTCATGAAAGATCTTAGAAGTAATTTTTAGTCAATTCTCTTGCCTAATGGTTTACCAGTAAGCTGTCACAAATCTTTGGTAGCACCCAGAAGATGGGCTTCTTCATCACTGCATTGACTACTGTGGACTCAACAAAATCACCATTGGAACTGGTATCCTCTGCCCTTGATGGATGGCACATTTGAAACACTTTACAGGGCCCAGATCTTCACCAAACTGGATCTGCTGAGTGCACGAACCTGATGTTCATCCACCAAAGAGACAAGTGGAAGATGGCATTCATAATACCCACTGGCCACTATGAATACTTGGTGATGCCTCTCGGAACTTCCAAAGGTCCTGCTGTTTTCCAAGCCTTCATCAATGAGATCCTTCAAGGCATGTTACTTAAGTATATGTTTGTCTACCTCAATGACATCCTCATCTTCTCCAAGGATCCCCAAGACGATGTCTGTCACATCCATTCAGTCCTTAGCGTCTCCTCTGAAACTATCTGTACTGTAAGTTAGCAAAATGCTAGTTCCAAACCCCAGATGTTTCTTTTCTGTGTTATGTCCTTTCACCCCAAGGTATAGCCATGGACCCAGAGGAAGTGCGTGCCATATTTGAATGGCCCCGACTGCACTCCCTCAAACAGCTACAGCCGTTCTTGGGCTTCTCCAACTTCTACCACTGTTTCATCAGGAACTACAGCAGAATTGCCACTCCTCTCACCTCCCTCACCAAATCACCTGCGTCACGGACAACCTGATGCACAGCCGTGGACCACACTTTCAAGGAGCTCAAGAGACACTTCACCCCTGCTCCCATTCTCCACCATTCAAACTCCTCCAGACCTTTTGTAGTAGAGTTGAACGCATCTGAGGTTGGTGCTAAGGCCATCCTCTCCCAGCATGGACCAGATGGGAAATGCCCCCTCATGCCACTTTCTCACACGTTTAATTCTACACAGTGGCGTACTGGAGTAGGAGATAGGAAGCTACTCGCCATTAAATGGGACGGAGGAACGGAGACATTGGCTGATGGGAAATACCGAACCTTTTTGATTTGGTCTGACTACCAGAACCTCATATCCATACAACAGACCAACCAACTCAACCCACATCAGGCTCACAGAGCCATCTTCCAGCAATTCAACTTCACATTCTCCCACCGACCCGGCTCCAAGAACACTAAGGCGGATGCTTTACACAACAGTTTGACCCAGCTGAAACAGAGCTTGACCCTCAGCCCGTCACTCCATCCTTGCTCTGATTGTCTGGGATCTTGAGAATCAGGTCCTAAAGTACAAGTCTGCTCCTACCGATATGCCTGACAACTGCACGTACATGCCAGCGGCCATATACTCAGAGGCACTCTGAGGGCCCTCTCCGGCCAGCCATCCAGGCACACAATGGACTGGTTTTTCTGCGACATTGGTTATGGTGGCCCACCATGATCACAGATACACATCAGTTTGTAGATGCCTGCCCTCAATGTGCCCAGTCCAGTTCCTTCCTCAGGAGACCCTCTGGGCTTCTGGAGTCCCTACCAGTCCCTCAACATCTGTGGTCTCACATCACTATGGAGTTCATCATCACATTTGCCTCTTTCCGGTGGGGCCTCAGTGATCATAACAGTGGTGGACCAGTTCTCCAAGGCAGCCCACTTCATTGTCCTCCATAAATTTACGTCAGCCACTGAGACGGTGGATCTGTTTCTCTGACATGTAGTTCACCTCCACAGTTTCCCCCGTCATTGTGTCAGACCCGGACCCGCAATATTCCTCCTTGTCTCTCGCTTCTGGTGAGCCTCCTGCTCCCTCCTCCACACTTCAGTGAGCTTTTCCTCTGGGCCACCACCTGCAGACCAACAGTCAATGAGAAAGTCAATCAGCCAGTGAAGAAGTATCTGCCCCTGCCCTTTCCACATGGAAGAAGATCTGCTCTCAGTCAAACTGTCCTACAACCTACACACCTCTTTGCAACAAGTATATCTCCCTTTGAAGAGCTTCATGGCTACTATCCTCCATTGTTCCCCAGTGAGGAGCCAAAAATGGAGGTCCCATCCACCTGGGCCATGGTTCACCGATTTTGGAATGCTTCTGTGCACCAACTCCCACAAGTTCTTGCCCCCATTTACTTGTCCTTTGAAGACTACGCATCATATCAACCCAGCCATTTAATATCTCCAGCTGCCACTATCCAGATAGATTGCACCTACCTTTGATATGTCCTACCTCAAGCCCATTGCTGATAGACCATTTAACCCACCTGAGCCTGCACGTCTGCAACCAAGGTTCGTGTAGGGTGACCCAGTGTACATGGCTCGTGGGTTGATGGATTTGCGTTGTCGTGGACAGGGTGTGCAGTATCTGGTCGATTGAAAAGGATAGGGCTCAGAGGAAAGGCCTTTGGTGCCATCCAGTTTCATCTTGGATCCATTGCTCATCGAGGAGTTCCACCAGACCCATCCAGCTTGTCCTGGGCCGTCGACTGCTTGTCTTTGGGGAGGTGGGGGGGAGTCCTGTCAGGCCTGCACAGGCAGGCACATCCCATTCTCCACACAACTAACAGGAATCACCTGACACTTGTTTCCATCTCATCACCTGCAGCCTATTTAAACCCAGCTCTCATCCACTGCCCTTTGTTCACTCATCGAACCAGCCAGCCTCCGTGCCTTCAGTTACCCTGTAGCCTTGTCATACTTAGTATCTGTTCTCTCTTGTTTTGTGGCCCTGCCAGCTTGTTATTTTACAGTTTATTAGTAAAATATCAATTACTGCTAAATCATCTCCACTGCTCTGCTTTTGGGTCAAGCCTCCTCTGTATTTCCTGACAGTTTGCTCATCTCAGTCCCATGAAATTACTGAAGGTAATTACAGGGTAGTCCTAATCCCAATTATTTCCATCTCCTTCATTAATTAACTTCCCACCATGACAAGGTCAGAATTGTGCTCACCTGCTGTAGACTGGACATATTTCAATTCCTTTTTGCAGTTCCTCAGATAACGAGGCTGCCTACTTTTGATCATGGCAAGACCCAGATTACATAATGGATCATCATCTGGACAATGACCACCTCTGTTAAAAGAGCACCCAATCACCTACCCTTTACTCTCAATAGCAGTATCATCACCCAATTTCCTGCCATCAGTATCCTGAGAATTACCACTGATTGGAAACTTGACTGAGCCAGACACACCCATGCCACAGCCGCAAGAGCAAATCAGAGTTGGGCTATCCTGTAGCTCTGGAATCACCTTCCCATCACCTGCGAGGAGAAGATCAGTAGTGTGACATAATATACTGGTCCTGATTATTTTTTAAATAAACTTAAACCTATACAGTGTAAAGTGGCACTCTTGATGACCACACTGTCCTCAGACTTGAACATTTATTTCTTTCCCCACCAGTGTATACCATGTACAAAATGCACTGCTAAGGCTTCTCTAACAGCATTTCCGAACTATGTAACTTCTATCACATAAAAAGGACAAAGATGGAATGCCACCACCTCATGCATCACCCACTGTTCTTGCGAATATCACCTTTTCCCTTGTACCCTGGTGCCTCTGTTCTGTTTACTATAGTCTGGTTGGAAACTCCAAAGATTCTAACTGGATTCTCCGATCTTTGACACTGTGTTAGAAGATAACAGTGAGAAGTGGAATTGATTTCTGAAGTGGGCAAATATAAAACAGAGTATTTTATGTGAGAGGGCATCTGCACATACAATTATATGGCTTCCCTACTGCAATTTCCAGGTAGATTTTTAGGAAAGATGATGACCAGTCTCTTAACACTGAGTTTACTAGTTTTTGTGTTGTCTCCCCATTGATTTTTCATAATTTTGACATGCAAATTCCAAATACAGCTAGAGTTATCTTCATTCTTAAGTCCATAACTCTAAGCAGATGTGCTAAAACAGTAATCCCCAACTACTGAGCCGTGGACCAGTACTGGGCAGCGAGGAAATGATATGATTTGGCGATATGAAATGATATGAATCAGCTGCACCTTTCCTCATTCCCTGTCACGCCCACTGTTGAACTTGAACGCACGTGAAGCCATCAGTGACCCAAGACATGCAAAGGAGTGGGTCCGTGACCCATTTGTGAATGTCCCCGGTGAATCATCCATGTCAGCACAGGAGGAAGATCAACTCCTTGAGCTTGCAAATGACGGTGAGCTGAAAAACATGTTTGACATAACATCTCTGTCGGCATTCTGGATCAAAGTCAAGGCTTAGTATCCTAAGATAGCCATGAAAGCACGGAAAACATTGCTTCCATTTCCAAAATCATATCGCTGTGAAGCGGAGTTTTCTGCAATGAATGCAACGAAAATTAAATTGCAGAATAGACTGGACACAAGGAACCCCCTTCGAGTATCGCTGTCTCCCATCACCCTTTGATGGGACCGTCTTGTTGCAGGAAAACAAGCCCAGGGCTCCCACTGATTCAGCGATATTGGTGTGTTGCAATGATTTTATATGTTCATACGGGGAAAATATGTGCTGTGTGTTTAATATTAAATTCATTAGATAAACCCTTTTAGGAATGAAATTGAGTGTATCGAGTGTATTTGCCACTTACAAGTGACTTATAGTTGACTTATCACCTATATTCTGGTCGTGATTAACAACCCCCCCCCCCCCCGCCGCCACCCACACCGGTCGGCCGGTCCGCAAGAATATTGTCAATATTAAACTGGTCTGCGGTGCAAAAAAGGTTGGGGACCCCTGTGCTAAAAGATGATGTCTATTTAACGGTTTTGACCTGTCAACTGCTCTGGGTTTAGTTATATGGTGAACATCATTTATTGTACGATGAGATTAATTACAGGAAAGTTACCAAGACATTACAATCAGTTACACGTAGACTATCAGGAACTTATTTTTATTAGTATTGGTTAGAGAGGACCCAAGTGTTACTATCAACTCTTGGTAGAATTTCAGCGAGATAGCATCAGCTACTAACAAAACCAAATTTTCCCCATCTCTGGTTTCTATTCTTCAATTTGTACGCCATTTTAATTTTCCCATCTTCCCATCCTGATTGTCACCTTCTCCTTCTTACATTGTCCCTTGATCTCAAGGATGACCAGCCTTGGCCCTAGTTCCATGGGAACTAAGGTGATTGATGAGGGCAATGTGGAGTTTATCACAGACTGAGGGGAGCACCAGCTGAGTAGTTGAGAACTCATCGTTCTATCCCCTGCCTATACACGGCCCTTTCGTGTTCCTAATGCATGGGTGAGAATCTCAGTACAATTCCAAATGCTGCTTCCCTCACTTAGCCATGGGCTTGAGTTTCCTTGTGTTCAACTGGGGCATTGCATCTTTTTAGTGAGTTTTGAGCACATCTTTGATATTTTTTTTGTTTACTCTTCCTATGACAATATCCATATTCAGAAATTAGGTAGTAACAATAAAGAATACAACTTTAAGTAGTGACTTGCTGAAAGACTAGTGCACAAGTATCCTTTATCATCTATATCACGGCTGACAAACTGAGTGCAGAGGGATTTCCCAGTGAAAACTTCTATAAAGTTGCAGTTGCATTGATTTGTATTTGGCTCATCACTTAAATGAAACTCTTACAAAATTTGCACATGAACTCTTCAGACAATGTTCTGGTATATTTGGTGATCTCCCACTTGATTTCTTGGGCTACAAAAAAGTTCACTCTTGTACAATACAACTATTTTTGGAGTTAATGATTTACTGAGAAAAATAAAATAATTGTGATTGGGTTTCTCATTTGGTTTTAGCATTACTATTGATTTTGGAATCCTGGGTATTGAATTTACCCATGAATGAAAGGGTCGAATGTGAAATTACTTTGACAGCTAAATGCAGTTACTAGCGATTGTGAATTTGTAATTTGATAGAAAGCTGTCAACCATCAGTAAAGTTCTTATGGTAAAAATTCACGGGAGACTCTGTGGATGCTCTGGCTCAAGAGCAGCCCAGTCGGGGTGCAGGAGGAGCTCAACAGGTCGGGTGGCATCTGTGGAGGGGGGGTGAATGGTGGATGTTTTGGGTTTTTCAGAGGTTTGCAAATTTTTGCCACTCTCTTCCTGAATGAGCAGTGGATACAGTCTTGGATAGTATTATGACAGAAGTAGAAAGATTCCTGGTAAGGAAAGGGGTAAGTTGGTAAATTGATTTGCTATTGTCACATGTACTGAGATACACAGGAGAGCATTGCTTTGTATGGCATCCATACAGATCACCTCATTACAACAGTGCTTTCAGATAGCTCAGGGGAAGACAATGGCAATGCGGAGTGGAGTGTTGCATCTGCAGGGAGGTTGCAGTGCAGGCAGACAATGGGGGCCATGGCAAGGTGAACTGTGGGAGCAGGTGTCCATCTCATCGTAATAGGGGACCGTTCAATAGTCTTATAACGGCATGGATAGTTGGCACTGTCGTCAGATTGGCCATGGTTTATTAAGTGACAGAACAGGCTTGAGGTGCTGTGTCTTATTTCTGTTTTGAATCTGTATGTTTGTACTTCAGTCGCCCAGCTTGAACTGGGATATTATAAACGTATGAAATCTGAGTCTGAATTCTGGGCTGGATACCAAAGAAGACTTAGAGTTAGAGGACTGTGTATCTGCACAGGTGGGAGGGAGGAATAGAACTCGTTTTGCTGTTGTTGTTTTGTTGCTTGCTGTATTCTGCTCTGCATTGTGGACATTCTATGTTGCTGCTGAAAAGTGTGGGGACACCTGTGGGATGCCTCCAGCACACCCCTGGGTGCGTTGGTTGTTAATGCAAACAATGCATTTCATCTACTGTACGTCTTGATGTACATGTGATAAATAAACTTGAATTTAGAATCTAGAATGTATCACTTTGCATTTTGAGATTTATTCCACATAAGTGAAATTTCAAATCCTGTCTAAATTCAGCAAACTAAAGTGGGAAAATTGTGAACACAGAAATCTTTCGGGGAGGTGGTTAGGTTGCCCAGGATTGTGTTTCCAATACATTACAGCAGCTCAAGGCAATGAAAGTCCATTAAGATCCTCCAGTAAATACTCAGGTATTAATATGTTAGCAGGTGTACTTGACTGAAGCTTAGTTCTTTGTGGTTCATCAGCTGAATTCTTGGACACTAATAGTGGGGAAAGGAGTTAAATCCATCAAAGAAAATACTCTGCAGAAATATGACAAAAATTCAGACACTGTTGAAGTAATTTTACGAGAAGAGGTTGGGATTCAGTTGAGGGAAATGGTAGTACTCCCCAGAGCTGGCTTGAATAAATAAGCTTACAATGACAGCAACAAATGTTGTCTATCGACTTTCACATATGAGTCAGGGGCATTTTGTTATCTATGCATAATCTCTCTGCATTTCATCATGTGCATGTAATTCCACCTTCACTGGGGCGGATCGTTGCTCATACTATCTGAATGAAGCAATTTCAAGAAATATTGATCGGCATTTAAATTTAATATCATATATATGCTTTCCCTAATTTCCTGATAGTTCCCACTAAAATGAAGAAAACTTGTTTGCACTGTATAACAATTAATCAGAATTATGAACATCAGTAAATATATAGTTTCTTTCTGGTCTCCCACTGGGAAGATTTGGTTGAGAGCAATCAGACTGATATGCTAAGCATTAAGATATTTACCACCATAATTCCTTTCGATTAGACCACAAATAAGGATACAATAGATCACGAGTAGCAGTAACATCAGCAACTTGCAGAAGGTCATGAGCAGCTGAGAGGGGAGGAGCTGTAAGGTCAAGGTCAAAGAAAGCACGATCCAATTAACAAAGTGAACAGACAGACTCAATTCCTTCCATCTCTTGGAAAAACCTTAATTATTATCACATCTGGCAGCAGCAGGCAGTTGCATCCTGCTCAAGGAAGATTTATTTGGCCTTTGCTAAGATAGTTATCAGTAACCTCAATTTTACTGCCTTGGAAGACAAATGCAGGTGAAGGCTGTGTAGAAATGCATGATGCAGTGACTGATGGATTACTTGTCAAGCTGCCTAGTCCATCCATCCACAAGTGGATCTATTTGCATGTTTTTATGGGCAATTTGCATGTAAAACCATTTCACATATATTAGTTTGCATGAATCATCACTTCTGAATTAATAGCCATCAGGAAAATGGCCTAATGATGCAATTTGCATTAATGCATCTGAACTTTGCTTCATATCAAGCACATATCCGGTGTGAAGAGCCCATCTCTACATTTACTTACAGAGGTGTGGACTAGAAGTGGTTTTAAAAATTCACAAAATAGCCAAGCAACTGATGATCAAAGAGAGGAGACTTCTAGGGTGCTCACTTTTCCACAGTTCTCTACAGCTGATACCCCCAGCTCAACAAATCCTCAGAGTTCTATTACTCATTGCATTCTGACAATATTTTGAACCATAGATGTACATATTGAAATCTCTTCCAATGAAATTAGCAATGGAACTTGCCCACTTCTAGCATGGAGCTTGAACTGTGAAGGCAGACAGGGTAGCGACTAGACATGCATCAAAAATTTGTACCAGTGTTGTACATTTGCTCCACATCTATGGCAGCCATTCTTGCTCCATGACTGTCAGAGTTCTGGATTCAGTCCACCAACAGGCAGAATGAATAGATTCTTTTACAATCCATGTAGTAGGAAGATTAACACTCACTGTAAATATTACTCTACTTATTCACTTATTACATGTAAAATAACTATGTTGGTTTATAACTCACCTCTCCTTAACAGAGTCCCTGCTCCCAGAAGCTGATGGAAAGCAGGGCCAATGGATGTGAGAGAAAACACGGAGAGGAAGAAAATCAGCTGGAAGGACATATGGGAGATGGAAGCAAACAGACTTAGCTTTCTCATCAGAGTTACATATGATGTGCTTCCCTCACAAAGAAACCTCCACCAGTGGTTTCTTGAGGAACTAACTTGTGCCCTGTGTGCAATTCTGGCAACCCTCCAGCATATCCTGGCAAGCTGAAAAACCAGCCTCACACAAGGTAGATACATATGGCGTCACAACCAGGTCTTGAAAAGTCTAGCAGTGGCAATCAAGACCAAGAGGACAGCAACCACCTCCTTGCCCCCAGAACGACCAACACTCTGACACCAGCAGCATTTGTCTGGGAGAGAGCGAAAAGACCAACAAATCTCACTCCTAAATCTGAAACAGGACAGATGAACATCCACCAGAAATTGCTACCACCAACCTTGGGCCAGACCTGGTTCTCTTGTCCAATTCATTACAGATCGTCTACATCATGGAACTCACAGTCCCGTGGGGGGATTCAGTGGCTGAAGCATATGAGCATAAGAAGACATGCTATGTAGATCTAGCAGTTGAAGCTCAGTAACAGGGCTGGAAAACAAAGTTTGTCCCATGGAAGTGGGCTATGGGGGAATTATAGCCACATCCACCATCAAATTGCTGAAGAAGCTAGGGATCCATGGTCAGACTCTACGGCAAACCATCAGAGCCACATCAGAGACAGCAGAAAGAAGCAGTCAATGGCCTTGGATCAAGCAAAAAGACACTCCTGGGCTCCAAGATAGCATCAGGGAAGTGGGAAGACACAACAGGGGGGTGACTCTGGGACACCAGAAGTCATCGTCAAGCCTTCCGGGGATGTAGTGGGTTAATTGACGAAACATCGAGTAAGTAGGGTGCCCACTTGAAAACACCTATGTGTCAACCCTGTGCCAGTCCCAACATCAAGGCAGTCTCAAGCAAGTGCTCATGACCCATTGGCACGAGGGATATTAACATCGTATCCTGTGTTTTTTGATTTTGTTGAGTTATAACACCTTAACTTTCAGAGTGTTCATCAGTCCAGGCTCCCAAAAGTTGATGAAATGCAGGTAGAAGCGTACATTGAATCTACTTCATGTGAAGAGGGGATTTGGAGCTACAAACTCAAAGTCAAATTAAGGAAGGAACATATTACAGATAAATGCCTGAACACAGAGGATGATAAATTCCATCAAACAACTCCAAAGAAAATATATTCAAAAATCAGCTTAACCCAAGGTAGAGAACAATTATACTTATTTCTGGGTACCTTAGCAGGTACTGTTACCTGCTGTTTCCTGTAGGAAAATTGTTCCCTTGCAGTCTCGGGTATGCAAAATGCAAAATTCATCTACTGTGAGATCTTCAACTCCACTGTTCCGAAAAATGACAATTATTTATCCTCAGAACAACCTACTTTAATTAATCATGTTTCCCCTGAAAATATGCTATTTAAGGGACCACCATTCAGTGCCTTGTTTGTCCTCAATGAGATCTGTGACCTTTGAGGTCTTCAGTTGCAACCTCATGTATGCCTTATAAGCCTCCAGAGATCTTGCCCACTCTCGATGTTTTGTCCTCAGAACCATTACAGTCTGCTGCTGATTGTGCTACCTCTCGCAGTTTGCTACTCACTGCTGCATGAGGGAGGTTGCACTCATGATCCAGAATTAAGTTCAGGAAATTTCATCTGCCTTTCCCTCAGCCCACAAAAGCAGGCAATAAGGACACAGAGTTTTGCTTGCATTGTAAGTTTTCCCTAAGTGCAGATATTAATTTCTAATGTTAAGAACTAACTTAGCTCTCCCTGGCATCATCCTGACAGGAGCACCTGTCTGTGGCTTTGGAGAGCTTACAAAAGAACATACCTCCTTTGTCAGTTAGTACAGGTACTTCCAGCCACCCTGGAATCACTCTGCAGTTCCCATCTATCATTGCAGTATCCATTCATACAATATCCACATTCCATGTAGCCAGAAGCTAATATCAGCTTCGGCATGGAGTTATAGGGGAAACCTACCAAAAATGATCCGTGAACTTTGCAATTGAAGTTCCTGTTTGTCTCTTTTACATATTGTGTTAGGGTGAACCAGAAGGATATTTTAAAGACAAAGTGACAGCCTGACAATATGTCCAGGCCGCACTCTATTTAATTCCTTCATAAATATTCCTAGTATCACAACAGTCTGCAGATCCCAGGTTCACCACTTTCCTGAATTTCTATAAATGCTATTAATCACCACTTCTACCTCAACCAAAGAATTTGTGCAAGAAATACTTTAGTCTTGTCAGTGGATGTAACTACCAAAATGTACTATTGTGTTGAAACCTTAATTTCTACACCTTTGTACTCTGCACATCCTAACATCATAGTTCTGCAAATCGATTTTCAGAAAAAGCTTTAGGAAATAATACTGAGCCAGTTATAATGGGCACAAAGGTTGAATCTCTGTAAGATGCTTAGATTGGCTCATTTTAAACAGTGACTATTGGTCATAATTAATCAAACTGTTTCAATAAATCAGCGTACGTCATTTTGCCAGATTCCAGGTTCCAGATTAGTGTCAGATGATTTCCACTGAATTGTGCGTAAAGGACTGAGCAAGTGAGTGATCATACATACAAGGAAAGTTTGTGGTCAAAGAGTGTGTGTGTGCGTGTGTGTGTATGTGTGTGTGTGTGTGTGCGTGTAGGTGTGTGTGTGTGTGTGCGTGTAGGTGTGTGTGTGTGTGTGTGTGTATGTGTGTGTGTATGTGTGTGTGTGCGTGTAGGTGTGTGTGTGTGTGTGTGTGTGCGTGCGTGTAGGTGTGTGTGTGTGTGTGTGTGTGTATGTGTGTGTGTGCGTGTAGGTGTGTGTGTGTGTGTGTGTGTGTGTGTGTGTGTAGGTGTGTGTGTGTGTGTGTGTGTGTGTGTGTGTGTGTGTAGGTGGGAAGAGAACATGGTGTGTGTCCATACCAGAAAAAATTATGTGTGGCTGGGGAAGAGTGAAGCACATGCATGGGAGTCTTGCCACAAGTGAGCGACTGTGTGTGAGTATGTCAGATGATATGGCATAGACATGAGAGTTAACTCTGGCTTTGATATCTGCTACAGTTGACTAAGCTGTTGCCATTCACCATTGAACCTGTCTGATGGTGCCTTAACCAAACTACAGCAGATATAAAGCACTGAATCCCTGCATCACTTGACACCTTGAGGAAAACAAAGCAAAATAAAATTATGAACTAATTTTCACCTTCTCGATAGACTTACTTCATGCTATGTTTTACTGTCTATAGCCTTGTATATAGTTTAGACATGGTTTCTGTCTATTCTAACATAATTTATTCAAAGCATTCATCTCATTTTATATATATATATATATATATCAGTGCTCTATCAAAAATGTGAATGCTTGCCGAGAACTGTCAGGTAGGAGTTGCTGGAATTTTGAGCTTGTATTAATGTTCATCCAAAAATATTCTCATCGATTAAAACAATATGACTCACCCAGCTCATCCAAAGGTTAATGAGATTTTATTTTCAGAAGGGGCAGGAGGGCTAGTGGGTGAAGAAAAGATGTGGTGCAATAAACTTCAAAATGCCTCGGAGGCTAGTCTGTTTTTTCGCTGGGCTTATTGTTGACTTTTCAGACAATCAACTACTCTTGATGATACAGCAACAATCAACTATTCTTGGTGGGAAATATTATTTATTTATTTCACCATTTACCATGGAGTAGGTCCTTCCCCCTGCCTTACAGCCAGGTAGCCCCAGCAACCCCACAACCACGATTAACCCCAACCTAATCATGGATCAATTTACAATACCAATTAACCTAGCAGGTCTTTGGACTGTGGGAGGAAACTGGAGCACCCATGGAAAACCCAAGCATTTCACAGGAAGGACGTACTGAGATGCCTTACGGAATTAAACTCCTCAGTGCTCTGAGCTGTAATAGCGTTGTGCTATCATGGTAAGGGTGCAGTTAAGAGAGGTTTTGTACCTTACTATATATGCTTTAAGATTTTGTGACTTATAGTTCATTGAGAGGCTGATGAGGGAGATTTGAAGAGAGGTGCCCAGAGGTTGTATTTGATCTCTTTATTTGTGTTTCTAAATTGGGTGCCCCATTTTAAAAAAAATGCCCAATTGACAGCAAATAGTTGGGTAATTTTTAAAGAAGGATCTTAAGATATACGTGAGGCCAAGGTGTTTGGAAAGAAAATTCCAAGGTACTTATGTCTGCTGCCAATACGATCAATGGGGGACAAAGGAATGTGTTAGAGGTCAGAATTACAGGAGAGCTCTGGGCGTTGTATGAAGTAAATAGGAGGGGAAAGGTGAGGTTAAGAGAGGTTTAGTACCTTACTATCATGTTTTAAAACCTAAAGATATATGGTTCATTGAGGGTGTGATGAAGGTGATTTGAAGAGACTGTATTTGATCGCTTTATTTGGCTTTATAAGTTGGATGCCCTATTGAAAAAATATACAATTGACCAAAAGGCGGGAGGAGAAGATGGCAGCACACCGCGCGTGCGCAGCTCTCCAGTGAAAATGATATCATATCCGCTAAATAGAGGCTGTGGGCAATTCTGATTTGATGGAGAATGGACGTGAAACCATAGAGGAACATCTGGAGAAATTTCTGAAACGCCCATTCGCTGCTGTCGTTACTGTGTGGTCGGGAATCTTTCGGAGGGTAGGCCTCAAAATCCCCAGCCTTGCCTGCTTTTGGTGACTGAGAAAGAGGTCAAATCACTCGGACAGAGATGGCACTCAGTACTCAGTGTCGGAGAGCTGATCAGAGCTCGAAGTTTTCGGGTGACTCAGAGCCCGACTGTGGTCGGCATGGTAGGGAGAGTTTTTCCTCCCTCTCCTGTCTGTGTGAGATGTGGGACATTTGAGAAACTTTGAACTTTACTGTGCTCATGGACTTCTTCATCAAGTTATGGTATTGTTGCACTGTTGTAACTATATGTATAATTATGTGGTTTTGTCAGTTTTTTTCAGTCTTGGTTTGTCCTGTGTTTTGTGATATCACACCAGAGGAAATAATGTATCATTTCTTAATGCATGCATTACTAAATGACAATAAAAGGGGACTATGTGTCTTCATAATCTAAAAAAAATCAAGTCTAGAATAGTGTTCAGGGTGTTTAACACCAATAAAGATAGAATGGACAAGACCAGAACATTTTCCAGTGGGAGCAGGTTAAACTTTGCAGCCCAGCAATCTCAAATGGGCATCGATGTCAAAAACCACATGGCAGTTAGAGAGCAGTAAGGCACTCTATGGCTGTGTTGGAAAAATGGGTGCTGGGGAGAGACAGAGAGAGAGAGAGAGAGAAATGTTATCCCTTCAATCCATTTCCCAATGCACTGCAAGAGACTCTGCTCCAGTGATTCAGATGCATCTTCATACACATTGACTCCATTGTCAAATAACCATTATTGATGTTGACTTGTTTTGACCACCGGTTACACCTGGAGAACGGAGGTCCTTTGAGAGAAGTGAATCCTGAGTTGAACTCAGAATTCTTAGAGCAACACGCCATTCAGGAAATACTGATTTATTGTAACAATATATTTAAGTAATTGGATCATCTATTCATGTACCGTATTCAGTGTAGGTGGACTTACAAAGCAGCATGTGAGAAAATGTTATTTCTCAGCCTACCAAATCCCTTAATGATCTTATGGTTTTTGTCTCTGAGGCCAACAGGTGAGCAGCCATCAGAATGGTGAACCCATGAAAACCATTCAGCTTATTTTATGTTCTCAATATTTATTATTATTTCTTTCTTTTTCTATTTGCACAGTTTGTTGTCTTCTGCACTCTGGTTGAACATTGTAGTTGGGCGTCTTTCACTGATTCTCTTATGGTTTTTATTTGATAGACATAACCATAGAAACCATAGAAACTACAACACAGAAACAGGCCTTTTGGCCCTTCTTGGCTGTGCCGAACCATTTTCTGCCTAGTCCCACTGACCTGCACACGGACCATATCCCTCCATACACCTCCCATCCATGTATCTGTCCAATTTATTCTTAAATGTTAAAAAAGAACCCACATTTACCACCTTGTCTGGCAGCTCATTCCATACTCCCACCACTCTCTGTGTGAAGAAGCCCCCCCCAATGTTCCCTTTAAACTTCTCCCCCCTCACCCTAAACCCATGTCCTCTGGTTTTTTTCTCCCCTTGCCTCAGTGGAAAAAGCCTGCTTGCATTCACTCTATCTATACCCATCATAATTTTATATACCTCTATCAAATCTCCCCTCATTCTTCTACGCTCCAGGGAATAAAGTCCCAACCTATTCAACTTTTCTCTGTAACTGAGTTTCTCAAGTCCCGGCAACATTCTTGTAAACCTTCTCTGCACTCTTTCAACCTTATTTATATCCTTCCTGTAATTTGGTGACCAAAACTGAACACAATACTCCAGATTCAGCCTCACCAATGCCTTATACAACCTCATCATAACATTCCAGCTCTTATACTCAATACTTTGATTAATAAAGGCTAATGTACCAAAAGCTCTCTTTATGACCCTATCTACCTGTGACGCCACTTTTAGGGAATTTTGTATCTGTATTCCCAGATCCCTTTGTTCCACTGCACTCCTCAGTGCCTTACCATTAACCCTGTATGTTCTACGTTGGTTTGTCCTTCCAACATGCAATACCTCACACTTGTCTGTATTAAACTCCATCTGCCATTTTTTAGCCCATTTTTCCAGCTGGTCCAAGTCCTTCTGCAGGCTCTGAAAACCTTCCTCACTGTCTACTACACCTCCAATCTTTGTATCATCAGCAAACTTGCTGATCCAATTTACCACATTATCATCCAGATCATTGATATAGATGACAAATAAAAATGGACCCAGCACTGATCCCTGTGGCACACCACTAGTCACAGGCCTCCACTCAGAGAAGCAATTCTCTACCACTGCTCTCTGGCTTCTTCCATCGAGCCAATGTCTAATCCAATTTACCACCTCTCCATGTATATCTAGTGACTGAATTTTCCTAACTAATCTCCCATGCGGGACCTTGTCAAAGGCCTTACTGAAATCCATGTAGACAATATCCACTGCCTTCCCTTCATCCACTTTCCTGGTAACCTCCTCGAAAAACTCCAATAGATTGGTCAAACATGACCTACCATGCACAAAGCCATGTTGACCTCCCTAATAAGTCCCAGTCTATCCAAATGCTTGTAGATTCTGTCTCTTAGTACTCCCTCCAATAACTTACCTACTACCGACGTTAAACTTACTGGCCTATAATTTCCCAGATTACTTTTCGATCCTTTTTTAAACAACGGAACAACATGAGACACTCTCCAATCCTCCGGCACCTCACCTGTAGACAGCGACATTTTAAATATTTCTGCCAGGGCCCCTGCAATTTCAACACCAGTCTTCTTTAAGGTCTGAGGGAACACCCTGTCAGGTCCCGGGGATTTATCCACTTTAATTTTCCTCAAGACAGCAAGGACCTCCTCCTTTTCGATCTGTACAGTTTCCATGATCTCACTACTTGTGTCCCTTAATTCCATAGACTTCATGCCAGTTTCCTTAGTAAACACAGACGCAAAAAACCTATTTAAGATCTCCCCCATTTCCTTTGGTTCCACACATAGCCGACCACTCTGATCTTCAAGAGGACCAATTTTTTCCCTTACAATCCTTTTGCTCTTAATATATCTTTGGATTATCCTTCACTTTGACTGCCAAGGCAACCTCATGTCTTCTTTTAGCCCTCCTGATTTCTTTCTTAAGTACTTTCTTGCACTTCTTATACTCCTCAAGCACCTTATTTACTCCCTGCTTCCGATATATGTCATACAACTCCCTCTTCTTTATCAGAGTTGCAATATCCCTTGAGAACCAAGGTTCCTTATTCCTATTCACCTTGCCTTTAATCCTGACAGGAACATACAAATTCTGCACTCTCAAAATTTCTGCTTTGAAGGCTTCCCAACTACCGATCACATCCATGCTAGAGAACAACCTATCCCAATCCACGCTTTTTAGATCCTTTCTCATTTCTTCAAATTTGGCCTTCTTCCAGTTAAGAACCTCAACCCTAGGACCAGATCTATCCTTGTCCATGATCAAGTTGAAACTAATGGTGTTATGATCACTGGAACCAAAGTGCTCCCCTACACAGACTTCTGTCACTTGTCCTAACTCGTTTCCTAACAGGAGATCCAATATTGCATCCCATCTAGTTGGTCCCTCTATATATTGATTTAGAAAACTTTCCTGAACACATTTTACAAACTCTAAGCCATCTAGACCCCTAACAGTATGGGAGACCCAATCAATATATGGAAAATTAAAATCCCCTACCACCACAACTTTATGTTTCCTGCAGTTGTCTGCTATCTCTCTGCAGATTTGCTCTTCCAAGTCTCGTTGACTATTGGGTGGTCTGTAATACAATCCCACTAATGTGGCCATACCTTTCCTGTTTCTCAGCTCCACCCATAAGGACTCAGTAGACAAGCCCTCTAATCTGTCCTGCCTGAGCACTGCTGTAATATTTTCCCTAACAAGCAATGCCACTCCCCCACCTTTCATTCCTCTGCCTCCATCACATCTGAAACATCGGAACCCTGGAATATTAAGCTGCCAGTCCTGCCCCTCCTGTAGCCAAGTTTCACTAATTGCTACAATGTCATAATTCCACGTCAATCCACGCCCTCAACTCATCCGCCTTCCCCGCAATACTCCTAACATTGAAATATATACACCTCATATATTGAATATGTCCACAAGAAAATTAATCTCAGGGTTGTAGATAGTGACATTTATATACTTTGATGATAATTTTACTTTGAGCTTTGAACTGGTGTACTACAATTCAAGTGTGGAAAGTGGCACTTTGTTTGTATCACGAAGTATGAGTTTGTAGACTCCTGAGGAGATATCCAGTGTGGACCAAAGCTGTTTCCTCTGCTCAGTTGGGAGATAAGGCTGTGCATGTTGAGCAGGGACATCTCCCTAGTAACATTCTTCTTCTTGCTCCCACTGATCTTCAGGACTCACTTCAGGACCCTTAGGCTCCAGGTAACCTAGCCACTCTTCTTCTGAAACAGCTGCTGTCATCAGTTTGCTCCACTTTGAAGTCTTCCCATCTCCCTCTAGTGTATGAAATGACACCCTTGGACCTCAGAGTCTGACTTTGAGGAAACCTGTAGTATCTTCAGAATCAAAATCAGAATTAGGTTTAATACAACTG
Organism: Mobula birostris; assembly: GCF_030028105.1. Lineage (NCBI taxonomy): Eukaryota > Metazoa > Chordata > Chondrichthyes > Myliobatiformes > Myliobatidae > Mobula > Mobula birostris. The sequence goes on along the minus strand of NC_092380.1, from coordinate 63,891,729 downwards.
GCATATGCCGTGAAATTTGTTGTTTTACGGCGGCAGTACATTGCAATAAATAATAATTTAAAAGCTATAGATTGCAATAAGAAATGTATATAAAAAATAAATTAAATAAGTTGTATGAAAGGAGATCAAAAAAGAAAACAAAATAGTGAGATGGTGTACATTTCACGACATGTGTTAGTGATATCAAACCTGATTCTGACACTGAGGTCATTGTCCATTCAGAAATCTGATGGCGGAGGGAAAGAAGCTGTTCCTGAATTGTCCAGTGTGTGATTTAGGCTCCTGTACCTTGACCTTGATAGTATCTGGGTGTTAATGATTGATACTGTCTTTCTGAGGCATCGCCTTTTGAAGATGTTCTTGCTGTTGGGAGGGTAGTGCCCATGGTCAGGCTGGCTGAGTTTACAACGTTCTGCAACTTTTTCTCATCCTGTGGTGTGGCCCATCCATACCAGAAGTGATGCTACCAGTTAGAATGCTCTCCACTGTACACCTGTAGAAATTTGCGAGAGTCTTTGGTGACATATCAAGTTTCCTCAAATGAAACATAGGCACCGTCGAACCTTCTTTGTAATCATTGGGCCCAGATCTTCAGAGGCATTGACACCCAGGAACGTGAAACTGTTTTCTCTTTCCACTGCTGATTCCTCATTGAGGACTGGTGTATGTTCCTCAAGTCCACAAACAATTCCTTGCTCTTACTGACGTTGAGTGCAAGGTTGTTGTTGCGACACCATTTAACCAGCCAATCTCTCTTCTGAAAATCTCCTTCACCATCTGAAATTCTGCCAGTTCTGCAGTTCTGCTGTGTCATCAGCAAATCTACAGATGGCACTTGAGCTGTGCCTAGCCACACAGTCGTGAGTGTAGAGAGAGAGGAGCAGTGGGCTAAGCACACATCCTTGAGGTGCTCCAGTGTGAATGTCAGTGAGGAGGAGATGTTATTTCCAAAACTCAATGACTGTGGTCTCCCAATGAGGAAGTTAAGGATTCAGTTGCAGAGGGAGGTACACAGGCCCAGGTTTTGAAGCTTGTTGATTAGTACTGAGGGTATGATGGTGTTGAACAGTGAGCTGTAATCAATAAACAGCAGCCTGACATAGGCATTGCTATAGTCCAGGTTATCCAAGGCCGTGGGGAGAGCCAGTGAGGTTGTACTTGCTGTAGACCTATTATTCTGATAAGTACATTCCATCTGGTCCAGATCCTTGCTTAGACAGGAGTTGATTCTGGCCGTGACCAACCTCTCAAAGCACTTAATCATGGTAAATCTGAGTGCAACTGGGTAATAGCCATTGAGGCAACTTGCCCTGCTTTTCTTGAGCACTGGCATTGTGATTGTTGTCCTCTTGAAACAGGTGGGAAACTCTGACAGCAGCAGTGAGAGATTGAAGATGTCCTTGAATATTCCCACCAGTTGATTGGCACAGGTCTTCAGTTCTCTACCAGGTTCACCATCAGGCCTTGACACCTTGTGAGGGTTCACCCTCTTGAAAGATTTCTGACATCAGCCCCTGAGACAGAGATCACAGGGTCAGCAGGTGCTGCAGGGGCTTACACAGGTGTTGTTGTATTCTCCCTTTCAAATTGTGCGTAACAGGTGTTGATCCCTTTTGGGAGAGGGTGTATCACAGCCATTCCTGGTGTTAGGTTTCACCTTGTAGCAAGTAATGGCCTGCAAACTCTACCAGAGCTGATGTGCATCCCAGTTAAATTTCACTTTTAATTTGATTTACTTTGGGTAAAATTGTGATCCAATTTCTAAGCAAGAGTTGCTACTAGAGAAAACAAGGGCTTTTTCTTTCCTTCCAGAACAATATTACAGTGAGTGTGTTGCAATAAGTCACTAGTTAAACAGTTTTGATATTGAATATTTGTATTGTTACCTAACCGCACGTAGGCAAACAGATAGCTAATGCTCTCTTCAAGCTCACATTTGAGCAATAATCACTGGGCAAGTTATCAGCAGATGTCTGGTAGCTAGCCCCAAGAGTTGGCATTTGAGTCGGAGAGAAAAGCAAAGAAAAATAAACAGCATGTCAGGAGAATAACTCTGCCGCTGGCATCTTCCCTTTATATCTCATATTTCAGGCAGCCTCCTGTATATGTGAACAACCTTCACAATATTCAGTATGTTCTCACAAGTCACTTCCATATCTTTATTATGCAGGATGATGTGGAGATAGGAGTAGATGAACGAGGTTTGGAAAGAAATCTGCATTGAACACAAGCAGAGATCAAGTAGTGTGAACAGTCTGTTGGTGTGTTAAAATTCTGTTCAATTAGCTATGAGACACAAGAATTGGTCAAACAGTCATATGCCTTCAGCCAGCAGATTAGAATTTCTCCAATTTGCTGTTCCCACTGCACCTATGCAGTTCTTTTTGTGTGGGTTCGGTAAAAGGAGAGGCAGGCTGCATAAGTGACTGCTGAGGTGTTCCTGCCCAATACCATCTGTGGTTGCAGGCTTGATTTTCACGTCAAAAATTGTTCCTGTTCAAAGCAGGCCCGGCCAACAGGAGATAATTCTGTGTGTTAAATCCTGGCCAGGAGTGAAATAGGAAAAACGAGGTGTAGTGGAGGCAATGTGGGAAGTAGGATTTCTAGTTTGTAAGTTCCAACTCCCCCTGTACCAGCAACACTGAGCGGCTTTGTGGTAATTGTTGATATTGTTTCAAGGGGGAGGAGAAGATGGCTGCACGACGCAGTGCGCGCGGCCGCTCCAAATGATATCGTATTTGTGAACTAGGATGCCGTGCACAATCCTGATTTGATGGAGACGGACGTGAGAAGCACAGAGGAACATCTGGATAAACTTCTGAAATGCCTGCTTCACTGCCGCTGCTACTGTGCGATCGAGAATCTCCGGAGGGGAAGGCCCCAAATCCTTGGCTTTGCCTATTGCCTGTTGCCAGGGCCAGGGTAAAAGCGCTTGGCAGAGATGGTGCTCGGTGCTCGGTGTCGGAGAGCTGGTCGGAGGCTTGAAGTTTTCGGATGGACTCGGAGTCGGACTGTGGTCGGGTGCTTCCAAGATGCTGCATCGGCAAGTTTGCGGCGCTGGAAGCTCAAGGCAGGGAGAGTTTCTCTCTTCTACCGTCTGCGTGAGATGATGGGACTTTCGAGAGACTTTGAGACTTTTTACCGTACCCATGGTCTGTTCTTCTATCAAATTACAGTATTGCTTGCACTGTCGTAACTAAATGTTATAATTATGTGGGGGGTTTTTGTCAGTTTTTTCTGTCTTGGTTTGTCTTGTGTTTCTGTGATATCATTCTGGAGGAACAAATTGTATCATTTTTTGATGCATGCATTACTAAATGACAATAAAAGAGGACTGCATGTCCTCATAATCTAATCTAATATAGGGCAGGGTGGTTGTCACCTTCTTAAACCAACAGTCAACTTGGAATGCAGAGCTGTGGTCATGACCTGTGTGAAACATAAGCCTGAAGCTCCAGGGCAAACCTTTCTACAGTTCTCTGTCATTCTTTACAGAGAGCCCCTCAGGACTGAGGGTAACTTGCTTCTACTCCAGTTTTGTGGGTAAGGCTGCTAAAGATAATGTGGGAAACATTAGACTCCTACTCAGAGAGGCAGGAGGTGCCTGATAAGATAGTAGTCGGTTTGTTTGCAATGTTGTGTGCTCTCTATAGGTTCTCAATACCATCTTGAATGCAGCTTCTCCATGTTGAGTAGTTATGGGGTAGGGATTCTGAGGAGTCTGGAGATGTTTCGTTTTCTTAAGAGGAATCCAGCACATCCTTTGACTGTTTTCTCTGCCCTTCTGGTAATCTTTCCATTGGATGACTGAGTACCATTCGAACCTCACCGTGGAGATATTATTCCAGAAGAAGATGCTGACATTGGTTCTCTTGACCTTTGGAGGATGTTGTGAAGACACCATCGCTGGTGCTTTTCTATTGCTATGAGACACCTGCTGTGTCTCAGAAGCGTAGAGGATGGCAGGGATCAGCTAGACCTCGAGTTTTATTGCAGGCCAAGGTCTTCATTTTCAATGAACTCTTTACTCCAATCAATCAAATCCTGTGCTGGTTCTCCCAAGGCAGTGATGAATTTCATCATCAACTTCCGCTTTTCCTGAGAGGTGAATCCCCAGATATGGAATGTGGTTCACATTTGTAGGGTCTCACCATGAACCTTTGTTCTCTGAGGGTGATGTTTTTGCAAAAAGCGGGCACAATTGATCCACTGTGACCTTCCCAGCAACCACCAAGCTCACCTCAAGTGTCATGAAAAACCATAGAGTCCTACAGGATGGAAACAGGCCTTTCCTCCTATCGTCTCCATGTCGACCAATGGTACCACCTGTACAAGTGCCATTCCCCAGCTCTTGGTCCATAGTCTTCAATTCCTTATCAGTCTAAGGTGTATATGTCAAAGCAATATATTAATTGTGCCCAGTTCCTTGAAGCAAGTAATTTAAACAACTATGCCAGCAGTGTGTCCTGGGTAAAGGGAGACTCTTTTGGCTGGCTGCCGGTGATTAGTGGAGTTCTACAGGGTTCGGTGTTGGGACCATTTCTTTTCACATTATATTCTATATCAATGGTTTGGATGATGGAATTGATGGCTTTGAGGCCAGGTTTGCAGATGATACAAAGCTAGGTGGAGGGGCAGGGACTGCTCTGGAAGTAGGGAGTCTGCCACAGGACTTCGGCAGATTAGGGCAAAGAAGTGGCAGATGAAATACAAAGTGGGGAATTGTATGGTCATGCACTTTAGTAGAAGGAATAAAGGTATAAACTATTTTCTAAACAGGGGGCAAATTCAGAAATTACATGTGCAAAGGGACTTGGGAGTCCTCATACAGGATTTCATGAAAGTTAATTGCAGGTTGACATGGTGGTAAGGAAAGCAAATGCAATGTTAGCATTCATTTCAAGAGGACGAGAATATAAAACCAAGGATGTATGCTGAGATTTAATAAGACATTGGTCAGATTGCACTTGGAGTATTGTGAGGAGTCCATTAACTTAGAAACAATGTACTGGCATTGGACAGGGTCCAAAGGAGGTTCATGAGAATGATCCCAGGGTTAACATATGAGGAGCGTTTTGACGGCTCTGGGCCTGTACACACTGGAGTTTAGAAGATTGAAGAGGGATCTCATTGAAACTTATTGAATATTGAAAGGCCTCGATAGAGAGAATGTGGAGAGGATTTTCTTGTAGTGGGGTAGTCTAAGACCAGAGGGCACAGCTTCCGAATATAGGGATGTCCCTTTAGAATAGAAATGAGGAACTTCTTTAGCCAGAGGATGGCGATATGTGGCGTTCGTTGCCACAGAGGAGGCCAAGTGGATGGCAAGTCATTGGATATATTTAAAACAGAGGTTGATAAAACAGTTTTTGATTAGTGAGGGCGTCGAAGGTTACAGGATGAAGGCAGGAGAGTGTGGCTGAGGGCCATGATGGAATGGTGGATCAAACTCAATGGGTCAAATGATCTAATTCTGCTCCATTCTATGTGGTCCAGCCACCCTCTGAATGTAAAAAAACGTACATTTTTTTATAACCTCCTACCCCTTATCTTGGGTCTAAGCATCTCTGCCTATGGGGAAAGGTCTCCTACTATGTATGCCACTCACAATTCAGCCCCCCCCCCCACCTCAGTATCAAGGAAAATAAACCCAACCTGCTCGATCTGTCTTCACAACTGAAATGCTCACTGGCAGCATTGGGGGTGAATTTCCTCTCATTCCTCTCCAGTGCAATTACATCCCTCAATATTCCCCAGAGTCCATTGTGTCTGTCCTACCCGTACAAGTCCTCCTAAAATACATGAATGTACTTTGAAATTCCACGCCCTCTGCGCCTTTCAAACGAACACAATCTCAGTTAACGTTGGTAAACTTGAAATCCCCCATTCCTAATATTCATCTACCCTCAGACATTCTTCCCGTGTTCTTTATTGTCTTTATGCTCTTTTGTTTTCCTTTTATATTTAACTGCATGCCTCCCCAAATCCCCCCATACAGACGCTGGGTATGTTTCAGTTCCACAGCAGCCCATGCAAGTTAAAAACTTCCCCAGATATAGTCCCAGTGATCCAAAAGTCAAGACCTCTCTCCCATCACGAGGAAAACGGCAGATGCTGGAAATTCAAGCAACACATACAAAATGCTGGTGGAACGCCGCAGGCCAGGCTGCATCTATAGGAAGAAGTACAGTCGATGTTTCGGGCTGAGATATCTCTCACATACCATTTTTAAGTTCAAAGTTCAAAGTAAATTTATATTCAAAGTACATATGTCACCGTATACAAAAACCCCCTGATTTATTTTCTTGCAGGCATACATAGTGAATACAAGAACACAATAGAATCAATGAAAGACCGCAAACGACAGGACAAACAATCAATGTGCAAAAGACACATACAAAAAGAAAGGAAATAAGAAATAATCATAATAAATAAATAAATAAGCAATAATATTGAGAACATGAGATGAAGAGTCCTTGAAAGTGAGTTCATAGGTTGTGGGAGCAGTTCAGTGAAGGGGTGAGTGAAGTTGAGTGAAGTTATCCCCTCTAGTTCAGAAGCCTGATGGTTGAGGGGTAATAACTGATCCTGAAGCTGCTGATGTGGGTCCTGAGGCTATGGCACCTCCTTTCCGATGCAGTGAGCCGTGACCATGGCCTGGATGGTGGGGCTCCTTGATGATAGATGCTGAGGGCTTTATCTGTGATGGACTGGGCTGTATTCACTACTTTTTGTAGGCTTTTCTGTTCAAGGGCACTTGTGTTTCTATATCAGACTGTGTTGCTACCAGTCAATATATTCTCCATTGCACATCTATAGAATTTTGCCAAAATTTTTTGAAGACATGCCAAATCTTTGCAAATTTCTAAGAAAGGAAAGCTGTTGCCACACCTTCTTCATAATGGCACTTAAATGCTGGACCCAGGACAAAACCTCTGAAATGATAATACCAAGAAATTTAAAATTGCTCATCCTTTCCACCTCTGATCTCCCGATGAGGACTGACTCATGGACCTCTGGTTTCCTCCTCCTGAGGTCAATAATCATTTCCTTGTTCTTGTTGACATTGAGTGAGAGATTGTTGTTGTGGCACCACTCAGCCAGGTTTTCAATCTCCCTCCTACATGCTGATTCGTCACCACCTTTGATTTGGTCAACAACAGTGGTGTCATCAACAAACTTGAATATGGCATTGGAGCTGTGCTTAGCCTCAGTCACAAGTGTAAAGCAAGTAGAGCAGGGGGCTAAGCACACAGTCCTGTGCTGATGGTGATTGTGGACGAGATGTTGTTCCTAATCCAAAATGACTGGGATCCGCAAGTGATGAAATTGAGTATCCAGTTGAACAAGGAGGAATAGAGGCTTAAGTTTTGAAGCTTATTGATTAGGTTTGAGGGGATGATGGTATTGAATGCTGAGCTGCAGTCAATGAAGAGCATCCTGCTGTATGCACCTTTGTTGTCCAGATGTTCTAGGGTTGGGTGAAGAGCCAATGAAATGGTATCCGCAGTCGACCTGTTGTGATGGTAGACAAATTAAGGGGGACCCAAGTTTCAGCTCAAGCAGGAGTTAATATGTTTCATCACCAACCTCTCATAGTACTTCATCACTATGGTTGTAAGTACTACTAGACAATAGTCATTGAGGCAGGCCACCACATTCTCCTTAGGGACCGGTATAACTGAAGCCTGCTTGAAGAAAGTGGGTACTTCAGACTATCAAAGCAAGAAGTTAAAGATATCAGTGAACACTCCAGCCAGTTGATCAACAGATGTCTTTAGTACTCAGTCAGGAACTCCAACTCGGCCAAATGCTTTCTCTGGGTTCACCGTCCTGAAGGATGTTCTCATATTGGCCTCAGAGACTAAATCACAGCGTTATTGGGGGCTGTAGGAGTTCGTGAAGCTTGCCTCCATGCTTTAACAGTTAGATCGAGCACAAAAGGTCTTGAGCTCATCTGGGAGCGAAAACTTGTCACCTATGTCGCTTGGGAGGGGGTGATATCATTCATCTTGTAGGAGGCGATTAGCATTCAAGTCCTGCCACAGCTGTCAAGTATCCTTCGGTGATTCAAGTTTGGTCCAGAATTGCCACTTTGCATGTGAGTTACCTCTCTGTAGGTCATACCTGAATCTCTTGCATTTCACTTGGTCTCCAGATCTGAACAGCACTGTTCTGGTCCTCAGCAGGTTACAGTTCATCCAGTTGGGGAAGATTTAGTTGGGGAAAATTCTGAATAATTTTGTGGGGACACATTTGTCTTTGACTGTTTTAATAAAGTCAGTGTCAACAGTAGTGTATTCATTCAAATCCACCAGTGAGTCCTTGAACATGGTCTAGTCCACTGACTTGAAGCAATCCCATAACCGCACCTCTGCCTCCCGTGACCATCTCTTTGTGGTCCTTACTTCCGGAGCCTTGCTCTTTAGCCGTTGCCTGTGTGCAGGAAGGAGACAGTCAGAATGATCAGAGTCTAGGGTGGAACAGTAGGCAGTCCCTCTGGAGAATAGCTGAGCTTGAGTATGCTGGGACCCCTGGTGCTGCAGGTGATATGTTGATGATAATTGGGCAGAGATTTCTTCAAACAAGCCTGAGTGCAGTCCCTAACAATGATGTGAAAGATGCCAGCGTAGGCTGTCTCTTGCTTGATGATGGCAACACTCAATATCTCGAGTACCTACCTATCAATGGCTTTTGGAGGTATGTAAACTGTGGTCAAGATCACGGAGGAAAACTCTCTTGGTAAGTAGAACTGTCAGCACTTGTTCCAGGTCAGATCAATAAGAGTCGCCAAGACTGCTGTGTCCAAACATCATGAACCACAGACACCCACCTTTTGCTTTCTCTGTATCAGCAGTCCAGTCTATGTGGTGTATCAAGAAGCCCTCAGATTTTATTGACGTTCCTGGCTGTCTAGAGTTAGCCATGTTTCAGTGAAACACAGAACACAGCAATCCTTAATTTCCCTCAGATACAGCAATCTCAATCTTGTTTTCCAGTGACTGCACATTTGCCAACAAGGTACTAGGTAGAGGAAATTTCATACCCCAACGTTTCAGTCTGATTTGGAGTCCTCCCCTCCTCCGTCTCTTCCAGCCATGGCAATGTATCCTCATCTGCTTACAGGTGCCACTTCTTGCATTCTTGAGGGTAAAATCCACAGAATGCTTCAGAAGATCGTGAAATCACTAGCTTGTTAAGACAGTTCAAAAGCGTGTCACTTAAAGGGAAATTACAGGCTGCAGGTTGCAGTGGGGTAGTTCAGAAGAAGTTCATATATTTAATAGTTTTGTAAGCCCCCCACAAAGCATTGCCGTTTTTCACCAGCGCCATCTTGTGCCATGCACACATTCATCTGACTTGTCCTTCAGTTCCTTTACTGGCTTGAACCTGGCACTAGTGGTAATCTAGAAATTATAACTTAAAGATATCTTGCTCATCAATCTGCTATTTAGCTCCCTAACTTCATATTGCACTAGTGTCACCAGTCAGCACACAAGCTAGCCACACCAGAGCATCACCTAAAGAATAGTCATCCGTCCTATAAGCAGTATTTCAGGATTCCCGCATTTTATAAGCTATACAATATTCTGGACCATTGCCATCCCTTTAACTGGAAAGGGCTACTTAAAATGCAATCCAATTTCTGTTTCCAGACTGAAACACATGGAAGTGAAAGTACACAACAATCACCCACTTGACGGGAACAAATATCAAACTGTCTAATCAGAGGTCTGTGTTCAAATGTTCCCACAGACTCTCCTCACTGAAGCCTCATCACTCACCAAAGCCCATACTTGCAGACCACTGCACTGCAAGGACTGCAAAATCTTTTTTGGCTTGTTTCAATTGCTGCTTCTTCTGCGTGTAACCAACAGTAATCCCGGCCATGCAGTATTTGTCCTTGTTCCAATCAGTATCTGTCATGAGCACTTGAATTCTCACTAGTAAACTGTTCCTTTACATATAGACAGTTGTGACATACTCCATGTCCAATTAGAGATATAAATTTGGAAACCACAATGAATTGCTGCAATGACATCTCCGATCTATTCAGTTGACCTCATGGTTTCCAACATTTAGTTCTACATTATCCCCTCCCCCCTCACCCAATAGATCCCAGCCCACTCAGAATAATATTAATAAATGCAATGACAAATAGAGTCATTGTGATCCATTAACTTTGAGAAAAGAAACTTTCAAGTCTGCAATAGTGTGGATGTCAAGAACACTTAATAAAAATTAGTCCAATGTAGTGATGAAACACCAAGTGAGGAGGGCAGAAAAGGAATCTTAGGAAGCACTCTGTGAATTAGGTGAAATGAAGCATAAAACTTGTTTGTTCAGAAAGAAGTACCCAGACTCCACAGTCATAATCATTTGATTATGAGCAGAGTTGCAGCTAATCCTGCCCATAGCTCACACAGTGCAGTAAAGGGTTCAGTGATTGGTGATCAGAAGCTAAATTTTCCTTTAACTCGCAAGAAAATGAGGGTAATAACAAGCAAACCCCATCGATTTTCCACTGCCAATTGTTAATTCAATTCCAAATCAAACTCACCAACAGAAATTGTCACTGTCCCTTTAAAAATGAGATTGAAGCCAAAACAAGGGGCGATGCAGCCCCTCACATAGTGCTCATTGTTGGTTATAGCACAATGTGTGTACACACAACAAGGTCTTGCTTTCTGCTGAACAGTTCCCCATCAGAAGCCAACTGCAATGGGTTTATTATACCCCCTTGGCCAGCTGCATTCCTTGGAGACTCCTGCAAATGCAGAAGGCCTGTCAGCAAAGTGAACAATAAGCTGCTGCTCTCATTGTTTTAAATGTTCATGTTTGAGAAAAGATTTGTCCTTTCAAGCCTGAGCTGAATCATTGCAACCTTTGTCTGTTCGTTCTAGTTTGCTAACACAATACACCATGGGTAAATGTTGTTAATTCACTCCTGCATGACCCTTACTTTGCGTTTAACCCCACATCTCAGCATCAGTTCTTCTGTGGTCTCATACTCCAGGTAAAAAGGAACAATAATTCATTCCTTCTTCAGGAGGTGAGGTTGGGTGGCAGTGGTGGGGGGGTGGGTGCAGGTTGGAAAGTCCAGGATTAAGGCTACAAGGCAAATACATAAATCGACATGTACATGGGTTTAATGAGGATCCATGATTTGAAACTGAGCTGAGATAACAGCATGTTGCTGTATATAAGTTTAAGATGCTCTTTATACTTTATAATTTGTATTATGAATAGTTTTCAATCCATTCTTTCTGATGATCTGTTACAATTAAATATAAAGTAAGTAATATGCCTCTTTTATTGTACAAAGCATTGCTTCAGCCACTGGGTGAGTTTCACATGTCTGTAGCAACTGGTGGGTGGCTATGCCTGGCCTGCTGGCTGCTGATATCAAGGTGCTACCTGTGTGATTTTGCAAAATGGATTTTATTATATCAGCATTGACCAACAACTAAAGTGCTTTTAAAAAGCTGCTCCCCCATTAGAAGATGAAAAACATGATACTCAGTGTATGTGGTTGCAGATACACGGAGGGGAGAGGGCGAGGAGAGTCCGGGGAGAACATGTGTCACCTGGAAAGCGGACTTATTCCCCATAAATCATCACTAGCTATCAAGCCAATAGGGATGGAATGAAGGGCCATTAAAAGTCAGTCGGCAAATAATGTCACCAATTGACGACCATGGCATTGAAAGAACTGTTTCATATTTGATTTATTCAATTCTTACGATTTTGAGTTTCCAAATTTCTCTGACCTGAAAAAAATGTAATCTTTTTACCCACTTAACCCTTTTACCATATTCCTTGTACCTAATAAATCTTTACTTCTCTCTCTCCTTCTTTGATGCAAACAGGGTCACTACGAAATAAAAATAAGTCCTCAGTTCTAACCAACAAAGTCCAAAAACTGAGCCTTCCTCTGAAACTGGACCCTTGACTTCCTCATCGGGAGACCACAACCTGTGCGGATCAGAAATAACATCTCCTCCTCACTGGTGCATCTCAAGGATACGTGCTTAGCTCATTGCTCTGCTCTCTGAACATCCACGACAGCATGGTTAGACACAGCTCAAACACCTTCCATAAGTTTGCCGATGACACAACTATTGTTGGCAGAATTTCAGATGGTGATGAGGGGGGACAGATCAGCTGGTTGAGTGGTGTCACTCAATGTCAGTAAGACCAAGGAACTGATTATGGACTTTAGGAGGGAAGGTCAAGGGAACACAGGACCGTCCTTGTCGAAGAACCAGGAGCGGAAAGGGTGAACAATTTCAAGTTCCTGGGTGTCAACATCTCTGAAGATCTATCCTAGACACAACATATTGATGCAATCACAAAGAAGGTACGACAGCAACTATACTTCATTAAGAGTTTGAGGAGACCTGGTATGTCACCAAGGACTCTCATAAATTTCTATGGATGTACCACGGAGAGCATTCTAACTGGTTGCATCACCATCTGGTATGAAGGGGCAACTGCTCAGGATCGGAAAGTTGTAAACTCAGCCATCTGCATCAAGTCTTTTCGGCTTTGAGGACACCTTCAAAAGACGATGCCTCCCAAAGGCGGCATCCATCATTAAGGACTCCCATCTCCCAGGACATGCCCTCTTCTCTTTTCAACCATCAAGGAGGAGGTACAGGAACCTGAAGACACACAGTCAATGTTTTAGGAACAAATTCTCACCTTCCACTATCAGATTTCTGAATGGACATTGAGCCCATGTACGCGATCTCACAATTTTTCTATCTGTCTTCTTTGTTTGCTCTCTTGTGCACTGCTCATTTAATTTAATTATATATATATATATTTCTTTTGGAATTCCTAGTAATTTTGATATATTGCAATGTACTGCTGCAGCAAAAGAATAAAAAGAAATTTCAAACTGGTGCTAGTAATATTAAACGTGATTCTAATTCTAACTATCCTAGTGTGGTCAGATTTAATCCTCTCATGTGGTTGATAATGTTAGCAGGGTCATGATGATCCCAGCCTTCACTTCACACTAAACCTTTCCTACCAGGCAGCTCTCAGCTCACTGCCAATATCACTGTGACAGCCATTCCACGAGACGCAAAGGGTTATGACCATAATTGTCTCAGAAAGGGGACAGTAAATTGCCTGGTAATATGCTGTCCCAAAGGCTTCTGAAAACTGGGGCTGACAAAGACCTTATCATGGCTTTCAAATGAAACTCTCAATCAGAGACTGTATTTGGAAACTGGGAAAAATTATGTATTTAAGAAGAAAATATTATTAAAAATAAACGAAGTTAAAAATGTGGGACATTTAAATTTATGTGAAGCTGCTGTTTATTAGTTATGAAAATAAAATTACAAATTTTAAAACAAAACATAAATATTACCTAGAATCACTTTCTAAATGAAGGCCAGCAAGCTCGTTCGAATGCACCAGCTGAAGGGGCAGAACTCCAACAGGTTTCCAATCTCCATAGGTGCAGAGGTGTGAAATACACTGCTGTGACTATTTTTCTGGCTGACAGCTCTCTATGGATGCACCAGCAATTGCCTGTGCATTCCAGACTAATGTATATAATCCGAAGGGTCGTACCTTATTTAAAGTTCTTTGCTAAACTAAACTGGCTAAGAGATCTGGGTGCTTTCAGTTTGGAAATAAAATCCGTTCAGTTCAGTCTGATTGAGCTAGAATATTCAGAAGTGTCATTCAAGTTAATAGGCCAAGTGAATAAAAGGGGATGAGAGAACCCTCCTGGAAGTGTCTTGCACTTTATAGCACTTTGAATGTACTGGTGTAATTTAAGAAATTTGATTGCCTGTTAATACTCAACCATCTCCTATAAAAAGCAATGGACAATGGCCAGATCTTCTCTTAATGCAATTTAATGAGGAGCAAACCTAGGCCAAGACACTGGGGAATCAGAAGTTCTATTATGTCCACGTGGGGAAGGTGATTGGACCGTATGGACACTACCACAGGATAGTATCTCCATCATGTAACACTCCTGTACTGCATTGGACAGCCAGTCTAGACTTTGTGCTCAAATTCCAGGTCAAAATTTCTTTGCACCAAAGAGAAATTTCTTGGCAGAAGGCTGATACTCTGGAATGACTCTCCAGCACATTTAACGTGTTTTTTTCCTTGAAGTGTTCATATGGAAAATTAAAACAGAAAACATATAGAATACAAATGCTTCTTGGGTGATGTATCATTTAGTCACTGTGTACTTCTGAGGCTTCAGTTGTCTAACTTTAATTTAAATCTCAGTTTTCATTGCCTCTCTCTAGAGATTATCATGCTGTTTATGAGCAGAACAAGGGAGGGAATCAAACTAATGGTGTGAAATCGCAGCATACTCGAATAAGATGTACTTGATAGAACAGCTGGTCTTTTCTTGTTTTTCATGTGCTCGTTTTCTCATCTGGGCCCACACTCATGGCTCCTAAGATGAGCAGCTGCAAATTTAAGTGAGCAATGTTTGTGTCTGGCATTGAGTTTGCCTATGGGCTACAGTGATTTTTTTTATATATAATCCTGGCTGAGTTGATACCTGCACTAATCCACCATTTCAATTGATTTTTTTCCTGATGGAAATTTGCTTCATATTTCAGTTTCCAGGCTCTGTTGGGACTCTCATCAAGTTGGCCACTGAACAGGCCTTCCTATACTGGAAACCTCCGCACTGAGTTGTTTAATATACAACAGGGGAAGAATAGGATATTGCTTTGCTGAAAGTATCTATAAACAGAATTATTAAGTGCACACTCTATCTTAGGTTCCTCCCAAGATCCCCTGTATAAGTATTTATAAAATCAATAAAATAAATGACCAGGTAACAGCAAAGGCCAGGGGCCCCAACATTGATCAAGACAAAATGGCGAGGTAGGACCAATCAGGTGTGGAGTTCTGGAACACACTGCTGAGTATACACTTCAGACCATAAGACATAGGAGCAGAATTAGGCCATTCAGCCCATCGAGTTCTGCTCCACCATTCCATTGTGACTGATCCCAGATCCCACTCAAGCCCATACACCTGCCTTCTTGCCATATACTTTAATGCCCTGACTGAACAGGAAACTATCAACTTCCACCTTAAGTATACAGTACCTGCAGACTTGGCTTCCACTGCAGTATTCCATAGATTCAGTACTCTCTGGCTAAAAAATTTCCTCCTTACCTCTGTTCTAAAATATCGCCCCTCAATCTTAAGGCTGTGCCCTCTAGTTCTGGACACCCTCACCATAGGAAACATCCTCTCCCCAACCACCTTATCTAATCCTTTCAACATTTGGTACGTTTCAATGAGATACTCCCTCATTCTTCTAAACTCCGGAGAGCACAGGCCCCAAAGCTACCAAACGCTCCTCATATGTTAACCCCTTCATTCCCGGAATCATACCTTGTGAACCTCCTCTGGACTCTCTCCAACGACAACACGTCCTTTCAGAGATATGGGGCCCAAAACTGTTGATAATACTCCAAGTGCGGCTGACTAGTGTCTTATAAAGGTTCAGCGTTACCTCCTTGTTTTTATATTCTATTCTCCTTGAAACAAATGCCGACATTGCACTTGCCTTCTTTACCACAGAGCCAACTTGTAAATTAACCTTCTGGTAGTCTTGTATGAGGACTCCTAACTCCTTCTGCACCTCTTTTTAGGTACCCCTGTACGCTTGCTTGTAAATGCAAATGTCTAATTAGCCAATCATGTGGCAGCAACTCAATGTGTAAAAGCATGCAGACATGGCCAAGAGGTTCAGTTGTTGTTCAGATCAAACATCAGGATTGGGAAGAAATGTGATCCAAGTAACCTTGGCCATGGAATGACTGTGGGTGCCTGACAGGATGTTTTGTGTATCTCAGAAACTGCTAATCTCCTGGAATTTTCACACACAACAGTTTATAGAGTTTAAAGAAAATGGGTTAAGGAGTTCTGTGGGTGAAAATGCCCTGTTAATGAGAGTGGTCAGAGGAGAATGGCCAGACTGCTTCACACTGGCAGGAAGGCGACAGTAACTCAAGTAACCCCATGGTGTGCAGAAGAGCATCTCTGAATGCACAACGTATCGAGCCTTGTACCGGCTGGGCGGCAGCAGTAGAAGACCACAAACATGCACTCAGTGGCCACTTATTTTTAGGTAGAGAGTGTTACGTACCCTGTAACTGGGTTGCCAAACCAGCAGAAATGGATCACTCAGTTGGAGTCTGGATTACTAGAACTAAGAAAGTTTTATTAAAGAAACAAGCAACACAGTACTCCAATCAAAAGGATAATGAATGCAACAGTTCAGCAATGATAAATATACATGTACACAGAATTAAGATAACAGGATCAATCAAGCTCTATCGTTGTCTAGGGGTAAATGACCAGTTTCAAAGTGACGCAAAGTTCAGTTGAATTTAGTTCAGTTCAGTTCGCAGTAATCGCTGCCGTGCCGATGGACAGTGTGGGGGGAAGGAGAGAGAGAGCAAAACAAATGAATATTCAAACGGCTTCCACACAGACCTTCGCAGTCAGCTTTCGAGCGAGCCCTTTGTGATGTCATCCACTCCGTGACCCACTCCATTTCCTGATACGATCGTTTCTCTGTGGTGAACCTGGCACCCAGGCAAGGGTGGACACACACCAGGTTCCCGCCGATCGTGCCTTTCCACCCTGTGCGTCTAAGGCTTGATCCCGCGATCAGCCGTCCAAAACTTCCCACCGGCTTGTGGGAGACGCACCGTTTCCAGGGTCTCGTTACCTCGGGGTGTCGTGTGTGTCCTGCCTTAGCGAACCTGTCCCTTTTTATCCCCCTGCTGGGGTATCGCCTGTCCATCACTTCAAACAGTTCAGGCTTCAAAGGGGGAGCCGATCTTGACAGCTCTCCTTCCGTTACTCTCTCCTGTCCCTTCATTAACATCTCCAAATGCTGCTCCATTGTTTTCCTTCTCTCTCTCTCCTGAAGACAGGTGGCAGACCAACTGCTGATCCCACTGGTGCCAGCCCAGGACAGCTAACATCTTAATCTATGTGTATTCTTGTCACAAGAGGTAGCTAATAAAGTCTCCACTAAGTGTACGTTAATTGCTGGCTGGTTTCTGTGGGATCACTTGCTGTCAGTGCATTTCAGTGGAATGTAGGGGGCCAGTAGGTTCATGCCTGAGCACATTAATAGAGAAAGAAGGCATGGCAGAAAATATAAAGGACTGCCGTCACCACAGACCTACGAGAGGAACATACGCAAGTCACACATCACAGATCTCAAATCACAGTGGGGTTGATCTGAGAGAAGCTCAGACAGAGAGCATGTCAGATGGAAGGATAGAGAACACATCTCTAATCAATGGAGGATCCTGTGAATCTGGTGAAGGAAATTTGAGCATATGGGTGGATTGAATTGAATTGAATTCACTTTATTTCTTACATCCTTCACATACATCAGGAGTAAAAATCTTTACGTTACATCTCCATCCGAATATGCAATGTGCAAATTATAGTAATTTATAATAAATAGTATGTACAGTAAGATATAGAACAGAACAGTCAATATAGCTTAGAAATACAATCGTGTCAGTGTGAATTAATCAGTCTGGTAGCCTGGTGGAAGAAGCTGTCCCAGAGCCTGTCAGTCCTGGCTTTAATCCTGCGGTACCATTTCCTGGATGGTAGCAGCTGGAACAGTTTGAGGTTGGGGTGACTCAGGTCCCCAATGTAAATGTCCTGAATAGTAGCAAGTTTACATCCACAGATGCGCTGGGCTATCTGCACCACTCTCTGCAGAGTCCTGCAATTAAGGGAGGTACAGTTCCCATACCAGGCAGTGATGCAGCCAGCCAGGATGCTCTCAATTGTGCCCCTGTAGAAAGTCCTTAGGATCTGAGGGTCCATACCAAACTTCTTCAGCCGTCTGAAGTGAAAGAGGCGCTGTTGTGCCTTTTTTACCACACAGCCAATATGTACAGACCACATGAGGTCCTCAGTGATGTGTATACCAAGGAACTTCAAGCTGTTTACCCTCTCAACCCCCGATCCATTGATGTCAATGGGGGTGAGCCTGCCTCCATTCCTCCTGTAGTCCACAACCAGCTCCTTTGTTTTTGCGACGTTGAGGGAGAGGTTGTTTTCTTGATACCTCTGTGTCAGGGTTATGAATTCTTCTCTGTAGTCTGTAGGCAAGGGCATGGTTCAGTTGTAGACAGAGGTAAAAGTCAGGCACAGATCTAAAACAAAATTTAGTGGTAGGAAGCCCAAAGGAATTGTGCAGTATGGGTGAACTGAGAACAAGGGACAGATATAAATCAGCCTATCCCTCACAGTATAGGATCTATGCACAAGATACAGAACACCTCAACAAAATTTCCAATCCATATGACATGCAGTAAAGACATAATAATTATCATTACTTTTTTAAACTAAACATCTTTGAACAACAGACAAAGCTGCTATACCATGTGAAATCAGTTTGAGACAATAATATGTGTTAATGATGGTCAAACAAACAGCACATACCAACAAAAGGAAGGTAGGGAACAATTATTAAAGAAAAGGAACTGGCAAATGTAAAGCATCATTAATTCTTGGTAACATCTGTACTAAGCTTCACAATGAAATCAGAGGGCGAGAAAACTCACATTATTTTTCTGCTTTTCTTAGACATGAGCAATATTCCAGGAGCAACAAAGTACACAGTGGCAACACATATCAGGAAAAGTAAACAGGTAACGGTAATGCATTTGGTTTCACATTAGTTCTGAACAAACTCTTAAAGTTGATCATATATGATCAAATGACTGCACTTTTAGGAATGTATAGGTTAGTCAAAGACAGTGAGCACAGTCTCATAAAAGGCAATAAAGGGTCTCGGGCAGTATCCAGTGTTCCTGGTGTGGCCTCCTGTGTATCGGTGAGACTTGACGCAGACTGGGTGACCACTTCGCTGAGCACCTATGCTCCATCCCCCGGAAGAATTGGGATCTCCCAGTGGCCACTCATTTTAATTCCACTTCTTATTCCAACATGTCAGTCCATGGCCTCCTCTATGTTGTGATGAGACCACACTCAGGTTGGAGGAGCTACACCTTATATTCCATCTGGGTAGCCCCCAACCTGATGGCATGAACATCAACTTCTCTAACTTCTGGTAATGCCCCCGCCCCCTCCTTTGCCATTCCCCATTCCCAAATCCCTCTCTCACCTTATCTCCTTACCTGCCCATCACCTCCCTCTGATAGTCCTCCCCTCCTTTTCTTTCTTCCATGGCCTTCTGTCCTCTCCTATCAGACTCCCCCTTCTCCAGCCCTGTATCTCTTCCACCAATCAACTTTCCAACTCTTTACTTCACCCCTCCATCTCCCGGTTTCACCTATCACCTTGTGTTTCTCCCTCCCTTTTATCCACCTTTTAACTCTAGTCCTCATCTTTTTCTTTCTCCAGGGTCTCGGTCCAAAACGTCGACTGTTACCTTTTCCACAGATCCTGCTTGGCCTGCTGTGTTCCTCCGGCATTTTGTGTGTGTTGCAAAGATTCTTGCAGTCTTCCTCCCACCTTCTTACTCTGACTTCCTCATCTTTTTTTCCAGTACTGCTGAAGTGTTTCGGCCTGAAACGTCGACTGTTTTCCACAGATGCCTCCTGCCCCACTGAGTTCCTCCAGCATTTTGTGTGCATTGCCTTGGGTTTCCGGCATCTGCAGATTTTCTCTTGTTTGTGCTCAGACAGTTTGTTACAAAAGTCAGGTATTTATCTTGAGTAAGTGAAGCAGCATGAATAAAAAGCTGGTCATGAAGCAAAGGGCGTTAATTTGGAAAAGAGTTGTAATGATGCAAGCTTCTCTCTCCTACCCGCCCTTCCTAGGAGTATTCACTAGTAACACTAAAATAGGATTGCTGCAAACAACAAGGATGACTGTAAAATACCTTGATACCTGAAAAACACAAAGTTAGTTCAGCAAACCAGGCAGAGAGATGACACTTTTGCCACTCCTTGCCCATCCTCTGGGCTTCCCCCCCTTCCCCTTTCTTTCTCCCTAGGCCTCCCCTCCCATGATCCTCTCATATCCCTTTTGCCAATCAACTTTCCAGCTCGAAGCTCCATCCCTCCCCCTCCTGTCTTCTCCTATCATTTCAGATCTCCCCCTTCCCCTCCCACTTTCAAATCTCTTACTAGCTCTTCTTTCAGTTAGTCCTGACGAAGGGTCTCGGCCCCAAACGTCAACTGTACCTCTTCTTATAGATGCTGCCTGGCCTGCTGCATTCACCAGGAATTTTTGAGTGTGTTGCTTGAAATTCCAGCATCTGCAGATTTCCTCATGTTTGAGAGAGATGACAAGTGCTCTTTACACAGAGCAATACAACAGTAGTAAACTTTGATGGAAAAAAAGGAATTGGAATCCATGCCTACTGAAAGAGGGTGAATAGTAAAGGTGAACAGAAAGAAATAGGTGCTGAAGTACAGCATTCCTCACCTCTATTGCAGAGCATTAAAAAAGACCAGTAACATTTAGGGTTTTAGTTGTGGATAAGGAATGGAGATTATGTAAAGATGATAAATCAACACAAATTTTTAGTTAACTTTGTTCTGTCTCTGGCACCGAAATTAAGACAGCTAACTATATCTGTAGCTCAGGCATCAACATTGAACATCAGAAAATCAATCAGTTTTAGTAACTTCATGAATAACAGGCTAAATCTAAAGTTAATATAGGGCAATGTTCACATGTTAACTGGATATTTTTGTCACTTGGCTGCCACAGTTCCATCTTCCGCACATATGCCCTCTGTAATGGGGGAAAGCACATCATTTAGAACACTTCATAATTAGTTCAGACTTCAATGTTAACTCCATATGATCCCTCTCAGATTGCTTTGTGAATTTGTTCAGTTTTGAGCCACTTTCTATTCCTCTCCTGTTGTAACCAGATCTGAACCAACACTGATGACATCATTCTGTTACCTGTCAACTCAGAATCAGATTTATTTTCACTGATCTACTTCATGAAATTTATTGTTTTCCTGCAGCAGTACAGTACAAGTCATAAGAGTTCCTATACATTACAAAAAATAAACAATGCAAAAGATAAATAATGAGCTAATGATGAGGCTTGACAACCTACAGCTTATAAGGGAAAGTGAGCAGGGAAGGGATGGGAAGAGCTCAGATGTGGCCATCCCCCTCAGTAATTATTATCTCATTTTGGATGCTGTTGAGGTGACCTGACAGAGGACGACCACGGCGATCGGGTCTCTGGCACTGAGCCTGGTTCCGTGGTGCAAAAAGGAGAGAAGAAAATGAGGAATGTGGTAGTCATAGGGGATTCCATAGTGAGGGGAACAGACAGGAGGTTCTGTCAGCCTGATAGGGATACCCACATGATGTGTTGCCTCCTAGGTGCCTGGGTATGGGATGTCTTGGATTGGGTGCAGAGTATTCTGAAGGAAGAGGGTGATCAGCCAGAAGTCTTGGTACACTTCTGGAATGTACCAATTGACATTGGTAGAAAAAGGGAGGAAGTCCTGAAGAGAGAATTCAAGGAGTTGGGTAGGAAGCTGAAAAGCAGGACCTCCAAGTTAGTAATCTCAGGATTGCTGCCTGTGCCACGTGCTAACGAGTGAAAGAATATCATGATCAGGCTCCTTATCAGGAACATCAGAGACTGGTGTAGGGGGCAGGGCTCAGGTTCCTGGATCATTGTGGCCTCTTCTGGGGGAGGTACAACCTGTACAAAAGGGCGGGTTACACCTGAACCCAAAGGGGCCCAATATCCTAGCAGGCAGGTTTAATAGAGCTGTTAAGGAGGGTTTAAACTAATTTGGCAGAGGGATGGGAATCAGAGTGATAGAGCTGAGGAAGGACAAAAAAAAAGATGGCATGCAACAGAGATGATAGAAAGGACAGGCAGGAGATGAGGCATAATCACAGCCAGTGAGATGAGTTACAGGGCAATAGAGCTGTGGTGCAGTTAAAACAGAAAGAAGCAAATACTGGACTGAAAATTTTATATCTGAATGCATGCAGCATAAGAAATAAAATGGACAATCTTGAAATTCAGCTACAGATAGGCAAGTATGACATTGTGGCCATCTCTGAAAACTGGCTAAAGGATGGCTGCCACTGGGAGTTGAACGTCCAAGGACATACCGTGTATCAGAAACTTAAGTTAGTAGTCAGAGGGGGTGGTGTGGCCCTGAGTATAAGAAATAACATTAAATCATTAGAAAGAGATGACAAAAAATCAGAAGGTGTGGAGTATCTATGGGTTGGTTGACAAGGGTAAAAGGACCCTAATGGCAGTTGTATACAGGCCTCCAAACAGCAGCCGGGATGTGGATTACAAATTACAGCAGGAGATAGAAAAGGCATGTCAGAAGGGCAATGTCATGATAATCATTGCGGATCTTAATATGAAAGTGGATTGAGAAAACCAGACCAGTACTGGACCTCAAGAGAGAGAATTTGTAGAATATCTAAGGGATGGCTTTTTAGAACAGATTGTTGTTGAGCCCACTAGGGGATCGGCTGTGCTGTATTGGGTGTTGTGCAATGATCCGAAGGTGATAAGAGAACTTAAGTTTTAGGAACCCTTAGGGAACAGTGATCACAATATGATTGAGTTCACTTTGAAATTTGAGAAGGAGAAACTAAACTCCAATGTGTCAGTATTTCAGTGGAATAAAGGAAATTACAATGGCATGAGAGGGGAACTAGCCAAGATTGACTGGAAAGATACACTAGCAGGGAGGACAGCAGAGCAGCAATGGCTGGAGCTTCTGCGAAAAATGAGGGAAGTGCAAGACAGATATATTCCAAATAAGAAGAAATTTTTGAATGGAAGAAGGACACTACCGTGGTTGACAAGTGAAGTCAGAGCCAAAGTAAAAGCAAAAGAGAGAGTACGAGGAAGCCAAAGCTAGTAGAAAGATAGAGGATTGGGAAACTTATAAAGACTTGCAGAAGGAAACTAAGAAGGTCATTAGGAAGGAAAAGATGAATTATGAAAATAAGCTGGCAACTAATACCAAAGAAGACACTTAAAGCTTTTTTAAGTATATAAAGGGTAAAAGAGAGTTGAGGGTAGATATAGGACCAATAGAAAATGACACTGGAGATAGTGTAATGAGAGATGCAAAGGAATTGAATGTGTATTTTGCATCAGTCTTCACAGAGGAAGACATCTGCAGTATACCGAACATTCAAGAGTGTCAGGAAGTGAAGTATGTCAGTGAAAATTACGGCTGAGAAGGTGTTCAGGAAGCTTAATGGTCTGAGGGTGGATAAATCTCCTGGACCTGATGGAATGCACCCTCAGGTTCTGAAGGAAGTAGCTGGAGAGATTGCAGAGGCATTAACAATGATCTTTCGAGAATTGAATGATTCTGGCATTGTACCAGATGACTGGAAAATTGAAAATGTTACTCAGCTATTTAAGAAGGGTGGAAGGCAGCAGAAAGGAAACTATAGACTTGTTAGCCTGACATCAGTGGTTGGGAAGCTGTTGGAATCGATTGTTAGGGATGAGATTACGGAGTACCTGGAGGCACATGACAAGATAGGCCAATGCCTGACTAATCTACTGCAATTTTTTGAGAAAATTACAAGCAGGGTAGACAAAGGCGATGCAGTGGATGTGGTGTACTTGGATTTTCAAAAGGCCTTTGACAAGGTGCTGCACATGAGGCTGCTAAGCAAGATAAGAGCCCATGGAATTACAAGAAAGTTACTAGCACGGGCGGAGTACTGGCTGATTGGCAGAAAACAGAGAGTGGGAATAAAGGGATCCTATTCTGGCTGGCTGCGGTTACCAGTGGTGTTCCACAGGGGTCGGTGTTGGGATTGTTGCTTTTTACAATGTCTGTCAATGAAATGGGATTAATGGATTTGTGGCTAAATTTGCCAATGATACAAAGATAGGTGGAGGAGCAGGTAGTGTTGAGGAAACCAAGAGCCTACAGAGAGACTTAGATAGTTTAGGGAATGGGCAAAGAAGTGGCAAATGAAATACAATGTTGGAAAGCATATGGTCATGCACTTTGGTGGAAGAAATAAACAGGCAGACTATTATTTAGATGGGGAGAGAATTCAAAATGCAGAAATGCAAAGGGACTTGGGAGTCCTTGTGCAGGATACCCTAAAGGTTAACCTCCAGGTTGAGTTGGTGGTGAAGAAGGCAAATGCAAAGTTGGCATTCATTTCTAGAGGTACAGAGTATAAGAACAGGGATGTGATGTTGAGGATCTGTAAGGCATTTGTGAGACCACAGTTAGAGTACTGTGTGCAGTTTTGGGCTCCTATTTTAGAAAGGATATACTGACATGGGAGACGGTTCAGAGAAGATTCACGAGAATGATTCCAGAAATGAAAGAGTTACCATATGAGGAATGTCCAGCAGCTTTTGGGCTGTATTTCCTGGAGTTCAGAAGAATGAGGTGGGTCTCATAGAAACATTCTGAATGTTAAAAGGCCTGAACAGATTCGATATAGCAAAGTTATTTCCCATGGTAGGGGAGTCCAGGACAAGAGGGCACGACTTCAGGATTGAAGGATTTAGAACAGAGATGTGGAGAAATTACTTTAGTCAGAGGGTGGTAAATCTGTGGAATTTGTTGCCAGGAGTGGCTGTGGAGGGTAAGTAATTGGGTGCATTTAAGGCAGAGATGGATAGGTTCTTGATTAGCCAGGGCATCAAAGGGTATGGGGAGAAGGCAGGGGAGTGGGGATGACTAGAAGAATTGGATCAGCCCATGATTGAATGACAAAGCAGACTTGATGGGCGAAATGGCCTACTTCTGCTCCTATATCTTATGGTCTTATGCTAATGCTCAAAGGCCTTTTGGACCATTCAGAAACTTATGGCTCAAGGGGAAAAAGCTGTTCCTAAACAGTTGAGTGTGGGTCTTCAGGAACAGCTTCTTCCCTTCTGCCATCAGATGCCAGGTCTTTGCAAATCATGAAAAAGCATTTGGCCCTCAAAAAACTTATGGATTTAACTGTACATTCATTTCAAAAGCTCACCATCTTTCACTCGTCTCCAATACTTCCGAAGACAGGTTAAGAACATAAGCTACTGATTTTGGCAGTAAATTCAAGGAAATGGACAAGCTTACTTCAGAGAAAGTTAAAGTTTGATCAGTTGAAAACTCAAGTCACTTGCTAAAGGCTTGAGCAGTAAATTGAAGTAGACAGTCAAGTGCTGTCCTTTGGATCATGACTTTTCATCGTCACCAAGGCACCATTTCAAAGTAGACTTGAAGAGTTCTCTCTTTGTTTCTCAATAAAAATCTATATATAAAATATAATCCAGTCATTATTACAATGGTATTCTGTTGTTTGTTAATTAGTTCACAAATTTTCAGATTGTTCAATTAGATTTCAAATATTCATACACTTTGAGGTCATGGAAGTTGTTGAATAAATAGAATTATTTTCATCAATTTATAGCCATTTCCTCATAGTAAGCAAAAAATATCTGAGTTCCCATTTTACAATGACTATTTCTGGTCTGATGACAAAAGAAAGTACAGATGCTGGGCCATGGAGCAAAAAGGACCAGAACACTAAAAGAAATCAGTGGCTTAGAGAGCATTGGAGTTGAAACCCTGCATCAGGATAGAGAAGGAAGACGGAAGTACCACCAGTATATAGCAGTACGAAGGAGGGGTGGGACAGAGACAGGCGGCGATAGGTGCGACCAGGTGGGTGTGGGGGAAGGCAAATGGGAATGGTGAATAAAGGGGGAAAAAACTAAGTGGATGGGTGAGTGTGTATGGGAGGAGAATACTTTGAGTTCAGCTTACCTGAAATTAGAACATTATAATTCTTATAATTGAGTTGTGGGCTTCTCAAGCAGAATATGGGTTGTTGTTCTTCCAATTTGCTTTTGGTCTCCCTCTGTGGAAATGGGAAAGGCTGTGCGCGGACAGGGGGAAGGAAAATTAAACTGACCGAGAATTTAGAGGTAGCAATTGCAGACAACAAAGGTGCTCCAAGAACAGTTGCCTAGTTTATGTCTGGTTTCTTCAGTGCAGAGGAGGCCACATCTTCAGACAAAATGCAGTAGTTCAGTTTGGAAGAGGTGTAGGTGAATCATTACCTCATCTGGAAGGGTTGTTAGATAACCGGATGGTGGTGAGGAAGGAGGTGGAGGGCAGGTGTAATACTTCAAAAGTTTCAAAGGTATATTTAATGTCAGAGAAATGTATACAATATACACCCTGAAATGTTTTTTCTTCATAACCATTCATGAAAACAGAAGAGTGCCCCAAAGAATGAACAGCAGTTAGATGTTAGAACCCCAAAGTCCGCCCCAGTTCCTCTCCCTCCCGCACATAAGTGGCAGCAAACAACAATCCCCCTCCCCCCACCAGCAAAAGGAAGCTTTGGCACCCACCACCAAGCTCTCAGGTGTGAGCAAAGCAACAGCAAAGACACAGACTTGCAGTTACCCCAAAGACTTTGCGTTTCACCCAGTATTCGACATACCACAGGCTCTCTCTCTCCCTAATAAGGGAGAAAAAGGTGTCTCCGTTTTCACAGCGAGCGGAGAGACACAACAAACAACTTGCTGGTTACGATGTTAAAAGGCTGTTATGTCACTTTTTTTTAGCTCTGTGCCCAAAGATCTGGGCACACAGCCACAGATATTCTGACTCCCCCAATGACACTTACGACAGCTGCAGGGAAAAGTGCCAGTTTATGGAGAGGAATGGGAAGAGATGAGCAGAGCAGGAAGACATGAAGAAGGTGGTCTGTGTGGAAAGCATAAATGAGTTGGGGGTACTGGGTGGTGAGAATGTGACTGCTGGTGGAATCATGTTAGAACTAGCAGAAAAGGTGAAGGATACTTTATACTTTATTGTCGCGAAACAATTGGTACTAGAACGTACAATCATCACAGCGATATTTGTTTCTGCGCTTCACACTCCCTGGATTACAAATAATAAATATTAAAGATATTAAGAATAGTTAAAATGAGTAAATAGTAAAAATTTAAACTATAAATCATAAATAGAAAATAGAAAAATGCGAAGTAAGGTAATGCAAAAAATCCGAAAGGCAGGTTCGGATATTTGGAGGGTACGGCCCAGATCCGGGTCAGGATCCATTCAGCAGTCTTATCACAGTTGGAAAGAAGCTGTTCCCAAATCTGGCCGTACGAGTCTTCAAGCTCCTGAGCCTTCTCCCAGAGGGAAGAGGGACGAAAAGTGTGTTGGCTGGGTGGGCCGTGTCCTTGATTATCCTGGCAGCACTGCTCTGACAGCGTGCTGTGTAAAGTGAGTCCACAGACGGAAGATTGGTTTGTGTGATGTGCTGCGCCGTGTTCACGATCTTCTGCAGCTTCTTTCGGTCTTGGACTGGACAACTTCCATACCAGGTTGTGATGCACCCTAGAAGAATGCTTTCTACGGTGCATCTATAAAAATTAGTGAGGGCTTTAGGGGACAGGCCAAATTTCCTTAGCTTCCTCAGCAAGTAAAGGTGATGGTGGGCCTTCTTGACAGTGGACTCTGCTTGGTTGGACCAAGTCAGGTCATTTGTGATATTGACCCCGAGGAACTTAAAGCTTTTGACCTGTTCCACTTGCGCACCACCAATGTAAATTGGGTCATGCGGTCCGCTACTCCTTCTGAAGTCAACAACCAATTCCTTCTTCTTGCTGACATTGAGGGATAGGTTATTGTCTTCGCACCATGCCACCAGGTTCTTAATTTCCTCTCTGTACTCAAACTCATCATTACCCGAGATACGGCCTACAATTGTTGTGTCAACAGCAAACCTATATGTTGAGTTTGATGGAAACTTGGCTACACAATCATGGGTGTACAGTGAGTACAGCAGGGGGCTGAGTACACAGCCTTGTGGGGCACCGGTGCTCAGAGTGATTGTAGAGGAGAGCTTGTCCCCTATTTTTACAGCCTGAGTCCTGTCTGTGAGGAAGTTGAAGATCCAGCTGCAGATCTGAGTGCTAAGGCCCAGGTTCCGGAGCTTAGGAATCAGTTTATTTGGAACGATGGTATTAAAGGCAGAACTGTAGTCAATGAAAAGGAGCCTTACGTATGCATCTTTATTCTCCAGGTGTTCTAAGGAGGAATGTAGGGCCAGAGAGATGGCATCTGCCGTTGACCTGTTGCTCTGGTAGGGGAATTGCAAAGCGTCGAAGTTGACCGGTAGGCTGTGGTTGATGTGTGCCAAAACCAATCTCTCGAAGCACTTCATAGCAATTGATGTCAGAGCCACAGGTCGATAGTCATTCAGGCATGCCACCTTGCTCTTCTTCGGCACTGGGATTATTGTAGCCTTCTTAAAACACGACGGGATCTTAGATTGAAGCAAGGAGCAGTTAAAGATGTCAGTAAACACTTCAGCTAGCTCGCTTGCACAGGCCTGGAGAACCCGTCCTGGGACACCATCTGGGCTCTTCGCCTTCCTTGGATTTATCTGCAGGAGGGCCCTTCTAACGTCCTCCTCGGTGACGATGAATCTCGATGCCACCAGGTCTGGTTCATCCGGAGGGGGCGGGATGCTCCTCTTCTGTTCGAATCTTGCGTAGAATATGTTAAGTTTGTCAGGAAGAGAAGCACCACAGTTATTAATATTCCCAGCCTTTTCTTTGCACCCAGCGATCTCATTTAGACCCTGCCATAGTCTACTGGCATCCCTTTGGTTAGCCTGGGCTTCCAACTTGGCTCGATATTGCCTCTAGGCACCCTTAATGGCTTTCCGGAGTTCACGCCTGGATTCCGTGTAGCGACTGGTATCCCCGGACCTGAAAGCCGCAGCTCTAGCCTTCAAAAGGGACTTGACCTCATAATTCATCCAAGGTTTCCGGTTAGTGCAAAACACACAGTCCTCCGTACACCCCCAAATAAAGTTTGTGACAGCTGAGGCATACTCATCGAGGTTAGCTGACGAGTCCTTGAATACTAACCAGTCCACCGATTCAAAGTAGTCACGGAGGACCTCATCCGTTTCCTCCGTCCAACGCGACACTACTCTTGACACCGTGACCTCCTGCTTCAGTTTCTGTTTGCAAGCCGGGAGGAGGAGTACAGCCTGATGGTCCGATTTTCCAAAGTGAGGTCGTGGGACGGAATGGTAAGCATCCTTGACTGCTGTGTAGCAGTGGTCAAGTATATTCGGGCCTCTAGTGGGGCAGGAGACATGTTGGTATAACTTTGGCAGCGTCTTTCTGAGGTTGGCCTGGTTATAGTCCCTGGCTGTAATGAGCAAAGCCTCTGGATACCTGGTCTCAAGTTCACCGATGTTGGCATACAATATGTTCAAAGCACACTCCATGTCCGCCCGGGGGAGAATGTAGACTGCTGTCAGTATGACTGAGGTGAATTCCCGTGGCAGATAGTAGGGACGACACTTCACCGACAGAAGACCAGCTCTCTTCCCACACTTCCTCGGTTAGTAGTGCATCTTTCCAGGTCTCCATCGATGCAGTGTGTTGTTGTCAGCTCTTTGGTGTTGGTCGACACATCCTGTGGGAGTCGCGTCGTCGTGTGCTCCAGGTCGGGCCGAGCAATGGGGGAGGCTCCGCTGCCACTTCCAGCTGCCGGGGGCCTGGGCTGTCGATTGGGTCAGGCCCCGAAGCCGGCACTTAATCCCGAATGGCCGTGCTCCTTGCTGAAACAAGCCCTTAAGCTGAGTCACAGTTGCAGAGGCCTCTGCTCCAGCCGAGCCTCGGGCTCGATTTCCGAGGTCGGCGGCGGAGGCCTCACTTCAAGCAACTGTGGATGGCCACCAACGGGGCTTTACGGTGGTCGCTCCGGGGAAGCGACTGGGGCACCTTGAGGACTCGGCCGTCACTTCTGAGTGGTCATCTGCTCTGGAGAGGTGCTGGTCAGAATGGGCCGTGTCTCCAAGCGCTCAGGCACGGTAGCAGACCGCAGGTCTCTGAGAACGTGATGGGCCTCGCTGGTCGGGTACAAGTGCGGTCCAGAGCTTAAGAAGCAGTTCTGGTGCGGTGGTCTCCAGCTCGGTCAGTAGCTTCGCCAGGGTGTTGTTGATCTTGATCTTGCTAGATTGGAGGTTTAGAAGGGTTTCTCGGGTATATGATAGTGGAGAGGGCAGTTTGCTCGGGAGAGCCCGCACAAAGTCGCCCGTTACCGGCGCCATCTTTAACGGACTAGATATGTTGAGTGTAAAGGCTAGTGGGGTGAAAGGTGAGAACTATCGCTGTTCTACCTGGAGAGGGAGGCTCGGAGCAGACACATGAAATGGGGGAAATGTGTGTGAAGACTTCACCAACTAGCAGGGAGGAAGCTACATTTTAAATAAAAGGACAATGTTTCAGAAGCTCTGAAGGCCTTATCTTGAGTACAGATACAACAGGCAGAGAAACTGAGAAAAAGGGAGTGACATTTTTACAGGAGGCAGGGTGGGAAGAGATAAGTAAGATCTACCCTAGCTTGTCCTCCTAAAGGGAAATGCTCACGCTTGTCTGCATTAAATCCCATCTGCAATTTTTCTGCCCAGTTTTCCAGTTGATCTGGATCCCACTGCAAGATTTGATAGTCTTTCTCACTACCCACTACATACCCAGTCTTGGTGTTATCCACAAATTTGCTGATCCAGTTAACCATATTATCATCCACATCTATATCGTTGATATAGATGACAAGCAACAATGTACCCAGCACTGATCTCTGCAGCGCATTACTAGTCACAGTCCTCCAGTCAAAGGGGCAACCATCTACTACTACTCTCGATCTTCCTCCATAAATCATTGTCTAATCCAATTTACTATCTCATCTTGAACGTCAAGTAACTGAATTTCTTAACCTACTTCCCATGCGGGTCCTTGTCAAAGGCCTTGCTAAGTCCATGTAGACAACCTCCACTGCCTTGCCTTCATCTACTTTCCTGGTATCTTCCTCGGAAAACTCTATGCCATATCGGACTATCCCTAATCAATCCCCGTCTATCCAAATACTTACATATCCAGTCCATTAGAATGCCTTCCAATAACTTTCCCACTACTGATATGGTCTCATCGGCCTATAATTTCCTGGCTTATTCTTAGAGCCTTTCTTAAACAATGGAGCAACATTAGCTATCGTCCAATCCTCCAGCAACATCTTGATCACTTGTGCCTGTTGATTCATGATGAAGGATCTCTAAGATGGATCATGGGTTATCTATACTTTTATTTGTACACAATGTTGCATTTTGAGGTTGTACTGATCATTCAGAGTAGTAGACACATCAAGATTACTCAGCCACTATAACTGGAAGCTGGGTTAATATTGCCGATTTGTAGGAACAATAGATATTTAAAACATTAACCTGTCTTCATCCAGTACTGTGTGTTTCTAGTATTTATGTTTTGATTTCATTTCTAGCATTCTCAGATTCCCTTTTGATCTTTAGTATTTAAATGTACTTGATTGTCTCCAGTTACACTTGTTGTGGTGTAATTGGAAAGCTCTTTGTCTATATAACACAACCACATTCTTTGCTTTTTATTTTTTTTTATCTCTCCCCCTTTCAATTGGATGAAAAGAATCTATTGACCAGACAGCTTCCACTGAGATAATAACATATCTTTGAATTTCCAATTACTCCCAATTACTTCATAAGCTAAATGAAGCCTTTCTGACAACAGTGTGTTATTCCTTGTGCTGAATATATGAATCCCGGGGTTGTCTGTGTTGTTCAATGATTGATTGGGGTTGGTAATGTGTGGCAGCCAACATGAATACATTAGACTCTGTCATACACACAAGACAGCTCAGATGACTTTCTGTTGAGTTCTCAGCTGCTAAAACAATTATTTATTATTAAAGTTTGCAAATAAGCTCTCATGAGAACTTATACTAGGCAAACAAATGTAGGCCTTTGCCTTCAGTTTTGGAAGCATTGCAGCAAAAGCATGCTATGGCTTCATGTGGCTTTTAAAGACACAGGCCACTGGTGAAAAACCCCCACCTTAGTAGCAGACAGCTTTCTTCATTGTACCTCTTTAGTAACCAATTGGAACATCCTCATCAAAACTTCACCATTCCCTACATTATGGTCAAAAGATGGATGAAATTGAAGAATGGAAAAGAGATGTTGATGATCCGATTAAAATCTGTGCTGCTATTTGCATTTAGGTCACCAGGAGACAATAGCTAATATTGTCAGTTACAAACTCTCAGTTACTAGTTTATAAAGAAGCAGCCTCACGTGCTCTTTGCTTTGCACTTGTTAAAAGTGAGTAAATGAGGAAGGATGAAGTAGCACTAAGCATTCTTCACTTCCATGACATATTGGTCTTGTGTAAGTTATCTCAGGAGATCATTAATGTTAAACCTTTGTAAAGAGCTATTCAGTAAAGGCAGGCATAGGTATAGATGCATGCTTGTTTTATTTGCTTGAATTTAAAGGTACATATTCCTGGCAGCAATGGACATTTTCTGCCTCACGGAAGGTAGTAGAGACAGTTGGAGGGAGCAGATCTACCCCAACTAGGACTTTATGACAATGCCAGTACCCAGCAGCCGAAAGCTGGTGATGAGAGCTGTCACCCACCAACCTGGCATTAATGGTTGTAGTGAAAAATCATCATTGTCCCTTCATTTCAGCCAGGCCATCCATGTACCCAATAAAAGTCAGCTGTTATGTGAATTTAAGCTCTGATTTGCGAAAAGGAAGGAGGTACAGAAGCCTGAAGGCACACACTCAACGATTCAAAAGCAGCTTCTTCCCCTCTGCCAACTGATTTCTGAATGGATAATGAATCTATGAGCACTACCTTACTACTTTTTTTTATTTTTACTTTTGCACTACTTACTTAATTTAACTACTTAACCATATAACCATATATAACCATATAACAATTACAGCACAGAAACAGGCCATCTCGGCCCTTCTAGTCCGTGCTGAACTCTTACTCTCACTTAGTCCCACCGACCTGCACTCAGCAAATAACCCTCCATTCCTTTCCTGTCCATATATCTATCCAAATTAACTTTAAATGACAACATCGAACCTGCCTCAACCACTTCTGCTGGAAGCTCGTTCCACACAGCCACAACTCTCTGACTAAAGAAGTTCCCCCTCATGTTACCCCTAAACTTTTGCCCTTTAACTCTCAACTCTTGTCCTCCTGTTTGAATCTCCCCCACACTCAATGGAAAAAGCCTATCCACGTCAACTCTATCAATCCCCCCTCATAATTTTAAACACCTCTATTAAGTCCCCTCTCAACCTTCTACACTCCAAAGAATAAAGACCTAACTTGTTCAACCTTTCTCTGTAACTTAGGAGATGAAACCCAGGCAACATTTTAGTAAACCTCCTCTGTACTCTCTCAATTTTATTGACCTCTTTCCTATAATTTGGTGACCAGAACTGTACACAATACTTCAAGTTTGGCCTTACTAATGCCTTATACAATTTCAACATTACATCACAACTCCTATACTCAATGCTCTGATTTATAAAGGCCAGCATACCAAAAGCTTTCTTCACCACCCTATCCACATGAGATTCCACCTTCAGGGAACTATGCATCATTATTCCTAGATCCCTCTGTTCTACAGCATTCTTCAATGCCCTACCATTTACCATGTATGTCCTATTTTGATTAGTCCTACCAAAATGTAGCACCTCACATTTTTCAGCATTAAACTCCATCTGCCATTTTTCAGCCCACTCTTCTAACTGGCCTAAATCTCTCTGCAAGCTTTGAAAACCTATTTCATTATCCACAACGCCACCAATCTTAGTATCATCTGCATACTTACTAATCCAATTTATCACCCCATTATCCAGATCATTAATATATATGACAAACAACATTGGACCCAGTACAGATCCCTGGGGCACACCGCTACACTTGGTTCTCCAATCTGACACACAGTTATCCACCACTACTCTCTGGCATCTCCCATCCAGCCACTGCTGAATCCATTTTACTACTTTGATATTAATGCCTAACAATTGAACCTTCCTAACAAACCTTCCATGTGGAACCTTGTCAAAGGCCTTACTGAAGTCCATATAGACAACATCCACCGCTTTACCCTCGTCAACTTTCCTAGTAACCTCATCAAAAAATTCAATAAGATTTGTCAAACATGACCTTCCATGCACAAGTCCATGTTGACTGTTCCTAATCAGACCTTGTCTATCCAGATAATTATATATACCATCTCTAAGAATACTTTCCATCAACTTACCCACACTAATGTCAAACTCACAGGCCGATAGTTGCTAAGTTTACTCTTAGAACCCTTTTTAAACAATGGAACCACATGAGCAATATGCCAATCCTCCAGCACCATTCCCATTTCTAAAGACATTTGAAATATTTCTGTCAGAGCCCCTGCTATTTCCACACTAACTTCTCTCAATGTCCTAGGGAGTATCTTGTCCAGACCCGGAGACTTATCCACTTATATATTGCTTAAAAGCGCCAGTAATTCCTCTTTAATCGTCATACTTTCCCTTCTTGTTTCCTTTACCTTACACAATTCAATATCCTTCTCCTAAGTGAATACGAAAGCAAAGAAATTGTTTAAAATCTCCCCCATTTCTTTTGGCTCCGCACATAGCCGTCCACCTCTGATTCTCTAAGGGACTAATTTTATCCCTCACTATCCTTTTGCTATTTATACAACTGTAGAAACCCTTTGGATTTATTTTCACCTTACTCGCTAAAGCTGCCTCGTATCTTCTTTTAGCTTTTCTATTTCTTTCTTAAGATTCTTTTTATATTCTTTATATTCCTCGAGCACCTCATTAACTCCAAGCTGCCTATATTTATTTTAAATCCCTCTCTTTTTCCGAACCAAGTTTCCTATATCCCTTGAAAACCATGGCTCTCTCAATCTTTTAACCATTCCTTTCAACCTAACAAGAACATAAAGATCCTGTACCCTCAAAATTTCACCTTTAAATGACCTCCATTTCTCTATTACATCCTTCCCATAAAACAAATTGTCCCAATCCACTCCTCCTAAATCCTTTCACATCTCCTCAAAGTTAGCCTTTCTCCAATCAAAAATCTCAACCCTGGGTCCAGTCCTATCCTTCTCCATAATTATATTGAAGCTAATGGCATTGTAATCACTGGACCTGAAGTGCTCCCCAACACATACCTCTGTCACCTGCCCTATCTCATTCCCTAACAAGAGATCTAACACTGCCCCTTCTCAAGTTGGTACCTCTATGTATTGCTGCAAAAAACTATCTTGCGCACATTTGACAAACTCCAAACCATCCAGCCCTTTTACAGAATGGGCTTCCCAGTCTATGTATGGAAAATTAAAATCTCCCACAATCACAACCTTGTGCTTACGACAAATATCTGCTATCTCCTTACAAATTTGCTCCTCCAGTTCTCAGTCCCCATTAGGTGGTCTATAATACACCCCCATAAGTGTTACTACACCTTTTCCATTCCTCAATTCCACCCAAATAGCCTCCCTGGATGAGTCCACTAATCTATCCTGCCAGAGGACCACTGTTATATTTTCTCTGACAAGCAATGCAACCCCTCCCCCTCTTGCCCCTCCTGTTCTATCACACCTGAAGCAACGAAATCCTAGAATATTTAGTTGCCAATCACACCCCTCCTGCAACCATGTTTCACTAATAGCTACAACATCATATTTCCAGGTATCAATGCATGCTCTAAGCTCATCCACATTTCTTACAATGCTCCTAGCATCAAAATAGATACATTTAAGAAACTCTCCACCTCTTACTCTCTTTTTATCCTTAATGGAGCAAACAACTTTGTTATCTTTTTCTTCCTTGTCCCCTACATCTTCGGTGTGAGTGCTCCCGTTCTCTGTCCCCTGTCTATCCTCCCTCACACACTGTCTACTAGCTTTCTCTATTTATGAACTAACCTCCTCTCTCCTAGTCTCTTTAATCTGATACCCACCCCCCAACCATTCTAGTTTAAAGTCACCTCAGTAGCCCTCACAAATCTCCCCGCCAGGATATTGGTCCCCCTAGGATTCAAGTGTAACCCGTCCTTTTTTTACAGATCACACCTGCACCAAAAGAGGTCCCAATGATCCAAAAACTTGAATCCTTGCCCCCTGCTCCAATCCCTCAGCCACGCATTTATCCTCCACCTCATTGCATTCCTACTCTCACTGTCGCGTAGCACAGGCAGTAATCCCGAGATTACTACCTTTGCGGTCCTTTTTCTCAACTCTCTATACTTAATGTATATATATTACTGTAATTCAGTTTTTCCTCTATTGTTATGTATTGCATTGCACTGCTGCTGCATAGACAACAAATTTCATGACATATGCCGGTGATAGTGAACCTGATTCTCATTCTGCTCAAAGCTACCAGCCTTTCCGTGGGGACCAACAGCAGCAGGGCAGGCTATCCTTTTACCATCCTGCCCACTTTATTGCATTGCAACCATTTGAACAATCTTTTGGCAGTTCTAAATAGGAAAGGGTAAAATATTTAATTTACTTAAAGTAGTTTCATCTCAGAAAAGCGTAGGGTAAAAATCCCAAAGAATACAGTTCACACTAAAACATGTAATGCATTGAACATGTTATTATTTTCACTGTGGACTGAGCTTTTATTTGATATTATTCTTGCACTTTTGATACTTTTAAGTGGAAATGAGCAAAAACTTTGTTGATTGGCTGAAAAGAACTAATTAGACTTGTGCAGCACAAGAACATTGACAAAGCCAAGTGACTCAGTCAAGTTGACTAGGCATCACGGTAGCGTAGTGTTTCATTCTGTACAATACCAGTGATCAGAAGATCAGGCTTCAATTGCTACCACTGCCTGAATGGATTTCGTATGTTCTCCCTGTGACCACATAGGTTTCCTCTGGGTGCTCTGGTTTCCTCCCACATTTCAAAGGTGTAAGGGCCAGTGTTAGTGAGTTGTGGGCATGTTATGTTGGTATCAGAAACAGGGCAGCACTTACAGGTGACCCCCAGGCTGTGTTGCTCAAAACACACTTCACTCTGTGTTTCTATGTACATGTGACAAGTAAAGCCAATTTTTAAACTATTTATATGACATTAGGCTTCGCCTATGCCAAAGGTTTGGACAGTTCCTCGTGGGAGGTCCAATAGTTTGTCGGTGGGGGGCAGGTAAATGATGATTGAAGTTTGTACCTATTGAGCATAATGAAGTGTTGTAAAACATTTTGTGAAGATGCCTACAGAGAAGTATCAGGAAGGCATGATTTCAAAGTTCCAAGTACATTTTACTATCAAAGTATGTATACTTTATACCACCCAGAGATTCATCTCCTTACAGGCGAAACAAAGAACCCCAACAGAATCCATTAAAAACAAAAGAAGATGGTCCAAATGCAGTGTGGAGAGAGAGAGAGAGAGAGAGGGAGAGAGAGAGAGAGAGAGAGAGAGAGAGAGAGAGAGAGAGAGAGAGAGAGAAACAAACCAATTCAGGACGGAAGTTCACAACGCTGACCATCACCACAGCCGACCCAGAAGTCCACACTCGTAGGCCACAGCCTCAGTCCTGCCCAGAGGCGAGCAAACTCCATGGAGCAGCAAACTGAACCGGCCCATTTCTCGCTTCCAACCCCGACACCCTGACCATCTCAATTTGTCCCGACACTTCAAATCGTCCAAACCTTCGGTCATTCCTTGCCCACAGGCTCAGGCTCCGCCGCCTCGACACAGCCAGTACCTGACCTTTCCAATTCGGCTCAGCTCTTAAATCAATCAAACCTGGGATCTTTCTATGCCTCGCCTCATCTCGCCTCGGCTCCGCTGCATCGAATTGCCTCCAAGACTGTTCCAGCCGGGAGCATATTGTAACCATCCTGCCCCAGTGAGACTCCAGCTACACTGCAAACATGCCAGATCGTACAGATGAATCAGCTGAATTCCACCAGGGCCCCACAGGCCACTGTTTGCACTGATCCTTTACCAGAAAACGTGTGAATAATGTAGTATTTAGTTGCTTTCTTTGTTTCATTGGCCACCAGCAAATTGTCGCTCAAGCCAGCAAGTAACCCCATCTTAAACTGGAGGCTGATCTTAGGGAGGTTTTTGAAGAAAATAAAATACTGTACTCAACAGGTTGGGCAGCGTCTGTGGAAAGAGAAATGGAGTTGATGTTTCAAGTTTACGACTCAGCTCAGAGCTCTGTTATGTTACTTCTGCTTAAACGTACCATGGGTTAACAGTAAAGAATCATATTCTGGAAGAATTAGAGAACTTATATTTACAGTAATAAACAAACACATCTTAACCCAGTCACGTGTTGGAACATTCTGGCAATCCACACATGCTCAGTGCTCTGTCCAATCATGTACTGGCACATCATTGCACGTGATATCACCACATCTTCCTTTCCCTAAAAAGGAGAACAATTAACAATGTTAATCAAAGCAAATACATAATTCAACATGTCTCTATCAGTCTCTCTGTGGGTTTATGAACACAAGTAGATCTTCTAAGTGGTACACACAGATCTTGTGTTTCCTTGTTATTATTTACGTGTTTTGTCTCGTCTGCATCAGTTAACTGAATCCCTGAAGTTGGCTCTTTCTTGAGGTCTTTGCGATTTCTTCTTACCACTGCTCCCTCCTCTGTCTAGACAATGTATGATCTGGGTTGTACTTCAAGTACTGTAGCTTTCTGTGTCCATGTGTTCATTTTGTCTTGTGTCCTCACTTCATCTCCCTGATGCAGTTCAGGTAATGGACAAGAACATCTATCAAAGTGTATTTTCTGCTTTGCTTTGTGTTTATCTTTCCACCTTTTCACTTGTTCACCTTCCTCTGTTCTCAGAAGGCTCTCATCCATTGGCAGATTAGATCTCAAACGTCGATCCATCAAGAGCTGAGCAGGCGAAAATCCACATTCAATTGGAGTACTGCGGTAGGCTAACAAGGCTTTTTAAAAATCACTTCCACTATCTTTTGCTTTGTGCATCAGTTTCTTGACAATCCCTACCGATTTCTCAACTAATCCATTAGACTGAGGGAAAAATGGACAAGATGTTGTATGAACAAAGCCCCATTCACAAGCAAAATGTTTCATGCATTCACTACTGAATTGTGGACCATTGTCTGTGAAAACTTCATCAGGTACACCATGTCTTGAAAAAACTGATTTCATGTATGTAATTACATTTCCTGCAGTCGTTCTGCCCAGACAACACACTTCAGGATACAATGAGTAGTAATCTGTTATTAATAGATAGTCTTTGTTGTTAGTTATAAAAAGGTCAACGCCTACCTTCTGATAAGGTCTCTGAGGACTTGGGTGTAGATGCAATGGCTCCTTAGGGTTACTAGGTTCGTATTTAAGGCATATTTGACGAGAAGACACCAATCCTGCAATCTCTTGATTCATCCTGGGCTAATACATCACTTCTCATGCCCTTCTCTTACATTTTTCAATGCCTAGGTGGCCTTCATAATTTTATCAAGCATTTCTTTACGGAGACTTTTAGGTATAACAATTCTACTACCTTTGTACAATATCCCATCTACCACAGACATTTCTGATCTGCGGTTCCAATAATCTTGTACTACTGAGGTACAGTCATGATTATTATCTGGCCATCCATCCAACACCACTTGTATTACCTGATTGAGAATTTTGTCCTTCTCTGTCTCAAGACACAGCAGTTCCAACTATTTGGGAGCAACAGGTACAGTTTCTATGACCATATCAATAAATACCTGAACATCAATAACGTTCTTGTGACTGTCTTTTATTGTTGGATCCACAGCTCTGGAAAGTGTGTCAGCTGTGTACATGAATTTTCCAGGTGTATATGACACATTCAACGTATATCTTTGCAATTTGATCATCATTCACTGAATTCGCAAAGGAGAGTCGCTTAAAGGTTTGTTAAACAATGCAATCAATGGCTTATGATCGGTTTCAACATCAATAGATTGCCCTGACACAAACTGATGAAATCTCTCACAAGCAAGCACAATGCTGAGCAATTCTTTTTCAATTTGGGCATACCTTGTTTCTGGATCAGATAATGAATGAGACGCATATGCCACTGGTAGCCATTCCTGATCATGTTTTTGGAGTAATACTGCCCCTAAACCTGCTTGAGATGCATCACATGAGATTTTGATGTGTGTACTTTCTTGAGATTTTGCCATGCCTTCTCCTGTTCTTGGTTTCAGCTCCATTCATTTCTCTTTTCTGTTAGCTGTCTCAATGGAGCAAGCTGTTCCGAGAGATTGGGTATGAATTTTCCCATATAGTTAACCATTCCCATAAACCTCTGAACATCCTTTTTACATTGCGGTCTTGGCATGTTCTCGATATCAGACCCTTCAATGGATCAGGACGCACACCCTCTTTGCTGATGATATCACCCACAAATGTAAGTTCAGTCACTCCTAGCTGACATCTGTCTTTATTCAATTTCAGGTTAGCCTTGCATGCTGCCTCAAAGACTTGTCTGAGCCTGGCCTCATGCTCTTGTTTAGTTGATCCCCAAATGATAATATCATCCATGGATGTACCTGTGCCCTCAATGTGCTCAGATAGCGTGTGAATGGTTTTATGGTACACTTCAGCAGCTGATGCAATTCCAAAAGGGAGCTAAAGAAAACAGTTTCTAGCAAAAGGAGTGTTAAAGGTACACAATTTTGAATTCGGTTCATCTAATTTGAGTTGCCAGAATCCGGAGGATGCGTCTAATTTACTAAAATACTTTGCATTAGCAAACTGTAGTATAATTTCTTCACGAGTAGGCAATTTGAAATGCCTTTTAATGACCCAATTCAAGTCTCTTGGATCTAAACAAATCCTCAGTTTGCCATTTTTCTTATCAACAATGACAAGCGAATTGACCCATTCAGTTGGTTCATCAATTTTTTTAATGAATCCTAGCCTTTCCATTCTGTCTTGCTCTGTTTTCAGTTGATGACGTAATGCAAAAGGTACTTTTCTGCATGGATGTATTACTGGTTGCACTGTATTGTCAATTTTAATCGAGTGCTCTCCTGGAAGACAGCCAAGCCCTTTAAACAAGTCTTCATACTCTTTCATCAAGTCACTGTATTCTGACTCTGTGTCGCTATCCAGGACTAAAATCCTTTTCACCAAATTAAGTCTTTCACAGGCAGATAAACCCAGAATTGACTGTACATTTTTTGGCATGACCACAAATAAAAGCGTATGCACAATATTCTTGTGTGATACCTTTGCCACACATGTTCCTTCAACTGGAATGTCTGCTCCTGAATACCCTGTCACTTTTACATTTGTCTGATGTAACTTCGGTCTTGGCTTTAAAGCATTAAACTCAGCTTCTGCAAGAACATTTACTTACAATCCAGTATCAAGTTTAAACAGAATGTTGTTTTGATTCACTTGCAACGGAATAGTCCAGTTATTCTTACTTTGTTTATTTTCGCAAAGCACATCCATATAAAATTCCTCATGTTCATCTTCAAGTACAGCATTTACTTGTTTCATTTCATTTTCCTTCTTTCTACATTTACAAAGCGTGAAAAATGACTAATCTTACTGCAGTCATTGCAAATTTTGCCATATGCGAGACACCGATTTGGACAATGTTCCTGCGCACAGCAATCACATGACCTTTTTCTTTCCAATGCCGTCTTGCTCTCTGTCGGTTTTGTCGACATATTATTATATTTCTTGATGTATTCGTGCTTTTTTACAGCATTTACACTGCAGTTTTTGACAAAAAGCTCTTCAGCCTGCAACGTCACGGTCTCAGAAGCTTTGCAAAGTGCCAAAGCTTTTTCAAAATTTAAATCTTGTTCTCTCAACAGCCTTTCTCTCAGAGCATTTTCTTGAATGCCACAAACAAGTCTATCTTTAATGAGGGAGTCCGTGAGCAATCCAAACTCGCATGTTTTACTACGCTTTCTTAACTCTGTAACATACTGATCAATTGTTTCAGCGGCTCTCTGCGCACATGTGAAGAATTTATATTGCTCATACGTTAAATTGCGCTTAGGTATACAAAATAATTCAAATTTGTCCATTATCAACTTTAAATTGAAATTATATCCATCTTCAAAGACAAAAGTATTATATACCTCTACTGCATCATTCCCGATTACATGGAGCAAAAGCGCAGCTTTGGTTCTTTCTGATTTTCCTTCATAATTGATCACTGATAAGTACAGTTCAAACTGTTGCTTGAATATCCTCCAATTTTCAGCTATGTTGCCAGTCAGCTGAAGTTTTTGTGGGGGTTGTAAACCTTCCATTGTACTGTTTACAGTTCACAAGTTTTTCTTCTTCTCTTTTTTTCAATTATCTTCGATTCTTGATTCTCGATTCTCCTGTATTATTCTTCCAGAACCACTTCTGACACCATGTTATGTTACTTCTGTTTAAACGTACCATGGGTTAACAGTAAAGAATCATATTCTGGAAGAATTAGAGAACTTTTATTTACAGTAATAAACAAACACGTCTTAACCCAGCCACGTACTGGAACATTCTGGAAATCCCATGCATGCTCAGTGCTCTGTCCAATCACGTACTGGCACATCATTGCATGTGATACCACCACAAGCTCTTTGAAGGGAACCAAGCACTATGGTGAAGCTGTGCCCAAGGCTGCTTTCAATAAAAGTG
The DNA here is from genome assembly GCF_030028105.1 of Mobula birostris. Lineage (NCBI taxonomy): Eukaryota > Metazoa > Chordata > Chondrichthyes > Myliobatiformes > Myliobatidae > Mobula > Mobula birostris. The sequence goes on along the minus strand of NC_092380.1, from coordinate 63,849,194 downwards.
GGCTGAAGAGAGGTTGTTAGGAGACGAGAGACTGAATGAAAGCATTAAGCTAAAGGATGAGGTGGAAATTTGTTGCAGAGTCAGGAACAGGTGATGTCATAGAAAACACCTTGACATCAATGGACATGTCTGAAACCTGATCTCCGTGCAAGAGCAAGTGAGGAAGTGATTTTACTGGCGGTCACAGAAGTATAAATGATCATTTTGGTGACAGTAGAGTGCTGGAAATAGAAAAGCCAGCATTATTATGTCTTCAGTGACTAAGTTCCTTGTTATATTCATGTCAAGAGGAAGAGGAAAGATACCTTAACTAAAATTATTTCATTCTGGTGATAAAACCTATCAGAACATTATCGATAAAACCAGTGCGAGTTTATCACTAATCAATCAATTAACTACCAGATTCAAACTTTTTGTCAGGTGTACATCAAAACATACAGTGAAATGTGTTGCTCGTATTAACTACCAGCTCACCCATGTATGTGCTGGGGCAACCTGTAAGTGTTACTACATATTCTTTCACGTGCTATAAATGATTCGATAATGATGCTTTGAATATTCTACATCTGTGATTATAAAAATTACTGTGACAGATACTTTATCTGAATTTCAGTTATTTTTGAAAAAAAGTAAATGAGAACAACTTTTCGTTTGTGGCTTAAACAGGTTTGGCCCTATAGTACTTCAGACGGGTAAACGTGAAGAAGAAACATATTGAAGAATACCATTATAATGTGCTTGGAAAGCAATGGAGTAGTCCTTTGGCCTAATTGGTTGGTTTATTTATATGTTCTTGTCGACTACTGAAAAGATTTTTAGTAGATGACGCTCAGAAGCTAAGCTCTGAACCATCACTGATTCCTTCTTGGGAGTTAGTGAGAGGATGGTCCCACATTTAACCCCTGGATGACAGAGGCTGTTCAGTTAGACACTCCAGCACAGAAATCTCGCAATAGTCATGACCCATAATAAAAATACAGTCATTGTGGATCACTTCCCATATCTCAGGAACAACATTTCAGCTAAGGTAGATAATTTTGAAATCCAAGACAGCCTCCAGTGGACAAGACAACCAACAAAGTGTTCAGTGATCTCCAGACAAAAGCATTCCAATACCTCCATCCCAGATCTAATACCAAATTCATGGTCAACCAAGCAGCAGTAATCCCTATCTTCTTACATGCAGGTGAGAGGGTATACAATTGATGTTCCAAAGCATTGATGGAATTCCATCACTGTGGTCCCCTCAAAATCCCCCAAGCTAACTGTCAGGATAAACATAAAAAGTGTTAATAATTCCTCCCAAGCCATATCTCCAGTAATGACATTCGGGTCATATTCATTCAACTTCTGGTAAACCACATCATCCACATGGCTGACGCCAGACTCCAGAGGTAAGCTTTCTGCATCATGTTCCATTATGACTAGTGCTTCCTGGTAAGATAGAGGATCTCTGGTCCAATTTGGGAAAGAAATATCTACTATTTGACGGGAAAAAGTGCAAAGGAGGGTTTAACAATCCTATTAATGCATCCATCCACCATGTCATGCTTCATCCAGCTCAGTCATAGTGGGACATGTGGATCTTGCATCAGATTCATTAGTCACTTTATAAGCCACAGGATTTAAATGAAAACAAGCTAGTTACAATTCCAATGGACTTGTAACAAGACAGAAATAAGAAGTACAGTTATAAGTAGGTGAAGCAGGATCATTACCTGAAATGACAGAACAACTCATTTTAGCTCCTTTATAAAGCTGTTGGCAAGTTTTGCTCATGGTCAAGGTTGGTTAACAGTTTAGCATGGTATGTTTCGTCTGAAATTACAATCTGAAGTCAATAAGCTTATGTTTGGGTGTTGCCGAGGAAGCTCTGAGTCACAGTCTAGATCCTTTCGCACTGTCTGACATGGTCTTAAGAGTTGAAAAAAAATTTCCCTCCCTGGCAGTTTTCTTAATGAGCATGCAGAGTTGAAGCAAAATGTCAAATTAGTTCCAAATTAAAAACCATTCAGAGACCCATTGTTGTCCTTTCTACCGAACTAAGCAGAATTTCATCGGGTGTGTACATTTCGTGGAAATGGAAAGATTTGAGATCAAAACTTGGAAATACGTCTTAGACTCTTAATCCAATAGAATATTTCACATCACACTGGTGGGACCTGAGATGGAAAAACAACAGCTGCAATACGCCATTCACATCAGTCGGCAACATTCTGCAGAGCCCCCTGGTGTCAGGGCAGCATTTGAGCAATGAATCACTTGAAAACAGATTACTTGAAAGAATTATTGTCATTATTGCTATGTTAGTTTTAAAAGCTGATCTTCAGCTGCAAAGACCACAGTGCAATTCTGTATGAAGCAGAGGGTTCCTCAACTCCTGGAACCTAAGAAAGCACTTTCCATGGAGTCACAAATGTTATAGGTACAGAAAGCTGGAATATCCATTCACATTTATTGTGCTTAAGCTAAAGTTTGTTCTTTGAGAAACAGAGCTTACATTTTCTCATCCGTGTTTCGATTCAGTCCTAACTTCACACAGCATTAAGTTACTTACCATACATTAGGTCTGCCAGAACTTTTAACTAGCAAACGAAAAGAATGAACCACCAGAAGACCACTTCAAACATTTTAGAATTATGTGACAGATTGCATTATAGATAATGAAGTACCATACTATAATGATCAGCAAAGTCTGACAGCATAATAATTTACCTTACACTTTATATTACGCCTCGGCCCTTTAAATAGTGAGGGACAGACAGAGGCTCCCTCCACTTTCTACTGAGCTGCACTTTTGGCAAAAGATTTGCACATTTGGCCTAAACTAGCTTTTTGGCCTTTGAGTGCAGATTACATTGATGCAAGTCAAATTTCCACAAATGTTCTTTAGGTTTAAAAGGTTCCCTGCTAGAAGCCAGTCCCATGGACAATTATGAAAACCCTCCATGTGTTGAATTGAAGGGAAGATTTGCCTGCAGACGTGAGACTGGGTCAAGCAGCATTTTGCAGCCAAAGTGATGGCTGACATTTCAGGTCGGCACACTGCATTCGTCCCGCTACTGGATCACAAACCAGAACATCGACCATCCCCTTGCCTCCATAGATGCTGTTTGATCCTTTGAGTTCTTACAGCAGTTAGATTTTTTTTTGAATTCACACAGTTCCTTCCCTGACCCTTTCAGAAAATGATAAATTACTTTTAAAGTGTAGGCATAAACATATGAAATATGAAAGCCAAGTTCCATGTAGCAAGCTGCTGCCAAATGATAGCGTGAAATTGGCCAGATAATGTGTTCAGCAATATTGATTAAAAAATAAATATTGACCAGGATGACAAGAACAATTCCTCTGCCCTCTTTGAAATAGTGAGAAAGCACACAGGATCTCGGTTTGGCCACTTTTCCAAAGGCGCGGCATCGCCGCAGTGGTGTATCATCCTGAATTTAATGTTAAAGTCACGATAAAAGGGTCTAGTCACCAAGGCAAGTTTCTGCTAGCTGCATTTATTTGCAGAGCTTTGAGAAAATTTAAATATTACGCAATTTGAATATCTAAAATATATCTGAAAAGAAGGAAACGTTCCATTCTGGCACCGGTAGTGTTCCTGTTATACCCCTTCATGACCATTAAATTCCCTTTAAAGTCATCTTCAGTGCTTTAAAAATCAGACTACTTATAAATGGCAGATTGACACCATAACTAAAATGTCTTTGTGACAAATTTAAGTTCCTTTCTCTAATTGTGCTGGAGACACACAAGTAGATTACTGCAGAAATCCCAGAGAAAACTGCCTCAGTTTGTTTCCACATTACTACTAATACGTGACGGTTACTTGAATGAAAGCAAGAAATTCACCCATGACCGGTCTAACATTCACCTAAATCACAACATCTGTGGCATGGTTTTTACTGACTCATTTTCAGCTGTTTCAAATGGAATAACATTTATCTGTTTAAGTGGAAGCAATTCCTGATCTTTGTTCAAGTTTTGTCAAATGCTGTATCACTAACAGATCTAAAATGCTGAATCTATGGGTTAGAGACATAGAACATTACAGCTTTGAAAGGGACCCTTTGGGCCATCTAGTCTGTGCCAAATTATTAATCTGCCTTGTCCTATTGAGCTGACCCGGCTGGTGGCATAGTGGCATCAGTGCCGGACTTTGGGACAAAAGGTCCCGAGTTCGAATCTAGCCGGCTCCCCTGCACCTTTTCCATCCGTGCTGGGTTACGAGCTGGTGATTTCTTTGGAAACTCACCCGACAGAAGGCAATGGCAAACCACTGCTGTAACTTGCCTCGTATGTGGTCCCCCACTACGTCAGAGAGGCGTGGAGGGAAATCGTCCGCTAACTGGAGAAATTCCGGATGCAACGTACCTTTCCTTCCTTTTCCTACTGAGCTGCTCCCAAGCCATAGCACTCCACACCACTCCCATCCATGTACCTATCTAAATTTCTCTTAAGTGTTGAAATTGACCCCACATTCAATGTGCTGGCAGCTCATTCCACACTCTCACCACCCTCTGAGTGAAGAAGTTTCCCCTCATGTTCCCCTTAAACTTTTCACCTTTCACCTTTGACCCATGACCCCTAGTTGTCATCTCACTCAACTTCAATGGAAAAAGCCTGCTTGCATTTACCTTATCTATACCCCTCATAATTTAATATAAATATGTCAAATCTCCCCTCAATCTTCTACATTGTAGGGAACAAAGTCCTAAACTGTTGGACCTTTCCCTATAACTCAGGTCCCCTAGTCCCAGCAACATCCTTGTAAATTTTCTCTGTACTTCTTCAACTTTGTTAAGTCTTATACAACTTCAACATAATTAGACTCCAAGTTAAGTCTTATACAACTTCAACATAATTAGACTCCAAGTTAAGTCTTATACAACTTCAACATAACATCCCATCTCCTGTACTCAGTACATTGATTTATGAAGGCCAATGCCTAAAGCTTTCTTTATAACCCCATCTACCTTGACACCACTTTCAAGGAATTATGAATCTGTATTCTTCGATCTCTCTGTTCTATCACATTCCTCCGTGCCCTACCTCTCACCGTGTAAGACCTACCCAAGTGCAACACTTCACACTTGTCTGCATTAGATTATATCTGCCATTTTCAGCCCATTTTCCCAACTGCTCCAGATCCTATCACAAGCTTTGATAGTCTTCTTCGCTATACTCTACACCCCAATTTTGATGTCATCCACAAATTTGCTGATCCAGTTTACCACAATATCATCCAAATCGTTGATATAGATGACAAACAACAAGGGACTCAGCACCGATTCCTGCAGGACTCCAGTTAAAGAGACAACTATCTACAGCTACTCTCCGGCTTCTCCCACAAAGCCAATGTCTAATTCAATTTACTACCTCACCTTGAATGCCAAGTGACTGGAACTTCTTGACCAACCTCGCATGCTGGACCTTGTCAAAGGCCTTGCTAAAGTCTATGTAGACAACATCCACTGCCTTGCCTTCATCAATTTTCCTGGGAACTTCCTAGAAAAATTCTCTAAGATTGATTAGACAAGGCTTACCACACACAAAACCATGTTGACTATCCCTAATCGCTCTGTGTCTATTTAAATACGTATATATCCAGTCTCTTAGAATACCTTCCAGACACTTTCACACTATTGATGTCAGGCTCACTGGCCTATAATTTCCTGGGTTATTCTTAAGGACGATCTTAAACAATGGACCTACATTAGCTAAACTCCAATCCTCCAGCACCTCACACGTGGCTAAGAATGTTTTAAATATCTCTTTTACGGCCACTGCAATTTCAGCACTCTTGTTTCCCGCAGGCTCCAACGGAACACCTAGTCAGGCCCTAGGGTTTTATCCAGTGTAATTTGCCTCAAAATAGCAAACACTTCCTCCTTTGTCATCTGCATAGGGTCCATGACCTTGCTGCTGCGCTTCCTCACATCTATAGACTTTGTGTCCATCTTACAAGTAGTCACAGATGCTAAAAAATCCATTTAAGATCTCTCCATCTCTTTTGGCTCCATCAATGATTACCACTCTGATATTCCAGAGGACCAATTTTGTCCCTTGCTATTCTTTTACTCTTAATATATTTGTAGTAGCCCTTAGGATTCTCCTTCAGCTGGTCTGCTAGAGCAACCTCATGCCTTCTCCTCCTGATTTCCTTATCAAGTTTTCTCTTGCATTTCTTAGACTCCATAAGTACCTCATTTGTTCCTGCCTGCCTATACCGCCTTCCTTTTCTTAACCAGGACCTCAATATCTCTCAAAAACGTAGGTTCCATAAAACTGATACCCTGGCATTTTATTCTGACAGGAACATTCAAACTCTGCATTGTCAAAATTTCACTTTTGAAGGCCTCCCACTTCCCAAGTACACCTTTGCCAGAAAACAACCAGCCCCAATTCGCACTTGCCAGATCCTTTCTGACACCATCAAAATTGGTCTTTCACCAATTTAGACCTACTTTTTCCATAATTACCTTGAAACTAATGTCAGTATGATCACTAGATGCAAAGTGTACCCCTACACCAACTCCTTTCACCTGGAGATCTAATATCACACTCCCTTTAGTTGGGACTTCTATGTATTGAACAAGGAAGCTTTCCTGAACATGTTTGACAAGCTCTATCCCATCCAGCTCTTTTACAGTCCCAGTTAATATGTGGAAAGTTAAAATCACCTACTATTACAACTTTATGTTTCTTGCAACAGTCTGCAATCTCTCTACAAATTTGTCCCCCTAAATCCAGTAGACTGTTAGATGTTCTATATTGTTCAATTATTAGGAGCAGCTCATTCTGCTCCTGAACTCCACAGTATTAGAATTCCAACTTGCACAGATTCTCAAACACCTTCAGCAGGAAATTGCCTGGACTAGTTAGATTGATACAGGATCCAATAACCCATTATCTCAATCAGGATTACAGGATAGTTTGAGAAAAAAACAAAGAGGAAGATTAACCCCTTTTCTTCAACAAAATTGTATGATTTATTTTAAAGATTTGAACTAGAACACAACTGACCTTTTAGGGTTATTTTATTAATTTTTCAAAAGATATTTACTGAATTTTTGATAGTTTCAAGAGGACCAATTTTGTCCCTTGCTATTCTTTAGCTCCTTTATATCTGTAGAAGATCTGACGATTCTCCTTCACCTTGTCTGTCACATAAGTTATGGATGATCTTAACTTTCCTAATATTGACTGGCATCTCCTTAGAGCAAGGGGTTTAGATAGGGTAGAATTTGTTAGGTGTGTTCAGGAAGGTTTCCTGATGCAACTGAGGCTGTTTCCTGAGGCTGTACTTGATCTGGTATTGGGAAATGAACCTGGTTCATTTGTCAGATCTCTCGGTGGGAGAGCATTTTGGAGGTAGTGATCACAATTCTATCTCCTTTACCATAGCACTGGAAAGGGATAGGAGTAGACAATTTGGGAAAACATTTAATTGGGGTAGGGGGAAATATAATACTATTAGGCAGGAAATTGGGAGCATAAGTTGGGAGATGTTCTCAGGGAAATGTTTAGCAGAAATCTGACAAATGTTCAGGGAATATTTGCATGGTGTTCTGCATAAGTATGTTCCATTGAGGCAGGGAAAGGATGGCAGGGTAAAAGAACCATGGTGTACAAAGGATGTAGAAAATCTAGTTAAGAAAAAAGAAAAGCTTATGAAAGGTTTAAGAAATTAGGTACTGTTAGAGCTCTAGAAAATTGCAAATGTGCCAGGAAGGAGCTCAAGAATGAAATTAGGAGAGCTAGAAGGAGACATGAGAAGGCCTTGGTGAGCAGGATTAAGGAAAACCCTGAGGCATTCTACAAGTATGTGAAGAACAAGAGGATGAGCCGTGTGAGATTAGGACCAATCAGGAGCGAGAGTGGAAATGTGCATGGAGACGGAGGAGGTAGCAGAGGTACTTAATGAATACTTTGCTTCAGTATTCACCAGTGAAGAGGACCTTGGCAATTGTGGGGATGACTTACAGTGGACTAAAATGCTTGAGTGTATAGATATTAAGAAAGAGGATGTGCTGGAGCTTTTGAAAGCTATTAAGTTAGATAAGTTGCTGGGACTGAATGAGATATACCCCAGGCTACTGTGGGAAGTGAAGGAGGAGATTGCTGAGCCTCTGGCAATGATCTTTGCATCGTCAATAGGAATGGGAAAAGTACCAGAGGATTGAATTCCCTTGCTCAAGAAAGGGAGTAGAGATAACCCAGGAAATTATAGACCAGTGAGTCTTACCTTCAGTGGGTGGGCAAATTGTTGGAGAAGATCCTGAGAGGCAGTATTTATGAGCATTTGGAGAGACATAACCTGATTAGGGATAGTCAGCATGGCTTTGTCAAGGGCAGGTCGTGCCTTACAAACCTGATTGAATTCCTTGAGGATGTAACAAAGCACATTGATGAATGTAGGGCAGTGGATGTAGTGTATATGGATTTCAGTAAGGCATTTGATAAGGTTCCCCATGCAAGGCTCATTCAGAATGTAAGGAGACCTTGCTTTGTGGATCTAGAAATGGCTTGTCCACAGAAGGCAAAGGATGGTTGTGGATGGTTTGTATTCTGCATAGAGGACGGTGACTAGGGGTGATCCACAGGGATCTGTTCTGGGACCCCTTCTCTTTGTGATTTTTTATAAATGACCTGGATGAGGAAGTAGAAGGGTGAGTTAGTAAGTTTTGCTGATGACACAAAAGTTGGGGGTGTTATGGATGGTCTGTGGGGTTTTCAGAGGTTATAACGGGACATTGAAAAGATGCAGAACTGGGCTGAGAAGTGGCAGATGGAGTTCAACTCAGATAAGTGTGAAGTGCTTCATTTCAGTAGGTCAAATTTGAAGACAGAATATTATATTAATGGTAGGATTCTTGGCAGTGTGGAGGATCAGTGAGATCTTGGAATTCGTGTCCATAGGACACTTAAAGCTGCTACACAGGTTGACAGTGTTATTAAGAAGGTGTATGGTGTGTTGGCTTTCATCAACCGATGGATTGAATTCAAGAGCCATGAGGTAATGTTACAGCTATACAAGACCATAGTTAGACCCCACTTTGAGTACTGTGTTCATTTCTAGTCACCTCACTACAGGAAGGATATGGATACTATAGAGAGAGTGCAGAGGAGATTTACAAGGATGTTGCCTGGATTGGAGAGCATGCCTTATGTTAATAGGTTGAGTGAACTGGCCTTTCCTCCACAGAGTGACAGAGGGTGAGAGGTGACCTGATAGAGGTGTATAAGATGATGAGAGGCATTGATCGTGTGGATAGTCAGAGGCTTTTTCCCAGGGTTGAAATGGCTAACATGAAGGGGCGTAGTTTTATGGTGCTTGGAAATAGGTATAAGGGGGATGTCAGGGGTAAGTTTTCCATGCGGAGAGTGGCAGGTGCGTGAAATGCATTGCCAGTGAAGGTGGTAAAGATAGATACAATAGGGTCTTTTAAGAGACTCAGATAGGTTCATGGGGCTTAGAAAAATAGAGGGCTTTGTGATAGGGAAATTCTGGGCAGTATCTAGAGTAGGTTACATGGTAGACACAACATTGTGGGCCAAAGGGCCTGTAATATGCTGTAGATTTCTATGCCTCTACGTATGCCCATGACAATTAACTTGAATTTGAGATGGAATTGCAAGGCTATCTTGACTGTACTATTACCTTTGGAGTATTGTGTGCAGTCCTGGTTACCACATTGTAGGAAGGATGAAACGGTTTTGGAGAGAGTGCAGAAATTTCATTAGGATGTCTCTGGACTGGACTGCATTAGGTATAAGGGGAAGTTAGACAAACGTTGATTGTTTTCTCTGGAACATTGGAGGGGAAACCTGGGAGAGCATAGAACACTGCAACACAGTACAAGTCCCTCGGCCCAGTGTGTTGTGCCAATCTTTTAACCTACTCCAAGATCAATCTAACCCTTCCTTCCTACATAGCCCTCAATTTTTCTTTCATCCATAAGCCGATGAAATTGCCATGAGTTTCTTAAATGGTCTTAATGTATCTGCCTCTACCACCAGCCCTGGCAGTGCATTCCGAGCACCCACCACTCTCTGTGTAAAAAACCTACCTCTGACATTCCCCTATACTTCCTCCAATCACCTTAAAATTATGCCCCTTATGATCTAACCAGGGTTTTATAGAGCTGCAACATTACCCTGTGGCTCTTAAAATCAATTCCCTGGTTAACGAAGGTCAACACACCATATGCCTTCTTAACAACCCATCAACTTGTGTGATTTTGAGGAATCTATTGATGTAGACACCAAGATGCCTCTGTTCATCCACACTTCCAAGAATCCTACCATTAAACCTGAATTATATCTTGAAATTGAAACCTCCAAAAACAATCACTTCACACTTCTTCAGGCTGAACTCCATCTGCCACTTCTTAGTTCAACTGTGTATCCTGTCAATGTCATGTGCAAACTACAACAACCTTCCACACTATCTACAACTCCAACAACCTTCGTATCATCTGCAAACTTACTAACCCACCCTTCCACTTCCTCATCCAAGTCATGTATAAAAATCACAAAGAGCAGAGGCCCTGGAACACCTCCCTGTGGAACACCATTGGTTACTGATCTGCAGGCGGAATACATTCCATCTTCTCCCACCCTCTGTCTTCTGTGTGTAAGCCAGTTCTGCATCCACACAGCCAAGTTTCCCTGGATCCCATGCCTCCTGACTTTCTGAATCAGCCTACCATAGGGAACCTTATCCAATGCTTTACTAAATTCCATGTACACCATATCCACTCTCTACCTTCATCAAGGTGCTGTTGTTATAAGTATATAAAATTATGAGAGGCATAGAGAGTGCAGATAGATTCTTTTTCTCAGGATGGAAATGGCAAATACTAGGGGTAAAAGTTTAAGGTAAGAGGGGGAAAAGCCTAAAGAGCTATTTTAAACTGAGTGGTATGCACTTCAAGGGGTGCTGGTAGAAGCAAATACAATAGTAAAGTTTAAGAGGCAGGGTAATAGAGGGATTATAGATCATATGCAGGCAAATGGTATTAATTCAATTGGCATTATGGTTGGCATAGTTTGGTGGGCCAAATGACCTGTTACTGTGCTGAACAGTTTGGTGTTCTTAGATGCACACTTCATTTCTATCTTTGCAGACGCCAAAGACTATGCTTCACGCAGTTAAAATGTCAATCATATACTTCAGACCTGAAGCAGCCCTAGCTCTCCTTTTAAAAAATTTCTATTCCTACTCATACACGTACAACTTATCAAAGGCCTTTGTTCTGTTATCTCTCTTTCCTAGGGAAGGGCTTAAATAAATGTTTAACAAGTTAGTCATTACACAAATGTCATTTTGTTTGGTTGTGTCATGAACTTATTAACAGTCCCAGAATTCTCTCCTTTGTGTACACAAAGAAGTGAAACACTTCATGATGTAAACTATAGGTCATGGGATAAATGTCAATGAACTTCTAAGAAACAGACTTCTCACCTTGCACGCAGAAGCCTAGACTAATGAAACTTTTGCACATAATTGCAGAGAACCCCTTGCACAGAAAGGTGTGCCACCATCCCCTTGTTTTTTCACGAGATGCTGAGGCAGGTTCAATTGAGCTATACTCTATTTTACCCCATTCGGAAGTACAGTACAAAAAAATTACCTCAGATGTGAACCAATTTTTGCTCGATGGAATCCTGCAATAATGACAGATGGCAGTTTGGGTTCATGTGCAGCCCACTTCTCCTTTCTGTTTGACACTCACCGGATTTTCACTTCTTTAAGACCATAAGTTATAGAAACAGAACTAGACCACTCAGCCCATCGAGTCCAATGTGCCATTCCATCATGGTTGATGCATCCTATATAACCGTGGGCTCTTATCTTGCATGGCACCTTGTCAAATGCCTTCTAAAAATCCAAGTAAACAACATCTAGTGACTTTCATTTGTCTATTCTGCCTGTGATTTCCTCAAAGAATTCCAACAGATTTGCCAGGCAAGATTTCCCCTTAAGGAAACCGTGCTGACTTCGTCTATTTTATCATGTGCCTCCAAGTACCACAAAACTTCATCCTTAATAGTGGACTCCAACATCTACCCAACTACTGAAGTCAACCTAACTGGCCTATAATTTCTTGTCTTTTGCCTACCTCCCTTCTTAAAGAGTTGAGTGATATTTATAATTTTCCTGTCCTCTGGAATCATTCCGGAATCTAGTGATTCTTGAAAGATTACTGCTAATGCCTCCAAAATCTCTTCAGCTACCTCTTTCAGAATCCTAGGGTGTAGCCCATCTGGTCCTGGTGACTTACCGACATTCAGACCTTTCAGCTTCCCAAGCACCTTCTCTTTAGTAATAGCGACTACACTCACTTCTGCCCCTTGCCATTCCCCAAATTCTGCTGTACTGCTGGTGTCTTCCACAGTGAAGACTGATGCAAAATACTTATTGAGTTTATCTGCCATTTCTTTGTCCCCCATTAATAACTCTCCAGTATTATTTTCAAGCGTTTTGGTCCACTCTTGCATCTCTTTATATAGCTGAAAAAAAACTTTTGTTATCCTTTTTTATATTATTTGCTAGCTAACCTTCATATTTCATCTTTTCTCTCCTTATTGCTTTCTTTTGTTTCCTTCTGTTAGCTTTTCAGAGCTTTTGAAGGGTTACTAATCCTCCAGCTTCCCACTAATTTTTGTGATCTTATATGACCTCTCTTTTGTTTTTATATTGCCTTTGACTTCCCTTATCAGCCAAGGATGCCTCATCCTCTCTTTAGAACACTTCTTCTTTGGGATTAATCTATCCTGTACCTTCTGAATTGCTTCCAGAAACTCCAGCCACTGCTGCTCTGCCATCATCCCTGCTAGTGTCTCAATCCAATCCCCTCCTTCTGCTGGTTTTCAGCAATTTTAAAGTTTCCACAAAACAAGTACTTTCTTTCTTACTGCCTATTACACTGCTGGCATTTAACAGCAATGAAGGTCCTCAGTCTCTGGTGATGTTCAGGGCTTCCTTCATCATGTCAGTAGCTTCCTCTTGGTTTTTGCAATTGTTAGTCATGCAAGTCCTGGGTGGAGACTCAGGAATACCATCACACTCAGGAGTAGAGGAATTTTCATTGCTGTTTCCATTAACATTTTGTTTTACCAGTCAAGGTTGTTAGCCCTGACCTGAGCCCTCAAACCAGAAGAACCAGGGGACCACTATTAGTCTGACCTCTACCTTTTGACCTGTTTGGCATGCGTGACCCTACCAAGAGCCAAAACCTAAAGCCCTGACTCCAGCCAACATAGCTCTCCAGGTCACTGAGGCACGCAAGCCTCCAAACCCTACAACAAAGGTTGACATTCTCTTGGAGAACAGAACAAGTAAAAAGAGTATTGATTGAACAGAATCCACGATTTTCTACACAATTGCCTTGCTTGCTGAGTTCCTCTAGAGTTTGTGTGTATGCCACTCAAGATTTCCAGTATCTGCAGGGTCTCTTGTATTCCACACAACTTTGGATTTTTATAGAATATTGGTTCAACTCTGGTTAATATATTGTGACGCTCTGGGGGTGGGGTGTGGTCGACAGCCCGCCCCTGCATTTCTAACGACCATCACTGTTTATTGTTCTCGTGATAAAATGTTTCTGTGGGATTATGGTGGGAACTTCCAGTTCATTTATTGTTACATTTTAGCTAGTTATTCGCTTGTGTATTTGTGGGTCACCCTACCTGTAACCGGGGTGTGTGACGGTCACCTCCCCCCGTCTGTATGAGACTGAGTTGTTCTGTCCCCGGGTCATAGTACGGTCTGGTTTTGTGTTTTTCACAATAAAACTGTTGTCGAGTTTAACAAGCTTCCTCGTCGGTCATCATAGACCAAATGCTCGCTACCTTGGTGTCAAAACTGACAATGAGTTTGAAGAGCTATGATGTCGGATACAGTTCCATAAGACCCAGGGGATAAGACCAGGATCCGAGCAGTATGCCTCCCCCAAGTCCCCGGGTCAAGCTCATGAAGACAAGACCCAGGAGGAGAACTTGGGAACTGAGCATCGTGCCTTCCCGGGGAACCCTGATGTAGCAAGTGTACCCAGGCTCCCCCACCCAAGGGACATGGCGGAGTGCATCACCTGCCTCCCTCGCGACCCACACTGGGGAACCCAAGATGCCTCAGCCATGGGAGAAAGGGGGCCATAGCAGATGCCGCAGCAAGAGGAAGATCAATGGGCCTCAGCAATTAGCGCCACAAGGTCCAACCTGAAGCTCCCTGGGTACAACGTCACCAGCTGCCTGGAGCCTTACCTGGCGCGAGTCATGGCACAACAGGTGGAGCCCCACGGAGACGGTGGCGCACCTTGTCCTGGTGCTGGAGGGGGATGCCCCGTGTGCCCTGTTCGGCCTAATGTCAGCTGAGCCCTTGTAGCAGCGCCATTGGAGGAAGCAATGAGGGAAGATCTGTGCGGCAGACAGCACCATATGGGAGAAAGCCTGGGGGCTTGCAGCAGATCTCCGCCACTCTGCTCAACATGGCTCCCCCCAGCTCCCCCCCACCCCCTGTGGCCCAGGAAGAGCTTGCCCTCCACTCCTTTGTAAAGGCACTGACGCCAGAGCGCCTGTCTGAAATTACTACCACCGCTGCTCGAGGAGCTGGGGCAGAGGCACGGAGGGCAGATGCAATCTTAACCACCCAAGGCATTCCAGCATTGCCCAAGACCTCCAGCAGAATCCCTCTATCGTCGCCTCCCCGGGTGGACCGATTGGAGGGCGTCAGATGCCGTGCGTAGGTGGACACGGCGTCAACCATCACCATCATCCATCTCGGAGTTCTCCCCAACACGGACCAGCCATCCTCACCTGGGTGGACAATGATGGCGGTCTAACTGGCTATGGTCACCGGCGACTGTGCAGTGTGTGTGAGGGAAGAGGTGGCTGCGTATCACAGTGGGGATAAACACAGTGGTGCACGAGGTGTAGCTAGCCAAAATCTGGGAGTCCTGCATCTTTGGCCTGGACCTACAGTCCCGCTGGGGGGCCCATGTGGATGTGCCGGGGACCACACTCTACCTCAGTGCTGAGGCCGTGGCTCTCCGGCAGGGCAGCTCCAGGAAGTGGGCCAGGCGGGCGTGGTAACAACCACCACTGGCCACCCCAGTGCAGCTCACCATGCCCCTGTCATCAGCAACCGGGTCAGCGTAGCACGTTGACAGCAGCAGCAATATGGCGGCGCCCTCCTGCAAGACAGTCCAGGCAGTGCGAGCGACACGGCAGTGGAGCAGCAAGGGGTTGGATCAGGACCAGGGCCAGCGGCTGAAGAGCCTCCCGGACCGGCACTTCAATATCTCCACAGCCAGGGATGAGGACTGCAGGCACACAGGGCTGGTCCAACACCACATCAACACCAGGGACGCCCAACGCATCCACTCGCCTGGCCCTCGCAAAATGCCTGGCAGCGGATCGAAGAGATGGCAGCAGCTGGCATCATCAAGCCCTCCGACAGCCTGTGGGCAGCCCCAGCGGAGTTGGTCAGGAAGGAAGACTGGCTGTGGTGGTTCTGCGTAGACTACCACTGTCTTAATGCCATGACCCAGAAAGACTCCAACCCACTGCCCCAAATTGATGACGCCCTGGTCTGTACCACAGGTTCGATCTGGTTCAGCTCTCTCGATCTGCGCAGTGGCTACTGGCAGGCCGAACTGGCCCCAGAGGCACAGCTCAAGACTGCCTTCACCGTTGGTCAAGAGCTGCGGCACTTCCGGGTAATGCTATTTGGCCTGTGTAATGCCCAGCCACCTTCGAGAGACTGGTGCAGAGGGTGCTGGCTCACGTCCTGCGGAGTCACTGTTTCATCTATTTGGACGATCTCCTGGAATATGCCGCTGTTTTTGATAATGACCTGCATCATCGCCTTCGACCAGCTCCAAGCTGTGCTCACCCAGGCCCTGGCGCTGGCATACCCTGATCCAGCACGCCCCTTCATTGTTGCCACGGATGCCAGCAACGGGAAGCTTGGTACAGTGCTGTCACAGGAGTGGGACTGAAGAGAATGCACTATGGCGCACTTCAACCGCACCCTGAGCCAACTATTTTGTCACCCGCCAGAAGCTCTTGGCTGTGTTTCAGGCCCTCCGACACTTCCGTCCCTACCTCTGTGGCCAACGGACCATGGCTCCTGTACGGACCATGCATCACTGACCTGCTGTCCCGAGGGGCAGCTGGCGCGGTGGCTGTAGTCTTTCCAGGAACAGCGTTTCAAGGTACAGCACTGTGCTGGAGGGTACCATGGCGACACTAACACCCTTCCTCAACATCCCTGTGAGGCCTCCGAAAGTCGCTACTGTCGCCGCCTCGAGAAGTGGAGCCAGGCACAAGCGGCAACGGTGGGGCTTCAGGTGGCAGCCGGCGGAGAGGAAGACCTCCCCACTATTAGATTAGATTAGATTATGAGGGACACGCAGTCCTCTTTTATTGTCATTTAGTAATGCATGCGTTAAGAAATGATACAATGTTTTTCCAGAATGGTATCACAGAAACACGTGACAAACCGACTTAAAAACTCACAAAAACCACATAATTATAACGTATAGTTACAACAGTGCAAAGCAATACCATAATTTGATAAAAACAGACCATGGGCACAGTAAAAGTCTCAAAGTCTCTCGAAAGTCCCATCATCTCACACAGACGGTGAACCTCCAGCACCGCAAACTTGCCGATGCAGCATCCTGGAAGCATCCAACCACAGTCCGACTCCGAGTCCATCTGAAAACTCCGAGCCTCCGACCAGCTCTCCAACACCGAGCACCAAGCCCCATCTCTGCCGAGCACTTTAACCCCGGCCCCGTCAACAGGAAATAGGCAAAGCTGAGGATTTGGGGCCTTCCCCTTCGGAGATTCTCGATCGCACAGTAGCAGCGGCAGCGAAGCAGGCATTTCAGAAGTTTCTCCACGTGTTCCTCCACGCTTCTCATGGCTGTCTTCATCAAATCTGGATTGTGCACGGCCCCTAGTTAACACATACGATATCAATTTGGAACAGCCATGAGCGCTGCATCACGTCGCCATCTTCTCCTCCCTCCTCCCAGCACCACCAGCAAGCAGGTGAATGGTCCGCGCTGGCCTGGGTGAGGTGATGGCTGAGCACAGGACGGCAGCTGAGGTGGGGGCAGGTCTCCACACTGGAGTCAGAGACCAAACCCCGATACTCTCAGTGGGCCGTGCTGGAGATCCACGACGGGTTGCTGTTCAGGCGCTGGCAGTTGCCCCATGATGACAGACATCTCCTGCAACTGATGGTTTCCCAGGGTGCCCCGCACCAGGGTGCCGCAGTCGGTGCCTGGGCTAGTGGGCGCCGGCCACTTTGGGGTGGTAAAGACATTTGGCATGCTGCGCGAACACTTCCGCTGGCCTGGGTCCAGGCAGGACGTGGAGCTGTTCGCGCACTGCTGTAATGTTTGCCAGTCCCGGAAGGGGCCGGGCTGCCAGTCCAGGACACCAATGCAGTAGTACATGGTGGGGGCCCCAATGGAGTGCGTAGGGTGGACATCCTGAGCCCCCTCCCCTGCACTGACGCTGGGAACCACTACGTTCTCGTGGCTGTGGATTACTTCACAAAGTAGCCAGAGGCGTACGCGGTCCCAGACCAGAGTGCCACCACCCCTGCTGGGAGACTCGTGGGGGAGTTCTTCCCTGGGGAGCTCCACAGTGACCAGGGGCACAACTTTGAGGTGCAGGTGTTCAGTGAGGTCTGCAAGTGACTGGGAATCAGTGAAACATGGACCACCCCCCTGCACCAGCAAAGTGACAGTCTGGTGGAGTGTTTGAACCAGACCCTGGTTACACAGCTTACCTTCGTGAGCAAGTTCGCCGCCTACCCCTAGTATTGTGGGCATACCAGACAGCAGTTCAGGAGAGAACCAGGTGTACATCGACGGCTCACGTTCAGGCAGGAGCTGTGCACGCCGGCTAATCTGGTGTTTGATTCCCCCCCCCCCACCCCCCGAGCTAGAGGTTCCTGGGGAGGCTGAGTTGGAATACCTGCAGAGGCGCCTGCAGCTCAGCAGAACCAAAGCGCAGCTGGCATCCCCCAGAAATGGGCTTACGATGCTCGCAGCCAGGGACAGGAATTTGCTGTTGGGAGACCAAGTATGGGTTTGTTGCCCCTCCTAGAAATGGGAACCGTCTCCCATGCTGGGAGGCCACTCGAAGGTGGCCGGGACAGGTGCTCAACCGCAACTCCGATGTTGTAGAACGGGTGTGGTTGCCTGGGCAGCAGAGGGCAGTTGTGCTGCACTGGGACCAGCTGGCACCACCTTGGCCAGTGATCCCCAACCACTGGGCCGCAGACTGGTACCGGGCCACAAGGCATGTGCTTCCGGGCCGCGAGGAAACGATATGATTTGGCGATATGAAACGATATGAGTTAGCTGCACCTTTCCTCATTCCCTGTCACACACTGTTGAACTTGAAATAACCTACCAAATCATACCAAATAACACATAAAACATAAAATAACAGCAGGAATGATATAATAAATACACAGCCTATATAAAATAGAAATAATGTATGTACAGTATAGTCAGAAAGATTAAGCCAAAACCGATTTGTGGGAAAAAATCAGCACATCACGCATTCGCACACAGGTGCCTGCTCAAGGCTTCATGGTCCTGGTAGTCTTTCTCGGGGTAAACACAAGTGTCCCGTATTTCAGGGGTCCCCAACCTTTTTGGCACTGCGGACCGGTTTAATATTGACAATATTCTTGCGGACCGGCCGACTGGGGTGAGGTGTTCAAGTAGGGTTAAACTCACCTCAACATGTCTTTTACAGTTAGGGTGGCCAACTTTCTCACTCCCAAATAAGAGACAAAAGTAGCAGTCAAATCCTGGGACATTTGTGCTTACCTCGAGAGAGACTACCATGACCATGAAGCCTTGAGCGGGCACCTGTGTGCGCATATGGACGTGCGCATGCGCGTATGTGCTGATTTTTTTCCACAAATCGGTTTTGGCTTAATCTTTCTGACTATACTGTACATACATTATTTCTATTTTATAAAGGCTGTGTATTTATCATATCATTCCTGCTTTTACTATATGTTACTGCTATTTTAGGTTTTATGTGTTATTTGGTATGATTTGGTAGGTTATTTTTTGGGTCTGGGAACGCTCAAAAATTTTTCCCGTATAAATTAGTGGTAATTGCTTCTTCACCTTATGCCATTTCAGCACGAAAATTTTCTTAGGAACGCTCTACTTTAGCGGGGGAAATACGGGAGAAGGGCTGTCCCGTATGGGACAAACCAATTTAGCCCAATATACGGGATGTCCCGGCAAATACGGGACAGTTGACAACCCTATGTTCAAGTTCAACAGTGCATGGCAGGGAATGAGGAAAAGGCGCACCTGACTCATATCGTTTCCTCACGGCCCAGTAGCACATTCTTTGAGGCCCGGTGGTTGGGGACTGCTGCCGTATTTGACTGCTACTTTTGTCCCTTATTTGGGAGCGAGAAAATTGGCAACCCTACTTGAACACCCCCCACCACCACCCCGTCGGCCGGTCCACAAGAATATTGTCAATATTAAACCGGTCTGCAGTGCAAAAAAGGTTGGGGACCCCTGACATTGCCCACCACTGACTCAGTGGGGCTGAAGGAAGGAAGTAACACTCTGGGTGCCCTGCCTCTTGTCTCACCAAACAGTGCCTTCCCTGAGTGGCTCCAGAAAACCCCAGCGCCCCAGGCAGCAGTGACAACGGCCACCGGGGCTTTGGACTTTGTTAATGGACTCTGGTGTTGCTGAGGATGGCTGACCACTCAGGTGGGGGCGGTGTGACACTCCCACTACAGGGGGACGTGGTCAACAGTCCACCCTTGCGTTTCTAATGACCAGCACTGTTTATTGTTCTCATGTTAAAATGCTTTTGTGGGATTATGGTGGGAAGTTCCAGTTCATTTATTGTTACATTTTAGCTTGGGTTATATAGTTATTCGTTTGTGTATTTGTGGGTCACCCTAACTGTAGCTGGGGTGTGTGATGGTCACCTCTCCTGTCTGTATGAGACTGAGTTGTTCTCTCTCTGGGTCATGGTGCCCAGTCTCTTTTTGTGTTTATCCGAATAAAATGGTTGTTGAGTTTAATGAGTTTCCTTGTCTGTCATTATGGACTAAATGCTCCACCGCAAAATTGTGTCCAATTACAGTTATACGTCACAGTACCTTTGGAAAGATATAGAAGCTTTGGAGAAGGTGCAGAAATCAATTCTTAGTTTGGTTTCATAGATGAGGGACTTCAATTATGGAGTATTTGAGGTTTCTCTTTATTTCCTATATCACCACAGTGCAAGCAGAGGCCATTTGGCCATCAAATCTATGCTATAGTTCTCAGCAAATTCATCGATCCCAATCCTTCTCTTACTTTCCTGTGACCCACGTCCATTCACATGCCCATTTCCTACCTACCTTTAGGTATCCACTTACGGGAGGGATGTCCACCTAAAGTAGGGGTAATTACAGTACCAAATTAACCAAACGACCAAAGTATATTTGGGATATGGGAGGAAAATAGAGAACCTAAGTGAAACCCAAAGGGCCACAAACAGTGTGTAAACCCCACAAAACAGCAACAAAAATAAGAAACAAGTTAGATCCCCAAAGCTGTGAGCAGTAGCTCTACCGCTGTGCCACTGAACCAGTGGGAATATGGAGTTTTAGTTCTTTTTATAAGCACAAGTAACTCATATTCGAAGATTCAAAGAAGGAGTCTGAGAGTCTGAGTCTGAGTGGGAGTGCCGAGAAAGACATTTTTGAAATTTTCGTTATTTTTTTTCTCCAACGGCGTTCTGAGAGGCGGGACTGCGCAGGCGTGTGACGTCGGGCAGTGCAGCGCGGCAGATTTAAAAGGAACAGAGCCTCATAGAGCGGGCAGCGTAGTTTGCGGGCTGCGGAGTGAGCCGGGAGCAGAGTGAAGACTTAAGGGCTTCGGCTCAACGGGCTTAGGCGGAAACGGGCGAGGCGAGAAAGGTTTGGCATTCATTTTCTGTTGTTATTTGAGGAGGGGGCAGTATGAGTGTGAGGGCAGTTTGCTGTTCTCGGTGTCGGATGTGGGAGGCCTGGAGTCTCCAAGCCTCCTGGACGTCTACATCTGCGCCAAGTGCATCGAGATGCAGCTCCTAAAGGACCGCGTTACGGAACTGGAGCTGCAGCTCGATGACCTTCGTCTGATCAGGGAGAGTGAGGAGTTGATAGAGAGGAGTTGCAGGCAGGTGGTCACACCGGGGCCACGGGAGGCAGACAAGTGGGTAACGGTTAGGAGGGGGAAGGGGAAGAGTCAGGTAATAGGGAGTACCCCAGTGGCTGTGCCCCTTAACAATAGGTACTCCTGTTTGAGTACTGTTGGGGGTGACAGCTTACCCGGGGGAAGCGACAGTGACCGTGCCTCCGGCACAGAGTCTGGCCCTGTAGCTCAGAAGGGTAGGGCAAGGAAGAGGAGGGCAGTTGCGATAGGGGACTCGATAGTAAGGGGGTCAGATAGGCGATTCTGTGGACACAGTCCAGAGACCCGGATGGTAGTTTGCCTCCCTGGTGCCAGGGTCCGGGATATTTCTGATCGTGTCCAAGATATCCTGAAGTGGGAGGGTGAGGAGCCAGAGGTCGTGGTACATATAGGTACCAATGACATAGGTAGGAAAAGGGATGAGGTCCTGAAAGGAGAATATAGGGAGCTAGGAAGGGAGTTGAGAAAAAGGACCGCAAAGGTAGTAATCTCGGGATTACTGCCTGTGCCATGCGACAGTGAGAGTAGGAATGCGATGAGGTGGAGGATACATGCGTGGCTGAGGGATTGGAGCAGGGGGCAGGGATTCAAGTTTTTGGATCATTGGGACCTCTTTTGGCGCAGGCGTGACCTGTACAAAAAGGACGGGTTACACTTGAATCCTAGGGGGACCAATATCCTGGCAGGGAGATTAGCAGGGGCTACTGAGGTGACTTTAAACTAGAATGGTTGGGGGGCGGGAATCAAATTAAAGAGGCTAGGCGAGAGGAGGTTAGTTCACAACGGGGGGATGGGAACCCCTGCAGAGAGACAGAGGGGTGTAAAGTGAGGGTAGAAGCAAAAAGTACTAAGGAGAAAAGTAAAAGTGGCAGGCCGACAAATCCAGGGCAAGCATTAAAAAGGGTCACTTTTCAACATAATTGTATAAGGGTTAAGAGAGTTGTAAAAGAGTGCCTGAAGGCTTTGTGTGTCAATGCAAAGAGCATTCGTAATAAGGTGGATGAATTGAAAGTGCAGATTGTTATTAATGATTATGATATAGTTGGGATCACAGCGACATGGCTCCAGGGTGACCAGGGATGGGAGCTTAACGTTCAGGGATATTCAATATTCAGGAGGGATAGACATGAAGGAAGGGGAGGTGGGGTGGCGTTGCTGGTTAAAGAAGAGATTAACGCAATAGAAAGGAAAGACATAAGCCGGGAAGATGTGGAATCGATATGGGTAGAGCTGCGTAACACTAAGGGGCAGAAGACGCTGGTGGGAGTTGTGTACAGGCCACCTAACAGTAGTAGTGAGGTCGGAGATGGTATTAAACAGGAAATTAGAAATGTGTGCAATAAAGGAACAGCAGTTATAATGGGTGACTTCAATCTACATGTAGATTGGGTGAACCAAATTGGTAAAGGCGCTGAGGAAGAGGATTTCTTGGAATGTATGCGGGATGGTTTTTTGAACCAACATGTCGAGGAACCAACTAGAGAGCAGGCTATTCTGGACTGGGTTTTGAGCAATGAGGAAGGGTTAATTAGCGATCTTGTCGTGAGAGGCCCCTTGGGTAAGAGTGACCATAATATGGTGGAATTCTTCATTAAGATGGAGAGTGACATAGTTAATTCAGAAACAAAGGTTCTGAACTTAAAGAGGGGTAACTTTGAAGGTATGAGACGTGAATTAGCTAAGATAGACTGGCAAATGACACTTAAAGGATTGACGGTGGATATGCAATGGCAAGCATTTAAAGGTTGCATGGATGAACTACAACAATTGTTCATCCCAGTTTGGCAAAAGAATAAATCAAGGAAGGTAGTGCACCCGTGGCTGACAAGAGAAATTAGGGATAGTATCAATTCCAAAGAAGAAGCATACAAATTAGCCAGAGAAAGTGGCTCACCTGAGGACTGGGAGAAATTCAGAGTTCAGCAGAGGAGGACAAAGGGCTTAATTAGGAAGGGGAAAAAAGATTATGAGAGAAAACTGGCAGGGAACATAAAAACTGACTGTAAAAGCTTTTATAGATATGTAAAAAGGAAAAGACTGGTAAAGACAAATGTAGGTCCCCTGCAGACAGAAACAGGTGAATTGATTATGTGGAGCAAGGACATGGCAGACCAATTGAATAATTACTTTGGTTCTGTCTTCACTAAGGAGGACATAAATAATCTTCCAGAAATAGTAGGGGACAGAAGGTCTAGTGAGATGGAGGAACTGAGCGAAATACATGTTAGTAGGGAAGTGGTGTTAGGTAAATTGAAGGGATTGAAGGCAGATAAATCCCCAGGGCCAGATGGTCTGCATCCTAGAGTGCTTAAGGAAGTAGCCCAAGAAATAGTGGATGCATTAGTGATAATTTTTCAAAACTCGTTAGATTCTGGACTAGTTCCTGAGGATTGGACGGTGGCTAATGTAACCCCACTTTTTAAATAAGGAGGGAGAGAGAAACCGGGGAATTATAGACCGGTTAGCCTAACGTCGGTGGTGGGGAAACTGCTGGAGTCAGTTATCAAGGATGTGATAACAGCACATTTGGAAAGCGGTGAAATCATCGGACAAAGTCAGCATGGATTTGTGAAGGGAAAATCATGTCTGACGAATCTCATAGAATTTTTTGAGGATGTAACTAGTAGAGTGGATAGGGGAGAACCAGTGGATGTGGTATATTTGGATTTTCAGAAGGCTTTTGACAAGGTCCCACACAGGAGATTAGTGTGCAAACTTAAAGCACACGGTATTGGGGGTAAGATATTGGTGTGGGTGGAGAATTGGTTAGCAGACAGGAAGCAAAGAGTGGGAATAAACGGGACCTTTTCAGAATGGCAGGCGGTGACTAGTGGGGTACCGCAAGGCTCAGTGCTGGGACCCCAGTTGTTTACAATATATATTAATGACTTGGATGAGGGAATTAAATGCAGCATCTCCAAGTTTGCGGATGACACGAAGCTGGGTGGCAGTGTTAGCTATGAGGAGGATGCTAAGAGGATGCAGGGTGACTTGGATAGGTTGGGTGAGTGGGCAAATTCATGGCAGATGCAATTTAATGTGGATAAATGTGAAGTTATCCACTTTCGTGGCAAAAATAGGAAAACAAATTATTATCTGAATGGTGGCCGATTAGGAAAAGGGGAGGTGCAACGAGACCTGGGTGTCATTATACACCAGTCATTGAAAGTGGGCATGCAGGTACAGCAGGCGGTGGAAAAGGCGAATGGTATGCCGGCATTTATAGCAAGACGATTCGCGTACAGGAGCAGGGAGGTACTACTGCAGTTGTACAAGGCCTTGGTGAGACCACACCTGGAGTATTGTGTGCAGTTTTAATCCCCTAATCTGAAGAAAGACATTCTTGCCATAGAGGGAGTACAAAGAAGGTTCACCAGATTGATTCCTGGGATGGCAGGACTTTCATATGAAGAAAGACTGGATGAACTGGGCTTGTACTCATTGGAATTTAGAAGATTGAGGGAGGATCTGATTGAAACGTATAAAATCCTAAAGGGATTGGACAGGCTAAATGCAGGAAGATTGTTGCCGATGTTGGGGAAGTCCAGAACGAGGGGCCACAGTTTGAGGATAGAGGGGAAGCCTTTTAGGACCGAGATGAGGAAAAACTTCTTCACACAGAGAGTGGTGAATCTGTGGAATTCTCTGCCACAGGAAACAGTTGAGGCCAGTTCATTGGCTATATTTAAGAGGGAGTTAGATATGGCCCTTGTGGCTACGGGGGTCAGGGGGTATGGAGGGAAGGCTGGGGCGGTGTTCTGAGTTGGATGATCAGCCATGATCATAATAAATGGTGGTGCAGGCTCAAAGGGCCAAATGGCCTACTCCTGCACCTATTTTCTATGTTTCTATATTATTTCAAACACCTTTTGGAGTACATTTATATGGATACCAAGATATGTGAGCCCTTATACATTCATCTAAAATGGTGAATTGAGAGAATATTGACTGACAAATTCTATCACATGACATTAACTATGCACACTGCACAGTGCAATTTCGTCAACAATTACTTTGCAAGAGGCGAACCTGTATCTACAGCATCTATTCTTTTCCCTTGCTATTCACATATTATTTTATGTTTGGAATAACTTATATTGATGGTTGGAGCAAACTGGTCCTGGCCAAACCAAAAGCAAGTATTTCTGAGCAAGTTCTTGTTAAGTTCCATTGTCAACACTGCCCTCCATTAATTTGCTGATGATTGAAAGTGAATTGACGAGGGTTTTGTTTATCTGGATTGGATCTGCCCTGTTTTTTGTACATATATGGACAATTTTCTAACACTGTCAGGTTGATGTCCAAGCTGTAACTATTAGAAGAGCATGACCAGAGAATCTAATGTAAGGGAAAATTCACCAGTAAACATCCAGATGAGGGGTGACCAACCTTTTACATTGCATGTGTCAATTTTTTCACTCACAAGTTCAGATGCGCCATACAACTCTTGTACCCCCATTCAATTCCTGTAAAAATATGTTAATGCAGAACTCATGCATGAAAAAATCGCATCTGAACTCGTGTGTGAAAAAATTGACGCATGGAATGTAAAAGGTTGGCCACCCCGATCTGGACCAGGTTCCAGTGTGCTTGTGATAACAGCCTAAAGGTCTGAAATTATCCTTGGCAGTTTTAAAAGGTAAGTACAGACCCTTAATATTGAATGACATTTTAAATAGTTATTCTTACAGAGTGAAATATTTGAAGGTGAACCAAAACATACCAAACTTGTAAATATGTCAAATTATGTTAGAAAATAGCTTACGCAATGTACAGGTTCCATTTAATGCTGCAGTAACTACAAGTTCAATCCTATTACTAGATCAAAAATAGCAAATTAACACATGGCTTCCACCACCAGATGGGCAGCAAGATCACAGACACAAGAAAGTCTGCAGATGTTGGAAATCCAGAGCAAAACACACAATATGTTGGAGGAACTCAGCAGGTTAGGCAGCATCTATGGAAAAGGGTCGACTGGTTATCCTTTTTCCATGGGCAGCATGGTCAGTTGCCTTGGGAGTGACACCTCTGGGGTGTTCTTTTCCAAGTTACTGACATACTTAATTTGGAAATATTTCACTATTTCGTTGTTGGCTTAAAATTCTGGAATAGTCTCCCTAACCACACAGACAGGACACCACACCTGTGCATTTATTATTCAAGCACGCAACTCACCATTATCTTCTCAAGGTCAATTAAGCGTAGGCAATATTTGCAGTCCTTACCAGCAGCCTCCTCAGCTGTACAGAGAATAACACTGTACAACAAATGGAATAAGTGAAAAGGAAATATTTTAAAGAAAATATTAAAAGTGTTTCTTTTAGCAGTTTGGTCTAATATTTCAGCCTTAAAGTTCTTCCTGGTATCTGGATGGCATTGTGTTTGTAGCATGTAAATGAAAACCAGGCATAAGCTACTTTGTAACAGCATGTGGTTTTCTTGCCATTATGGGTTAAGAAATAAACATTTTGGAATTGGGTTTAAATAAGTTTGTACTGCAAAGTGAATAAATGCACTTTGTTTCTTCTTAGCCTAAATGAAATATCCTTTAGCTTCCCAGCGAAAGACTGATTAATCTATTTTCCAACAATATATAAAACTCCAAGTGCCAGGCAGACCTTGACTTTAGCTCATTACCATTGTTAGGACTTCGGCAATGTGAGGTTTGTGTGCATGGAGGAAGCTGGCAAGTCCCACAGTTTCTGTCCATGAACAGTATCGTTAACTGACGCTTGATCAGGGTGAGGCAAAGGAATCCCACACCAATTAAATGATTCAGATTTGGCTCATTCCTCCTTCAGTAGAAACTGCCTCCCCTCTCTTTAATGATAAACATAAATAGCAGAATATTTCAGATAAGGTACCCAGGAAGTGAGGACAAGAATGCTAACTGCTTGCCAAGGGTGAAGAGGTCAACAGGAAATAAAATTCAAAGTCTCAAAGATGATTTCACTATAAATAAGTGAACCAAAAAGAAAGAAATAAAATTAATGATGAACCGAGATATTTTACTGAAATTCAGGTAGTTAAACTCTCAGTTCATTGAAGTGCCTGTAACTAGGGTGATGAGCTGTGTATTGTAGGTCGACTTGGGAGATATATATGTTCCTTTAATAAACAGATTGATATATCACTAGAATTGAGGAGGCAGCAGATTCAGGTTGAATGACATTGCAGATAAGTGATTCAGTGGAGTGTTTTACACCATTTGTATTGTGGTGTCATTACAGTGTGACTAGGGATGGTGGGTTTACTTATCTCTGTAAACTATGTCACCATAAGATATGTAACATTTTTCACTTCTGTCACTTAGTTTCAGTAGTGAGCTGGGGCAGCTGTGGAGTCCAGGCCTTTCTATCCCATAATAATGTACTTCAGTCTACTGTACCAGCATGAATCTCACCGCCAGCTACCTATTGAGGTTGTTGGTTTATCTGTAGTGGGATTTGCTTAAAATTTGCACAGTTAGAAAAGAAAGATCTTTGTCATGTAGACAACCTGGAAAGCTGCAAGCATGTCTCTTCAATTTCCCCAGACAGAAAACAAAACATGTTAATGGTAGCCATGTGGTTAATTTTTGCACTTCTCTTTTGGATTGTGTGCGTAGATTATGTGATAATCCCTGCAAAATAAAAATATATCTGGATAACAGCACAGAAAGTAGGAAATACAGAACAAGCAATTCATCAGAAAAAAATTTAATAAGTTTTAAAAGAAAAGAGTTTACATTAGAGAGGAAAATTATATTAGAGTCAAGGAGAAAGAGCTGTGAAGACAGGTGACTGCTTTCAAAGCCAAATAATCTGCTTCTGTTACATTCTAGGGGATTCAATTAATCTCCAAAAACAGGTGGATTGGAGTGAGAAAAGACGCAAAAATACTTAATACCTTAAATCTTATTCTGACATACCTACAAAGTGCCCTTTCTAAATATAATGGAAGTAGATCAGGGGACAGGGGAAGCTTCACCATTTCAATGCTACATTCAGGCGTACAGGAGTGAGGTATGCCAACAAGTGGAATGGTGTCACAGCAACAACTTGACACTCATGTCAGTAAGACAAATGTGTTGATTGTGGACTTCAGGAAGGGTAAGACGAATGAACACATACCAATCCTCATAGAGCGATCAGAAATGGAGAGAGTGAGCAGCAGAATGCATTCAGATGATTGAAGAAGCAGAATTGAAAGAAGGGGAGTCCATTTCAGCATACATGGCTGAATTGAAGAGTTTGAGTATTGTCAGTTCAGTAGTGGTCTTAATGCTGCACTGAGAGACTGTTAATTTTGTAGAATCTTACAAGAAGGCATTCAAAAACAGCTCCTAAGTGAAGCACAACTTACAGTTAAAAGAGCCGTTGAAATCGCTGTTTCAATGGAAACTGCAGACAGAGCTGCAGTTGAATTGCTGTCAGGAATGAAAGTGAGTGTGAACAAAATTCCAGTATCTGAACAAAAAACAACCTAGCTGAACAAATTGTGTTACCATTGTGGCAAGGACCCACATATACCAAAGAAATGCACACTTATAGGCGAAACTTGCAGAAAATGCAACTAAGTAGGACACATACAAGGAGCATTCCAGGCAGAATCTGCTCTGGGTGCGTTAAAGTTACTTCAAGTGGGAGATGAAAAACTGCTGGTAAAAGTAGATGCAAAGACCAAAGTCTAGCTGACAAATGAAAGGCCAAAAAAAAGGAGTCAGTGGAGATACAAAAACAGAGGATTCATCAGATCATGTTATGGATGGGGAAACCAAAAGGAGAGATCAGATTGTAAAAGGAGCAACAGAAGGATTAATAAGAGATAATCCAGGGAATTAAATGCACCTTCCCAAGATCAGGATGCACAAACTAGAAGAAGAAAAAGGAAGGAGAAGAAAGGTGTCCAAAGCTTCAGAGCCACTTCCTGGAGCCCCAGGGCCGACTCTTACAACCACCATGGAGGAGCCGCCAAAACCTGAGATTGTTTCAGAACCACAAGTCTCACCTGCCAAGCAGAGTGACCACCTTTGTCAAGAAAGACATCCCACAAGAGTAAGAAATCTTTTACAACAATTAATTTTTAGGCCTGAATGGGACAATTTAAAATTTACCATGCTGTGGATGTCTGTATATAGTACGGGTGTCCCCCGCTTTTCGAACGTTCGCTTTACAAAACCGCACTCTTACGAAAGACCTACATTAGTACCCTATTTTTGCTTTCAGAAGGTGTTTTCACTGTTACAAAAAAAATCAGTGCTGATAAAAAATCAGCGCATAAAAAAATCAGCATGCGATAAAAAGCTGCGCGCGCCCCGAGCAGCTGCTCTCCCCCGGAATCGGAACGGCATTGCTTTAACAGGTTGCATTGAGCAGCTGTTTGCAAGATGAGTTCTGAGGTATTGGAAAAGCCTGAAAGAGCTCGTAAGGGTGTTACATTTAGCGTAAAACTAGACATAATTAAGCGTTTTGATCGTGGTGAATGAAGTAAGGACAAAGTGAGTTTGACTTGTGGAAGCTGACGAAGATGATGTTGAAGAGGTTTTGGCATCCCCTGACCAAGAACTAATAGATGAAGAACTGATGCAATTGGAAGAGGAAAGGATAACAATCGAAACCGAATGCAGTAGCGAAATGAACGTGAAGCCACTGCGTGAGATTTTCGCTGCAATGATAAAGTACGACTTTAATTTTGAAAGGATACGTCGGCTTAGGAGATATTTGCAAGATGGTTTGAGTCCTTACAAAGAACTGTATGATAGAAAAATGCGCGAGGCTCAGCAGTCAAACAAGCCTTCCACATCAGCCACAGCAGACAACGAACCTCGACCTTCCAGCATCGAGGTGGGCAGTCATAGGAGAAAATGAGCCGCCTGCTCTAATGGAAACAGACAATGAGATGACAACCCAGTGTCCCACCACCCCAACACCCAGGCTGCGGACAGATACAGTACCGATTCGTGGAGAATGCAGCAGTAGCCAGGAGACACACAGCATATCTTTAAGAAAAAAGCCGAAATAAACATTCTAATTAATTAGGTGCCGCCCCACACATAAATGTTGGCCCAGATCAGAGGTGATGCAATCGGCAATCAGCACTGATCTGAGCCGACAATTATGTGTCGGGCGGCACCTAATTAATTAGCATGTTTATTTCGGTTTCTCTCTTAAATATGTGCTGTGTGCCTCCCAGCTACCGCTGGACTCCTGCATGCCTCGCAGCAATGTATTGGTTGGCGGCCTGGAGGGTGGGGGCCACTGCACCACCCAACCTGCGACGACTCAGTCTAACACACCATCGACAAGCTGTCTTCCTGATTCCAGTAAGTGATACTACACTGTACATATGTTATTTCTACTTTATATCGGCTGTGTATTTTTACGTGTTATTTGATATGATTTGGCAGCTTCATAGCTTAAAGGTTACCGGAGAGCGCTTGTGCCATGTTTCTGCGGAGAGCGCTTGTGTGAGATTTTCGCTTCGGCGAACAGTGCCGGCAATGATTGTGGAAAATCATTTCTACTTTATATAGGCTGTGTATTTATCATAACATTCCTGCTTTTACTATATGTTACTGTTATTTTAGGTGTTATGTGTTATTTGGCATGATTTGGTAGGTTGTTTTTGGGTCTGCGAACGCTCACAAAATTTTCCCATATAATTAAATGGTAATTGCTTCTTCGCTTTATGACATTTCAGCTTACGAACCATTTCATAGGAACGCTTTACCTTCGGATGGCGGGGGAACCTGTAGTTGTATTATATAATATACTGCACATATAGTTGCATTTTCTATTGAGTTGTTTATAGCTAAGAAGGGAGAAGCGTTGTGTATTTAATATGTCAGTAATATTTGATTAAGCATTCTTGCTCATTTGAATAATTAATTACGAGTTACATGTGTAAATATATGAATTGCATATGTCATCGAGCTACCACGTGATACATGCATGCCTTACTTGAAGTAAACACGGTTAGGGCCACATTTCGGACTCCCATGCCTTGCATTGAATTAGTCTAATGTTCTGAAGATACAAAATGTAACATTGCACTCTCTCAGTACTCTACTGCAGCATCAGCCCAGATAGCCAAAGCTTTGAACTTGAACCCTACACCTTCTGATTCACACCTAATTTGCATAAAATTAAACTTGTGCTGGAACACATGATATTGCAATTTCACTATGTGCAGCAGGATTGAGCTCCCAATGCCTAATAGGTTTAAAACAGTGTTTCCCAACCTGGTAGTGCAACACCCCCACCCCTAAAACATTTTCATACTTGGTAACGCCCCCCCAAAGTACTTTCATACTTGACAACACCCATCTTAGGCACGATATACTTTCCGGTGCCCCTTTAGTGTAAAAACATGTCTACCATATGTTAACATGAGAAAAATGATACTGCTTTAAACTTTTTATTTGTCTTTAAACCTAGCTTACACAGTACACGTGAGCTGTTACAGCAACTTTGATACAAATATGATCCTTGAGCTTGATGGATTTTAGCAAGAGTCAAAATATCTGGTTCATGTTGTGACAGCAAAAGCCTGGGTTAATTACCCAGTCTGGAATTTCCAGATTGTTAAAATCCTTGAAATGATTCAGAAAAATCCTTGAATCATTTCAGAAAAATCCTTCTTCAGTGACAGCAGGTGTAAGCAGTACTCTTGTAAATCACTGTCTGTGAAGGATTGTGTCATGCACGGAAACTGTGAGAACATTCTTCTCCCAATGTTTTTCTTATGTATTTCCAATTTTCCAGTAAAAATTGGAAATATATTAGTTGCACTTTTTCTCTGGATTAAATTGAAATTCTCACCCTGCAGCTTCATATTTAGAATGTTCATTTTATCATATAAATCCACTAGGCGTGCCACATCTCCACATAGAAGTTTAATCTTGTTTCCCAACCTCTTGTTGACTTTGTGCAAAAATTCAACCATAGTGTCAAAAAGATCAAAGAAATGTTTCAGGAAGCAGCCTTTTGACAGATGAACTTCAGTGTGAAGAAGCAAGCGTTCAATATCTTCGTCATTATCTTGTCATAACTGATGAAATATTCTGCTCTTTAATGGATGAGCCTTAGTTTTGTTGATAGCAGATATTACAAGAGTCATGTTTGAAAAAAGTCTCTGGCTGAGGTTTTTGGCTGTGAGATGTTGACGATGAATTACACAATGGATTGCAAACAGACTTGGAATTTCTTTTTCCATAAATACCACCAAACCAGCATGGTGACATGTTATATATGGTGCTCTATCTGTGGCACACAAAATCATGTTCCTAATCAGAACACTTTTCTGCTCAATATACATTTTGAGTCGTTGTAGACTGATTCTCCATTGATATTTGTTTTTAACTTTTTACAAAAGAGAAGTTCTTCAAAAACTTTTCCATTTTTGATAAACTGTACATAGGCCATTAGCAATGCCTCATTGTCTTGCACAGTTGACTGATCCAGTTAGATCCCAAATTCTGCTTTTTGTAGCTCGGTGCGTAGTTGATACACAACGTTTTCACTCATTTCATCAATACGATGAGCTACGGGGTTATTACTCAGAGGAATTGATTTTAAAATACTGATATCCATTTTGAGAACAGTGGTGAGCACTTCTGATACATCAGGCATTATTAATCTTTCACCTATTGTGTGAGATTTTCCATACTTTGCTATCATTTTTGAAATGTTATAAGAAGCAATGAGACACGGTAATTTTTAGCTTCCGTGGCAAATGACTCAAGTGTGCAACACTTTTGGAATGCTTCTTTCATCTTCTGAAATGGAGTAATACCATAAGTAGCCTTTACAGGGTGTCTTTTATGGAAGTGTTCCTGCAATCTTGATGGTTTCACAGCTTTATTAGACGGTAAAATATTACAAATAAGACACATGGAGTGTTGCTAATCTGATAGGAATGGAATAAAACCACTCTCCAGGTAGGTAACATTGTATTGATGCACTTTCTGTAGTTTCTGTTTCTCAGCAGGATTAGAATTCAAGGCTTCACTGCCTTCAGACTCATAGAGATTGCACAGTATGTATTTATCCATCATTAATGGGGCTACGTTAAAATAAGTAAATTAACACAAACTGGGAATGCCTTCAGGATGTTGATGACAGCAGTGAGTTGACATAATTGGTCAGGTCTTGTGCCTCAAGTTGGGTTGCCATTTACCAACCCCCAATGACTTCTATTTCCCTTAATGCCCTCTTAGGTCATGTAACTGTACTCGTTGGGAATCAATGGTTTAAAATAAAACTAATAGCTCAAATAAATCACCTGATGTAGATAACTCAAAAAATCACCTGATGTAGATTAGATGGTTTGCCATACTTAATCTGTTAGAGTAAAAGTGAGTAAATATTGTGATAAATATGAAGCTTCAGTATTGACAAACTTCGCTTTGTTCCATTTAAGCTTGAGACTATAATGACGCAGTTTAGAGAAATTATCAATAGTAAGTTAGTACATTTTCAACAAAGGAGAGTAAGTCTACAACCATGAAACCAAGACCCCAGACAACCAGAAGTAGCCTTTCCTCTATGCTTTTATGATTGTAAAACCTTAAGTAGCTTGTCTGGAAAGAGAAATAGAAATAATGTTGCAGCTTAAAGACTCTTACATTCTGATAAAGGCTCTTCAACCTGAAGATGAACTCTTTTTCTCTCTCCATAGATGCTGCCTGACTTGCTAAGTGTTTTCAATTCAGATTTCCAGAAGCTACAGTTCTTTTATATTTTCACCTGGAAAAGCATGTTTTATTGCACAAGGATTGTGAGTTTTAAGTGGAATATGAAGCAATAATTGATTCAAAACAAATATAATGGCACTAAAAATAGAATTTTCACTTTTCCCCTTCCCAAATTAGGGCATTGACATAAACTACGATGCAATTAGATAGTTCACCACAGACTATTAGACTTTGGATCTTCCTGGCAAAATTTTATTCCTCAATTAACATCTCTAAAAACAGATAATTTCAGCTCATTATCTTATTGATAACAACAGCAGCTTGTTGGATACAAACTGAAAACCAAGTTCACTATAGTACAACAGTACTTACAATTCGAATGCTCTTCATACTATAAAATTCTCAAGATATTTTGAGGGTAACAGGAAAGTGACTTTGTAAAATTAAGTATTTTATTTTATTATTTTATAACAGTGGTTCCCAAAGTGGGTGATATTGCTCCCTTGGGGCAGTAGGAGTTTCTAAGGCAATGATAAAGATAAAGCAGGAAGTGGGGTTGGGGGAGTGCTCAGTAGCAAGCGGGTCAGCTGAGGGATTACAGACCTAATTTAAGAAATGAATTACTTATTATAAGCATTTGGTTCTCAGTACCATAACTGATTACACTGATCATATAATCACCTTATTGCTTGCTAACTCACTATTCCCTTAATTTTTGCTCGAAGCACATTATAGTTTTGGAAATTTGGACTGAAAAAGTTGATTTATTTCTGGGCCAGGCCTGTACGATATTGCTGTTCACTACTGTGGTACAGTGTTAGCTGGGATGATTCCCATACTCTAATCACACAGTGACATAATTCCTGTGAATTAACATGTGGTGTTCAATGGGGGTAATGCTCAGAATCTGCCCTTTTGAATGGTCTTGACTGCATTTCTCTAGCCCATGGCCAAAGTGAGATATCGCTACCCCATTTTATGTACCTTCAGGCAGAGAGTCAGGCTTTGCCTGATCTATGATGATGTCATAACTTTACCCTTTATTGATCACAGCACTTGAGGTCAGACTTAAAGAATAGGCGATTGACTGCGGTTGTTAATCCATAACAAAAATGGCAGAAGCAGACCAAACGATAAAGAAGCGTAGACAGTATGGTGTTGAGCATCTGAAATGTGGATTCATACCAGCACCAAGTAACCAACAACAGCCAATGTGACTTGCATGAAGAAGTTTTTTTTAAATGAGGCAATGAAACTGTCCAGGCTCCTTGAACATTTGAAGAGAATGCACTCTGATAAAGCAAAGAAGAACTTGGTTTATATTCAGTCAATTCATGAAAACTTTCAAAACTGAAAAATCATTTCAAAACATGTTTGCCAGCACTTCACAACAAAACAGTGACCGTTTGTGTACTTTGTACAACATTTCATTGCTCGTTACTAGATCCAGAAAGTCCCGTACAATTGGAGAAGAACTGATTCTGCTAGAAGATCAGGAGGATCCAAGTATGGCTTTGCATTTCACCAGACCAAATAATTAATACGATTCTGCTCAGTGACAAATCTGTTCGAAGACAAATAGATGAAATGTCTGAGAATGTGGAAGACACACAATGCAACATACTGAGGAGAACAGAATTTGCTCTGCCATTGTGTAAAATCCTGGTTAAGATTTTTACTGCTATGCTGTAGGTATTTCATTTTAGCAGTTCTGTAAGAGCAGTCTGTTCTGCTTTCAGCCTGTTTGGGTTAATGTTGAAGATGAGGGATGATGCAGAATGTGACATCCAATTAGGATGGTGGAACTGGGAGGTTTTATGAGGGACTCTAAGGTTGGTTGAGGGTTTTTTTTTGTTCGGTGGGAGAGGAAGAAAGAAGACAATGGAGAGAACTGGTTGTAGGATTTGATCCAGTGAGGGACCGTGATTCAATGGAGCAAGGTGCTGGGGTCTACTGAGGATCGGTGAATATGATGTTTGGAAAGGTTGAGCTCCAACTTGTGCATATTTGACTGTTTAATTATAATGGCCCATTGTTGTTTTTTTTTCTTTCTTTTCTTTACTAACCCTGTAGTTAAGTTAAGATTCATAAATGTAATTCCTTTAATCGTATGCAGTGTGCTGTCTGTTATTTCTTGGCACTGAGTTGTAACAGGGTAGCAAGTTACACAGCATCCACACAAACCAGGGTTTGGGGTGAGAGAGCCATCTCAATCTCACCGGTTTGGTGGGACTGGTGTGTGTACTCCCTAGACTCATGCAGCCAAGGAAACCAGCGGGGTTTTAGTTGGATGAGTCAAATTTTCCAGGCAATGAATCTTTGATTCTTGGTTATATTTGCTTCATAAAAGATGAAGGCACAGTTCAAGGGTTCTTATTTGCAAGAGGACTAGAAACAGATAAGAAAGAGGGGTCAACATTCTGGGATTTCTCAAGGAGGACATTCCACTCACCAATATTCTTGCTTGTGCAACAGATGGGGCACCATCAAATGACAGGATGCCACTGTGAGGTTATTACTTTCTGGAAAAAGCTGTACCTAACATATTTACCATTCACTGTGTAATTCACAGACAACATTTTGTTCCAAAAACATAAGTGATCAGCAGCATAGATCATTGAATACTGTTATCACAGTGGTAAATAAATTCAAGTCCTATGCTCTCAGGTCTTGACTATTTGGAGAATGATGAACAGTTTCAACACTTGCTGTTGCGCAGAACTCAAGTGGATCTCAAAAAGAATCGGTGCTTTTTGAGACCGTGTTAAAATCTTTGAAGATTCAGGTGCCTCATTCAGTAATCAACTCAAGGATATTAGGCATGACATTGCTCATTTGTCAGAATTATTCACAAAGTTTAATGAAATCAGTCTTCAATTGCAAGGAAGTGATGTGAATCTTATCAAATTCAAATCAGTCATCTCCAGATTTCTGTCCAAGTTAACCCTATTTAAATATAACTTTGGCCAGCATGATTCCCAATTTCGGAATCTCTCTGAGTGAGCTGCATAAAGAAGGTCAGAGTGATTTTACAATCTTCTCTTGATACAAATTCCAGATTGGATAATAAATCCATTCCTGAACACTTGTAATGAGGAATTAACAGGAAGGATAGAGGAAGAACTGATCTCACTACAAAATGACTCAGATGAAGATGAGGTTCAAGAAATCATGTCAAGACTTTTGGTTGCAGAAAGTAATCTACATTCTATCCCACACTGTGGAAAAAAAGTCAATATGTTCTTTATTACCTTTATTAACAACATCATATTTAGTGAAGCACAGTTTCAGTTCAATCGTCCAACTTTTTCAAAGCAATGAAACAGACTGCAAATTAGCGAACTAGGGATTTGAGACTCCTTCTAAGTGACATTGAGCCTGATGTGGAGAAGCTGATATCACTGCACCAAGTCCATCCATCTGTTTGAAAAGTGAAAAAGCAATGAAGCAGTGAATAGCAGATTGCTAATTTACACTCTAAAATTGTTGATGATTTTTATTCAACTATTAAAGAAATATTTGTGGCTTTAAATAGATTTGAATTTTTTGTGATTATTTGTTGTTGCTTTGAATACACAGTTCCTTTTTTTTCACTGTACATCATAAATCAAAATTCTCTGTAGCTGGAAAGGGAAGGGGTGGCACTGGGGATGTGGACTGGGAGCTAAAGGCGCGATAACCCAGAAATGTTTAGGAACCACTGGTTTATAAACTGCATTTATTTAATTTTGGTACCAGGTTTCACAATCATACAGTATTTTTTTGGGGGGGAGTGGGAAGCAGAAGTTGATCGGAGATAGTGTCACGGCTGCAGAAAGGGAGGATGCCATAGAGGGATTGTCTATGGAGTCTCTGTGGGTGTAAGTTAGAAACAGGAAGGGGTCAATAACTTTACTGGGTGTTTTTTATAGGCCGCCTAAAAGTAACAGGGATATCGAGGAGCAGATAGTGAAATAGATCCTGGAAAGGTGTAATAATAACAGACTTGTCGTGATGGGAGATTTTAATTTCCCAAACATCGACTGGCATCTCCCTAGAGCAAGGGGTTTAGATGGGGTGGAGTTTGTTAGGTGTGTTCAGGAAGGTTTCTTGACACAATATGTAGATAAGCCTACAAGAGGAGAGGCTATACTTGATTTGGTATTGGGAAATGAACCTGGTCAGGTGTCAAATCTCACAGTGGGAGAGCATTTTGGAGATAGTGATCATAATTCTATCTCCTTTGCAATAGCATTGGAGGGCGATAGGAACAGACAAGTTAGAAAAGTGTTTAATTGGAGTAAGGGGAATTATGAGGCTATCAGGCAGGAAACTGGAAGCTTAAATTGGGAACAGATGTTCTCAGGGAAAATTATGGAAGAAATGTGGCAAATGTTCAGAGGATATTTGTGTGAAGTTCTGCATAGGTACTTTCCAATGAGACAGGAAAGTTATGGTAAGGTACAGGAACCATGGTGTACAAAGGCTGTAATAAATCTAGTCAAGAAGAAAAGAAAAGCTTACAAAAGGTTCAGAGAGCTAGGTAATGTTAAAGATCTAGAAGATTATAAGGCGAACAGGAAGGAGCTTAAAAAGGAAGTTAGGGGAGCCAGAAGGGGTCATGAGAAGGCCTTGGCGGGCAGGATTAAGGAAAACCCCAAGGCATTCTGCAAGTATGTGAAGAGCAAGAGGATAAGACATGAGAGAATAGGACCTATCAAGTGTGACAGTGACAAAGTGTGTATGAAACCAGAGGAAATAGCAGAGGTACTTAATAAATACGTTACTTCAGTATTCACTATGGAAAAGGATCTTGGTGATTGTAATGATGACTTGCAGCAGACTG
Source organism: Mobula birostris (assembly GCF_030028105.1). Taxonomy (NCBI): domain Eukaryota; kingdom Metazoa; phylum Chordata; class Chondrichthyes; order Myliobatiformes; family Myliobatidae; genus Mobula; species Mobula birostris. The sequence continues at coordinate 63,810,442 of NC_092380.1, read as the reverse complement.
AAAAGCTTGAGCTTGTAGATATTAAGAAAGAGGATGTGCTGGAGCTTTTGGAAAGCATCAAGTTGGATAACTCACCGGGACCGGATGAGATGTATCCCAGGCTACTGTGGGAGGCGAGGGAGGAGATTGCTGAGCCTCTGCTGATGATCTTTGCATCATCAATGGGGACAGGAGAGGTTCCAGAGGATTGGAGGGTTGTGGATGTTGTTCCTTTATTCAAGGAAGGGAGTAGAGATGGCCCAGGAAATTATAGACCAGTGAGTCTTACTTCAGTGGTTGGTAAGTTGATGGAGAAGATCCTGAGAGGCAGGATTTATGAACATTTGGAGAGGTATAATATGATTAGGAATAGTCAGCATGGCTTTGTCAAGGGCAGGTCGTGCCTTACGAGCCTGATTGAATTTTTTGAGGATGTGACTAACCAGATCGATGAAGGAAGAGCAGTAGGTGTATTGTATATGGATTTCAGCAAGGCATTTGATAAGGTACCCCAAGAGATTAGATTAGATTATGAGGACACTCAGTCCTCGTTTATTATCATTTAGAAATGCATACATTAAGAAATGATACAATGTTCCTCCAGAGTGATAGCACAAAAAAAAGGACAAACCAAAGACTAACACTGACAATACCACATAATTATAACATATATTTACAACAGTGCAAAGCAATACCATAATTTGATAAAGAGCAGACCATGGGCACAGTAAAAAAAGTCTCAAAGTTCCGATCGACCCCTGATAATCTCGATAGCAGGCGGCAAAAGGGAGAAACTCTCCCTGCTATAAACCTCCAGGTGCCCACAACTGCCGATGCATTGGAAGGACCCGACCACAGCCGACTCTGAGTCTGTCCAAAGACTTCGAGCTTCCGACCAGCCCTCCGACACCAAGCACCGAGCACCATCTCTGCTGAGTGCTTCGACCCCGCCCCAGCTGCCGAGCAACAAGCAAATCCGAGGACTCAGGGCCTTATCCTCCGGAGATTCTGGATCACACAGCAGCAGCAGCAGCGAAGCAGGCATTTCAGAAGTTTCTCCAGATATTCCTCCGTTCTCTCACGTCTGACTCCATCAAATCAGGATTGTTCACGGCACCCCACTTGACAGATAACAGATATCATACACCGGAGTGGCCACTGCGCGCTGCATCGCACTGCCATCTTCTCCTCCTCCCCTCCTTTTGACCCCATGCAAGCCTTATTGAAAAAGTAAGTTGGCATGGGATCCAAGGGAACATTGCTTTGTGGATCCAGAACAGGCTTGCCCACAGAGGCAAAGAGTGGTTGTAGACGGGTATTTTCTGCATGGAGGTCGGTCACCAGTGGAGTGCCTCAGGGATCTGTTCTAGCACCCTTACTCTTTGTGATTTTTATAAATGACCTGGATGAGGATGTGGAGGGATGGGTTAGTAAGTTTTCTGATGACACAAATGTTGGAGGTGTTGTGGATAGTGTGGAGGGCTGTCAGAGGTTACAGTGGGACATTGATAGGAGGCAAAACTGGGCTGAGAAGTGGCAGATGGAGTTCAACCCAGATAAGTGTGAAGTAGTTCATTTTGGGAGGTCAAATGCGATGGCAGAATATAGTATTAATGGTAAGACTCTTCGCATTGTGGAGTATCAGAGGGATCTTGGGGTCTGAGTCCATAGGACGCTCAAAGCAGCTGAGCAGGTTGACTCTGTGGTTAAGAAGGTGTACGGTGTATTGGCCTTCATCAATCGTGGAACTGAATTTAGGAGCCGAGAGGTAATGTTGCAGCTATATGGGACACTAGTCAGACCCCAGTTGGAGTACGGTGCTCAGTTCTGGTCGCCTCACTACAGGAAGGATGTGGAAGCCATAGAAAGAGTGCAGAGGAGATTTACAAGGATGTTACCTGAATTGGGGAGTATGCCTTATGAAAACAAGTTGAGTGAACTTGGCCTTTTCTCCTTGGATCGACGGGGGATGAGAGGTGACCTGATAGAGGTGTATAAGATGATAAGAGGCATTGATCTTGTGGATAGTCAGAGGCTTTTTCCCAGGGCTGAAATGGTTGCCACAAGAAGACACAGGTTTAAGGTGCTGGGGAGTAGGTAAGGAGGAGACGTCAGGAGTAATTTTTTTACTCAGAGAGTGGTGAGTGCATGGAATGGGCTGCCGGCAATGGTGGTGGAGGCGGATACGATAGGGTCTTTTAAGAGACTTTTGGATAGGTACATGGAGCTTAGAAAAATAGAGGGCTATGGGTAAGCCTAGTAATTTCTACGGTAGGGACATGTTCGGCACAACTTTGTGGGCCGAAGGGCCTGTATTGTGCTGTAGGTTTTCTATGTTTCTGTGTTTCTAGAAGTATTTGCAGCCCATTATAAGCCCCCTGTGTGCATCCCAACCTATAGTATGTTCCAAGTTTCTGTTAATTTCTGTACTGACTGATTTTGGTGTGCTATTTAAAACTAACAATATGTTGAGGCACTGCGCAGTGGAAAGGCTTTGTGTGATGTAACGTTATTACATGGGAAAAACCAGTACAAGATCTGCTTGCATAATATCAGAAAAAAAACATTGACAGCTGCCTTAACCATAACTCTGCCTTAACCAACTACTCAACCTGTCAACCTCCAAGAGGACTACAACCCGGAGGCCCACGTGCCTCAATGACTCAGAGCTATGTTGGATGGAGTCAGTAGTTTATGCTTTGGCTTTTGGTAGGACCACCCATGCCAAACAGGTCGAAGGGTAGAGGACAGACTAAGAATGATCTACTGGTCCTCCAGGTTCGGGGTTGAGCTCAGGGCTAACAACTCTAACTGGACAAACAAAATTGTTATAGAAGCAGCAATGAAGAATCTTTGTAACACATGCAAAATGCTGGAGGAACACAGCAGGCCAGGCAACATCTATGAAAAAGAGTACAGTCGATGCTTTGGGCTGAGACACTTCAGTAGGACTGGAGAAAAAAAAGATGAGGCGTAAAGTTAAAAGGTGGGAGAAGGGGAGGGAGAAGCACAAGGTGATAGGTGAAACCGGGAGATGGAGGGGTGAAGTAAAGAGCTGGGAAATTGATTGGTGAAGGAGATACCGGGCTGGAGAATGGAGAGTCTGATAGGAGAGGACAGAAGACAATAGAAGAAAGAAAAGGGGGAGGAGCACCAGAGGGGGGAGCGATGGGCAGGCATGGAGATAAGATGAGAGAGGGAAAAGGGATGAGGAATGGTGAAGGAGAAGGGGTGGGGTCATTACCAGAAGTTCAAGAAATCGATGTTCATGCTATCAGGATGGAGGCTACGCAGACAGAATATAAGGTGTTGTTCCTCCAACCTGAATGTGACCTCATTGTGACAGTAGAGGAGGCCATGGATAGACACATTGGATTGAAATGGGAAGTGCAATTAAAATGGGTGGTTACTGTGAGATCATGTTTTTTCTGGCAGACAAAGTGTAGGTGCCTGGCGAAGCAGTCTCCCAATCTATGTCAGGTCCCACCGATATACAGGAAACCACATCAGGAGCACCAAACACTGTATATGACCCCAACAGACTCTCAGGTGAAGTGTCGCCTCATCTGGAAGGACTGTTTGGGGCCCTGAATAGTAGTGAAGGAGGAGGTGTAGGGGCATGTGTAGCACTTGTTCAACTTGCAAGGATAAGTGCCAGGAGGGAGATCAGTGGGGAGTCAGGGAGGGAGTGATCCCTGCAGGAAGCAGAAAGTGGGGGGAGGGGAGAGAGAGGGAAAATGTGTTTGGTGGTGGGATCCCGTTGGAGATGGCGGAAGTTTTGGAGAATTATGTGCTGGGCGCAGAGGCTGGTGGGGTGGTAGGTGAGGACAAGAGAAACCCATCCCTAGTGTGGTGGCGGGAAGATGGGCCAAGAGCAGACGCACGTGAAATGGAAGAAATGCAATTGAGGACAGCGTTGATGGTGGAGGAAAGGAATGAAAAGCCTCAACCTGAGAGCAGGTGCAGTGGAGGCAGAGGAATTGAGAGAAGGGGATGGTGTTTTTACAAGTAACAGGGCGGGAAGAGATATAGTCCAGGTAGCCCTCAGAGTCCATGAGTTTATAATAGACATCAGTTATGTCAGGTCACCCATCTGAGTGCTACTGGTACCATGTAACCCAGTACTACCTGTCGCATGGTCAGGTGGTCGGCAACTAAACCGGCTCCCCCACCAGGCTTTCCTGGTGAGGAGGGTGGCTAGACACCCTGCAGGATGAGAAACAAGACCTGTCAAAGGGCAGATGAACCCTCTCGTAGAGTCAACGGCCATTTAGCAAACATGTGCCGTGAAGCGCGGAAAGAGCATCTCTTGCATTGAAGCTTGGTCTGGCTATTCACTGCAACAGAACTTCCCTCAGTTGCCTTGGACCCCACCATACCGCTGGATCTGAGAAGGGATGTCGAGAGGGTGGGTCTGGACCTGTGCAACCCCCTACTCACCTAAAATCCATTCATGCACACACTGTTCCTTTCTGAGTACTGAAAGGAACCATCATCATCCTTTGGGATGGGTAGCCAGAGAGAGAGCGAATAGACATCAGTAAATAAGCTGTCTCCAGAGATAATCCTTCTCCCTCTGAGTATTGAGTCTCTAGCTGAGCCTTTCATGTTGCGAAACACAAGAGGAAACTACTGACATGTTGACACTGCCAGAGGTGGAGGACCCTAAATGCCGGTGGTATTCCTGACACTGAAAACATTTAAACATATTAAATACATTAAGGAAAATAACTAAACATGTATTTTCAAAAAACTAGGTAATGATAGAGATCTAGAAGATTATAAGGCTAGCAGGAAGGAGCTTAAGAATGAAGTTAGGAGAGCCAGAAGGGGCCATGAGAAGACCTTGGTGGACAGGATTAATGAAAACCCCAAGGCATTCTACAAGTATGTGAAGAACAAGAGGATAAGACGTGAGAGAATAGGACCAATCAAGTCTGACAGTTGAAAAGTGTGTATGGAACCGAAGGAGATAGCAGAGGTACTTAATGAATATTTTGCTTCAGTATTCACTACGGAAAAGGATATTAGCAATTGTAGGGATGATCTACAGTGGACTGAAAAGCTTGAGCATGTACATATTAAGAAAGAAGATGTGCTGGAGCTTTTGGAAAGCATCAAGTTGGATACATCACTGGGACCAAACAAGATGTACCCCAGGCTACTGTGGGAGGAGAGGGACGAGATTGTTGGGCCTCTGGCAATGACCTTTGCATCATCAATGGAGATGGGAGAGGTTCCAGAGGACTGGAGGGTTGTGGATATTGTTTCCTTATTCAAGGAAGGGAGTAGAGATAGCCCAGGAAATTATAGACCAGTGAGTCTTACTTCAGAGGTTGGTAAGTTGATTGAGAAGATCCTGAGAGGCAGGATTTATGAACATTTGGAGAGGTATAATATGATTAGGAAGAGAGAGCATGGCTTTGTCAAGGGCAGGTCGTGCCTTACGAGCCTGATTGAATTTTTTGAGAATGTGACTAAACACATTGATGAAGGTAGAGCCATAGGTGTAGTGTATATGGATTTCAGCAAGGCATTTCAAATATGATGGACGCTGCTTTGTGGATCCAGAACTAGCTTGCGCACAGAAGGCAAAGTGTGGTTGTAGACGGGTCATATTCTGCATGAAGGTCAGTGACCAGTGGTGTGCCTCAGGGATCAGTTCTGGGACCCCTATTCTTCGTGATTTTTATAAATGACCTGGATGAGGAAGTGGAGGGATGGGTTAGTAAATTTGCTGATGACACAAAGGTTGAGGGTGTTGTGGATAGTGTGGAGGGCTGTCAGAGTTTACAGCAGGACATTGATATGATGCAAAACTGGGCTGAAAAGTGGCAGATGGAGTTTAACCCAGATAAGTGTGAAGTGGTTCATTTTGGTAGGTCAAATATGATGGCAGAATCTAGTATTAATGGTAAGACTGTTGACAGAGTGGAGAATCAGAGGGATCTTAGGGTACGAGTCCATAGGACACTCAAAGCTGCTGCGCAGGTTGACTCTGTGGTTAAGAAGGCGTACGGTGTATTGGCCTTCATCAATCATGGGATTGAGCTTAGGAGCAGAGAGGTAATGTTGTAGCTGTATAGGACCCTGGTCAGACCCCACTTGGAGTAATGTGCTCAGTTCTGGTCGCTTCACTGCAGGAAGGTTGTGGAAACCAGAAAAGGTGCAAAGGAGATTTACAAGGATGTTGCCTGGATTAGGGAGCATGTCTTATGAGAATAGGTTGAGTGAACTCGGTCTTTTCTCCTTGGAGCGACAGAGGATGAGAGGTGACCTGATAGAGGTGTATAAGATGATGAGAGGCACTGATCGTGTGGATGTTCAGAGGCTTTTTTCCTGAGCTGAAATGGCTAGCACCGGGCATAGTATTAAGGTGCTGGGGAGTAGGTACAGAGGAGATGTCAGGGGTAAGTTTTTTACACAGAGAGTGGTGAGTGCGTGGAATGGGCTGCAGGCAACAGTGGTGGAGGCGGATACGATAGAGTCTTTTAAGAGACTCCTGGATAGGTACATGGAGTTTAGAAAAATAGAGGGCTATGGGTAACCCTAGGTAATTCCTAAAGTAGGTACATGTTCGGCACACCATTGTGAGCCGAAGGGTCTGTATTGTTCTGTAGGTTTTCTATGTTTCTATGTTTCCCTGATCTCTCTCTACTCTCCTGTCATGGTCTGGAACACATATAGTTGACTTCTGATAAAATTTATGAGGATTTTTAAAAACATTTCAAAATATTTGCAGAAATTTATAGTTTAGTAATCTGCTTAAATCTCATTCACTCCTAGCTTTTGTTTTGATTAGTATATTTTATATTGAGTCTAGTTCATAAGAAGTTGAAGTTAATTTTTGGTGGGCTTCAATAATCGTAAGACCCCCCTTTGGGAGAAGCAGTATGAGGTTTAAAAAGAGCTTGGGGCCTTCAATGACAGTGGTTTATTTGGGATTTGGCAAAAGCCAATAAAAAGAAGTGAGGTATAAGTGGAGAGGCCATTGTGGGAGCGGGCCAGTGTTAGAGTAGTCAGGCTTTAACTCAAGAAGCTTGAGCAAGAAGGGGTGAAGGCTCTAAGTAACTTTCTAGTAAGTTTTTTTTTTTTGTATTAATACATAGCTAGTTCAATGAGAATGGGTCCAGAGTAAGTGGTTGTTCTTCATGTGAGATGTGGGAACTCTGGGAGATGCCCAGTTACCTTGACAACGGCATCACCATGAGGTACATCGAGCTGCAGCTCCTTACGGCCGTTGTTAGGGAAATGGAACTGCAGCTGTGTGAATTTCCGCTCATAGAGGAGAATGAATTAGTAACTAATAGATAGGAGCTACAGGGAAGTAGTCAGCCCTAAGTTGCAGGAGGCAGGGACCTAACTGACTGTCAAGAGAGGGAAAGAAAATAGATAGCTGGTGCAGAGTATCCTTTAACAAGAATATCACTTTGGATACTGTTGCGGGGATGGCCTATGAGGGGGAGGCCACAGCGACCAGGTCTCTGGCACTGCGTCTTGCTCTGTGGCCCAGAAGGGGAGGGGAGGGGAAAAAAAAGAGGACTGCAGTAGTGCATAATTAGAGGAGTAGAGAGCAAATTCTGTGTACGTGAAGAAGATACCTCGCTGGTCCGATGCCTCCCAGGTCCCAGGGTCAGGGGTGCCTTGGACTGGGTCGATTGCATCTTAAAGTGGGAGGGTGAACAGCCAGAAATCATGGTATATGTTGGTACCAACAACATAGATAGGATAAGGGATGAGGTCCTGAAGAGGGAATATAGAAAGTTAGGTGGAAAACTGAAAAGCAGGACCTCAGCTGTAGTGTTCTCTAGATTGCTGCCTGTGCCACACGTCTTTGAGGGAAAGACTCAAGATTCAATACTCAAGATAGTTTAATATCACTTCCAGTTCACAAATGTAAAGGAGAAGGGGGTAATTGTTACTCCGGATCCGGGATCTAAGGCAGCGCATAAACACAGTAAGATGAAGAACAGAATAATAATTATAAAAACACACAATAAATATACACAGATTGTTTGTATTACTGTAAAGTGATAAGAGTGACTGTACATAAATTGACTGACAGGTGATGATAAAGTAGTGGTGGTTGGGGGCATGGAGGGGTGGGTTATTGAGTGGAGTTCTTGATCGGCCTTACTGTTTGAGGAAAGAAATTATTTTTGAGTGTGGTGTTCCTGGCGTGGATGCTACATCATCTCCTCCCTGATGGGAATGGGACAAACAGTCCATGAGCAGGGTGGGTGGGATCCTTCATGATCCTACTGGCACTTTTCGGAGAACTTTCTGTGCATATGCCCTTGATGGCAGGTAGGCTAGTGCCGGTGGTGCATTGGACAGTTTTGACTACATGTTGTGGAGCCTTCTTGTGCAATTTCTGTACCTGGCAGTGATGCAGCTTGTTAGGATGCTCTCTACTGTGCATCTGTAGAATGATGTGAGCATAGATGTGCAAAGTCCAGTTCTCTTCAACCTCTTCAGAATGTAAAGGCGTTAGTGAGCTTTCCTGACTGTAGCATGTGTTCCTACAGGAACAGGATGATTTGGCGGATGTATGCATGGCTGAGGAATTGGCAGGGTTTCAGATTTCCACATTATTGGGATCTCTTCAGGGAATGTGTGTCCTGTACAAACAGGATTGTTTACACTTGAACTTGAGCGAGAGTAATATCTTATAGTGCAGGTTTGCTAGAACTGTTGGGAAGGGTTCAATCTAATTTGGCAGGAGGGTGGGAACAGAAGTGATAGGGCTAAGATGGGGCAGTTGGTATACAAGTTGATGCAGCGGGTAGTGAAACTGTGAGGTAGAACAAGTGGGATGATAATAGGCAATATTGCAGTCAGCATGATGAGTTGAAGTGTGATGAATACAGGACTGACTGTGTTATATTTGAATGCATGCAGTATACAGGATAAGGAAGATGATCTTTTAGCACAGTTAGAGATTGGCAGGTCATGGCTGAAAGAAGATAATAGTTAGGAGCTTAACATCTGAGGATACACCTTTAATCGAATGGGCAGGCAGGTAGGCAGAGGAGGTGGGGTAGTTCCATTGGTGAAAAATGAAATCAAATCCTTAGAAAGGGGTGATATAGGATCAGAGGATAAAGAATCCTTGTGTGTAAACTGCAAAGGCACAAAAAAAATCCCTGATGGGAGTTACATATAGGCTTCCGAGTAGTAACTAGGATGGAGAAATTATAACAGGAAATAGAAAGGGTATGTAAAAAGAGCAATGTTACAATACTCATGGGGGATTTTAATATGCAGGTAGATTGGGAAAATTAAGTTGGTGTTGGATGTCAAGAGAGGGAATTCATAGAATGCCTATGAGATGCCTTTTTAGAGCAACTTGTGGTTGAGCCCACTGAGTAAAAATCAGTTCTGGTTGGGGTGCTGTGTAATGAACCAGATTTGATCAGGGAGCTTAAGGTTAAGAAACTCTCAGGAAGTAGTGATCATAATATGATAGAATTAAACCCGCAGTTTGAAACAGAGAAGCTAAGATCAGATATATCACTGTTACAGTAGAGTAAAAAAGGGTATTACAGAGGCATAAATCAGATATATCACTGTTACAGTAGAGTAAAAAAGGGTATTACAGAGGCATAAGAGTGGAGCTGGCCAAAGTTGATTGATAGAGGATAGCAGAACAGCAATGGCTGGAGTTGCTGGGAGGAATTCGGAAGGCTCAGAACAGACACGCCTGAAAGAAGTAGCATTCTAAAGGGAGAATGAAACAACCATGGCTGACAAGGGAACTCAAAGTCAGCATAAAAGGAAAAGAGAGGCCATACAATATTGCAAGAATTAGTAGGAAGTTAGAGGATTGGAAGATTTTGAAAACCAACAGAAGGCAACCAAAAAGCAATAAAGAGAGAGAAGATGAAATATGAAGGTAAGCTAGTCAATAATATAAATGATGATACCAAAAGTTTTTTTTTCAGACATACAAAGAATTAAAGGGAGGTGAGGGTAGATATCAGACAGCTGTAAAATGATGCTGGGGAGGAAGTAATGGGGACAAAGAAATGGTAAATGAACTCAATAAGTATTTTGCATCAATCCATTGCTAAGAATGAAGTTTCAGAGTGCTTGAAGGCACATGATAAAATAGGCCAAAGTCAGCATGGTTTCCTTTGTCGGCATGACAAATCCATTGGTATTTTTTGAGGAAATAGCAGGCAGAATAGACAAAGAAGAGTCAGTGGATGTTCTTTACTTGGATTTTTAGAAGGCCTTTGACAAGGTGCTGCACATGAGGCTGCTTGACAAGATGAGCCCATGATATTACAGGAAAGATACTAGCATAGGAAGACAATTGGCTAACTGGCTGGAGGCAAAGGGGACCTTTTCTGGGACTGCCAGTGACCAGTGGTGTTCCGCAAAGGTTGGTGTTGGGACTGCACCTATTCACATTATATATCAATGATTTGTTTGACAGAGCTGACAGCTTTGTAGCCAGGTATGCAGATGATATGAAGATATCGTGGAGGGACAGGTAGTGTTGAGGAAGCAGGGAGACTGTGGAAGCACTTAAACAGGCTAGGAGAATGGGCAAAGAAGAGGCAGATTCAAAACTGGGTGTTGGCCTTTTATTTTTATATAATTTTTTTTTTGAATCTTGAATCTGCCTCAAACTCCTAATGAAACATAGCCATTGTTGTGCCTTCTATGTAATTGAATGTAAATGTTAGGATCAGGATAGATCTTCAGAGATACTGACACCCAGGAACTTTAAACTGCTCACCCTTTCCACGGCTGCTCCCTCAATGAGCGCGAGTGTGTATTCCCTCAACTTCCCTTTCATAAAGTCCACAATGAATTCATTGATCTTACTGACATTGAGTGTAAGCTTGTTGTTGTGACACCAAACTCTACCAGATGGTCCAGCTCATTTCTGTGCATCTCCTCACCATCTGAAATTCTGCCAACAATAGTTGTGTCGTCAGCAAATTTTATATGGTGCTTGAGCTGTGTCTAGTCACACAGCCACGATGATATGCCAGAGCAGACTCAATGGGTTAAATGGTCTAATTCTGTCCCAATGTTTTCTGGTCTTAGTTTCCTCTTGTCATTTTATGTGATCCCTGTGGAGAAAGCTGCAAGTCCAGAGTTGTAAACTTGGGGAGCACATTTACCATGCGTGGATAAATCAATTGTAGATTTCATTGTGTGAACTTTGGTATTTTTTCTAGCCACTTGGTGATTCCGGAATTTTGACAACAACGTCCTGTAACGGAATGAAATCGGAAGTGATCAATTACTATTATTCACATCACTTTAATGACAGTGTAACATCTTGAAGAGATGTACAGTTACATTAATAACACAGTTCAATCCCAGGCTTGCAGATTACATGGAAGGTAAACAAGCTTTCAAACTTATCCTTATGAGGCAGGTGAAAAGCAAGGAGAATATGAAATTAACCTTGTTATGTGCCTCTGAATTCCCATAAAGCCTTACTACCTTGAGCCACATCTGTTACTGAAATTTGAAATAACAGGTCTTCTGACAAAACTTTCATTCATCCATTGAGCCTGTCTATTTCAGTAGTTTCCAAATTTTTTTGGGTCTTTACCCCATTGGCTCCCAGACCACATCCCCAGCGCACCCCTCTCCCTTTATGGTCATAGCATACAGTAAAAGCTATAAAGAATTTTGATCTGCGACACACAGGGAAAGAAAAGTGTCATAAGGGGACATTGGGAGCAGACCCAGATGCAAGGCACAGACACTGAAGTACTAGGAACAGGACAGGTTGGTCTCAAAAGCAAGGGGAGTCAGGAAGAAACGACGCTGGACATGGACACAGGCCCTGGACGAGACTAGGATTCCGGGCCGGGGCTAGGACTAAGACTAGAAAAGCGGGACCAGGACAAAGAACTTGGAGCTAAGAGCCTGGGCTAGGACTCCGAGCCAGAGACTGTACAGGGACCCGGAACCTGGGTCTTGACTCGGGCTCGGACCCCGGATCCAGGAGAGGACAAGACATGGCTACAGGACTGGACGTGGAAGTCCTGCACAGGACGAGGCACATGGACAGGACAAGAACACAAAGCCTTGACTTCGACAGGATGAGGTTCTTGGACATGGCCTGGACTGGACAAGGTACTTGGACGTGGTCTGGACTGGACGAGGAAACTCCAGCACAGGACGGGGAAACTCCAGCACCGGGCTGGGCAAAGTACTCCTGGACAGGACGTGGCTCTTGGACTAGGTTTGGCTCTGCTCTTGGACTCGGCTCGGTTAGACTCTTGGGTATGGAGCTGGAACTCCTCCTAGGAGCACAGGGCCGGGACACTTTCGAGGAAGCAGGGCCAAGATGCTTCCTAGGATGCAGGGCCAGGACCCTTTCTAGGATGCAGGGCTGGATTGACTGCCGAGGCAAATTTCCGAGGTAAACTGTCGAGGGACTCCTAGACTGGACGAGGGACTCCTGGACTTGGAACACAGGAACACAGAGCCTTGGACTTGAGCACAGGAACACAGAACACATAGTCGGGACACCTCCTTGGGGACAGGACATAGGGCCGGGGCTCTACACAAGAATCGGGACCCCTCCTTTGGATTGGACCAAGGTCTGGGACTCTTCTTTGACACAGACACTAACACAGGGACACAAAGAGACAGTTCCTTATCTTGATGTGGCAAGGCTCCAGTCTCACTCCAGCGGTTGAACTAGTCGGCGATACAGGCAAGGACACAGGCAAGGTTGCAGGAAAGGTAGCAGGTGAAGGCAACAGATGAAGATTACAGATGAAGTTTAGTGCCGAAGTAATTATTGAGATAAATTGCCAAAGTAACTGCCAGGGATTCAGATGGGGAGGGGAAAGGAACAGTCCAGCAAACAATCCCTGCTTTGCAGAGGTACTTATGTGCCAGACCGAAATGAGAATCAGGTGCCTCAGTTAAGGGCACCCAACAGAACAGGGGAAAAACAGGAAAACCCAGAACAAGGTTAGATGGACTGGACTGTGAACTGGAATGCAGATTTCACAGACTGGACCATGACAAAAAGAGGAGCTGTAAATTCAAAGCAGTGACAAATAATTTAAAAATTATTCAAATCTATTTAAAGCTACAAAAATATTTATTTAATTACAGTAAAAAACAATCTTTATCAACAATTTTAGAGCATACTTTAGTTGTGCAACTATTCATACTTCGGTATCTTTTCACCTTTCAATGAGATAGATGGGGTTGGTGCAGCTTCTCAACATCAGGCTGAACGTCACTCAGAAGGAGTCTCAGATCACCACGCCCAGTAACTTGTAGTCTGTTTCATTGCTTTGAAATAATTTGGGCACCTGCACTGAAACTGCGCTCCACTAAGTATAATGTTGGCGACAAAGGCAATAGAGAACATCTTGACCTTTTTCCAAGTTCAGAGATTTTCTTCTGCAACCAAAAATATTGATATGATTTTTGAGATCAGTTTCAGCTCAAAGTCATTTTGTAGCGAGATCAGGTCTTCCTCCATCCTTCCTGTTATTTCATCATTACAAGTGTTCAGGAATAGATTTATTACCCAGTTTGGAATTTAGATTGAGAGAAGATCCTGAAATCTGTCTGTCACAGCTCATTCAGCTCACCCAGGTGGGCACAGTATACTTGAAGATCATCATCCGGTATTCTTTTTTTCACTTCCAACTCGGAGAGGTCAGAAATTTGAAAAGGTCATGACAGCTAATGTTGCACTAAGATAGAGTTAACTTGGACAAAAATGTGAAGATGATGGATTTGACTTTGATATGATTCACATTTCCTTGAAATTGAAGATTGATTTCATTAAACTTTGTGAATAATTCTGACAAATAAGCAATGTCATGCCTAATATTCATGAGTTGATTACTGAATAAAGCATTTGAGTCTTCAAAGAATTTTATCACTTTTTCAAAAAGTGCATAAAGGCAACTTGTGTAATTTCCTTTTGAGAGCCACCTGACTTCTGTGTGCAACAGCAAGCATCAAACTGTTCATCACTCTCAATACAAAGCTCTCAAAATAGTCGAGAATTGAGAGCATGAGACTTGATTTTATTTACCTCTATGATAACAATATTTAATGATTTGTACAGCTGATAACTTTGGTTTTTTGCAACAAGATGTAGTCTGTGAATTACACACTGAATGGTAAGTATGTTCGGCACAGTTTTTTTTCAATAAAGTAATAACCCCACAATAGCTATCTGTTGTACAAGCAAGAATATTAGTGAGTGGAATAATCTTTTCTTTGAAAAATTGCTCAACAATCCAAAGTACAGACTCCTCTTTCTTATCTTTTTCTGATCACCTTGCAAAGAACAACTCTTGAACTGTGCTCTCATCTTTTATGAAACGAACATAACCAAGAAGCAAAGATTCATTGCCTGGAAAATTTGACTCATCCAAATGCAGAGCAAATTCTCTTGTCCTAAGTCTGTTGCAAAATGTGTCTTTCACATTCTCAGACATTTCATCTGTTCGTCTTTGAACAGAGTTGTTGCTGAGTGGAATCACTTAAATTATTTAGTCTGGTGACTTATGCAAAACCATACTCAGAGCCTCCTTCACTGCTAGCAGAATCACTTATTCTCCAATTGTACGGGGCTTTCCAGATTTAACAATGAGCAATAAAATTTTGTACAAAGCATGCAAACTATTACTGTTTTATTGTAAAGTGCTGGCAAATTAGTTTTGAAGTGTTTTCCATTTCTAAGGTTTTTCACTGGGTGACTGAAAATAAGCCCAGTTCTTGTTTGCTTTGTCAGAGTTTCTCTTCAAATGTTCAAGGAGCCTTCAAATGTGGTCAGGACTATTTGAAAGAAAAGATTCTGAACTTTACCTCATTGAATGCTATACCCTAATTCACAGGAAATGTGCCACTGTGTGATTAGAGTCAGGGAATCGTCCTAGCTAACACTGCACTACAGTATTGAATGGCTATAATGTGTGAGCCCTGCCCTGAAATAACATGATTTTGTCAGTCTATATTTCTCATGATTTGCCAAAGATAGAGGTGTCACATTTCTTTTCAACAGCTATAATGCGCTTCGAGCAAAATCTAAGAAAATGGAAGATTAGCAAGAGATGAGATGAATATGTGATTATTGTCATAATTTATGAGGTACTGAGCACCAAATCCACAACATATGTATTTCATTTCTGAAATTAAACCTGCAACTCCTCAGCTGCCCCCTTGCTACTGAGTGCTTTCCCCCACCAACTGCTTTATCTTTATTTCCCCCTTCAAAACTCCCACTGTCCCCAGGGGGTGGCGATATCACCCACTTTAGGAACCACTGGTCTAATTAAATAAATCTAAGCCTGAGTCATTCAGTTTAGAGGCTCATCTCATATTGTCTTAAATGTGAGTGGTGCCACCTCCTGGTCATTAGCAAGCATATCAAACTCTGCATTGTCCAGTTCCGCAAGATTTTCAGTATAATTTCCAATATTTTTGCTGCAATTAAGCAATTTCTGTGTACAAATCTATATTGTCTTTATACCAAACATTTTCAATTATGTCAAGATCTCAGTTCTATCAGATTTCCCAAGAGGTATTAAAAGGCAAATTCTGTTATGTTATTTTAATTGTTTCTTTCCACAACTTGAGAGTTTCATTTTTGTATCAACTGACAAAGATGACAGAGGATCTTATCATACGTCACATTAGTTTCCTCTGTGCGTCTTTGAAATTTCCACTCATTTCTGCTCTGCAGCATTATCTGGTGAAGCAAGTGTTCAGTCATTGCCACTTTGTTTCATAAAGTGCTCAGGTAGACATGGATGAACCTGAACACCTTTATCCAGGATTAGTTCTACTGACAAGCCATGACATGAAAAATGTGGATTTATTTCTTCAGTAGATCTTCAGTGCAAGTGGGGACTATAATATTGACACACTGTAGAAAGCACTTGATTGTCATCTCTTTAAGATCATTGTCGAATCTCAGCCAATAAAGAAAACTCCTGGCATTTCCCTTCAGGATCACCATACAAGAATGTCCAGTGTGGAATTCTTCTAAACTTGGTCTTCACAAATGATCGGTGTGATAATCCATTTCTCCACTTGTAAGTTAACAAATTTCACAACACACGCCAGTGATAATAAATCTGATTCTGATTCTACACAATCCTAAACAACTCCTGACTTCAGTTATTAAGACTGTAGAGATATGCATCATGGAAATAGGACTATGGGCTCACTGTTTCTATCTATATCACTCTCTTTTATCGAATGTCTCCCTAATCTTGATTCTCCTGCCATCCACCACACTAGGTGCAACTTACAACAGACAATTAATCTACCAACTCCAGAGGCTTATGTCTTCATCTGGACAAATACCTAATTCACTCCATCCTTTTTGTATATTCATCTTTTTGTGTCTCAGCTCTTTTTATTGCTTTGAATGGAAATTATCTTCTGCTACTTTTGATCTGAAGACCATGCTTTCACACTCTAGTGCAAGGGTTCCCAAGCTGGGGTCCACTGACCCCTCGGTTAACAGTACAAGTCCATGGCTTAAAAGAGGTCAGAAATCCCTGATCTAGATCCAGAACTGTTATGATAACTTAGGCAAAGCGTCTGCAATAGCATTTTCTTTTGAACGATTTAATTCAGTCATGTGATCACAGTGAGGTAAGAGAATAGTCCAACTCTCCATTCTCTATGCAGCCATTAACTTATCACAAAACCAACAGAGTATGACCAAGGTCCACCCAACAGGTAGTAATGAAACTTTGTACTTCAGAAGCAATTCCCACTGGCTCTTTCTCAACTTCCACAGTATTTATCCCTCTCTTCGTCAATGTATGTAATTGTAAAACACAACTGTATTACCGTCACCATCATCCTTAACATGACTATTACATCTCCATTCCATAATAGGGAGCGTCACACGTAAGATTCAATGTTTATGTTCTATTTTAATGGCCCAGCAAATATTTATATTCCTCAATCTGATGAACGTATCATATATGCTATTTGCTGTTCTTTGCCACAATTTCAGTTTTCTTCATCCATCACTAACTGATGGCTCCAGTGATGTTGCAAGATCCAGCAAAAATCTAGCACCATGTCAGCGTATAATCTAAATTCTGCAATTTTTTTTGTCAGATTTCCTTGCTTTCACAATTGCTCACACTTTTTCTTTGACTATACATTTACCTGCATTCTTGAATAAATGCACAACTAACTCTTCTCAGTTTTTCACTGTAGTCAACTGATTAGATCTTCTAATTCTCACTTGTCCTTTTCCATTGACGTGTCTATCAGAACATCAGCTTGATCATGTAAACAATGTACCTTGTCCATTGTAGCCAGAGTGATTTTGTCCAACCACTCTAGCTTGTCTTCATGAGAATTCCATTTCATGTCTGTTTCTCTTCCATTTCCTCTGCCTCATTCTTCAACACAGACCACAATCTGAGAATTACAGTAGATTGAATTTGTACCTGTGAGCAATATAATCTGTAATGTACTCCTGAACATTTTTCCATCTTCCCAACTGAAGAATGCTGAAGCATTTTTAAAGTGCACCTTGTCTTGAAATCACTCTCCTTTCCATCATTAAAGCTGATGGAGTCAATGCTACATTCACAATGGAGAACTTAGCCACAATTCTGTGGCTTCTTGCTGCTTTCTGAAGAAAACAAACAACTAGGAAAACTCTAACTCATTGCCTTGACAGACTGGGGACATGTGACCTTTTTGCAGTTAAAGTATTTCCTTGTCTTACATTAACACTCAATGTTCACTTAATTAGGTACACCTAGGTGGGCCATGAACAGAGAAAGGTTGAGGACCACTGATGTAAATCTTTACGAATGATCCCTCCATATGCCCTCAGTGGATAGTGTACCTAAGACACCACGGTAGTGTAGTGATTAGTGCAAAGCTATTGCAGCTCAGGGCATTAGAGTTCAGAGATCAATTCTAGCACCACCTGGGTTGCTGGGCAGCATGGCTCGTTGGGCTGAAAGGGTCTGTTCTGCTCTGTATCTCTAAATACTAAAATAAAAATTATATATTAGGTACTCCTGTACACCTGCTCATTAATGCAAATATCCAATCAGCCAATCATGTGGCAGCAACTCAAAGCATGCAGACATGGTCAAGAGGTTCAGTAGTTGTTCAGAATGGGAAAGAAATGTGATCTAAGTCTCTAACTATGGAATGATTGTTGGTGCCAGATGGAGTGGTTTGAGTATCTCAGACACTACTGATTTCTTGGGATTTTCACACATAACAGTTTCCAGAGTTTGGTACGAGAAACAAAAAAACCCAGTGAGTGGCAGTTCCGTCGGCAAAAATGCCTCGTTAATGAGAGTGGTCAGAGGAGAATGGCCAGACTGGTTCAAGCTGATGGGAAGGCGACAGTAACTCAAATAACTAAGCATTACAACCAGAGGTACCTAATAAAGTGTTGATGCTCCTATTTACATCCGTAACAGAATTCGTGCCAGGATCATCCATGTACTCTTGAGTTTGCTTTTGAACTCCAGCCTTTCTTGTTGCTCTGTTGCAATAAGCTGCAATTGTATTCGAACACTACATTGAGCAAAATCCTCAAACGTTCCTTAATGCCCTCTCCATGTGAGATTCTGTATGAATAAAATAATGTTGATTGAAGTTGTTGATTAAACTACAAACTTGTCACAATGTGCAGTCTAAAAAGGTGCCGGCGTTCAGTGTAGTGTCCAGTACCTCAACGAAGAACGTTGCCACAGGAAAGCAGCGTCCATCATCAAGGAGACCCCCCCCCCCCACCATCCAGGCCATGCTCTCTGCTCACTGCTGCCATCGGAAAGAAGGTCCAGGAGCCTTAGGTCCCACACCACCTGGTTCAAGATCAGGTATCACCACTCAACCATCCCGAACTTACCGCAACTCTGAACTGATTCCACTACCTATGGACTCACTTTGCAGGACTCTACAACTCATGTTCTCAGTATTATTTATTACTTATAAATTTATAATTTTTTTTGTAGTTGTACACTTTGTCCTTTTTTCCACATTGGTCACTGTCAGTCTTTGTGTGTAGTTTCTCAATGATTCTGCTGTATTTCTTTGTTGTACACTGAATGCCAGCAAGAAAATGAAACTCAGGGTTGCATGTGGTGACATATACTGTATGTACTTTGATAATAAATTTACTTTGAACTTTGAAGTCCACCACTGAAACAGCCTACTTACTAAACTTCCCACTGAATTTCTGATTCCTAGTTCCAAATTTATAATGTTCTTCGGTTTCTGCTGATTTCTGATTAAAGTGACTTTTGTAGTACGTCACTGAACAAACATCATTTGCTTGCCACAGCATCAAAGAATCTCATGCATTAACTGTGAACTAATATGCTCAAACAACCAATGATGTGCACTAAGGCTGCCGATAGAGCAGGGGTCCCCAACCTTTTTTGCACTGCAGACCTGTTTAATATTGCCAATATTCTTGCGGACTGGCCAACGGGGAAGGGGTAGGTAGGGTTGCCAACAGACAAGAGTAGCAATCAAATACGTTGTGTTTACCCCGAGAAAGACTACAATGACCATGAAGCCTTGCACGGGCACCAGTGCGCATGCATGTACGTGCCAATTTTTTTCTACAAATTGTTTTTGGTGATTCTGTTCGGGGGGGTGTTAATCACGACCGGAATATAGTTGCTAAGTGGCTAATACACTCAATTTCATTTCTAAAAGGGTTGATCTAATGAATTTAATATTAAACACACAGCGCATATTTTCCTCGCATGAATATAGTGATAAGTCAATTATCAGGGGAGGACAGGAGAGCTTAAAGTAAGTGTTAAACGAACTTCCAGTAGAAGTGGTAGAGGGAAGTTTGATATTATCATTTAAAGAAATATTGGATAGGTATACGGACAGGAAAGGAATGGAGGGTTGTGGGCTGAGTGCAGGTCAGTGGGACTAGGTGAGAGTAGCATTCGGCATGGACTAGAAGGGCAGAGATGGCCTGTTTCTGTGCTGTAGTTGTTATATGGTTATATAAGTCACTTGTAAGTCAATAGCATCATAACATTTTAAGTAACGTTTGGATATTAAACACACAGCACATATTTTCCCCGTATGAACATATAAAATCATTGCAACACACCAATATCGCTGAATCAATGGGAGCCCTGGGCTTGTTTTCCTGCAACAAGGTGGTGCCATCGAAGGGTGATGGGAGACAGCGATACTCAAAGGGGATTCCTTATGTCCAGTCTATTCCGCAATTTAGTTTTCGTTGCATTCATCGCAGAGATATGGAGGAAATGGAAGCAACGTTTTCAGTGTTTTTGTGTCTATCTCAGAATATTCAGCCTTGACTTTGATCCAGAATGCTGGCAGAGATGTTATGTCAAACAGACTTTTCAGCCCACCGTCATTTGCAAGCTCGAGGAGTTGATCTCCTTCCCGCACTGACATGGGTGACGCGCGGGTAATGACCTCACGTGCCTTCAAGTTCAACAGTGGGCACGACAGGGAATGAGGAAAGGTGCAGCTGATTCACATTGCCAAATCATATCATTTCCTCGCAGCCCGGTAGCACATGTTTTGTGGCCCGGTACCGGTCCACGGCCCGGTGGTTGGGGACCGCTGTGATAGAGGAATGAAAAACTACCTCAGAGTCAGAATCAGGTTTAATACCACCGGCCTATGTCATGAAATTTGCTAACGTTACGGCAGCAGTACAATGAAATACATGATAAATAAGTATAGAGAAAAAAACCTGAATTGTAGTAAGTATATATACGTCTACTAAATAGTTAAAATAAGTAGTGCAAAAAAAAACAGAAATAAAAAAGTAGTGAGCTGGTGTTCATGGGTTCAATGTCCATTTAAAAATTGGAAGAAGCTGTTCCTGAATCGCTGAGTGTGTGCCTTCAAGCTTCTGTACCTCCTTCCCAACAGTAACAGCGTAAAGAGGGCATGTCCTGGTGGTGGGGATCCTTAATGATGGACGCTGTCCTCCTGTGGCACAGCTCCTTGAAGATGTCTTGTACCCCTGATAGAGCTGACTAATTTTACAATTTTCTGCAACATACTTTGAACTTCTACAGTAGCCCCTACTCCCCCGTACTAGACAGCAATGCAGCCAGTCAGAATGCTCTCCATTGGACGTTTGTAGATGTCACAACTACAGACCCAGCAACGCAGAAGATTCTTCAATTGCGCTCGTGAAGATGCACGTGTTAGCTAATTATTATTTCATTATGGCGGTATTTAATTCCCTTCTTTTCATTGTAGTGCTTGTTAAGACTTGAGCAAAGTAGAGCAATGTTACACTGCCTGCTTGCATTCAGCCTTGCCTGAGAAATTGGACTGTCGAGTCAACTGACGCTGAAGACTAGCGGTATTCATTTTATATTTATATGTTCCTTTCAGCTGCAGTGTTAGCATCTAGTTTCCATTTGAGAATTTTAGTTAACAGCTCTGTTTGGCCTAGCATTTATTATTTTCCTTTCCCTCAAATCCCTGTTCACATTAATGTTAGTGAACTATTGACCTGCATCAGTGTCTCGCTCCACACTTGAGCCATATCCAAATGTACTGACAGCAAGCCTCGACCACACAAAGATGGACCCATCAGAGACAGAACAGCTGACCTTGGCCCTGAGGTTCATTGGTTAGATAGGGGACAAGCTACAGGCAATTGAATCTGTTTTGGATGAAGTTACTGAAGCAATGAGGCAGATAATCTCATGCTGTCAAGCCCAATCTCATCTGGAGGAACAGGTATCATCCCTTGCCACAACTGTTCAAGAGATCACTGCAGGGCTGGCTGGTGGCACAATGACATCAGTGCCGGACTCCGGAACGAAGGTTCCCAGGTTCAAATCCAGTCAGAGCCGCTCCCGAGTATGCTTTCCATCCATGCCGGGTTGAGTGTCGAGATCGCAACTCGACCTTGTAAAATGAAGGAAAACATACTGCGAAATGTCTGTGTGAGGAGTGGCGCGCCACAGTCTCTCTCTTGCTCGGCGCGCCACAGTCTCCCTCTTGCTCCGCGCCTTGTAAAGGCATGAAAAATACACCATCCCGCCAACATCGCACACGGATGCACAAACGCACGCACGCACACACAGATGCACACATACGTACGCACACGCCAAAAAAAAGAGATCACTGAAGACAATTGGACTCAGGTGTCTGCGATTTCTGTTCTCGCGGCTGCTGTCCACGAACTCACTGCGGACAGCTGGGTCCGCTGACAGCCAATTCAATTCAGCAGCTTCTGGCCACATCAGTCCCATTCCCAGCATCTCGCACATCCTCGTTTTCTGCTGACCTGACAATCTCTGCTTCCAATGCTCCCACTCCCTCACCCAGACCAGAACTGACTCCCGTGTCTGTACAAGAACTGAGTAACCCTCCACCACGCAGATACTCTGGTGATCCTGATATCTGCAGGAATTTTACTATCCAATGCAAACTGACATTCCAAGCCCAATCGGTCACTTTGGCAATGATGCGTGAAAACTAGCATACATGGTCAATGTCCTAGACGGACATCCACTCAGCCTGTTCAACACTTTACGGGAGCAAGGATACCCCACAGTCCAGTCGTTCTGACATTTCGTGGCAGAGTTAAGGAGGGTTTTTGACCTTCTAGTATGGGGTCAGGAGGCTGCCCACAGACTCTGGGACCTACACCAAGGCAGAGCAATGGTGAGAGCCTATGCAGTCAAATTCCACACGTTTGCAGTAGAGACAAGTTGGAATGAGAGATCTCTCATCACTGCCTTCCAGCATGGACTGAACGCAGGGGTCTGGCATGAGAAACTGTCCATGATGAGCAGGACAGTCTGGATCACCTGATTAATCTGACTACTCGAGTTGACAACCAGGTAACCACTCAGCAGGAGGACCTCAGTCGGATTTCATTGGACGGACGGTGCTGACCAAATATTTTCTGAGCAAAAGCGACGCTTCACCACTGACCCACTGCTGCAACACCCAGACCCATCACAGCCATTCATTGTCGAGGTGGATGCATCCAATGTTGGCACTGGAGCTGTCCACTCTCAGCACTCTTCTGCGGATAGCCAGCTGCAGCCTTGTGCCTTTCTTTCCCATCGATTGACTCTGGCCAAGAGGAATTACAATGTTGGGAACCAGAAACTTCTGGCTGTCAAGGAAGCCCTGGAGGAATGGCGATACTGGCTGGAGGGGGCAGAACATCCTTTCTTGGTTTGGACTGATCACAAGAACCTCTCCTATATTCAGATGCAAAGAGACTCAACTCTCATCAGGCCTAGTGGGCTCTCTTCTTCACACAGTTCAATTTCGTCCTCACCTATCGTCCTGGCAACAAGAATACCAAAGCCAATGTACTCTCCCAGAAGCTCGGATCTGAGGACAGTGCTGATCCAGAGCCCATTCTTCCTTGCTCATGTATCACTGCTCCAGTGATCTGGGGAATCGAGGCAGAGGTGAAGGCTGCCCAACAGTCGGATCCAAGCCCATCTGGGGGACTTCCCAACTGGCTGTTTGTCCCTGCTACAGTGCATTCCAAAGTGTTGGAATCGGCTCACTCCTCTCATCTGACTGGACATCCAGGAATTCAATGAATCCAGGAGTTTATAAAGACAATCTTGGTGGCCATCTATGTCCCAGGATGTCCACGACTTTGTATCTGCCTGTCCCTCTCAGAACAAGATGTCATGCCAGCATCCTGTAGGTCTGTTATGTCCACCCCTTCTGGTCCTACACTCTCGGTGGATTTTATCACTGGAGTACCCTCAATCTAAAGGATTTCTTGGAATGTATGCGGGATAGTTTTCTGAACCAACATGTCGAGGAACCAACTAGAGAGCAGGCCATTCTGGACTGGGTATTGAGCAATGAGGAAGGGTTAGTTAGCAATCTTGTCGTGCGAGGCCCTTTGGGTAAGAGTGACCATAATATGGTGGGATTCTTCATTAAGATGGAGAGTGACATAGTTAATTCAGTAACAAAGGTTTTGAACTTAAAGAAGGGTAACTTTGAAGGTATGAGACGTGAATTAGCTAAGATAGACTGGCAAATGATACTTAAAGGGTTGACGGTGGATATGCAATGGCAAGCATTTAAAGATCGCATGGATGAACTGCAACAATTGTTCATCCCAGTTTGGCAAAAGAATAAACCAGGGAAGGTAGTGCATCCGTGGCTGACAGGGGAAATTAGGGATAATATCAATTCCAAAGAAGAAGCATACAAATTAGCCAGAAAAAGCGGCTCACCTGGAGGACTGGGAGAAATTCAGAGTCCAGCAGAG
Source organism: Mobula birostris (assembly GCF_030028105.1). Lineage (NCBI taxonomy): Eukaryota > Metazoa > Chordata > Chondrichthyes > Myliobatiformes > Myliobatidae > Mobula > Mobula birostris. The sequence continues at coordinate 63,786,219 of NC_092380.1, read as the reverse complement.
GAGGACAAAGGGCTTAATTAGGAAAGGGAAAAAAGTTTATGAGAGAAAACTGGCAGGGAACATAAAAACTGACTGTAAAAGCTTTTATAGACATGTGAAAAGAAAAAGATTGTTTAAGATAAATGTAGGTCCCTTACAGTCAGAAACAGGTGAATTGATCATGGGGAACAAGGACATGGCAGACCAATTGAATAACTACTTTGGTTCTGCCTTCACTAAGGAGGACATAATTAATCTTCTGGAAATAGTAGGGGACCGAGGGTCTAGTGAGATGGAGGAACTGAGGGAAATACATATTAGTAGGGAAGTGGTGCTAGGTAAATTGAAGGGATCAAAGGCAGATAAATCCCCAGGGCCGGATGGTCTGCATCCTAGAGTGCTTAAGGAAGTAGCACAAGAAATAGTGGATGCATTAGTGATAATTTTTCAAAACTCTTTAGATTCTGGATTCGTTCCTGAGGATTGGAGGGTGGCTAATGTAACCCCACATTTTAAAAAAGGAGGGAGAGAGAAACCGGGGAATTATAGACTGGTTAGCCTAACGTCGGTGGTGGGAAAACTGCTGGAGTCAGTTATCAAGGATGTGATGACAGCACATTTGGAAAGCAGTGAAATCATCGGACAAAGTCAGCATGGATTTGTGAAGGGAAAATCATGTCTGATGAATCTCACAGAATTTTTTGAGGATGTAACTAGTAGTGTGGATAGGGGAGAACCAGTGGATGTGGTATATTTGGATTTTCAAAAGGCTTTTGACAAGGTCCCACACAGGAAATTAGTGTGCAAACTTAAAGCACACGGTATTGGGGGTATGGTATTGATGTGGATAGAGAATTGGTTAGCAGACAGGAAGCAAAGAGTGGGAATAAACAGGACCTTTACAGAATGGCAGGCGGTGACTAGTGGGGTACCGCAAGGCTCAGTGCTGAGACCCCAGTTGTTTACAATATATATTAATGACTTAGATGAGGGAATTAAATGCAGCATCTCCAAGTTTGCGGATGACACGAAGCTGGGTGGCAGTGTTAGCTGTGAAGAGGATGCTAAGAGGATGCAGGGTGACTTGGATGGGTTAGGTGAGTGAGCAAATTCATGGCAGATGCAATTTAATGTGGATAAGTGTGAGGTTATCCACTTTGGTGGCAAGAACAGGGAAACAGATTATTATCTGAATGGTGGCCGATTAGGAAAAGGGGAGGTGCAACGAGACCTGGGTGTCATTGTACACTAGTCATTGAAAGTGGGCATGCAGGTACAGCAGGCGGTGAAAAAGGCGAATGGTATGCTGGCATTCATAGCAAGAGGATTCAAGTACAGGAGCAGGGAGGTACTACTGCAGTTGTACAAGGCCTTGCTGAGACCACACTTAGAGTATTGTGTGCAGTTTTGGTCCCCTGATCTGAGGAAAGACATTCTTGCCATAGAGGGAGTACAAAGAAGGTTCACCAGATTGATTTCTGGGATGGCAGGACTTTCATATGATGAAAGACTGGATCAGCTAGGCTTATACTCTCTGGAATTTAGAAGATTGAGGGGGGATCTTATTGAAACGTATAAAATTCTAAAGGGATTGGACAGGCTAGATGTAGGAAGATTGTTCCCAATGTTGGGGAAGTCCAGAACGAGGGGTCACAGTTTGAGGATAAAGGGGAAGCCTTTTAGGACCGAGATGAGGAAAAACTTCTTCACACAGAGAGTGGTGAATCTGTGGAATTCTCTGCCACAGGAAACAGTTGAGGCCAGTTCATTGGCTCTATGTAAGAGGGAGTTAGATAAGGCCCTTGTGACTAAAGGGATCAGGGGGTATGGAGGGAAGGCAGGTGCAGGGTTGTGAGTTAGATGATCAGCCATGATCATACTGAATGGCAGTGCAGGCTCGAAGGGCCGAATGGCCTACTCCTGCACCTATTTTCTATGTTTCTATGTTTCTGCTCTCTTGTAGGAGCCACGGCCAGCCTCTCATCTGGTTTCCACCCCAATCCAATAGCCAGACTGAGAGAGTGAACCAGGAATTGGAGACAACTCTGCGCTGTCTTGCCTCTTCCAATCCCACTGCCTGGAGCTCCTGATTGGTTTGGGCAGAGATCGCCCACAACCTCCAGTCATCCTCCATGAGTATGTAACCCTTTGAATGCCAAAAAGGATTCCAGCCACTACTCTTCCCGGACCAGGAGATTGATGTAGGAGTTCTTGCTGCTGAACAGTTGATCCAGCGCTAAAAGCACACCTGGAGATGAACCAGGGCTTCTCTGCTCTGCCGACAGGTCAGGCTATTCAAGCCAGGAGAGGTCTGGTAGGCGTCAAGGAATCTTCCCCTGAAAGTTGAGAGCCACAAACTGTCCCATGTAGCTCTGCACTACATGGGACAGTTTGTAGTAGAAAAGGCTGTCAACAAGGTCTTGTATAAATTGCGTCTATAGCCATCAATGAAGATTCTCCCAGTGTCTCTCTCTCTCTCTCTCTGTACTTACAGACAGATAGAGTTAAAAAAGAGATTGCAATACTTCATATCATGAAGTATTCATTCTCCTTCTCTGACAGAATCAAAGGTTTTGCTTTATCTTAGTTCATCTTCTTCATTGTTTTATCCTTATCTTTGACTTCAGTCTTCATCGCCAATTTGTTATGTATGTGCGTATGTCATCATTTGAACCTAAACAATACAGAATATACGGAGAAGCACAGAAAGCTGCAACAACATATGCAGATGGTTCATTCAGTTCTAACTACACATTTGTCACACAAATTCAGAAAACATTAGCACATGCAACACTCATAAAGGAGAGAGAGAGATATGAGCAAAGGGTTATACGACAGGAGATCAGTATGGAGCAGCGAAGATCTAAATGGGGTTGATACAGGAGCAAAGCAGGACCACACGAACATGGGATCAAGATCGGGGGTGGGGAGAGAAGAGAGGGGTACAAACAGGATGGGGTCACTGATAACATAACAGAAAACCTAACAAAGGGGAAGAGAGCATTAACAAGTGAACAAAATAAGGGAAAGACAGGAGCAAGTTATGGAAGGGACATGGATTGGTGCTCAGAATGGGGAACAAACTGCGGAGAGGGCAGGATTAGGGGCCCAGAGTAGGGGGAGAAGGTGTAGTAAAATATAGAAGGGGCACAATGAGAGAGAGGAGTGAAGGAGGTTACTTTTCCCCTGGGAGGGAGATATTGTTGGAATGGGTGATCGAGAACGGAACATTGCAGGGCAATCAGAGGCCGCTGTACTGCTGGAAGTACACACTCACATGTGCCCTTATCATTGCAGTGACTATGAGATCTGAGCAGTTAGAGAATCTCAAGTGTTATCGTGATTGTCATCTGTAGCTGAACATACTCCAATAATGTGATGTCACCCAGTACTAATCGCACACAGTTGTTTTTCATCAGAAGTGTAAATGTGGAAATATTTAAATACATGTTATTTAGAATACTTGGCTCTAAATCAGTATTTCCCAACATTTCGTAGCCCAACACTCCTCTAAAGCACCTCTATGCTTGCCAATGTCTTCTTAAAGCACCATCATACCTGCCAACGCTCCTCCTAGGCACAATATATGTTCCAGCACCACCCCCCCATAGTGTAAAAACATGTCTACCATAAGCTAACATGAGAAAAATGATTGTTTTAAATTTTTATTTGTCTTTAAACCTAGCTTACACAGTATCTCTGTGCTGTACAGCAACTTCAATATCAATGTGATCCTTGAGCTTGATGGTTTTTAGCAAGAGTTGAAGTGTCTGGTACAAGTTGTGACAGCAAAAGCCTTAAGTCCCCATGTGTAATAATGTCCAAGTGGATTCTGTTTTTGTGAGTATGTGGTTCACTGCACTGAAGCCGCTTTCAACAAGGTAGGAGGATGGGAATGCAATGAAGAGCAGTCAGTTTGGCTCTTCTCCAAAGACCAGGAAACTTCGTATGACAGTGCAGCCATATACCACAAAAGCCGACGTCTTTAAAATGCATTTTTTCTTCTTCATCATTCTGAATTTCAATAATTTCTTCTTGCAAGCTCTCTTCTCATTCTTCCACCTTGCAGAGAAATGGGTTAATTACCCAGTCTGGAATTTCCAGATCTTCCAGATCATACAAATCCTTGAATAGATTCTTCAGTGTCTGCAGGAGTAAGCAGTACCCTTTCAAATCACCATCTTTGAAAGAGAGTAGCATACTTTTCAGGCAGGGAAATTGTGAAAACATTCCTCTCTCAATGTTTTGCTTTCATATTTCCAATTTCTCAATAAAAGTGGACGCTACACATTTTTCCTGAATTAAATTGAAATTCTCACCCTGCAGTTTCATATTTAGAATATTTATTTTGTCATACAGATTGGCTAGGTATGCCACATCTCCCCAAAGATGGTTCTTTACCGCACATATAAAACTGAGGTCACTTTGAACACCTCAAGAGGAATCCTTGGGGTCAGCTAGTTCACTGATTGGTTCGATTTCACCGTTTGGTTCCAACTTGCGCTGTATAATTGCGCAGCCTGTTTTCTGTAGGTCTGTAGAGAAAGTTGAGAGGATGTACTTGACTTGACTTACCAACTGTTAAGTTGCATGAACTCATTCCGTGCCATGAGCCAAGGAGACCTGTTGGGCACCCTGGTTGCTAATTTATATATCCCCAATAATGTCTGTTTGGTTGGTAAGGTTAGGTGAGATTGCTAAGGTCCAGATGTGTTGAGTTGACGAGTGTTCTCTGCCGGCAGTGCCTTGGTTCTTCCTGTGTTCCAGTGTCTCATCCTTTTTTTTGGAAGTTCCTGCTCTACTGATGGTCAGTCGGGTCTCATGCCTCAAGTTAGGGTGCTGCTTACCACCCTACCCCCACCCTAAGAATCTTGAATGTCCCCCAACAACTTCTATCTTTCCTAACATCCTTAGGACACATAAACGTCCCCCTTAGGAATCACTGCACCAGATTATGTTTTTCATCTAGACCCGTTTGCTGTTCTCTCATCTCTGTGTCCCTGGATTTGATTTAGAATTATGATTTAGCCACAAGACTTTCAAACAGCTGGTGCACCAGCCTTTTAACCTGAACCTAAATGCATCGTATGTGGCTTAGAAGTAAGTAACGTCCTTGACAAATTTTATTCTCAAGTATTTCTAATGTACTATTTTGCACATTAGTGTATTTTTCCATTTAAATACTAGTAAACTGTAGGTATTATCTTGATTTCATATTACTGCTATTTTGTCCAAATATTACTATTTTGAGCAAAACAACATTTTACAAATTTCTGTTTTTGTTTCTCGATAGTTTCAGTATTCTCAAATTTAGAGCCTCAACCACCAAGAAAGACTGAAACTTCAGGCGTTACCTGCACACTCCCCTTAAAATCACACCCATCCGAATTTGGAAATATATCAATGCGCATCCCCCCACAGCTGTTCTGCTTCCATCTCACATCCAACTACATGGTAGGTTCATTAGGTGATGTAAATTACCCTTATATAGATGAATGGTATTTGAGAGAATAGATTACCATAAAACCTTAAGACATAGGAGCAGAATTAGGCAATTTAGCCCATTAAGTCTGGTTCCCCATTCCATCATGGCTGATTTATTACTCCTCTCAATCCTGTTTCCTGTTTTCTCCCCATAATCATTGATACCTAGACTAATCAAGAATCTATCAACCCCCACTATAATTATACTCAATGTCTTGGCTCCACATCTATCTGTGGCAATGAATTCCACAGATTGACTGCCCTCTAGCTAAAGAAATTCTTCCTCATCTCTGCTTTAAATGGACATCCCTCTATTCTGAGGCTATCCCCGCTAGTGTTAGACCCATCCCAACTCCCTACTCCATACATCCACTCTATCGAGGCTGTTCAATATTCAATAGGTTCAATGAGATCCCCCTCATTCCTCTAAACTCAAGCCCGCAAGAAACGAAACTCATGGTTGTATATGGTGATGTGTGTACTTTGAACTTTAATAATGGACTCCAACTTCTTCCCAACCACTGAAGTCAGGTTTTCTTTCTTTCTTTTTTATTGAGTTTCAAATTGATAAACATAACAATGATAATGATACAAAGAGATTGGGATTACATTAATAACTGTTAACGTATACAGACACAGACTCCGAGTAACATATTTAATTTAAACCTCCCAGTCTCTTAATAACTGAACATGAAAAAGACTCAAAACAAGTTTTTATCCCCTACACTAAAAAAAACCAAAACAAAACAAAACAAAAACCGAGCTGCCATATTTCATCAGTTAAGATCATTATTTGTCATTAACTCCGCTCCTCTATACACAAAGAAAAAGTTAGTAAAAAGGATTCAGAAAAGGTCAACTTATATCATATGAAAATGTTAAATAAATGGCCTCCAAGTTTCTTCAAATTTAACCGAAGGATTAGTGGTACCACTCCTAATTTTTTCCAAATGTAGACATGTAATAGTTTGGGAAAACCACTGAAATGTAGTGGGGGGATTAGAATCTTCCCATTTAAATAAAACGGATCTTCTGGCTATTAATGTAACAAATGCAATCAAATGACAAGCTGAAGGGGATAAATAACTAAAGTCTATCATTGGTAATCCAAAAATTGCAGAGATAGGATGAGGTTGTAAATCAATACATAAAACTACTGAAATAATATCAAAAATGTCTTTCCAATATTTTTCCAAAAGAAGGCAAGACCAGAACACATGCATCAAGGAAGCTACTTCAGAATTACATCTGTCACAGACAGGATTTATATGACCATAAAAACGAGCTAACTTATCCTTAGAAATATGGGCCTTATGGAACACCTTAAATTGTATCAAAATGTGTCTAGCACACATTGAAGAAGTGTTAACTAGTTGGAGAATTTTCTCCCATTTGTCTATGAGTAAAGATACCTGAAGTTCTCTTTTCCATTCATTCTTAATTTTATCAGAAATACCTAAAAGTATTTTCGTAACTAAACCATGAACAATTGCTATTAAACTCTTCTGATGGGGTTTAAACCTAAAAAAATTTCTGTAATTTCAGTTTGATGTGATATCAGAAAAGTAGGTAAAATAACCTTCAAAAAGTTTCTGATCTGTAAATATCTGAGAAAAATGTGATCTAGGCAAATTATATTTAATAGACAACTGTTCAAAGGACATGAGACAATTATCCATGAATAAATCCTGAAAACATATTATTCCCTTTGTTTTCCATAAAAGAAAAGCTTGATCAGTTCTGGATGGTTGAAAGAAAAAAATGCATATAATAGGACTTGATAGGATAAATTCATTTAATCCAAAATATTTACAAAATTGAAACCATATTCGTATTGTATGTTTAATTATTGGATTAATCGTTTGTTTATTCAGTTTAGTAAGTGCAAAGGGAAGCGAAGCCCCTGAAATAGAAGCTAATGAGAACCCCTGTACAGACTCACACTTGAGGTTCACCCATCGTGGACATTGAATTTCATCCAAATCTTGTGTCCAGAACGTTAGGTATGGAATATTAATTGCCCAATAATAGAATCTAAAGTTCGGCAATGCCAAACCACCATCCTTTTTTGATTTCTGCAAATATTTTTACTTAATCTAGGATTTTTATTCTGTCATATATATGAAGAAATTTTAGAATCAATAGTATCAGAAAAGGAATTAGAGATGAAGATTGGTACCACTTGAAACAGATACAGAAACTTAGGTAAAATAATCATCTTAATAGTATTGATTCAACCAATTAATGATAGGGACAATGGAGACCATTTAGTAAGCAGTTGTTTAACATGATCAAATAAGGGTAAAAAGTTAACTAAATAGATCCTTATGCTTCTTAGTAATTTTAACACCCAAATAAGTAAAATAATCAGTAACCAGTTTAAATGGTGATTGTCTATAGATTGGAACTCGCATATTTAATGGAAAAAGCTCACTCTTATTAAGATTCAATTTATAACCAGAAAGACTACTAAACTGAGCAAGTAATAATATTACTGCAGGGATGGATTTCTCTGGATTAGAGATATATTGTAAAAGGTCATCTGCATATAATGATATCTTACGCGTCTCATTCCCATGAATAATGCCAAATATATTGGGTGAATCACGAAGAGCGATTGCCAAGGGTTCCAAGGCAATATCAAATAGTAAAGGGCCCTGTCTAGTACCTCGAAAAAGCCTAAAAAAGGGGGATCGCTGATTATTAGTAAGTACAGAAGCCGAGGTATATGATGTATCAATTTAATCCAAGATATGAATTTTGAGCTAAAATTAAATTTCTCAAGGATGTTAAGTAAATATTCCCATTCAACTCTATCAAGTGCCTTCTCAGCATCAAGTGAAACAACACATTCTGGAGTTTTAGATGAAGTAGTATATACAATGTTCATCAACCTCCTAACGTTAAAATATGAATAATGATTTTTAATAAATCCTGTCTGGTCATCAGAAACAATTTGTGGCAATACATTTTCCAATCTAATTGCTAATATTTTGGTAAAAATTTTGGAGTCCACATTTAACAATGATATAGGTCTATATGACGCACATTCAGTGGGGTCTTTATCTTTTTTAGGAATTAAAGAAATAAATGCTTCATAAAAAGATTGTGGTACTTTACAATCCTTAAAAATTCTACATAACCAAGGAGAAAGTAGACTTGAAAAAGATTTTTAAAATTCTACTGTATACCCATTCAGGCCGATTGCTTTACCAAAATTCATCAAAGCAATTGCTTTCTTTATTTTTTCTTCCATAATGGGTGCATCTAATGTTAAACATTCATTAAGTGGTAATTTCAGAATATTCAATTTTCTTAAAAATTCATGCATTATGGTAGAATTGTCAGGAAATTCTGATTGGTATAAAGAGGTATAAAATTCTTGAAAAGATTTATTAATTTCATCGTGATCAACAGTCCTGTTTACCATCCTGTTTACGAACTTTAATAATCTGACATTTAGCCAAAGCAGCTTTTAATTGGTTGGCCAGTAATTCACCTGATTTATCACCATGTATATAAAATTGACTCTTAGATTTAAGTAATTGATTTTCAATTGGGGATGTTAATAACAAACTGTGTTGCATCTGAAGTTCAACTCTCTTTTTGTAAAGCTCTAAATTAGGAGCAAAAGAATATTTTCTTATCAATTTCTTTAATCTTGTCAGCCAATGTACATATTTCATTATTAATTTGTTTTTTCAATCCAGCAGAATATGAAATAATTTGCGCATGGATATATACTTTAAAACTGTCCCATAATATCCCACTGAAATTGTCTTCCATAAAATTAGTTGAGAAGAAAAGGACAATCTGTTCTTTAATAAAGTTAACAAAATTTGAGTCCTGAAGCAGAGTAGAATTGAACCGCCATTGTCTAGCTCTGAAAGTTACATCAGTTAACTTGATTGATAGTTTCAGGGGCACATGATCAGAGACGGCAATTGCATCGTACTCCCAGGAAGTAACAGATAAAATTAATCGGGAGTCAATGAAAAAGTAATCAATTCTGGAGTAATTATGATATACATGAGAAAAGAATGAGAACTCTTTATCGTTAGGATATAAAAACCTCCAAACTTCTAAAATTCCAGAGTCAACTAAAATGGAATTGATAAAAATAGCAGATTTGTTTGGAAGTACCTGACTGGGCGCAGACCTGTCCATCGAGGGATTCAGGCAACAGTTAAAATCTCCACCATTATCAATGAATATTCATTTAAATTAGGAAGAGATGTAAATAAATACTTAAAGAATTCAGGATAATCGGTATTTGGTGCATAGATATTAACCATAACAACTTTTTGCTTATAAAGTAAATCAGTAATTAACAGAAATCTACCATTCATGTCTGAAGTTGTTTCATAGTGAACAAATGAAATCGAGGAATCTATAAAGATAGAGACTCCTTTCACCTTATCCTGTGAATTAGAGTGGAATTTTTATTTTTTCCAAAACCTAAAAAAAACGCTGATTATCCTCCTTCCTTACATGAGTCTCCTGGGCAAAGATAATCTGGGCATTCAATCTGTGAAAAACTTTAAAAGTCTTCTTCCGTTTAATCAGATGATTCAAACCATTCATATTCCATGAAACAAAGTTAATAATATTATCCATTGTACTTGAATAAACCATATGGTGTGTAAAGGGTTAACCTTACTGCATAGGAAACTCATGAATCAGGAAGAGGGAAAAAGGTTTCGAGAGGAACCGGAAGTTATGAAAATTCAGACATATTTGTAGTTTCAGATCAGCCCAGATGGAAACAACTAAACTAAAAATAGCCCCATTCCTCACCCACAAAAGCCCTAAAACTGGCCATTAGAAAGCTAGAAAGCTATCTAGACACTTCCCTACACCCATCTCTCGTGAAGGCAAGTCTCCAATGAAAAAGGAATGCAAAACACCACCCACAATCAAAACTTTGAGAAGAGAATGCCATAAAAAAACACCAAACAAATGATTAAAAAAAACAGCCGTTTGCAAAACATTTTGAAAGGCAAGATCTTGGAAAGTGAAACAGAATACAATCTTATTAATATTTCAAGAAAAAAATCAATCACCAAATCAGATTCTTAATTATTTTCAAAAATAAACAATTGAAAATAATAGAATAAAATAATGAAGAGAGAGAAAGAAAAAGGAACTTTAACATAAAAGCATGATAAATATCCATACTCAAAAACAAAGTACGAGTATTATCAAACCAAGGGCAAAATTCCTCAAACTTTAAAAGTCCAAATTTACGAATTCGTTATTAACTTATAAACAGATGAATACAGACATGAAAAAACAGTAAATTTATTAGACAGCTGAGATCTAACGTTGATCCTCAAGGAATTTATGAGCTTCATCCACAGATTTAAACTATTTATGTGATTTATCAGACAGAACAACCCTTAGGTGAGCTGGAAATAGCAGAAATGGTTGGAACTTTCTTTGATAGAGCTCGGACATTACTGGTTTATAAGCCAAATGAATATAAACATGAAGAAACAGCAAATTTATTAGACATCTGAGCTCGAACTTTGATCCCCAAGAAATTGATACGCTTCGTCCACAGATTTAAACCATTTACGCGATTTATCAGGCAGAACAACGCTTAGGTGAGCTGGAAATAGCAGAGCTGGTCGGAAATTTCTTTGATATAACTCGGACATCTCCAGTTTAAAAAGCGATCTTTCTTGCCTTACCTCAGGATTGTAGTCTTCAACCAGGTGAAACTTGAGATCTCCATGCACAATAACCCCTTTCCAATGAGCAATTCGAATCAAATGCTCCTTAGTATGCACATAATGAAATCGGAGTATCACAGGTTGGGGTTTCAACTCCTTAGGGAGTTTAACTCTTAAAGACCAGTGGGCGCAATCGAGTATAGGGGCAGAAGAAAAAACATCAGAGCTGAACACCTCCATTAAAATTGAGAAAAAAATTTAGTAAGGTCACTGCTCTCAACGTCTTCACTGAGTCCTATTATTCGCAAATTCTGTCTCCGACTACGACTCTCCAAGTCAGTAGTCTTGACTTTATACTGTTCCAATGTTTGAGTGGTCAAAGTTAATTTCTTTTACAATAGATCCAGTATGCGATCTCTCTGTCTCCCAGCTTCAACAAGTTCAGAAATTTGTCGTTGTTGTTTTTCACTCTCCCACTTAAGTACTGCCAATCTACCTCAAACTCCTTTAACAATACTTCCAAAGTAGCAAATCTTTTATCGAATTTATCATCCAGGAGCTTCGAGATAGCCTCCAAAGTAAGTTGAGACTGTTTGGTCTGTTCAAAAACACCTTCTTTCCTTTCATTTCCATTACTGGCTTCCTTGCCTTCAGCTAATGCTTTTTTTCCTCTGGTAGTCATTTCCATCAATTAAAAATCAAAATTCAAGCATATAAAAGTGTTATAAACACTTTTATATAGATAGTAAGAGGGTGGTAAAAAGATTGAAAAATGCACGGAGCAAAGCTAAAATGCGACCTTCTCCATCTAGCACCCCAAGAGAGTCTCAAGTCCGGCTAATTGGCCCAAAATTTCCTTTCTTCTGCCTCTCTCCCTTCTTAAAGAGTGCAGTGACATTTGCAATTTTCCAGTCCTCCACAACAGCTCTAGCAAACCTGCCCGCAAGGATATTGTTCCCTTCGGGTTCAGGCGTAACCTGTCCTTTTTGTAGGGGCCATACCTTCTCCGGAAGAAATCCCATTGACCCAGAAATCTAAAACCCTGCTCCCTGCACCAGTTCCTCAGTCATGCATACATCTACAAAATCATCGTATTCTTACCCTCACTGTGCACCATGATTTCTGGATGCTCACCCTCCCTCTTTAGAATGCTGTGGACCTGATCTGAGATGTCCCTGATCCTGGCACCTGAGAGGCACAATATCATCCGGGTTTCTTTTTCACATCTAAAGAACCTCTGTCTGCTCCTCGTACTATGGAACTCCCCTATCACTACTGCACTCCTCTTCTCTTTCCTTTCCTCCTGATCCACAGAGCCCGACTCAGTGCCAGAGACCCGGTCGCTGCGGTTTTGCCCTGGGAGACCCACCATACCACCCCCCCGACAGTATTCAAAGTGGAATACTTATTATTGTGGGGAACAGCCACAGGGGTACTCTGTATTGACTGCCCATTTCCCTTCCCTCTCCAGACAGTCAGCCATGTACCTGCCTCCTGCAACTTAGGGGTGACTACCTCCCTGTTGCTTCTATCTATTCTCCCGTCTGAGCTGAAGGTCACTGAGCTGCAGCTCCAGTTCAGTGCAGGGTATGTCCAGTTCCATTACAGGGAAATAAATGGAGGAATGGGAGGTGATGATAAACCTATTGTCCTATTCTTATGTCGTAAGGAAAGATGAAGTTCCCATGCTCTCCAGTGGCCTTTATCTGAAGACAAGATTGGATCAGCAGTGATGTTGCCAAAGGTTAATAGCCTGCCTATTCACTCTTTCTGGGCTTTTACAATGGAGCTAGGTACTGGAGATGGCCACCATCAAGGAGTCCCATAACTGCTTCCTATTGCCATGAGAAATCTGGAAATATAGGAATACAGGAGCACAACAGAATCTGCCATCCCTGGAGCCATTGCAGTAAAAATCAAATGTAAGTGGCTTTGGTTTTGAGAAAGATGCTGAGTTATTCCAAAAAAAATTATTAAGATTTCATATACCCTCAAAATTTCCAGCAGCACCAAGAATCCACGACTTCCCGCTGTATGACACTTTCCCATGTAATTGGGATTGCAATGCCTGCCCATTCACCTTTTCCTTTCCCAACACCTGTACAGACAGTCTGTCCAATCAACAATTCACCTGCACTTCTTCCAATCTGGTGTGCTGCATTCAGCATCCACAATGTGGTCTCGACATTGGAGAAACCAATCACAGATTGGGCGATTGCTTTGCTAAGCACTGTATTCCATCTGGAGGGACATCCCTGAGCCTCCAGTTGCCTGTCACTTTAACTCTCTGTTGCATTCCCACTCCGAGTCATTGCTCTATGACGCGCTACACTATTACAATGAGGCCCAAGGAAAACTTAAGGAACACCTGAAATTCTGCATGGGCACAATGCAGCCCTACAGACCCTAACTTTAATTAATTTGTTCTCTCTGTATCAGAACTGGCCAATTCTGCCAGCCATCCATGATTTGACAGTGTTTTTCTCTCTGTTAATACAGCCTGACCTTCAGGGCATTCCCACAGCCCTGCTATTATCAACATGCAATTCAGACAAGAGAATAATGTGTTTTCATGTGTCACGTTAACTGATTTCATCTGACCTTATCAGAGAAATTTTATGTTCTACTCATCGTTCTCCTTCCTTCTTAGAGTTCAAAATTAATGTTTTTTTCTCTCTTTCCTGGTTCTCAGGCCTAAAATATTACCTCTGCCTCTCTCTTCCTACACATACTGCCTGACATGTTGAGTGCTTCCAGGGTTTTAGTTTTTATATCAGGTTTCAAGTAACTGCAGTTTTTGTTTTAAATTTTCAATTTTAAAATATCAATATGTTTCCATTTACTTTGAGATATCGAGCATTTGAGATTTTCAAAGTTATTTTATTAAAAAAGAACAATTAGAATCACAACTATAATTTTTTTTCTTTACCTCATGATCTCCTGCTGAATAAATCCCTCCCCATTCAGAAAAAAAAATGTTCTGACCTTCATTAATATTATCAATTGTGAAGGAATCTCGGTTATCCCTTTTATTATGCAGGGTTTCAGGATTTTTAATGGTAATCTACTTGTTTGTCTATTTTTTATATAGAAAATAATTATGGTCTTTGCAACGACCTGTGTCTTGCTGTGATTTACACATGTAGTCTGTGATGGCAACAAAACAGTAATGACAGCCAGAAAACTTCAGCAGAAGCCATGTTTGATTGTGTCATGGAATTCTATTTTACAGCAGCGACTACACATCATTACAAACAAGAGAAAATCTGCAGATGCTGGAAATCCAAGCAACACACACAAAATGCTGGAGGAACTCAGCAGGCCAGGCAACTGAGCACCGCCTTCTCTGGAAATCTACAAATAAATGCTTGCTCAAACTGCAAATCTAACATCCCTTGAATGATTAATAACCTAAGAAATCTCATGAACCGAACTGCTCTACAACATTCTCCCTTTTATTCCTGTACAAATTAGTGAGTGTGAGAAACAATGGAAGATCCACAGAGTCTGCTGCAGCTGGGGTAAAAGAAGTGAGTGAAGATGTACCAGAGAAACTCAACGAGAACTTTCCCATCGTTCTGTATCAGAAGATTCAGATATTAAAGAACTTCCCTGAGAAAACGGCCCAGTCCCTGAGGGTGGGTACCTAAAGGGCTGTGAATCTAAAGTTAACGTTATCACACAGTATCTGTCTGGATTGAGGAAGAACACTGGGTCTCTGAAGCACTTGTCTAAGGAGGGAAGTAAAAGCATGAATTGTTTGCTTGTATTTTTGCAATTTAACAGAGGAATTTATGCATGACTGATGTAAATCTCAAAATACAGGAAATGGTTCAAAGTTCACAGTTCAACGTATATTTATTATCAAAGTATGTATAGATTATACAACTTGAGATTTGTCTACTTACAGGTGACCATAAGACAAAGGAACACAAAAGAACCCATGAAAAATAGACCGACAATCACCCAGTGTACAGAGATAAAAAAACAAACAAATCGTGCAAACAATAAAAGTTAGCAAATAGCATTTAGAACAAAAGTGAGTCCCCAGACACGAAGCCCAGAGCAGGCCACAGCCTCAAGCACAGTCAGCGTAAGCAGACTGTCGTGGAGCAGCAAGCAGATCTGGACAACTTCCGCCTCTGGTCCTGACACACTGCCATTTTGATCCACCTGGCCCGGCGTTTAAATCATCCAAACATTGGGTTGTCCCTCGCTCTGAGAACCTGGCCTTGTCACATCAATACACTCTGAGGTTGGAACCCGCCACCATGTTTCAGCTCGTACCTGATCTTTCCAAGTCAGCCCAGCACTTAGATCGATCAAGCCTCACTCTCAGTTTAGGTAGACAGGCCTCTAATCTGTCTCTTCTCCGCTCCAACTTTGCTCCACTCTGCTCACCTCAACTTCACCTCAAACATACCTTGCACCTACATGCTTCGACCCTCAAATCAGCCTCATCCTCATTCGCCTCTTCATTTCTTGTGGTGATTGTTTACCATAATTTTTTTCACAGTAAAAGTGTTATTGATGAAGTATTTTGCTGAATTCTTTGTTTTGTTAACCGCCAGTAAGTAGTCACTCACCTTCAGCAGCACCATCTTAAATTGGAAAAAATAAACAATGGTTAAACAAGCATATTGATTTTGTAGTGCTAAATTAGTAGTTCTGATTTCCTGTAATATTCAAGGATGAGCAATGGCAATGGTGAAGATAGACTGTGTTAACACCTCAATGATCAGTTCTGCTCCAGCACCTTTGGCAGCACAGAAGGTAGGCAAGAGTATCAGTGTCTGGTAGCATCCTCCATCCACACACTCAACACCTCTGACTTTAACAGAACTGAATGCCTAAGAAAAGTGTAACCAATGGCAAATCCTTCTGCAAACACTTCTCAACTAAAGGCTTTTTCTCATTTTTGGAGCTTTTGTCTCTCTTTAGAGTTGGGCAAGTTTCTGTCATCACAATAAAACTCCATAGCTTTCAACAACAGCTTTAATGAATTCTGTTTATGTAGAGTTTGATTTTTTTTTTGGATTTGAAGTAATAGCGATGTGTAAAACACAAATAATTCAATAGAAATATTTCCATTATTTAAGCCTCAAAGAAGCAGGCTTGAAGTTGAACTGCTGATTCGTGGTAGTCTTAGTACAATGCCTTTCATTCTTATTTCTGGGCAGTGTGTTGCAGCTTGTGGTTTGTTGGAATAGATTTTCTTTGATGTTAAGGTGTGGGTCCCTGCCACTGAGAACGACAGAGCCTTCAATTACCTCTTGCACACTAAAACTTGGAGCCGTGTTGAGGCTGGTGACTTGCTCGACCTGTCCTCACCTCTTATTAGGATTCATGTCAATGGAATTCCAACTCTAGTCCTGTTGACAAACTCCTGGACATGGGCCACAGCTCACAGGTCAAAGAATCGGCAGGGCAGAGAAGAATAATAAATCATTAAATTACCTCCACAAGTATACACTCAGTGGCCATTTGTACACCTGCTGCTAATTGATGCAAATATCTAATCAGCTAGTCATGTGCTGTTTCCTTACCAGGCTGTGATGCAACCAGTCAATATATACTTCCCACCACACATCTATAGAAGTATGTCAAAGTTTTAGATGTCATGCTGAATCTTTGCAAACTTCTAAAGAAGTAGAGGTACTGCTGTGTCTTCTTTGTAATGGCACTTATGTTTTGGACTCAGGACAGATCCTCTGAAATGATAACACTGAGGAATTTAAATTTGCTGACCCTCTCCACCTCTGATCCCCCAACCAGGATTGGCTCATGGACCTCTGGTCTCCTCCTCCTGAAGTCAATAATCAGCTCCTTGGTCTTGCTGACATTGAGAGAGAGAGATTGTTCTTGTGACACCACTCAACCATATTTTCAATCCCTTGCTATATGCTGATTCATCACCACCTTTGATTTGGCCAGTGACCGTGGCGCTGTCAGAAAAATTAAACATGGCATTGGAGCTGTGCTTAGCCTCAAAGTCACAAGAATAAAGCGAGTAGAGTAGTGGACTAAGCACACAAGCCTTGTAGTGACCCTTGTAGTGCTGATGGAGATTGTGGAGGAGATATTGTTGCCAATCTGAACTGACTGGGGTCTGCCAGTGAGGAAATCGAGCATCCAATTGCACAAGGAAGCATTGAAGCTGATTGATTAGTTCTGAGGGGATGATAGTATTGAATGCTGAGTTGCAGTCAATAAAGAGCATCCTGATGTATGCTTCTTTGCTGTCCAGATGCACCAAGGTTGAGTGAAGAACCAATGAAATGACATCTGCTGTGGACCCGTTGTGCCAGTAAGTCAAATTGGAGCTGAAGCAAGTTGCTTCCCAGGCACGAGTTGATATGTTCTGTCACCAACCTCTCAGAACAGTTCATCAGAGTGGATGTAAGTGCTACCAGACAATTAGTCATTGAGGTAGCTACCACTTTCTTCTTAGGCAGCAGTATAATTGAAGCCTGCTTGAAGTTGATTGGTGTCTTAGATTGTCAAAGCAAGAGGTTAAAGATCTGTGAACATACCAGTCAGTTGATCAGCACAGATCTTTAGTACTGTGCCAGATACCCCATCTGGGCTGGATGCTTTCTGTGGATTCACCCTTGTCAAAGATGCTCCGACGGCAGCCTCAGAGACTGTAATCACAAGCTAATCAGAGGCTGTGGGAACTCGTGATCCAAAAACTTGCTGAAATTTCAAGTTCAAACATTCCAACCTAAAGTTATAAAATTCATTTTATAAATCCAATTCTTAATAGGATGGATCTCATTATGGAACTCAACAACATTTACTGCAGACCCCATGGTGCTACATGGCTGCAAAACAAATCTCTTTGCCAATCAATATCTCTTCAGTCTAATTGGAGTGTGGAGGCATTAAAAATGATCTTTCAGGAATCAGTAGATTCCAGAAAGGATCCAGAGAACTGAAAAACATGAAAGGAAAAATCTTCTCTACAACAACTGCAAAAATCAGTAAAACTGACATTCCCAACAAAAGATATAACAATAAAAAAATGGAAAGGGAAAAACCCTAAGTATGTACTGTGAAAGTGAGCTGAGTATTCAGTACTCTGCCATCACTTCCAAATGTATGGAATCCACAGTAACACTCTTTATCAGAAGGAGAAAGACATCTCCTTGACCTTCACTCTCTGAAGGGTTCTGACAAAAGTTATTTTCCATGTTTTGACAGAGCCACAGTCAATCAATGGCCAAACCACACATTTGAATATCGTGGATTAGAAATGTTTTTGAAGTTTGTATGAATGAGAGCATTATTTCAGAGCAGTCAAAGCATTATTCTCTAGTAATGAGTCTGCCAATATAACAACCAAATCCAGCAGATAAAAAGAGTACTAAGCCACACTGAACAAATACACAAGGATCCCCAAGACATGTACATGCAGCTGAAGGATTCAAGATTATCCCTGGAATTCCAGAAACAGTGCTCAGAATTTTCCAGAACTGGGAAACCGAATACAGCTGAAAGCATCAACACAAGGGGTTCCATCTTCGAACTGGAAGCATTAACTTCAGTAGTGAGAAATCAGCCACAAATAGTTCAAGCTTTGTCATTACAATCAAACCCTGATAAGAAACTGAGAAGTGCAACGTCCTGCATGGGAAAGAATGGTAAGGAGTTTTTCAACTATTTATAAAAGACTCGCCTTCAGTTAGAACCCTTCACAGCTATTCCAAAGCATTTGTATCTAATCAAGTACTTTTCAAGAGTGGCAACTGTAATAAATTAGGAAATATGATAGCATAAAGCAAGCTCCGCAATCAACTCTGCAAGAACAACTACAGCAGTGATTTTCATCTGTAAAGTTAGTTATGGTGTGTTGCTATTAGTACGTAATTTCTAGTTTGGTTTTCTTCCGTTTCACAAGAAAATCAAATGAACTCAAAGCATCCATTTTAACTATTATGAGCTAAGCAGAGTACTAGTTACCGACTTTACTTACTAATTCAATCTTAGCTGCAGGTCTGTTCAGCTTCATGTTATGATTATAGAAACACGTATACCTGTTTAACACGTACAGCGTATGATTAAACTTCTGGAAGTTTTAATCAATATTATAAACAACCAAAAATTATAGTACATGCTGCAAAATTCTCAAATACACGGTCGCCTCTTGAACTGTCCCATGGAAATCAATAATTAAAAAGATTGGGCTATGGCTCAGTTATAGCCAGAAACTTATAGCATTAGTTAAGTTCTATCTAATTACTGGAACAACAAAGTGTCAGTAATATTGAAGGAAATATTTACTCTTTGTCTAGTCTCTTCTAAAATGCTCTCAACTATTAGGTGACACTTTCTTAAAAGAGCTAAGCCTCTAAGCTCATTTAATATGCACCAGGAACTTGTAGCTTAGTGAACTATCAGTCATTGTCAGTGCCTTAACTATGTGAATATAGATGAACTCTCAATTCCTGGGTGAAAAATTATTGTGTTTAATTTGTCATACTTTCTCTCAACAAGAACCCTTCCCTTTGAATCAAAATCCGCAGTGTTAACCAATGTACTGTACATAGTGTTAGCCAATGTACTGTATATGGTGTTAACCAATGTACTGTACATAGTGTTAACCAATGTACTGTATATAGTGTTAACCAATATACAGTACATGGTGTTAACCAATATACTGAACATAGTGTTAACCAATGTACTGTATATGCCATTGTCAGCAAAAAACTCATCAAAATAAGATATGCCTTACAGTTCCTAGAAATTCATTAGCTACCGCACAAGTGTTTCAAAGGTACATTTAATGTCAGAGAACTGTATACAATATATATCCTGAAATGCCTTTCCTTCACAAATATCCATGAAAACAGAGGAGTTCCCCCAAAAATGAATGACAGTTAAATGTTAGAACCCCAAAGTCCTCCCCAGCTCCACCCTCCCGCATGTAAGCACAGCAAAGCAACAATCCCCCCCACCAGCAAAAAAAAGCATCAGCACCCACCACCGAGCACTCAAGCGTGCAGCAAAGCAACAGCAAAAACACAGACTTGCAATACCCCAAAGACTACTCATTCACCCAGTATTTGACATACCGCAGACTCTCTCTCTCTCGCTCTCTCTCTCCCCCTAATAAGGGAGAAAGAGATGTCTCCACTTCACAGCGAGAGGAGAGAAATAACAAACAACTCGCTGATTTACAATGTTAACAGTCCATTGCGTAACTTTTTCCGAGCTCTGTGCCGAAAGATCTCAGCCAGAGATCTTCTGTCTCCCATAACACACTGATTTCCTGCCTGGACACTGACCTTCAACCCGCCTGTCTCCAGAACCACGAGATCCCAGAACTCCGAAGGTGAGCTAATCTCTTAGGCCACATCCTTGGCACTTCGAATAATGGCCAGTCGTGAAACCCCGAGAGCGGGATTCGTACTATTGCAGGTAGTGGAGGATTGACTCATTAAAATAATAAATTGGTAATTTTCAGATTAGTAACAGGGATCGGTTTTGGGTGCTTCATGGATATATTAATGCCTTGGAGAATAGAACTACATGTATTGATGCCAAATTTGCTGAAGGTACAGCAACAAGTGGGAAAACATGTTGGAGGATGATATGAAGTATCTGCAGATGGCTGTTGGTTGAGTAACTGGGCTAAAACTGGGGATGGAGTGTAATAAAAAAATGCAATCTGAGTTTGGCAGAAAACCAGAAAAGTGGACAATGCCATAAAATGCTAAAGAATTGGTCTACTGCCTTCACAGTGTGTTGTGTACAAAGCTAGACAGGGAATTAAACACCTTCTCAAAATTCACCCGAGCCAGCAGCTTTCCTCAGGGTTTTTAATGAAAAAACTTTGTGAAACTGCAGAAAGTAAAACACGCATAAGATTCAATACAGAATCGCTGTGTGCCTGAATGTACTAATGTTATAGATTACTCTCATGGTCAGCGTTAAACAATGTACTACACACAGGCAACATTCTATAGCTATGCCGTAGACTAGAGCAAACGTGACACAACAATAGCTTAATAGCAACCAACAATAAACACAATACTTCCTTCAAAGTTCATCTACTAAATGCTTACCAAAGCTACTAAATGCTTAAGAAAGCTTAAGACTCCCAGATATTGCTGTTTCAAGGGCAAATAAAGAGTGGATGGAGATGGATGTCTTTCTACCATATTTGCTCATAGTCAAAATCAAAATTAGGCCACGCAGGAAATGATGTAAAAAACAACAGGAACTGATGTTTTGTACAAAACAAACAGCACCTGTAGAGGCTGAACACTTGGCATGCTTGTACATGAAGCACAGATGGCTAGCAAGCACATTTAACAAGTAATTAGGAACACACGTGTAATGTTAGCCCTTATTGCAAATAGCGAGGAATGTAAAAGTAGAGAATTTTACCTACAACTGCACTGGGTGCTGGCGAAACTTCATCTGAAGTACTCCATACAGTTCTGGACTCCATTTCAAGAAGGATAATATTTGCAATGAAGGCAATTCAGAGAGGGTTTGTTCACTGGAGATAAAGGGTGATTAAGGAAAGATTGATCAGAATTCAGAAGATTCAGAGGTAACCTTATTAAAGCAAGATTATGAGGGTACTGGCAAGGAGGTTGCTTCCTCTCATGTGAAAGCATCAGGACTAGAACAGAGGGCATAGTTTTAGAATATGAGTCTCTAATTCAAGAAGAAGGCAAGGAAGAAAATTTTATCTCAATGGATCACACATTTTTAAAATTCTTTCTTCCACAGAAATGTAAATATTTAATATTTAAAGTTGAGTTTATTGTCATATGCACAAGTACTGTACTGTGCGGAGCAGACTCGATGGGCTGAATGGCCTAATTTTGCTCCTGTGTCTTATGGTCTTATGGTATGTGCACAGATGCAATGAAAAGGTTTGCAGTGGCATCAAAGGTTTCAAAGGTACATTTAATGTCAGAGAAATGTATATATTTCAGGATGTATGTTGCTTTTTCTTCGCAACTATCCATGAAAACAGAGGAGTGCCCCAAAGCATGAACGATAGTTAAATGTTAGAACCTCAAAGACCGCCCTCCAGCTCCCCTCCTTCCCACACGTAAGCAGTAGCAATCAGCAATCCCCCCTCCCCCCACCGACAACAAAAAAGCATCATGTAAGCAGCATTCACAAGAAAACTATAAATATAAATTACACACCACCTTTACAAAAAGGAACACAATTAGAACAATAAAAAACAAAAAGTCCATTTTAGTGCTAGGTGATCATGGTGTTGCCAAACTGTTGGTGATTGGGGTTTTGCCAGCTGGTTCATGAACCAAATAGTTGGGGGAAGTAGCTGTAGGGAAGGCAAGGACAAAGCAGAGATATCTGATGTAAAGAGAGTTCTTGTTAGAGAGTAACGAGGAACATGAAGGCAATGCCACTGTCAGATCAGCCATGATCTTCGAGAACAGCAGAGCAGATTTGATGGGCATTTCAACCCATACCAGACCCCAATCTTTACTTCCTGCTGCATTAATATTGACCTTATTGGTACATGCAAGTGATCCCCATATAATCATTATGTGACTATGCACTTCTGGCATTACAATCCCTTTGCTAACTGTTCCCCTTCCACATGTTATAATTTGATAAGTGTGTAATCAGTTGGCAGACTTGTCCTTACTGGTGACTTTTCTAACAAATCACTTTTGCTTTCTATGTTTGCTGCAAGTTAGAATCACTTAAGTAATTTCTTATTTGGAGCACAAATCCTGCCCTGAACGCCTCTGGACGGGAAAATTTGTAGGACTGCAATGGCTGGACTTTCAGAAGCCAGAGGATAGGTTTACCCCATAGAAGAAGCCATCTTCTAAATGGAGGATGAGGCAACTGTTGCTAACAAGGGAATTCAGAGATAACATAAAAGCAAAAGAGAGGGCATATAAGATAGCAAGCATGAGTAGGAAGCTAGAGAATTAGCAAGCTTTTAAAACCGAGCAGGCAACAAGGCAATGAGAAGAGAAGAGATGAAATATGTAGGTAAGCTAGCCAATAATAAAAAAGAGAATACCAAAAGTTCTTTTCAGATATATAAAGAGTAAAAAAGGAGGCAAGAGTGAGAATTGGACAGCAGGTAAATAATGCTGGAGAGATAGTAATGGGGGGAGGGGGAGACAAAGAAATGGTGGATAAACTTAATAAGGATTTTGCATCAGCCTTCACTATAGAAAACACCAGCAGTATCCCATAAATTGGAGACTATCAGGGGGCAGAAGTGAGTGTAGTTGCTATTACTAAGGAGAAGGTGCTTGGAAAGCTGAAAGGGTTTAAGGTAGATAAATCACCTGGACCAGAAGGACTACACCCCAGGATTCTCAAAGAGGTAGCTGAAGCATTAGTAATGATCTTTCAAGAATCACTAGACTCTGGAATGGTTCCAGAGACTGGAAAATTGCAAATGTCACTTCACTCTTTAAGAAGAGAGGGAGGCAGAAGACAGGAAATTATAGGCCAGTTAACCTGACTTCAGTGGTCGGGACAATGTTGGAGTCAATTATTGAAGATGAGGCTTCTGGTTTACAGGCAGGATAGACAAAGGAGAGTCAGAGGATGTTGCTTATTTGGATTTTCAGAAGGCTTTTGACAAGGTGCCATGCATGAGGCTGTTAAACAAGATAAGAGTCCATGGTATTACAGGAAAGAATGTAGCAAGGATAGAAGATTGGCTGACTGGCAGGAGGCAAAGAGTGGGAATAAAGGAGGCCTTTTCTGGTTGGCTGCCCGTGACTAGCAATGTTCCACAGGGGTTGGTGTTGGGACAGCCACCTTTCACATTAAATGTTAATGATTTTGATGATGGAATTGATAGCATCGTGGCCAAGTTTGTGGATGATACAAAGATAGGTTCAAATTTCAAAGTAAATTTATTATCGAAGCGCATGTTTGGGCAGGTACCGCTGATGAAGCAAGGAGGCTGCAAAAGGACTTGGACAATAGGAGAATGGGCAAAGAAGGAGTATAATGTAGGGAACATTACAGTCATGCACTTTGCTAGAAGGTTTAAAGAGATAGACTATTTTCTAAATGGGGAGAAAATTCACAAATATGAGGTGAAAAGGGACTTGAGAGTCCTCGTACAGGACTCCCTAAAGATTTACTTGCAGGTCCAGTATCGGTAAGGAAAGTGAATGCAATGTTAGCATGCACTTCAAGAGAACTAGTATATGAAAGCAAGGATGTAATGCTGAGGCTCCTTAAGGAATGGGTCAGATGACACTTGGTGCACTGCTCCGGAACGTCAGGAGCAGCGGGTTAGCTGCTAGGTTTGTGTGTCCAGAGACCTGAGACTTTCTGGGGCCGACTCTCTGGGTACAGAGCTCAGAGAAGGTGACGCAACAAACTTCTAACACCATAAATCAGCGAGTTGTTTGTTATGTCTCCCCTCTCGCTGTGAAACGAGGACATCTCTTTTTCCCTTATTAGGGAGAGAGAGAGAAAACCTGTGGTATGTCGAAAGAGCAGTGGGTTACCAGGTGAATGAATAGTTTTTGGGGTACCGCAAGTGTGGTCTTTATTGCTGCTTGCTGAACACCGAAGTGCTCGGTGAAGAGCGCTGATGCTTTTTTGCTGGTGGGGGTGCTGGCGGGGGGGGGGGAGTGTTGCCTTGCTGTTGTTTGTGTGTGGGAGGGGGGAGCTGGGGGGTGTCTAACATTTAACTGTCATTCATTCTTTGGGGTACTCCTCTGTTTTCGTGGATGTTTGCAAAGAAAAAGAATTTCAGGATGTATATTGTATATATTTCTCTGAAATTAAATGTGCCTATTGAAACCTATTGAAGTTTTGGGGCCCTTATCTAAGTAACGATGTGCTGGCATTGGAGAGAGTGCTGAGGAGGTTCACGTGAATTATCCTGGGAATGCAAGGGTTAACACATGAGAAGTATTTGATGGCTCTGGAGCTGTACTCGCTGGAATTTAGAAGAATCAAGGAATGAGGAGGAATTTCATTGAAACTTATTGAATATTGAAAGCCCTAGACAGAGTGGACATCGAAAGGATGTTTGGTATAGTGGGGTTGTCTAGGACCAGAGGGCACAGCCTCAGAATAGAAGGATTAGAATGATATCCCTTTAGAACAGAGCTGGGGATTAATTTCTTTAGCCAGAGGGTGGTGAATTTTTGGAGTTTATTGTCGCAGACAGCTGTGGAGGCCAAGTAATTGGATATATTTAAAGCAGAGGCTGGTAAGTTCTTGATTTGTAAAGGCATGAAAGGTTACGGGGAGAAGGCAGATCAATGGGGTTGAGAGGGATAAATCAGTCATTATGAAATGGAGCACAGACTTGATGGGCCTGTTGGCTAGAAAGGACTACAGTCTACAAAGTAATGGATTCGGATGAATCAAGGACAGGGGAAGAAGACAAACCATAAACACGAGGAATTCTGCAGATGCTGGAAATTCAAGCAACACACATCAAAGTTGCTGGTGAACGCAGCAGGCCAGGCAGCATCTCTAGGAAGAGGTACAGTCGACATTTCGGGCCGAGACCCTTCGTCAGGACTAACTGAAGGAAGAGCTAGCTGCCTGGCCTGCTGCGTTCACCAGCAACTTTGATGTGTGTTGCAAGAAGACAAACCAATTATCTTTGCTCCCCCCCCACCATTTTGTGAACTCCGAACTGATTCTTGCTTTGGGATCATCTAATTAGACTAATTGAATGTGGTCACATGGAGCTTCAGGTAATGACCTGCTAAACCTGAGACCATTCTCAGACAAGTAGCTAATTACTATGTAAAGTACCAGACCCATCCAAAAAAGCAATACATAATCCCATTGGACTCAGTATCTGGGTCACCTGGTTTGACTGGTTTGGACCAGGCAGAGTTGAAAGGAACAAATACACAAGGCCGGGGAGTAGAACCATAAAACACCATTAGTTGTAGCCCTGGACTACAGCCAGTAAGAAGATGACCCAGGTAGGTCAGGAGACTGTGAGCCAATGGGATGGACTGAAGGGCCTGATTGCATGCGACATAATTCTACAGTAATCCACAAAATTTCTTGCACAGAATAATAGTAAGGTTATGAGTGAAAGAGAGCAGTTCAGCCCATTGAGATTGTGTTGGTTCCATAAACACATTCCATCTGGTGCCATACTTCCATGCTCGCCTGATGGCCCTAAATTTCTTTTCTTTCAAGCTCATTTTAAATGCCACCGAAGGATCTAACCTGTCAGTGCATACTAGATCATAACAGTGTAAAAAAAAGACTTCACTCATGTCACTTTTTGTTCTTTGGTCAATCATCTTTGTTCTATGCCTTCAAGTTCTTTCTCCCTAACTACTCAATCCAGAATCATTATAAACTGTTACCAGATCCATCATCCCCTGTGCTCCAAGGAAAGAAACCAAAGTTTTTTCCCTCTGTCCATGTAGGGAAAACACCACATCACTGATATCACTCTAGTAAATCCATTGTGCACACCCTATGGTGCAACATTTACATCTTTGCTGAAGAGCGGAAGTCAGAAATGCACACATTATTCCAGCTGTAGTAGAACCACAGTGTTATAATTCAGCATAACCTCCTCACTCTTGTTTTTACGTCTCCATTTAGAAACCCATGACCCTTTATACTTAACTGTTTTCTCATCTCTGAAGTTTCCTGCAAGCCTTTCTGTTCTTGTTACCCTCTTGGTTTTATACCATCACCCACACAATTTATTATGCTAACAAGCTTTGTGTCATCTGCCAACTTGAAAATTGCATCTTTGTCAACTTAGTCCACGTCATTAACATATGTATATTAAGAAAACCAGTGGTCCTAGTAATAACTATGGGAAGCAGCACTGGACACTTACCTCGAATCTATTAAAAAAAATCTCCCAGTCGAACAAACAAGCATTCACAGGTACTGTTTTGTGTTACTAAGCCAATTTTACATTCATGCTGCTGCAATCCTTTTAATTCTGTGTCTTGATGTGACACTTTGTCAAATGTTATTTGAAAGTCCACATACATTACACCGGCCATATTTCTCTCACTGTCCCTCTCTGTTGAGGTCTTCAATTCACTTCATTGGCAAGGTTAGCCGTGGATGTTGTGTTCCAGCTGCCTACATGATACACAGGCCACTACTCAAGCCAAAGCAGTATGATATGGAGAGCACGTTGTTGCCCATGCAGCAAGCTCCTCCTCTCCACACAGCTGATGAATCCAAAGGAACGGCAGAGACAGATACAGTCTGGCACCAGTGACGTCGTAGAAGTTGCCAGTCACAGTTGAACTCAGTGTAGGGCTGCCTTAAGGATTCCAGCTCTGAATTTTCCTTGGGGATTACTCCTGAAGCCTTTCCCATGAGTGGGTATAGCCACAAGGCAGCAGAGATTTGAGATCAGAGTTGTCCCTCTCCTAGATGAGCTGCGAACCATGGCTGATGAGCCCTATCTGCCCAAACTGACTGGTTTTAAGGATTTGGCTCTTCTCCTGTCAGCAGAAGTGATTCCATCAGGCTTAGTAGCTAAGCCACATGTGAAAGCCAGGAGCTGGACTTCTTTGTCAGAGGCTATTTGAGACACAAGCCATTGAGAACATTTAATAGATTCTCCGTCCAGCTACAACAACATTAAGGAACCAACCCTCTCTGCTACCTCATCAATATCTTATCGTTAGTTAAACTTGGTTCACTTTTCAAAAATCTGTAATCACTCCCCACCTGACCACATGACTGCTAATTCTTTCCCTGATATTTATTCCTAATTCCCACCTCCTCCCCCCCCAATCACCAATGTTAAACCGATTGGCTTGCAGTTTTTGAGTTCGTCCTTGCACTATTTAATGAACAAGGGTGATAGTTGCAGTTTTCCAATGCATAGGGACCTGTGTTTAAAGGATTATATCCAGCACCTCAACAATTACTGTCCACAATTAGGTTAGGGTTAAATTGGGGTTGTCGGGGGTTCAAAGGCCAGAAGGGCTATTCTACACTGTATCTCTGAATAATAAAATGTCCACCCCTACACTCCTCATCATCTTGAATGCATCCCATCTGAACAAACTAATACATCTACTTCAGCAAAGTTGCCCATTCTATTACTAATTTTGTCATTTTCTGAAGCTCGTCCAGAATCTCGATGATACTTTCCATTGCTGAGGCTCCAGCAGCAGCTTCCTCCTTGGCCAAGATCAGTGCACAATATTAAATTAGTACCCTAGGCCAGACCTTTTGTCTCCATGACATTTCCTATTAATCCCTGATTGACCTCTCCACTTACATCTTATTTACTGTTTACATGCTTTTAGATGTTTTTTTGCATTCCATTCTATATTTATTACTAGTCTTTTCTTGTACTCTCTGTTTCTCTCCCTTATTTACTTTTTCATTTCCCCTGCAAACTTCCTGTGATCAGTCTGATTCTCAATTGCATTATTAACCTAACTTCTCTCAGATGTTCTTTTTTTTCTGCTTTATTTTATCTTTTTGGTCATGCAAGGTTCTCTCACTTTAATTGCCCAATCTTTCTCCTTTAGAGGAAAGCAAAATAGATTGTCTAAGAATTAAAGAATTTTGCAAACAATGAGAACTTTTTTGCCATATGGTTACACCAGGTTCTCAAGGGAAACTTTCATTTGTGCAATATCATTCCCAATCTATCCTGATGTAGTGTGTAACAGACTGGGATAGATAGCAAAGGTCATCCACTAGCATTAGTTCAGGGTGAGCCTGGCTGGAGTTCATCTTGCATAAAGTTGTGAATCTCTGTCATTCCCCCCCCCCCCCCCACACACACACACCCTTTCTCACCTGAAAACACCTTCATGATATTTTTGTTTTGTTTTCTCCTGGAGCTCCCCAAACTTTCTTGGGGGTTAGACTCCACAGAAAAAGAAGGTCCTTTTTCCTTGGGATCCCTGGGAATGTTTGCCCAGTATACCCAGGAAAGAAACTTTTAAAGTTAGGAGGCTATAACTGAAGAAACAACAGTAGACCTTATCCAAGGTCATTCTCAGTTTATGGTAGTGGCCAACAACATCCAACAGTTACTAGAAACAAACTGGTGGCAAATATCTTTTAAATAGAGCTTTGGAAGAATATTATCAATCAAAATCATTGAATCACAAAAGGATATCTTAGAACAGATGACTAAGAGTGTCATTGTAGGAAAGTAGTTTTAAGCAGATTCAAAGAAGAGCAAGACGCAGAGATGGGATGCAGCGAGGGAGTAATAAAACTCGAAATGTAGGCAGCTGAGGCATGCTCGATGATAGAAGGGT
Organism: Mobula birostris; assembly: GCF_030028105.1. Lineage (NCBI taxonomy): Eukaryota > Metazoa > Chordata > Chondrichthyes > Myliobatiformes > Myliobatidae > Mobula > Mobula birostris. Next base: position 63,756,851 of record NC_092380.1, on the reverse strand, counting down.
GATTAAAATCAAGGATGCACAAGAAGCCAGAATTGGGAGGACAGACATGTCATTGTGTAACAGGCTGGAGAAGACTACCGAGCACATTTGAAAAACCGTACCAATGCATGCTCATTTATGCTCAGCCAAACATTGCTTATAAAGTTAAACAACATTCTGTTCATCCAGAAAACAAATGTTATTTTTATGTGTGTGGAGAAACAGGTAATTTCTTTGATCCCTATCAGTTTAATATTATAATTCTATTGCACAATTTCCCTGAACACTGCCAAATCATTGAATTGCATTGTTGTGCAGGGTACTCTGGATTTCCCTTAACTTTCCCCTCATTCTCAATTATGCCTGATAGGCCTCCAAACATTTTAAACACATAGATGAATTTACACATATGTAATCTACATTCAACACACATCAAAGTTGCTGGTGAAAGCAGCAGGCCAGGCAGCATCTCTAGGATGTCCAAATGGGATTGGGAATAGGAATTAAGTTCCTAGTCACTAGGAAATCCTGCTTCTAAAGGTGCTTGACAAGGAGGTTCCCAAGCCACATCAAGTTTTGCCAGTGAAGAGGAGGCCACATGAGGTGCACCGGATACAGTAGATGACCCTGACAGACTCACAGGTGAAGCATTGCCTCATTATGAGTGAATGAAGCAGTCATCGATGTAACGTAGAAGGAATTAGGGAGTAGTACAGGAATAAATTCTGAGATTATATAATAGATATTGAACAGTTTTGCTGATGTATTCCAGAAGCTATATGTTAGTGACCATAAAACATAGGAGCAGAATTAGGCCATTTGGCCCATTATGTGTTTGGAATACCCGTGTGCAAAAGGCTTACATGCCATTAGATATTCAGTGCCCCATATAAGCCACAATAGAAATGCTTCTGCTAATTTCTGACCATCTTCTAGGCTTATATCCAGTTAATGTATCAGTGTCATAATGGTACTAACTGTTTCCTTTATCACCTGTAGGTTCCAAACATAAGAATTCTCCAACTATTGCTCCTGCTTAAATACCTGAGCTCTACTTTTACACTGGCAGAAGTGCAAGCCACTGTACAAGGTAAATGTTTCAGAATTCATGCTGCTAGCGTAACACAACCTCCATAGAAATTTAAAAATGAAAACTTCCAAAGTCACCAAGGGCCATCAAAGTAATTAAGAGACAACTTTGTCTTACCTGAAACCTGGAAAGATTTGTAAGCTATTCAAGAAACTGGGTCCTGTAATGCTTTAAAACTGCTGGAAATATCAAGTTTTTGCATAATTGCTCAATTTAAGACAACTCGCAGGTTTAGGGATATGTTTCAACCATTCCCTGGCTACCCAGAAATTTTCATTATCTTTACCAACAGATTAAGAATTGCACATTGCAATTCCCTAGGAAAATTAAACAATCTGAAACAAAATCCATTGCCTTTTAATTAAGTTCTCTGGCTGGAACAGCGTTAAAAACAGCCTTTAAGAAGATTTTTTTTTAAGTTCCAGACCTCAAGAATCTATCCATTATCACCAGCATAACTGAGCATGTGTTTCTGAAGCACCTGTGCAGCTGTGAGACTCTCTGGGCTGGTCAGTGGTTCTGGTTTCTGACAGCTGGACGTTATGCTCTGTCACACTCTCCCCAGTGGAGCAAAGTCCCCGTAAAATTAGGCTGATGCTTTTTACACCACTTATAACCAATACCATTCTTTTTTAGTAGATCTCCCTTTCTGCTCAATAAATGGAATATTTAAAGCAAACACAAATGCCATAAAATCAATTCCAGGATTATTTTATAATAGCCATTTTCTTTCAAAAGTAATGCCAGGGAAACTAGATGAACTGGTTGGCATCACACTATAAAAATGACATCAGTTCTGGGATAACCTAATGTGGGCATAGTGTAGAAATTCTAAAGATGAGTTAATCTGTAAATGAACTAGTCCTGGAATAAAATATTCTGAAAAATACACTCATTATGAGACCTGGCAAGGATCTCATATATACTCATGCATAATTACAGCTCAGCAAACTATATATCCCTTAAAAAAACTACATACATGTTGTCACTCCCTTGTACTATGTGTTCATTAATATATACTATTTAGTTCTCTGTACAATGCTGTAAAAATTGTCCATCTTGCAATATGTGATTATTGTTCAAGATGATAGGCTGCCCAGTCAGCTGGATGATATTGTATTGCTGAATGCAAACACGACGAAATCTGTACATGCTGGAATTTCAAACAACACACATAAAAGTTGCTGGAGAACACAGCAGGCCAGGCAGCATCTCTAGGAAGAGGTACAGTCGACGTTTTGGGCCGAGACCCTTCATCAGGACTAACTGAAAGAAGAGTTAGTAAGAGATTTGAAAGTGGGAGGGGGAGGGGGAGATCCAAAATGATATGAGAAGACAGGAGGGGCAGGGATGGAGCCAAGAACTGGACAATTGATTGGCAAAAGGGATACAAGAGGATCATGGGACAGGAGGCCTAGGGAGAAAGAAAAGGGGGAGGGGGGAGAAAAGCCCAGAGAATGGACAAGAGATATAGTGAGAGGGACAGAGGGAGAAAAAGGAGAGAGAGAAACAGAATGTGTGTATATAAACAAATAAATAACAGATGGGGTACGAGGGGAGATGGGGCATTAGCGGAAGTTTGAGAAGTCAATGTTCATGCCATCAGGTTGGAGGCTACCCAGATGGAATATAAGTTGTTGTTCCTCTAACCTGAGTGTGGCTTCATCTTGACAGTAGAGGAGGCCGTGGATAGACATATCAGAATGGGAATGGGACGTGGAATTAAAATGTGTGACCACTGGGAGATCCTGCTTTCTCTGGCATACAGAGCGTAGGTGTTCAGCGAAACGGTCTCCCAGTCTGCGTCAGGTCTCGCCAATATATAGAAGGCCACATTGGGAGCACCGGACGCAGTATATCACCCTAGCCGACTCACAGGTGTAGTATCGCCTCACCTGGAAGGACTGTCTGGGGCCCTGAATGATAGTGAGGGAGGAAGTGTAAGGGCATGTGTAGCACTTGTTCCGCTTACAAGGATAAGTGCCAGGAGGGAGATCGGTAGGGAGGGATGGGGGGGACAAATGGACAAGGGAGTCGCGTAGGGAGCGATCCCTGCGGAAAGCAGCTTAGTGGTGGGATCCTGTTGGAGGTGGCGGAAGTTACAGAGAATTATATGTTGGACCCGGAGGCTGGTGGGGTGGAGGTGAGGACAAGGGGAACCCTATTCCTAGTGGGGTGGCAGGAGGATGGGGTGAGAGCAGATGTACGTGAAATGGGGGAGGTGTGTTTGAGAGCAGAGTTGATGGTGGAGGAAGGGAAGCCCCTTTCTTTAAAAAAGGAGGACATCTCCTTTGTCCTGGAATGAAGGACCTCATCCTGAGAACAGATGCGGCGGAGACGGAGGAATTGCAAGAAGGGGATGGCATTTTTGCAAGAGACAGGGTGAGAAGAGGAATAGTCCAGATAGCTGTGAGAGTCAGTAGGCTTATAGTAGACATCAGTAGATAAGCTGTCTCCAGAGATAGAGTCAGAAAGATCTAGAAAGGGGAGGGAGGTGTCGGAAATGGACCAGGTAAACTTGAGGGCAGGCTGAAAGTTGGAGGCAAAGTTAATGAAGTCAACGAGCTCAGCATGTGTTCAGGAAGCAGCGCCAATGCAGTCGTTGATGTAGCGAAGGAAAAGTGGGGGACAGATACCAGTGGGGGCCCGAAACGTCGACTGTACCTCTTCCTAGAGATGCTGTCTGGCCTGCTGTGTTCACCAGCAACTTTTATGTGTGTTGCTTGAATTTCCAGCATCTGCAGAATTCCTCGTGTTTACGGACAGATACCAGAATAGGTCTGGAACATAGATTGTTCCACAAAGCCAACAAAAAGGCAGACATAGCTGGGACCCATACGGGTGCCCATGGCTACACCCTTAGTTTGGAGGAAGTGGGAGGAGCCGAAGGAGAAATTATTAAGAGTAAGGACTAATTCCGCTAGACGGAGCAGAGTGGTGGTAGAGGGGAACTGATTAGGTCTGGAATCCAAAAAGAAGCGGAGAGATTTGAGACCTTCCTGATGGGGGATGGAAGTATATAGGGACTAGACATCCATGGTGAAAATAAAGCGGAGGGGGCCAGGGAACTTAAAATCATCAAAAAGTTTCAGAGCATGAGAAGTGTCACGAACATAGGTAGGAAGGGATTGAACAAGGGGGGATAAAACCGCATCGAGGTGTGCAGAAATGAGTTCAGTGGGGCAGGAGCAAGCTGAGACAATGGGTCTACCTGGATAGGCAAGTTTGTGGATCTTGGGTAGGAGGTAGAAACGGGAAGTGTGGGATGTGGGAACTATAAGGTTGGTAGCAGTGGATGGGAGATCCCTTGAGCGGATAAAGTCGGTGATGGTGTTGGAGACAATGGCGGGGTGCTCCTTAGTGGGGTCACGATCGAGGGGTAAATAAGAGGAGGTATCCGTGAGTTGTCGCTGAGCCTCGGCAAGGTAGAGGTCAGTATGCCAGGCTACAACAGCACCCCCCATATCGGCAGGTTTTATAGTAAGGTTAGGATTAGTGTGGAGGGAGTGGAGAGCACAGCGTTCGGAAGGAGTGAGGTTGGAATGGGAACAAGGTGCAGTGGAGTTGAGACAGTTGACGTCCCGTCGTCAGTTAGCAATAAAGAGATCCAGAGCAGGCAGAAGACCAGAGCGGGGTGTCCATGAAGAGGAGGAGGGTTGAAGAAGGGAGACAGGGTCATCAGTGGGGGTGGGAGAGACCTTGCCGAAGAAGTAGGCTTGGAGACGGAACCGCGTCATGGCAAACGCGGAACTCGCTGAGGTGTGTGCGAAGGGGGACAAAGGTGAGGCCCTTACTGAGGACAGAGCATTGAAGGTTGGAGGGGATGGTAAAGACCCGGCACGGATGAGAGCTGGGATCAGAGGGAGGAGGGGGAGGGAGGCTGGGAGTGTCAGTAGAGAGGGGAGGGTTGGGGTGAGAGGAAGAAGGAGCCTCCGGGGGCCCAAGAGTAGCTGATGGAATGTGAGGGAGACGGGGTTGCAGAGTGGTGGTGGGGGAAGGGGAGACGGGAGTCACAATAGCAGCACAAAGACCTGGCCTGGAGTTCAAGGCTGGAATCTTGAGAGCTAGTATCAGAGGAGGGAGAGGGGAGGCTGGGGGAATGGGACGTGGAATTTTAATTCCACATCCCATTCCCATTCTGGTATGTCTATCCACGGCCTCCTCTACTGTCAAGATGAAGCCACACTCAGGATGGAGGAACAACACCTTATATTCTGTCTGGGTAGCCTCCAACCTGATGGCATGAACATTGACTTCTCAAAATGCCGCTAATGCCCCACCTCCCCCTCGTACCCCATCTGTTATTTATTTATATACACACATTCTTTTTTTCTCTCTCTCCTTTTTCCCCCTCTGTCCCTCTCACTATACCCCTTGTCCATCCTCTGGGCTTCCCCCCTCCCCCTTTCTTTCTCCCTAGGCCTCCTGTCCCATGACCCTCTCATATCCCTTTTGCCAATCAACTTGGCTCCATCCCTCCCCCTCCTGTCGTCTCCTATCATTTCGGATCTCCCCCTCCCCCTCCCACTTTCATATCTCTTACTAGCTCTTCTTTCAGTTAGTCCTGACGAAGGGTCTCGGCCCAAAACGTCGACTGTACCTCTTCCTAGAGATGCTGCCTGGCCTGCTGCATTCTCCAGCAACTTTTATGTGTTTTGATTATATTGCTGGATGCCAGGAATCGATGATACCCAACAGCTTTATAATTTGCACAAATAACGGCTGTCATTACGGAGATCACTCTCTGTGTGGGGGTGGGCTGCATTTCAAGGTCAATGGTGAGGATCACAGCACAACTTGTTTTGTGTCATTACTTATATTACGTAATACCAGAATCATTTTGCGCAGCGCTGGCGCGACAGAATTGGTGAAACAAGTTAAAGTGTGTCTCATGCGCCGATGGTATACACTACCTGCCAGAGGAACTCAGCGGATCAAGTAGCATCAGTGGGAGGAAAGAAACTGTTGAAGTTCTGGGTCAAAACCCAGCATCAGAGTTTTGATGTTGACTGACTTGCAGAGCGTTAAGTGCAGGTTTGGATGGACGCAGTGGGGGAAGGGAAACCCGCAAGTCACTGAATGATAATCTGAAAGGAATGTTTAAGATTACGTGTCAAAAGAGTTTAAAAAGTAGGAACCTTGGGAAAACAAATGGAGAACGTAAACAGAGATACAGGATCTGTGAAGCCCAAACGCAGAGTAGCCAGTTCATTTTGCTTCTAGAGTTGGTATTAAACATGCACGGAAAAGGTGCCTCCAGACATTACTTACACTCAATGCCACATTATTAACTTCCTCCTGTACCTAGTATAGTAGCACTGAGTGAATATTTGTGATCTCCTGCTGCTGTAGCCCATCCGCTTCAACGTTTGATGTGTTGTGCGCTCAGAGATGCTCTTCTGCACACCATCATTGTAATGTGTAGTTATTTGAGTTACTGTTGCCTTCCTGTCAGCTTGAATCAGTCTGGCCATTCTCCTCTGACCTCGCTCATTAACAAGGGATTTTCACCCACAGAAATTCCTCTCACTGGATTTTTTTTTTTGTTTTTCGCACCATTCTCTGTAAACCCTAGATACTGTTGTGGGTGAAAATCCCATGAGGTCCGCAGTTTCTGAGCTACTCCGGCCACTGCTCCTGGCACCAACATCATACCACGGTCAAAGTCACTTAGACATCGTTTCTTCCCCATTCTGATGTTTGACCTGAATAACAACTGAACCCTTTGACCATGTCTGCATTCCTTTACACGTTGAGTTTCTGCACGTGATTAGTTGTTTAGATATTTGCTTTAATGAACTGGTGTGCAGGTGTACCTAATAAAATGGCCACTGAGTGCATGTCATCAGATTCAAATTAGTTCAGATTCATTTATTTATTCATCGTATTTCAGAACAGTGCTCACAAGACATGGTAAAGCCATAGATGCATGGCACAGTGGCCTGCCAACTAGCATTCCTGCCTCACAGCTGGGTGGCACTACTGACCCGAACTTGGATGCAGCCTGCTCAGAGTTCGCATGTTCTTTCCATGGGCTTCCTCCATGCGCTCTGTTGCTTCTTATTCAAAGGACATGCTGCCGGGCTAATTGGTTACATAACCTACTGCAAGGTGCAGGTTAATGGCATAAAAAAAGAACTTAAGGAGAGTTGATAGACATGTGTGTGAGGAAGGAAGTTGCAAGTCTGCAGGGAAATGGTGTTGGTTGGCATCTGTCTGTCTCAAAGGACAATGGGTGATGATGATCATCATCATAAGCCTGGGTGGAAAGTGTGGAGATCCTGAGATGCCCAATAATCAAGATCCGCCTCTCAGCTTCACCAGTGTAGTCCGAAAGAAAGCTTATGAAGCAATACGTTTGGCACCAGCTTGGCTGTAGGAGCTGCCAGAAGGATGTTAAATAACACCCAGCCGCCTTAGGGGCTCCACTCCAGATTTGCTGTCTGGATTTACTCTCATAGCCTTCGTCTCTCCCGAGGCTGCCCACAAGGCAGTGGGACTATTTAGCCGTAGCTGGGGATCTGGTTCCCGAGCACCAGGGTGTGCCTGCGTGCTACGTGTGCACGGGCCAGACCTCCTCCCCGTCCTCTGTAGTTCAGCCTGAGTCCGAAAGGAGTTTAGTTTCCATGTGTCACCTGCGAGGAGGCACTACATGAGGCTTGCTGTTGGAGAGACTATGTACAGGCAGGGAGAGACTTCCACATTCAGCTCTCCTTTTCACGAGACTGCTAGCCAGTGGTGAAAGATGAAAGTGAGAGCAACAAGCACTACCCACTACACCACCCCTCGAGACGCGTCACAACAACCTTGCAGGGATATAAGGAGAGATTACAGGGGATGAAAGGAAATGCTCACTTGGGGAGCTAATATGGACCTCATTGGGACAACTAACCTCTTTCTGTCACCAATGAATTATGTGCCAGCAGAAGACCACGTGTCAAAGCAGTAAAAGGCACCGCCATTTCCCCATGGTTCTTGCCCAGATGAGTTTTATGACCTGCAGCTTAACTTTGTGCTATCTTGGTACAGTCAGTTGAGTCATGTTCAATATATTATCACATCAAATCCAATTCTAATGCTAATTGTCATCAGCTATTAAAGTAATACAGTGAACTTTCCTTCTTTGGTCTAAAATTTCAGCCACTTTAGTTTCAAAGTAACTTAGAACACAAACTCACACCTTTAACCACCACCCTGGTATTAACACCAAAATCCGACCCGGATTTTCGAGACTGCCCACCATTAGCTTTACAAACTAAGCCATGGAAATGCTTACAATTATCACCTTTCTATTCCATTGGGAGCAAAAAAGATAAGATTTTTCTTGCGATATTGCAGACGAGGTAACATCACAGCAGTTAGCAGAAGAAAATGTTGATAATTGCACCTCCGTGGACAGATGAATGAAAATATATGGAAAGCTTCTGGGACAAAAGCAGAATATTAAAAATCTGTCATAATTTTACAATTAAATTCATTGCTTAATCATTTCTTATAACCTTGCAGGATCTGTGACTCAGCGAGGCAGCATACAAGTCATCGAGACATTCCATAAAGCAGCCGAGCTTGTGAACGCTGCCTACAAAACATCCAGAGGCAGGTATGACTAAAAGTCACTTAAGAAAGGAACATATCAGAGCCATTTTCAAGTTAGAGATATTGGGCCAAGATGTGTTGTATAGGTTTGAAACAGATTAAGCAATATTGAGATAAATGTGGATGCACATGGAAGCTGATTTCAATTGTAGAAGAAACAGAAAAATGAGAAGATTTAATTCAAAATCCTGAGAAAGAGAAGTCTAACATTCAGAACATGAGGAATAATAAGGATAGCAACCAACGTGCTGGATCTTAAAGAACCAAGCAGAAAATTCAAGACACACCAATAGCACTATTGTTTATAAAATTAAGAAAAAAATCAGAGACCTTAAAGATTTGCAGAAAATGCATTCACCTGTTGAAGTGTTTAAGACAGCATGAAAATAAATTATTATTCAAATATTCCAGACACTAGCATTCATTAGGTCTGCCCTAACTGTAAATTTCTTTCTTTGCAGACCACATGGCTTAAGCTGTCTGGATCAACCAAACCATCTACTCATTATATGGTCCAATAGTAGTCAGTGAGGGATATGAAAATGGAATATAAGAAATACAGCAATAGCAGACAGGCAGTACTTAGAAAAGTTCTGATTAAAACATGAAATGTAATTATCATTCACACCAACCCATAACTCACTGTGGCTAATTCCTTGTCCGTGATGTTTGGAATGTGCGAGTGAATTAAGTATAAAGAGTTAGGTAAGAAGTTAAGACACAGGACCTCACTGCCATGGCAAGGACAACTTGTCCTTACTGTATGAAAATACTGTCAGGCCAATAGGAAATGTGTACCAGTGTAGTGTCTAATTATAGCGAATTTGAGCCGAAGCAAAACTATATCTCATCCATAGTGTGGGCTTCGACAGGTGCTGAAGCTGGAAAACTTTAAGCAGACAGAACAAGGTCAATAAATCTCCCAGCAACAGGTATAGAAGGCAAACTGGAATATTAAATAAAGGGAAAACTCTGAACAAGAGAGAAAGAGAATGAATGTAGGCATTGGCAGATGCTGCCAGGTGTCCAAAGGTTTATGTAATGCAGGGGTCCCCAACACTTTTTTGCACTGAGGACCGGTTTAATATTGACAATATTCTTGCGGACCGGCCGACCCTGGGGGCAGGGGGTAGGGTTGACAATGGACAAGAGTAGCAGTCAAATGCATTGATCTTACCCCAAGAAAGACTACAATGACCATGAAGCCTTGCGTGGGCACCAGTGCGGATGCATGACATGCGCATGTATGTACCTGCCAATTTCTTTCTGCAAATTGTTTTTGGCAATTCTGCTCGGGGGGGGGGGGGGCACGTTAATCACGACCGGAATATGGGTGATAAGTGGCTAATACACTCAATTTCCTTTCTAAAACGGTTTATCTAACGAATTTAATATTAAACACACATCGCGTATTTTCCTCACATGAATATAGTGATAAGTCAATTATCAGGGGAGGACAGGGGAGCTTGAAGTAGGTGTTGAACGAACTTCCAGTAGAAGTGGTAGAGGCAGGTTCAATATTATCACTTAAAGAAAAATTGGATGGGTACATGGACAGGAAAGGAATGGAGGGTTATGGGCTGAGTGCAGGTCAGTGGGACTAGGAGAGAGTAAGCATTCGGCACAGACTAGAAGGGCAGAGATCGCCTGTTTCAGTGTTGTAATTGTTATATAAGCAAGTCAATAGCATCATAATATTTTAAGTAACATTTGGTTATTAAACACAGCACATATTTTCCCCATATGTACATATAAAATCATTGCAACACACCAATATCGCTGAATCAGTGGGAGCCCTGGGCTTGTTTTCCTGCAACAAGACGGTCCTATCGAGGGGTGATGGGAGACAGCGATACTGAAGGGGGTTCCTTATTTCCAGTCTATTCCGCAATTTCGTTTTCATTGCATTCATTGCAGAAAACTCCGCTTCGCAGAAAAATATTGGAAACGAAAGCAACGTTTTCAGTGCTTTCGTGGCTATCTCAGGATATTTAGCCCTGACTTTGATCCAGAATGCCGGCAGAGCTGTTATGTCAAACATACTTTTCAGCCCGCCGTCATTTGCAAGCTCGAGGAGTTGATCTTCTCACCTGCGCTGACATGGATGACGCGCTGTTGATGACCTCATGTGCGTTCAAGTTCAACAATGTGCGTGACAGGGAATGAGGAAAGGTGCAGCTGGCTCATATCGCCAAATCATATTGTTTCCTCGCGGCCCGGTAGCACATGCTTTGCAGCCTGGTGGTTGGGGACCGCTGATGTAATGCACCCACTTCGAAAATGAACCTCTGAGCTTTGAATACCAGTTATTAGGGTGATATAATGTGCAAGGTAAAATGCATTTTAGAGAAGGGAAATAACAAAACAAATTAATCTATAACAGAAAGAAAGAGATTTTCTTCTGAAATAACTGAAAGGCAGGACTGCTGAGAACAGCAATGTTTTCAAGGAGTTCAATTCATTAATAATCTTGCAGATCTCTGGATTACTCCCAGTGCCATGTGCAAGCAATGTCAGAAATAGAATATTCGGCTAGGTAAACTTGTGGCTGAGGAGCTGGTACAAGAGCCAGGGATTCAAGTTCTTGGACCATTGGGATCTCTTCTAGGATAGAGGTGATAGAGGGATGGTTTCTATTTGAGCTAGAGAGAGACCAATATCCTTGCAGGGATGATTGTTAGTGCTACATGGGAGGATTTAGATCACATTGACAGTGAGGAGGGGGCCGAAATCTAAGCAGGAGCAAGTTATCAGATAATGCAGTAGCCTGCGAGAGCAGGATAAATAATCAGGATCTCCAGGAACACTGTAAAGACAAGAAACTGAATTGAACACTGTTAAAGGAAACACAGTTAAACTGCAATTATTTCAATGCATGAGGATTAACAGGTAAAGTGGATGAACTGAGAGCATGGATTGTCTCTGGGGACTGGCATGTGATTGTTATAACAAAAACATGGCTGCGAGAAGCTCAATGTTCCAGGATAGAGATGCTACAGGTGTGACAGAAGTACAGATAAGCAAGAAGGGATGCCTTTTAGATAAGGGGGAATGCAATGGTTGTGTTTTAGACTCAACAACCTTGCAGGATTGTTCAATAAAGTTATATGGATAGGATTTACAAACAAGAAAGGGCCTGCCACTCTAGTGGGGCAAAATTTTAAGACCCCCCCCCACCCCCATATTCAATGGGAACTTGAGGAACAGGTGTTTTGAGATATCACTGACAGTTTTAAGTTTCCTGTGTCAATATATAGAGGGACCCACTCAAGAGAATGCAGTTCTTGGTCTTGCTTTTGGGAAATGAGGCAGGGCAAGTAACAGGGGTGGCGGTCAAGGAACACTTTGGTACTAGCAAACATAATTCCATTTGTTATAAGATAATGATGAAAAAGGTTAGGACCAGTCCACAGTTAAAGGTCCTAAACAGGAGCAGGGCTAATTTTGATGGAATTAGGCAGGATCTAGCAGAGGTTGATTGGGAGGTTCTGTTTGAAGGAAAAGGAATGAATGGCAAGTGGGAGGTTTTTAAGAGTGGGATATCAAGAGTCCAGAGAGAGCATGTTCTTATTAGGGTGAATGGTAAACCTGTAGGATGTAAAACAGTTCCACAAAATTGTGGCCTCCATTTCCCAGCACATGGCAGGAACAAAGACAATTGATCTGTCTGCTTCCTCTGTTCTTAACCCATTCAAGTTCAATGTTTTAAATCCGCCATGACCAGCACTATTAGGGTGAATGGTAAACCTGGCAAGTTTAGCCAGCTCGGGGTGACAAGAGCTATTGAGGCTCTGGTTAAGAAAAGGGATGAAGCATAAATTGGGTTTAGGAGGTCAGGGACAAGTGAATCTCTTAATGGCTATAAAAAGTTGAGGAATACATTTAAGAGGGAAATCAGATGGGTGAAGAGAAGGTGTGAGCTGGATCTGGAGGCTAGGCTAGGGAAAATCCCATCAGTTCTACAGATGTATTGAGAGCAAATGAGTGGCTAAAGAGAAAGTAGGTCTGCTTAGAGATCAGCAAGGCTGCCCATGACACAAGCCACAGGAGACGGGTGGGATTTTTAAGGTATATTTCTCCTCAGTGTTTCATCATCATCATCATCAGGTGCCATGCCCAGTTTGAGCTTTGACTGCCATGGACCACACACTCCTGTTTCGGGTCAAGTGGATCAATTCATTGGTATTCATTTCCAGTTCTCTGGCTGCTGTCTCCATCATCATTTGTCTTTGTCTTCCTCTTGCTTTCTTCCCTTCAATCTTCCCCATAATTACCATGCATTCTAACTCCTCTTCCTCAGTGTTTACTGAGGAGAAAATAATGGTTGTTCAAGAGATAAGGGTATCAAGTGGAGATATTTTGCCGAACACTCATATTACTGGTAGGAGGTACTTACACCTTACAGCACATTATGGTAGATAAATCTCCAGTGCCTAACCATGTGCATCCTCAAATTTTCTAAAGGAGAAATTGCAGAGGTTCTTGTGGAGATAATTACTTTATCATTTGCCACTAGCAAAGTTCCCGAAGACTGGAAGGTGTCTAACATCATTCCTTTGTTTCGGAAGGATAGCCAGTCAGACTCACATCCCTGATGGGGAAGTGACTGGAGGGAATTCTGTGGGACACGATCTACCAGCATTTGGATAGATAGAATCTGATTAGGAGGTCAGCGGGGCTTTGGATGTGGAAAGTCATGTTTCAAAATTTTTTTAGAGTTCTTTGAGGAGGTGGCCAAAAGGTTCAGAGGAGGAAGCAGAGGATGATGGTTGAAGGCTGTTTCTCCAAATGAAGACGTGGGAGCCTTGTTATTTGTTATTTATATCAATGTTTTGGATCTGAATGCAAGGCTTGATCAACAGGTTTGCAGATGACACAAGATTAGGAGGTGATTTGATAGTGAAGAAAGTTATTATAGATGTCAGTGGAATCTTGATCAGTTACAGAAATGGACCAAGGACTGGCAAATGGATTTCAATACTGGTAAGTGTGGGTGATACATTTTGGAAAGTCAAACTATAGTTGGACTTATACTATGAATGCTACAGCATTAGGGAGTGTGATAGAACAGAGGAACCTGGGAGTACCAGGATTAGAAGGCCTGAGTTAAAGGGAGAGGTTGGCCATGTTAGGTCTTTATTTCTTGAAACATACAAGAATGAAGAGCAACCTTATAGAAGATGTTTTACATTACGAGAGATATAGATAAGGTGGATGGTAACCATCTCTTCTCCAGGGTAGGGAAGTCCAAAACTGGAGGACATAGTGAGAGTAGAAATATTTAAAAGGACCTGAGAGGCAACCTTTCTCATCCAGAGGGTGGTGAGTGAATGAAATAAGCTGCCAGAGGAAGTGGATGAGACAGGTACAAAGGTATCTTTTTAAAAGTACTTTGGTAGGTACATGGAAGGGAAATGTCTGGAGCAGGGTTTTTCAACTGGGATTCCATGAGAGGCCGCCAGGGGTTGCGTGAGAGATTGTGATTGAAAAAAAATAGGCATTATCTTTTGAACTTCGTGCAACGCACAATACTAGCGGTCACACTTGTGGGAAGCGACGGAGCAGTCCCATTAGCAATCGCGTTAGACGTCTCTCAGCTCAGTAGGACCCTGTTTATTTGCTTAGATCCATTCTCAGTTTTTAATTGCGAGATAGGGGAGGCCGTTGATAATTGGTGAGCACTGAATTGCATGGAGGGGATGATGGTAGGCTGATAATTAGTGAGCACTGTATTGCACGGAGGAAAGGACAGCAGGCTGATAATTAGTGAGTGGCTCTCCACTTGGCCTTTGATCATGTGTACAATAGTGAAACCTACGTCAGGCTGCTGTTTATGGATTGCAGCTCAGCGTTCAACACCATTATACCCTCAGTACTAATCAACAAGCTCCGAAACCAGGCCCTCTGTACCTCCCTCTACATTTGGATTCTTGACTTCCTCACTGGGAGACCACAGTCAGTGTGGATCAGCAAGGACATCTCCTTGCTGACATTCAATACTGGCGCACCTCAAGGATGCGTGCTTACCCCACTGCTCCACTCTCTCACAGCTCAAATGCTATTTATAAGTTTGCTGATGACGCAACTATTGCTGGCAGAATTTCAGATGATGACAAGGAGGTGTACAAGAGCGAGACAGATCAGCTGGTTGAGCGGTGTGACATCAAAAACCTTGCACTCAATGTCACTAAGACCAAGGAACTGATCGTGTGCCTCAGGAAGGGGAAGTTGAGGGAACACACATCAGTCCTTATCGATGGATTGGCAATGGAAAGGGTGGAAGGCAAGTAAGACAACTGAAACATTACTTGTAACAATTTTTCTGAAGTAAATTTAGGTCAACTATCACCGAAAACAACGCAGAAGCAAGTGGAGGCGAAGCTGATTCAGAGGATGAGCTGTACTGGTGTATCGCAAAGCCGAAACACAGCATGTTCAAGACGCGGTCGCAGACGGAGTTAGTATCGCCGTCGCTGTTGGAGTGAACAATTTGTGAGAGGAAGAGTTTTGATGCCCATCCATTTAACCGGGGTACAATGTTGGATCACTCCAAGTGCCGAGCTGATTTTGTGAGGTTGAGAATGGATTTGGGATGTGTGATCCAAGTGTGCCGTTGCACCGGGGCCCAGGTCCAAGAGTGAGGCACTAACTCGGTGCTTAAACAATTTAAATGCTAGACTGGAAAGCCCGGGTGTGGAGGCAAGGCTTGGGCTGATTCTGCTCGCTTTCTCATGATGTTCATTCCTTTCTCTGGTGGCTGTCGTTTTTGCGAGTTTCGCGGCATTTCTGATATGATAAACTTGATGATCAAGGCTTGGGCCTACTACTCTACCTGCTCCGGGGAATAGATCTAAGGACTCATTCTGGGTCGGGATGTTGTCGATCGCATCTATTGTTTGTGTGATTTGTGTTTTCTCCCTCTTTCTCTGCGTAGTGGCTATGGTCTTTTTTTAAATTGGGTTCTTCAGGTTTCTTGCTTTTGTGGCTGCCTGTAAGCAAACAAATCTCAAGGTTTTATAATTTATAATTCTTTGATAATAAATGCAATTTGATTTGAATTCCTCTGTTGATAACAATTAGAACCAATACAGAGTTTTATAGTACTGTAGTGGAATTGGTAATGTTCTAGTTTGTTCTGTATATCATTTAAATACACAATTTGGTACTCAGTTAAATAGTAGTTTGTCTTTTTTTTATACCTTTTTTTTAACTAGTTCCATGAAACTTCAGCTTACTGGAGCAGTCACTTAATTGGGCCAGAATGTACTGGTCCCAATTTATCGGCACCCACTGTGAATACATGTCTTATGGTAATTTTTTAAAATGGTTTTAAAATTGTGTATTACAATGTACTTCTGCCACATATCAACAGATTTCAAGACATATGCCAGTGATATTAAACCTGATTCTTATTCTTATTCTGATTCTGATCCTGTGGCCAAACCTGAAGTGCTTTGCAGGATCTGACATGAACTATGTGATAGATATTGCTCATGCCCCCTGACTGGATGAACTCTGAACAATTGCTAATAGGAACACATGGCAAAAGGCTGATGTTGGCCTCCTTAAAAATACCACATAAACAGTCAGCACTAAAGGTGGAAGTCATCATTCGAAGGTCCTGGCAGATCAGTGCATCATGGGAGTCAGAAGATCTATGGCTGTGTGCCCAGATAGCTGAGATCTTTGGGCACAGAGCTCGGAAAAAGCGACGCAATGGACTTAGAACACCGTAAACCAGCGAGTTGTTTGTTATGTCTCCCTCTTGCTGTGAAACAGAGACACCCCTTTCTTCCTTATTAGGGAGAGAGAGAGAGAGAGAGAGAGGGGGTGGGGGGGGGAGAGAGAGAGAGAGAGAGAGAGAGAGAGAGAGAGAGCCTGTGGTATGTTGAATACTAGGTGAACTATGTCTTTGGGGTACTGCAAGTCTGTGTCTTTGCTGTTGCTTTGCTGCACACTTGAGTGCTTGGTGGGGGGGTTGCTGATGCTTTTTTTTTAACCGGTGAGGGGAGGGGGGAATCATTGCTTACTGCCACTTACATGTGGGAAGGGGAAGCTGGTGGGGGGGAGGGCTTTGGGGTTCTAACATTTAACTGTCATTCATTCTTTGGAGGCACTCCTGTTTTGGTGAATGGTTGCAAAGAAAAAGCATTTCAGGATGTATATTGTATACATTTCCCTGACATTAAATGTACATTTGAAACCTTTGAAACTTTTGAAATGTTACATGAATATCTTCTGACATTTTAAGGGACCACATGTAGCAAACCAAACAACTTGCCTTTTTAAGCCACACAAAGGCAAATAAGCAAGATGTGGAATTTTCTAAGTTTTATAGCAAGAGTTCCATTAAGATTTACCAGTTTTGACTTACCATAATGCCTCAGGATGGTTCCTCAAAGGCAGGGAATTAGCCACAAAAAATAAACAAGGAATAATGCTCAAAAAGAATTTTCATTCCTTTTATCTTTAAGTGCAACAACTGTGTCACACTGGAGTTAGGACATCTGCAAGTTCCCAAGATGTGAGCTCTGGAGAGTGTTACTATTTTCTTCTCTTCCACTAACTCAGTAGAGACCCAATATCTGTGTCCTCTTCCAGGGCATTAACCTTGGTGCCCAAGTAGCATTTCGTCAGCTACTCTGAGTAGACCGTGTCATCCACAGACATTTTATTCCAACCTCAGTCATTGGCTGTCAGAGAAACAAATACTCAAGGATGTCCTCAAAAATTCCTTGAACGAATGTTACCTCCTTGTTGACTCTGAAATATTTCTGGCCCACAGTCACCCAAAATAAAGAAGGAAATTCCGTGATGGTACTGTATTGAGAAACTTAAGCTCAAGTGTGAAGAACACATAGAGTTCCTGTGAAAGTCGAGGAAGGAGTGGCCCACTTTATAAGCTGCTACTTTCTGCCCCACCTGTGCAGGTTTTGAAAGAGTCTGCAGCTCCCACATTGGCCTCGTTGATGGAGGCTAATTTGGGAGAATCACTAAAACTAAAAACGTATCCTTTGATGAGTATATTTTCATGTAATTATACATCTTATTTGCCTGCATTCTACTGCTTCCACTGTGAAAATTTTAGTTTGCCAAAGTTAAGGCATCTGCTACTGTTTTTCCCAGGGGTAAAACAGCTACACACAAAGACTCCATTCTTGCAAATGACCTGCTTAGTTTTTTCAAACTTCCTGTGGCTGAGACGCGGAATGCAGTGAGAGCAGCTGAGCTGATGGAAACAACCATTGAACTTATTCGGCAGATGGTTTACACCCAGGAGAAAATGTTCAGGAATGCATCAGGTAAACAAAAGATAGTTCTATTGACATCTCGTATGTAGTGTGAAGATGCCTTGTGATACTTTACAAAACAGATATAAATTTCTTGTTGGACAAGCTATGGATGAACAATCAAACTATCAATGAATTGTCTGGATGTTAAAAACTTAAGGAAAAATTATAATTAATTCTAGATTGACATTGATTGTAAATGAATCTTGCGGATGTTCACATCAAGTGTGTCTGTTCTGTGCAGACATCAGAAATAAAGTAACTTCAATTTATTTCAATTCAGTTCAAGTTTAATTGTCCTTCAACCATACATGAATACTCATGAATTCAGCCAAATGAAATACCATTCCTCCGGGGTCGGGGTGCACGGTACCAACAGTCACATACAGCACAAAGCACACAGAAGATAGCAAGCACAAATTCGATGACAATCACACTATAAAACCGTATCATCAATTCACAGTTGACCACAATAAAGCTCATATCCTCCAGCCTGGATGCCATGCTACATTGTCCCCCGATGCCCACCCACCCTGCACCCACCCACCCCCCAAGCGACACTGTGGCTTGAGACCCAGTCCTCGTACATACAAGCCAACAAGCCCATTCAGAATATCAGTAAAATTACAACCATACAAAATGTATATGGCCAGACCCTCCCAGCCCATCAAAAACTACAGACCCTTTCGTCCTTTGAAATCTTCAGTCTACCACAAAAGAGCTTGTCTCCAGCTGAGCAGACACCGTGGGGCAGCCCTGACTCCAGCCTGAATGCTGTGCAATGCCACCCCTAGCGGAGAATACCAGCTCGTAGACCTCTCTCCTGGCGCCTGTAAGATAGGTGACCCTCGGCTTGAGGCCCTGAGACCTTTGAGTGCCACAATAGAGCTTGTCTTCTGCCAAGTGACCACTGGGGGGCGGGGGGGCACACAGACTCTGTTCTGGATACCGCACATCTCTGCCCCAGTGGAGCGCACTAGCTTCAATGCCTCTCTCCCGGTGGCTGCAAATAGGCGACACCATGGCTTGAGGCCTAGTCGTCACTACAACTGAGGCCATGCAGCTCCCCCACCATCTGCCCTGCTCTCAGCCAATAAATCAGTGAATCAAACTTGCAGCATCCCAGATTAACAATGTCCAAACAGGTCGTGCAATCACAAGAAAAGCAACCATGACAACCACTCACTATTAGACTGTAAGCCTCCATTGACTCAGGCAGCAGCACATTGTGCAGCTCCTTCATTAATCTCCACCAGCAACTCGCTGATGGCACAGTGCTTCAAGTTCTTAATGTATAGCAGGATCTTGGGATTTAAAAATAGGTTTAAATAACGACCAAACCCAAGGGCCAAGTCTCCGCAGTAGGAACTGTAACTGATCAGGCCCAAAGCTGCATCCGGGTGCTAGAAGAGCAAGTTCAAAGCCTGTCTGACTATATCAATGATCTTGAGAACAGAACAGAAGTAGGAGAAAGAATATATGAATCATCAGTCTACCTGAAGGTACAGAAGGCAGCCAACCAGTGAAGTTTTTTGAGGGCTGGCTGTCTAATTTCCTTGATTTGGAAACCAAGGCTGGACGGATTAAAATGGAAAGAGCTCACCGTACGCATGTGCCAAAACCAGGCCCAGGCCAAGGCCCTCAACCTGTCCTCGTGCAGTTCTATAATTTCGGTGATAAGCAAAGAGTGATGGAGGCTTCGAGGCGCCGTGGGACTGATGCCCGGGCTTTAATATACAAGGGATCCAGGCTTATATTTTTTCCAAGATTTTTTGGCAACTGTTATTCGGAAGCACAAGGAATTCAATCAGGTAAAGAAATGGCTCAGAGAATCCGGAATCCAGTACTTTATGCTACACCCAGCGGTGCTGAAAATCACCTACAACGGGACCACCAAGATATTTGATTCTCCTGGCAAAGTTAAAACTTTTGTGGACATGTTGGGCTAAAGAATGTATATACTGTGTAGCCCTGGTTATGGACGATAACATGCTCGATGGTCGCTTTATTTTACCTTTCCATTACTCAACGGCAAGATATCTTATAGGATGGGTAACATGGTTGTTTTGATTAATGTAGTTTCATTATTTGTTTAAATTAGCAGTGCTGCTGCAGCCTGAAGGAGTTTAAACATGACGGTAACAAATCGGTGGATTGATAAATTATGCCCTGTTTTCATTTTTGACTATGTTAAATACCATATTGGCAGTGGGGCAGAATATGGGGTACTAGAAGGTTCAGATATCCCCTTTAAGTGTGGGGCAAGTCCTCTTGTTCAGCGCTGTTGGTGCTTTGTGTTTTTTTGTGGGGTTTTTTTATTTACTTATTGCTGCTCCGTTGATCTTAAGTCGGGTTTCTTCTCCTCCGGAGTCACATGATTGTTATAAAGGGTTATGACCAGTGATATATTAAAATTGTGCACTTGGAACATTAAGGGGAGTCATTCACCGATCAACAGAAAGAAAATCCTACTAAACCTGAAAAAGGAAAGGGTGGATATAGCCTTATTGCAGGGGACACATTTAAATGATAAAGAACATCTAAAACTGCAACAGAGTGGATTTGATCAAGTCTATTTTTCATCTTTTAATACCAGGA
Source organism: Mobula birostris (assembly GCF_030028105.1). Classification (NCBI taxonomy): domain Eukaryota; kingdom Metazoa; phylum Chordata; class Chondrichthyes; order Myliobatiformes; family Myliobatidae; genus Mobula; species Mobula birostris. The sequence continues at coordinate 63,736,298 of NC_092380.1, read as the reverse complement.
GTAGGGGGGTGGCCATTTTAATTAGGAAGAACTTACCTTTTAATTTATTAGACTGCATTAAGGATAAGTATGGGAGATTTGTGATTGTTAAGGCTTCAATATATGGAGAGAAATATGGTATTCCCAATGTTTACTGCCTTCCAGCTCATCCGCTCAAATTCCTAACAGATGCTTTTTCCAAACTTACAAGCTTTTCAATACAAAACATTATTGTAGGTGGGGATTTTAATTGTCTCAGGGACCCATTGATGGACAGAGTGTCTAGTGGTCCCCCATTGCTCTCCTCACAATCCAATCAAATCATGGGCTTATGTGGAGAACTAGGACTTGTGGATGTCTGGAGATTGTTATATCCCTCAGACAAAGACTTCAGATTTTTTCTAATCCATGCATGTTACACCAGAATAGACTTTTTTTAACCCCCATAACGCTCCTAGATTTAGTTGTATCCAGCACAATTGGAAATATCACTATTTCTGACCATGCAGCAGTATATTTAAATATTAAGCCCAAAGATAATTCAGTACGATCTAGACATTGGAGGCTGAATCCTTTTATTCTCAAAGATAATAAATCTATAGCCTACTTTACTTCCGAATTCAAAACTTTCCTATCTATTAATTCCAAATCAGCTAGTAGTCTGTCGATGCTCTAGGAAACCGCTAAGGCCTATGCAAGGGGATTAATGTGCTGTACACTAAACTCTTTACTTACACAAGCAGCCAAAAGAAAATTGACATTTGCTAAACAACGATTGTTTGAACATGCTGAGAAACCACATAGGTATTTGGCTTATTTAGCTAGAAAACAAAATGCCTCTCAGACTACTGTTTCAATTAGGGATGGGACAGGAGCCCTCACTAGTAATTCTAAACTAAAGGTGTCACCATGGGCACCCGTATGGGTCCCAGCTATGCCTGCCTTATTGTTGGCTTTGTGGAACAACCTATGTTCCAAACCTATTCTGGTATCTGTCCCCCACTTTTCCTTCGCTACATCGACAACTGTATTGGCGCTGCTTCCTGCACGCATGCTGAGCTCGTTGACTTCATTAACTTTGCAAAAATTTTCAGATCTCCCCCTTCCCCTCACACTTTCAAATCTCTTACTAGCTCTCCTTTCAGTGAGTCCTGACGAAGGGTCTCAGCCCGAAACGTCGACTGTACCTCTTCCTAGAGATGCTTCCTGGCCTGCTGCGTTCACCAGCAACGTTTATGTATGTTGCTAAAATGATTAATATTGTGTTCAAGAATTTTTATTCTAAACTGTATCAATGTAATGATGGACAATCTAGGATGGAGTTCTTTTTCAGGAATTTAGATCTCCTAGGCATTTCTTCTGAACAAGAGTCCCTCCTCAATGCTCCATTATCTATACATGAGATACAGCAAGCTGTGAGACAGCTCCAAAGTGGGAAGGCCCCTGGTCCTGATGGACTCACTAGTGAATTCTATAAAGAGTTTACAGGGTTATTATCAGAGCCTATGCTAAATATGTTCAATCATGCATTTAATTGATGTCAATAAAATTGAGAGAGTACAGAGGAAGTTTACTAAAATGTTGCCTGGGTTTCATCTCCTAAGTTACAGAGAAAGGTTGAACAAGTTAGGTCTTTATTCTCTGGAGCGTAGAAGGTTGAGGGGCGACTTGATAGAGGTGTTTAAAATTATGAGGGGGATTGATAGAGTTGATGTGGATAGGCTTTTTCCATTGAGAGTGGGGAAGATTAAAACAAGAGGACATGAGTTGAGAGCTAAAGGACAAAAGTTTAGGGGTAACATGAGGGGCAACTTCTTTACTCAGAAAGTGGTAGCTGTGTGGAATGAGCTTCCAACAAAAGTGGTTGAGGCTGGTTCGATGTTGTCGTTTAAAGTTAAATTGGATAGCTATATGGACAGGAAAGGAATGGAAGGTTATGGGCTGAGTGCAGGTCGGTGGGACTAGGAGAGAGTAAGAGTTCGGCATGGACTAGAAGGGCCAAGATGGCCTGTTTCCGTGCTGTAATTGTTATATGGTTATATAATTGTGGTCTCCTCCCACTATCATTGAGAGGAGCTAATATCTCTCTAATTCTTAAAAAAGGAAAGAGCCCTGAAGATTGTGCCTCCCACAGGCCTATTTCATTGTTAAATGTTGACTTTAAAATCTTATTTAAAACCTTAGCGTTGCGATTAGAAACTGTGTTACCTTTTATCATAAAAGAGGATCAGATGGGTTTTGTAAAAGGCCGTAGATCATCTAACAATATCAGAAGATTACTTAATGTGATTCAGGCATGTCAACAACAGGCAGTGGACGGCTTGGTGGTTTCCTTAGATGTAGAAAAGGCCTTGATTCTGTCGAATGGCCGTATCTTTTTTTCACTTTAGAACGATTTGGTTTGGGCAATAATTTTATTAAGTGGCTGAAGGTTCTTTATAATGACCCTTTGGCTGCGATTCTCACTAATGGTATTAGGTCGGATAATTTTAGTATTCTGAGGGGCAGCCGGCGGGGCTGCCCTTTCTCACCACTACTTTTCACACTAGTGGTCGAGCCATTGGCTGAGGCTATTTGGCGAGACCCCAAAATATCTACTCCAGACATAGGACTAAAGTCACATAAAATTACATTGTATGCGGATGATGTTCTAATTTTCTTATCAAATCCTGCTATATCAGTGCACCACCTTATACAATGCATCGATTCATTTAGCGGCTTTTCAGGTTATAAAATCAACTTTACTAAATCAGAGGCTATGCCTCTGGGCAATCTGCAGCAGGTGCCTGACACTCAGCGTGTTTTCCCCTTTAAATGGTCGCAGGTAGGATTTGTTTACTTAGACATATTTATCACACCTACGTTTGATCAATTGTTCAAAGCTAACTTTACACAGTTATTTGACAAAATCAAACAGGATCTTGAGTGATGGAGCACTCTTCCCATTTCTTGGCTTCGCCGAATATCCTTGCTCAAAATAAACATTCTTCCTCGTCTGCTCTACCCAATACGAATGATTCCAGTCATTTTTACCCAACAAATACTTTAAAAAATAAATGGCTGGTTTGTTTCTTTCATCTGGAACAAAAAAAAGACCCTGTATTAAAATGTCTACGTTACAGCTTCCCAGTAGTATAGGGGATCTGGATTTTCCAGACATCAAAAAATATCAATTAAGTTCCTTTTTATCTTGTGTGGCTGACTGGGTTTGCAGGGACCCCTTCTCAATTTGGCTAGACATTGAAGCTTCACAAACAGAATACCCTCTTATTAATTTGCTTTTCCTCAATAAGATGAAACCAGATAAGGAATATTGTCGCAACCCAATAACAATTAATACAGTCAGGGCTTGGAGGGCGGTGCGACAAATTGAGGATAATGCAGCGAAAATAGCACCCTTCTCTCCAATAACCGGCAGTCCAGATTTTCAGCCTGGCATAATGGATTCTGGATTTAAACTTTGGATTTCTAAGGGTATTTTCCATCTAGGGGATTTGTTTGATGAAGGAACGATGATGTCTTTTAGTCAAACAGTACACAAATTTAACATATCCAACAAGGATCTTTTTTGATTCTTTCAGATAAGAGATTATATACAGAAAAAAACATCATTGTTAACTGATTTCTATAGTTCTGACATAGAAAAGAGGGTGAAGTCTCTATTAGTAATTTTTACAGCATCCTGAGGGAATGTTCTTGTGGAGAGGCTGAGCAGCTGGGAAAGGTCTGGGAGGAAGAGCTGGGAGTAGAAATTACAGCTGAAACATGGGAAGACATCTGTGAAAATGCAAAGAAGATTTCAGTTTGTAATAGAACTAGAGCATTGCAACTCAAAATTCTGCATAGAGCCCACCTGACTCCAGATCGTCTCTCAAAATGTATTCTAAATGTAAAGTAACTACTGGAACTTCCACCCACTGTTTTTGGACTTATCCCAAACTTCAGGCATACTGGAGTGATATTTTGGGAGAAATGGAAAAGATTCTGAAGATAGAGCTTGAAATGGACCCAGTGTCTTCACTCTTAGGCTTATCCAGCAGTCACGTTATTAATGCACATCAGAAAAATCTTTTTAACATCCTGACTTTTTGTGCGAGGAAGAACATTTTAATTTGTTGGATATCCGATAAGGCCCCTGGACTTTTTGGTTGGCGTAAATTAATCATGGAATACATTTCTTGACATGTATGGTACACTCAAAAACAAATAGTTTTCATAAAGCATGGCAACCTTTTGTGCAGTATATAGATTTAAACCTGTCTGCTATACTAACAAGGGCATTTATATAGGATGTTGTGGTGATGTCTATATTTTGATGGAAGTGTTCTGATGCCTGATATCTGTGAGAGGAAGAAATGTAAATGTAAGTGTATCTGGAAATTGAAAGTTTTGTTATGCTGAGCAAAAAAAAAATTTTTAATTATATTAAAAAATGGTTCAAATAGGGCAGTTGTGTTGGCGCCTGGCCAAGTGGTTAAGGCATCAGTCTAGTGATCTGAAGGTCGCTAGTTCGAGCCTCAGCTGAGGCAGCGTGTTGTGTCCTTGAGCAAGGCACTTAACCACACATTGCTCTGCGACGACACTGGTGCCAAGCTGTATCAGCCCTAGTGCCCTTCCCTTGGACAACATTGGTGGCGTGGAGAGGGGAGACTTACAGCATGGGCAACTGCCGGTCTTCCATACAAGCTTGCCCAGGCCTGCGCCCTGGGAAACCTTCCAAGGTTCAAATCATGATCTCACAAGACTAATGGATGCCTATATATAAAATAGGACAGTAGCACCTTCTGTTGATCCAGTTGAAGCTGCTGGCACAGAACAGGCCGCTATCTTAATTTGACTGAGTGAGAGATCTGGAAGAAGAGTTTTTGAACATTCATAAATATCTCTAGGCTATAGAAAAAGTAAATCAATTATTGCTGGGTCAACAAAACAGAAAGTGAGAATTCTTTCATCTCCTTTCATTGTACCTGAGTGTATCTTATATTTGTTGAAATCACATGTGAGCTAAAAATAATGTCCAATGTATGAACAATGGAAAAAAATAGGCAGGAACTGAGAATAAAAAGAGGGAATGTGTTAGACAAAGTGAGAAGGGGGGATGGGGGGATGGGGGGAAGGGAGAAGAGGGAGGGGGAGAGCAGGGGAGGTGGGGAAGGGGAAGGGGGAAAGGGGAAGGGGAGAAGGGAGAAGAGGGAAGGGGGAAGGGGGAAGGTGAGAGGGAGAGGCACAATGGGAAGGAGAAGATACAGCAAAGTTGTGCTAAGACATAGTCAAGATGGCTTTTCTGATTGAAAGGCAGGGTTCAGTTTGGTTCATTGTATATTATACCTACAGTGATCTGTAGTAGTCCTCCCACTTCACTCTCTTTTCTCTCCATTCTCTTTTCTAGTCCCTCTTCTCCTCAGAGACCCTTCCCTCTCAAAATCAACATTCCTCTTTTATGCAATGTTAAAATAAACTTTTTTACATTGTGTTTACCATGCTGTTAAAGTATAATTAATTCTATTTTTATTGCACAGTTAATCACTTGACAGCCTAAATGATAATGTTGCCACGTTAAAATGTTGATAATGATGAATGCAATACAAAATTAGGTTCACCAGATTGATTCCTGGGATGGCAGGACTTTCATATGAAGAAAGACTGGGTGAACTGGGCTTGTACTCGTTGGAATTTAGAAGATTGAGGGGGGATCTGATTGAAACGTATAAAATCCTAAAGGGATTGGACAGGCTATATGCAGGAAGATTGTTCCCGATGTTGGGGAAGTCCAGAACGAGGGGTCACAGTTTGAGGATAGAGGGGAAGCCTTTTAGGACCGAGATTAGGAAAAACTTCTTCACACAGAGAGTGGTGAATCTGTGGAATTCTCTGCCACAGGAAACAGTTGAGGCCAGTTCATTGGCTATATTTAAGAGGGAGTTAGATATGGCCCTTGTGGCTACGGGGGTCAGGGGGTATGGAGGGAAGGCTGGGGTGGTGTTCTGAGTTGGATGATCAGCCATGATCATAATAAATGGCGGTGCAGGCTCGAAGGGCCGAATAGCCTACTCCTGCACCTATTTTCTATGTTTCTATTTTCTATGTAAAATGCAATCTTCCTATTTGGCTGGTAAGTACAATTCTCTGTGGTGTCACAGAACTTACATAGGAAAATGTCACATTTTCATAACACTTATTCCTTGATTTTATCATCTTCCTACTGTGTTTTCACAGTAGCAAGTAATTAACTCCTGTGGTTGTAATCTTTCACACAAAATTTGAATTATATTTACCATAAATGTTAACCATCCACTTCCACATTGTAGCTTAATCTACCCCCAGAGTAAATATTCTGGTGTTTCAATGATTAACACAGAGCTCTAACGCATACTCTGTCACCTTTGTTTCAACTCCTCTTTGTACCGAATGACCTGGTCTGCATCGGTGCAATAATCAAATGAATAATTTGAGTCAAAGTCATGAATAGGGTGAAAGAAGCTCTTTTCAGAAAACTCTCAAGTGATGTCTGCTAGAAAATGAACTACAGATGTCAGCTGTGGGGCAGGAATGTTGCTCAGCTATGAAAATGCCTCCCAAACCTTACTATCTAACTCCACATGCAAGGAATGATTAGTCAAAAGTGGCAGCTGGCTTTCTATATAGATCAGCAGTTTAAGGGAAATGAGAAATAAACTATAACAGGACAATTCACATATCCCTCTGTTTCTCTGACCAAAATCAAGCACCATAGCCTCTGCTTAACATGGTTTCTTTACCCCTTAGATCTACTCAGCACACTAGATCTTCAGACACTGGCCAAAATAACCGGTTGTACCACTCAACTACAGATGGTCACCTGCTCCAGCTCCTGCCTATTGGACAAATATCGAACTATTTCTGGCATCTGCAATAACAGGTACTGCATCCCCGAGCAATCCTTACTGCAATACAAAAATAAAAATTGCTTCCCCTTCCTAGCTTCTTCGCAGAAACACGTAATTAAATGAAATGGAAGTAATATTGAAAGGCTGCAGACCTGACAAGATGTAAACTATCTATTGGATAATGTATTCAGTGAATCCTTCTTACTGGGTTCTTGAAAGCAACCATGATTAGTACCCCAAAAATCAAAGGTAGATTGGGAGGGAGATGGAGGAGGAGGAAATGGATAAAGTTTAGATGGAGAATTCTCAGTAGACGAATCAGCTTGATATACATTACACTGATCCCTCAGAGAAATCTTCAAATAGTTCCGCTTGCTGAAAGCTGACCAATATCTTCATCATAGAAACTGTCCAGTGCAACAGGTTTGTCAGCTAACTTTCCAACATGAGCTCACTATCACCACAGGATCTGAGCTGCGGTGTGTAGGTCTGATTTGTGATGTTTCCATTCTAGACATGAGCATAGACAGCTGCTTATGTGTCATTGGATTACGTTAATGAAAGTTGATATTTCAATGCTAGTTAATAGCAATATACATACAAGGTGAACCACATTAACAGAAATGGTATCAGCAGAAATAGCTTTTTTTGAAAGATAGGCTGGAAACATCATTACCATTTTCTCTACCCACTGTAACAGTCCTCCTCCAAGAGGACTACAACTTTGTCATAGGGTTGGGAGGCTTGTGTGCCTCAATGACCCGGAGAACTATGGTTGGCTGGAGTTGGGGCCTTATGCTTTGACACCTGGTACGGTCACCCATGCCATACAGGTCAAAGGTAGAGCAGGACTAAGAGTGGTACACCAGTCCTCCAGCTCAGGGCTCACAACCCTGACTGGTCAAAAAAATTGTTATGGGAACGCCAATGAAGATTCCTATATCTGTGTGACAGAGATGGAGGAACTTCATTGTGACCCTCAACGCCAGTGATGTAATAAGCAAACGGATGGACTGTAATAGTCCTGCAAACCTTGCTGACATACACAAATGAATCAATCTGCTTTCTGTGACTTCAGACAGCACACCCACTGGGGAGCAGCTAATGTCCCATATGTTCGATGGCTTCCTCCAGAGTACGATGATGGGTTTTCAGTTCCAAAAGGATGGCGTGAGACTAAGGAATATAATGGATTCCAATTACCGCTGGTATGTAGCAGGGTTTGCAGGGGTGTGGTGAATGTATGAAGGTGGCTGTGCTCATACTGAAGCAATGAATCTTCTAAATCTTACCAACTCCAATGATAATTTGCAGGCCAGGATGGTGTCTACAGCAATCCTGCACACTGGCAACAGGAACATTTCTCTGGACAGCAATTATGCCCATATTTTGGTGGAATGGGGACAGTGGATTGACCACGATATGGACCTGACACCACAGAGTGCCAGTACATCTTCCTTCATCGACCGTGTTGATTGTTCATCATCCTGCAGTAACAGAAGCCCATGCTTCCCAATACAGGCAAGGATCTGTGCTTTGCACACCACGTGCAAATTTTAGTCAATCATCCTTTGGTGCACTCTTGATATGATGAGTGAGTCTATTTTCTGATTAGATCCAAATGTCTTGCAGATCCCAGATGATGATCCACGTGCCTGTGAAAGGGAGAAGTGCATGCCATTCTTCCGCTCAGCCCCAGCATGTGGGAGTGGTGAATCCGGAATCCTCACAGGACAACTCCACCCCAGGGAGCAACTGAACAGCATCACCTCATTTGTGGATGCCAGCATGGTGTACGGAAGTACAGAGACCCTGGCATGGAAACTGAGAAATCATACCAGTGGCCTTGGGTATCTGGCCATTAACCAGCAATATTCTGACAGCGGCCTGGCCTTCTTGCCCTTCATGACCAAAAAGCTTCAGAATCCCTGTGCTCTGACAAGAGACCAATCCTGCCTTGGAAACAAGTCAGACATTCCATGTTTTCTGGCTGGTAAATTCATAACAGAGAACGAGGACAAATTCAGCATTGGAACATGAAAGAGTTCAGTAGTTACCTGATGCTATTTGAGGTGTCAGCTAGCATTCCACAATTAGCCGTAGTGCAAGAGGGTAAGGGGGGGGGGTGTAAAAGCAACTCATTTCTGAACATTGAACTTCTTTGGGGGCTTCTGCATGGGAGAGTTTTGTCCTCAGATTGGGAGTTCTAAATAAACAAAAGATCAACATCTATGTATGGGATGCAAAAAAAAAGTTCTGGAATTCAGTTCAGTGGAATGCACAGGCATTGCCATCAAAGGCACTTAGGGCCACCAAGCTGAGAATGATTTTCTGGATATTTCCATAGGTATGTGAGACACACTGGTTCCGTCGGCTGTGTAAGTCTAAGGAAGACAATGTCTGGCCCTGCCAATCGTGTGAGATTGAGATGCGAGCCCACCCTGAAAGCCCCTGTTTGTGTGGATACTGCATTGCCCTGTTACAAATCAGTGCCATGGAATAACAGACCACACTCTGCATACAATTAAAAGATTTAGCTTTATAGTTCTTAATTGGACTAAAGGGTTAATAAAGAAAGAACAAAAATAGAAAAAGGACCCATTTTAATGAAACAGTCTAAAGTGCACAAGTTGGAGCTCACGGTTTCCCCTTCTCCGATCCTCCTTCGATCTCACCCCCGGCTTCACTGTATCACGGCCCCGCTCTGGGTTGAATCCTACAACCTCTTCTCTCCAGCGTCTTCTGTCTTCATCTATAACAAAAGCCCAAAGCCTAACCTTAGTGTTCCTCACCAGAGAAACCTCCCCTTAATCTGCCCATCCTCATTGGATGGCACACGATTCTCCTATCCCTTGTCATCAACAGTAACCCAAACAAGCAGCTCACACAGAACAGCACAAAATGAAATACAGAACAGCATAACAGTAAAATATATGAACCAGGGCATTACATATATAAAAATGCACAGTATCTGCGAGATTGAATTTAGCTTAAATGAGGTACCAGAGTACTTACATTGAACTATGCACCTTTAAAGCATCTTGCAGTCAAGTAATAGAAAGAGATAAAAATTAAACTAGCAACTACTTATTGATTATTACTGAAGAGTAGGTGTAGACAAGATTGGACTTGAGTTTGCATCATTACTCCAATGATGATCTTACTGTCAGAAATTATCATTGATAACTCTATCTTACCAAGTAACCTTTCGTCTGTTTGCTTGAAAATTAAGACATACAGAGTTTATAACAATAACTATTACAAATTGTTTTGTGTGTTTAGATAACCTAGTGAGTATTATAGTTGGGAATATTGAACATTTCATATCTGAGGCTCAGACTGTATGGATCTCAGTCGAAGTCATATCTAAGAAAGGAACACCAGGAGCTCTAGAACATTTCAATAACCTTCAAGCAGTTCCTAGCAAGCCCTTCCAAATTCTGCACTACCAGATAAGATACACTGAAGGCATGCCAGATTCTACAAGACTGGAAAATTGAAAACCATTTCTTTTACCATTCAGGGGATTCCCGAGCAAATGAACATCTAGGGATGCAAGCTCTACACACTATCTTTTTACGTGAACATAACCGGATAGTGTCAGAACTACATCAGCTAAACCCACACTGGAGTGGTGAGACTCTGTACCAGGAGGCACGAAAGATCATGGGAGCCTACCACCAGGTGAGGAAGAATTGCATTCAAGATAGTCCTTTAATTACACCCCTGTGGATCAGCTCCTAATCAATAACTATATGAGGGTCTTCCATGTTTATGTCTGAACTGCACGTCAGCCATGGCCTGGAAGCTGTTTTATTGACTACTTTTCCACCAGGAGCTGATTTACACTTCGTAGCTGCAGGGTAGTGATCTTGAAAAAAACTTTATTGCAAATATGTTTTCAAGTAACTTGCCAACAAATAGGACTACATATATATCCATCATTTGAGAAAACTTGTATAAAGCAAAATAAAATGAAGTCACTCCCTTGACCTGTTTTGTAACATTCTGAACCAGAAGCCATAGACAACAAGCTGTGGTACTGGAATGGGGTAAGACAACGTTATGCTTCCTTCACAGAGAAGGAAGAGATTTACAGTATATGTCCAAAGAAGTTATGACATTCCTCCAGGAAATTCTCAGCCATCGATTCTGAAGCTAATATTATTTCAGAGAATCACATTTAAGCACACTGTATAGCCATAAAGGCAGCAAATTACAACATACCATAAAAAAGCAAAAGAGATTTGAGAAGAATGTGCTAATTTGATCATAGTTATATAAAGGATTATTAAATCTACCTTGCATATTTGAACAGATCTACTCTCCTATTGCATGTTCCAAAGAGCTTCCCTGAAAATTACAAAATTTAATTTTCTAATCTTCCAGAAATTATAAACACTATATTTGTGAGTGTCTGGAGCTAATCTGTAAACCAAATTCCACAGCCATCTTGTGTTACAAATTATAATGTGGAAACCATAATACTCCCTGTAATTTACGTTGAATCATACTTGAGATGATTATAAAAGAGGATCTTGTGTAGAATCTGCATTTACAATAAGGAAGAAAATAATATGATTATATCACTGCCTCTTCTGTTGAACAAAGAAAAAGTATTCCAGTCTGTAGTTATTTATGAGCTGACGTAGCAGGCCAAATGTCACCTCTAGCTGGAGAACTTGGAACAATGGCAGGATCTTAAAATCTTAGAATCAGCCATTTACAACTGAGATATGGTGAAATTTCTTAAATCTCTCGATCTTTCATCTTCAGAGGACTGTGGATGTTCTGTCATGTTCTGGGTTGAGATCAAAAGATTTATGGAAATTCAGAAGACCAGAGGATATGGGGATTGGGAAAGAAAGTGGATGAGGTGCAGGACTGCCTATGATTTTACTGAAAATTGGCAGATGTAGCTCAATGGGTCACACAGACAACTCCTGCTTTTGCTTCTTAGTTTCCTGCAAGTATTTCACTCAACTGGAACATTTAGTTTCTGACACAAGATACCGTGGTAGATCTCAGAGTCATCCAGCCTGGATGTAGACGCTTTGAGCTATCTGGTCCATGCCCACCAACATGCCCATTTACAGTCAGATAGTCCCATTTGACTTTGCTTGGCCGATATCTCCCCCAACCTTTCCTATGCATGTACCTGTCCAATGTCTTTTAAATAGTGTTAACATATTGCCTCAGCCGCTTCCTCTAGCAATATCTTCCACATATGGACCACTCCCTGGGCTAAGAAGTTGACCCCAAGGTTCCCATTAAATCTGTCCCTTCTCACCCTAAGCCTATTCCCTTCGTTCTTAATTCCCCAATTTTAGGTAAAATATTGTGTACGTTTACTGCCCCCTATGATTTCTCATCTCATCTCATAGTAAATTAAGAATAACTCTCTCTTACAGATTGTACCTTTTTCACTCTTCAAAAAAATCTAATCCAATACCACTGGAGAGTGTGTCGCAGAATCTTCCAAAATTTATGACCTTAACTATTAAAATGGTGCTTCATGCTATATCCATCTGTGGTCCATTTTCAAATCCACACTGAGACAGCGATCTTATTGATTTTTTCCATTTTGCAATGTGCATCATCAATGGTTTAAATAAAACAATTTATGGCTGTTGAATTAAGCGCACAACTAACAAAGCTGTCTTTTAAAATCTGCATTTATTCATCAAAAATTTGTGTTTAAAATACAATACATGAACTAAATGTATTACTTATCAAATCCTAGATTTTGGATCTTTCAGATTTCTGTACTGTTCAGGTTGTTCTGAGCTGGTGCTGCTGCTTGGTTCTTAATCCAGCAACTACCTTCCAATAATGCATTCAATTGCCTCTTTCCCTTCAATTAACTTTCCAAGGGAGCTGAATTGATTATTAGAAATTAATTGAAACTAGTTAAGTTTCCTTAACTCTGTAGTTGTTGCTGTTCCATTTTGCAACCTGTGGCGCATCAGGTGGAAGTTTTGCCATTTCCATAGCATTTGCCCGTATTTTTTTTAAACGGGACCAAGTTGCTAGCTCAATGTTCAATCCAGATTCAAAATCAGGACCACTTCCCTCAGTCCGGTGCTGATGCTGCTTAACTCTCATAAAATGGTCAAAAGAATCCAACCATTGAAAGCGATCAATGATCTAGACTGAACAGAAACACATATGGAAAATGAAAAGCACAAAGAAAGGGGAAAAAAATCAAGAAGAAGTATCACAGCTCAGGGTGATTGCATTTCTCTAGATTAGCTCAACATTCAAGCAGAACTTTTATAAATTTTCTAAAGTTTTCAGGAAACACTTTGTAACAGTTATACAACAGATGAAAGTTAATCATCAGGTACGTGAATTACTTCCATCAGTGCAGATCAGTCACATTTTCAAATCTAGCCAAATTAGAAAGAACTTGTGAAACTAAAAGGAAAAAAAAGACATAAGCAGATCCTGGAGAGGCAGGGGAACATAACAGGATCAGGGTTCAGTCTTCGTGTACCCAAAAGTGACCCACAGCAAAAGAGGTGGAACGAAGGGTAAACAGAAGATGAAGTTAACATACACATGGGAAAATCTGTGTTCTGTACTCCATGGCCACAGGCTCTCCGAAGGCTGACTTCTGCAGGACCTTCTCAGTCTGCGGACAACATGCACACAAAAAAGGTTTGAAAAGACCATAAAACATAGGAGCAGAATTAGGCTATTCAGCCCATATGGCTACACCATTTCATCATGGCTGATTTATTATCCTTCCCAACTTCATCCGCCTGCCTTCTCCCCATAACCTTTGACGACGGTACTGATGAAGAACCTATCAACTTCCATTTTAAATATACCCAATGACTTGGCACCCACAGTTGTCACTGGCAATAAATTCCATAGTTTTATCACCCTCTGGCTAAAGAAATTCTTCCTCATCTGCCTAAAGGTGTATCCTATTCTAAGGCTGTGTCCTCTGGTCTTCAACTTTCGCACTTTTGGAAACATCCTCTCCACATCCACTATCTCAGCCTTTCAATATTCAGTGGGATTCAATGACATTACCCCCTCATTAATCTAAACTCCAGCGAGTACAAGCCCAGAGCCAACAAATGCACCTCAGACTTTAACCCTTTCATTGCCAGGGTCATTCTCATTAAACTCCTCTGGACCCTCTCCAGTGCCAGCACATCCTCTTTTAGATAAAGGGCCCAACACTGCTCACAATACTCCAAGTGCAGTCTGACCAGGGCCTTATAAACCCTCCGCCTATGTCAGAGCCTGTTTTGGACATCATCTGACACCCTCATATACTGTATCCACACCCCACTGCACATCACGTGCACAGTAAACTGAAAATCACTACGCTCCAAGAACCATACAGTTTAGATTGTGCTACATGAAATACAATTCTTGGCCAAAGTCTGTGCTGTGGTAGACCTCTGATTTTAAAACACAAAAGAAAAGGAGAAGTGAATTGAAGCCAGTCTCAAGTTTCGTGTGGAACAGGGTATGGATTTTCTAATTTAGATAAAAATGCTGTGTTCGGCCCAATACATAAATCAGTGCCAACAAGATTTTGATTATCAACAATGGAGAACTGAAAATGCAAAATTAAAATGTAAAACTATGGGTAAATATTCATATAAATTAGATATAAGAATATAATTAGTAGCAACTCAACTCAGGTTCGGGCTCGACTTATTTTTTTGAAAAGCCATTTTGCTTTAACTGGAGCGGGTAAATGGATTAAGAAGAAAAATGTGATCAGTATTTCTGTTCCTCTCCACACAGATTATAAACTGGAGGGATTACGTACCCAAGATTCTCGGTCCTGAAGCAACAAACCAGCACTTGCCTCCGTACAAGGGCTACGATGAAACCGTTGACCCCCGGATTTCCAATGTGTTTGCTACAGCAGCATTTCGTTTTGCTCACGTTACCATCCATCCGATACTCTTCCGACTGGACGAGAATTACAGAGAGAATCCTACCTACCCCAGCATCTCTCTGCACAAGTCATTTTTCTCTCCCTGGAGAATTATAGAAGAAGGTAAAGAGAATGCTGCACATGTCAAAACATGGCGCGATAAACAAAAGCTAAATTCAGCTGCCACTGGGCCAGTGAGCAATGATAAGTCTATTAATATTAGTTAAATTACATATTCCTGCCCCTACTACAATGAACGTCCAGCATGTATCCAATTGTTGAGAAATCCTGGTGGTTCATTTTTCTGGTTCACTCCATTAGTATCTGTCACCAAGTTTACTGTGGTTGCTGAACACAAAGCATTTTGCCTTTTTATTTTACAGCACAAGTTTACTTTTTCACTCCAAAGCTCACCAAGACCCAGCTTTAGCAATCCTTTTAAATTCACCAGGTCCAATTTCAAGTGCTCCCTTTTAACCAATGGGGATAACTCGAAAATTTGACTATATGCTATATGTCCTGTTAATCTTTCCCCCCCAGCATAATCTGTTTTTGTCTCAGATTTCTAGCATCTGCAGCTTATTTTAAAATTCATTCATTATAAAGTTTACCGTTCTACTATGTAATGTCAAAGAAATGAGATAAAAGCGTGCTGGGGCAGAATGTCAAACAGTTCAGAAGCTCTGTTGGTCTGGCACCACCCAACTCCAAAGTGTGCTGGATTATGAGTGCTTTACTGTATTTGGTTCCACAGCTGCTGTCAACTTTGTGGCTCTTGACTCAAACTGCTAAGTTTCAACTGGAACCCAGAAGCCAGTGTGGATCAGTGTCACTCCACTACCCAGCCAGCACTCAAACTAATATTTTAGATCAAGGTATATTTCACAACAAAGAGCTGCCAGGAAATTTGCTTTGTCTTGAGTCTTCAAGAACAATTATTAAATCTATTTTGGCTAAAGTATGTGTATTTTCATTAATATAGGGATTGACTACGATTTACTGATAGCATTGCAGTTAATGGCAGGCAGGCTAAATACTGGCCAACAGTAAAGCTAAAATTCCCCACTAATGCTCTCCTGTTACTCAGACCCAGTTCACTGTGATATATGGTTGTATGTACTACAGGAGGCATTGACCCAATCATTCGAGGCATTATATTAAACCCAGCCAAGCTTCAAACACAAACACAGATGATGCCGGAGGAGCTGACGGAGAAGCTGTTTAAGCCCAAGGAATCCTTAGCATTGGATCTGGCAGCACTGAACCTGCAACGAGGAAGGGATCATGGGCTACCAAGTGAGTATCAACACTAAAGACATACAGAGGGCTCAAGCTAGTCCATCCCTAATGACGTTGTGAAGCCACATCAATGGTCATGATGATGTTTTAAATTATTCAAAGAATACACCAAGCAATTAGAAATGAAAATGCCTCTAATTACAAAGAGGATATAGTGCGGGTTTAAGAAGCTCTTGATACAATTGCCCAGTGTTCTAGTGAAGCCAATCCCCCAGGTGCTGTGCGTGTTTGGTCTCCTTAACTCAGGAAAAACAAAGTTGCCTTCAAAGCCATTCAGCAAGACATGCATGGGTGAAATGAGTTCCAGCTCCTGGGCCAGTACTGGAAAAGGAGAGAGCTGTTACACTGGGATGGGCTTCACTTGAACCATGGCCAGACCTATCCCGAACTATATGGACTAACTTGAACTATCCTGGGATTATAGACAGGGCTTTAAACTAGAGAGTATAGGGTTTCAAATGATAGACGGTTGCTACGATATTGTCTACTGTACTGGCTGCATATGGTAAAGGTCATGAAGTTTCAACTTATTATTCAGCTTTAACACAAATCTCCAGGAACAAAATTCTGTTGGGTCTTAAAAGAGCATGGGAAAAAGACCCGAGTGTGACTTTTGAGACAAAAGAGTGGGACAAAATTTGCAAAAATGTCAAAATAATGTCAAGAGACCTGAGGGTTTAAGATCCTACACCATTTCTATTGGACTCCAGCAAGGTTACATAGATTAGGGTTGAAAAATACCCCTGAATGCTGACACTGAGAGGCGGATAAAGGGGACTTAGTGCATGCCCTCTGGTCCTGTCCCAGTATTCAAGAATTTTGGATTATGATACATAAGTATATTGGTGAAGTTTCAGGTATTCAACTCCCTTTCTGCCATAGACTTTTTGTCTTGGGAGACACATTTGGGTTACCTGGGGATAAACACTCTCAAAATTGGATCCAGACAAGTATACAAAGACAAATTATACTTGCAGGTTGGAGGAACTTGGGGGGACCATCATTTCAGGAGTGGGTCACAGAAATGGCCAAAGTGGCAGCTTTTGAACGCATGTCTTACAAACAGATTGGTAGAATGGACATCTATACACAAAAATGGGGCAAATATTTAGGTTACCTGGCCGGGGGGGGGGGGGGAATAGTCGTGAATGAAGCGGTGAATCATATTGCTGAATGGCAGCCTTTTATGTTATTAGAGATCTAAATAGACACACATGGTTATTATATTGATATTTATTTCTGCTATGTTTGTTTTTATTTTATGGATAATTTTATGTTCTGTAAGCTATGATTTACATAATTCCAACACTGACTCAAGGGTTCGGGGTTAAAAAATGTTCTAGAAATAAAATTTGATGGTTTAATAAATCAAAATGCAGGAGCAGTGAAACATGTTTGTGAAGGGGTGAATAAAAATACTCATATGAAAGAAAAGATAACTTATAAACAAATCTGCACATTCAAAATGGAAAGCATAAAACAGTTAAGCTTATTACTCTTCATCTGAATGAAGAGCCTCTGAAAGGAGGATGACAAATGTTATTCCTTTGCTCAAGAAAGGTAATAGGGATAATCTTGGGAATCCAATGAGGAAAACTGTTGGAGAGGATTCTTAGAGATGGGGCTTACTAGCATTTAGAGAAGCATAGTCTGATTAGCAATTGTCAGCATAGGTTTGTGAGGGGCACGTCATGCTTCACAAGCCTGATTGAATTCTTCGAGGAAGTGACAAAACAAATTGATGAAGGTAGAGCAGTGGATGTGGTCTACAGTATCTGGATTTTAATAAGTTTTTCGACAAGGTTCCCCAAGGTAGGCTATTCAGAAAGTCAGGAGGCACGGGATCCAAGGAAATTTGGTTCCAAACATTCGGGATTAGCTTGCTCACATAAGGCAAAGGGTGGTAATAGAACATAGAATAGTACAGCACAGTACAGGCCCTTCGGCCCACAATGTTGTGCCGACCCTCAAACCCTGCCTCCCATATAAGCCCCCACCTTAAATTCCTCCATATACCTGTCTAGTAGTCTCTTAAACTTCACTAGTGTATCTACCTCCACCACTGACTCAGGCAGTGCATTCCACGCACCAACCACTCTCTGAGTAAAAAACCTTCCTCTAATATCCCCCTTGAACTTCCCACCCCTTATCTTAAAGCCATGTCCTCTTGTATTGAGCAGTGGTGCCCTGGGGAAGAGGCGCTGGCTATCCACTCTATCTATTCCTCTTACTATCTTGCACACCTCTATCATGTCTCCTCTCATCCTCCTTCTCTCCAAAGAGTAAAGCCCTAGCTCTCTTAATCTCTGATCATAATGCATACTTTCTAAACCAGGCAGCATCCTGGTAAATCTCTTCTGTACCCTTTCTAATGCTTCCATATCCTTCCTATAGTGAGGTGTCCAGAACTGGACACAGTACTCCAAGTGTGGCCTAACCAGAGTTTTATAGAGCTGCATCATTACATCACAACTCTTAAACTCTATCCCTTGACTTATGAAAGCTAACACTCCATAAGCTTTCTTAACTACCCTATCCACCTGTGAGGTAACTTTCAGGGATCTGTGGACATGTACCCCCAGATCCCTCTGCTCCTCCACACTATCAAGTATCCTGCCATTTACTTTGTACTCTGCCTTGGAGTTTGTCCTTCCAAAGTGTACCACCTCACACTTCTCCGGGTTGAACTCCATCTGCCACTTCTCAGCCCACTCCTGCATCCTATCAATGTCTCTTTGCAATCTTTGACAATCCTCTACACTACCTACAACACCACCAACCTTTGTGTCGTCTGCAAACTTGCCAACCCACCCTTCTACCCCCACATCCAGGTCGTTAATAAAAATCACGAAAAGTAGAGGTCCCAGAACAGATCCTTGTGGGACACCACAAGTCACAATCCTCCAATCTGAATGTACTCCCTCCACCAACACCCTCTGTCTTCTGTAGGCAAGCCAATTCTGAATCCACCTGGCCAAACTTCCCTGGATCCCATGCCTTCTAACTTTCTGAATAAGCTTACCGTGTGGAACCTTGTCAAATGCCTTACTAAAATCCATATAGATCACATCCACTGCACTACCCTCATCTATATGCCTGGTCTCCTCCTCAAAGAACTCTATCAGGCTTGTTAGACATGATCTGCCCTTCACAAAGCTATGCTGACTGTCCCTGATCAGACCATGATTCTCTAAATGCCCAGAGATCCTAATTCTAAGAATCTTTTCCAACAGCTTTCCCACCACAGTCGTAAGGCTCACTGGTCTATAATTACCTGGACTATCCCTACTACCTTTTTTGAACAAGGGGACAACATTCGCCTCCCTCCAATCCTCTGGTACCATTCCCGTGGACAATGAGGACATAAAGATCCTAGCCAGAGGCTCAGCAATCTCTTCTCTCGCCTCATGGAGCAGCCTGGGAAATATTCCATCAGGCCCCGGGGACTTATCTAATGTATTTAACAACTCCAACACCTCCTCTCCCTTAATATCAACATGCTCCAGAACACCAACCTCACTCATATTGTCCTCACCATCATCAAGTTCCCTCTTATTGGTGAATACCGAAGAGAACTATTCATTGAGGACCTCACTCACTTCCACAGCCTCCAGGCACATCTTCCCACCTTTATCTCTAATCGGTCCTACCTTCACTCCTGTCATCCTTTTTTTCTTCACATAATTGAAGAATGCCTTGGGGTTTTCCGTTACCCTACTCACCAAGGCCTTCTCATGCCCCCTTCTTGCTCTTCTCAGCCCCTTTTAAAGCTCCTTTCTTGCTTCCCTATATTCCTCAATAGACCCATCTGATCCTTGCTTCCTAAACCTCATGTACGCTGCCTTCTTCCACCTGACTAGATTTTCCACTTCACTTGTCACCCATGGTTCCTTCACCCTACCATTCTTTATCTTCTTCACCGGGACAAATTTATCCCTAACATCCCGCAAGAGATCTCTAAACATCGACCGCATGTCCATAGTACATTTCCCTGCAAAAATATCATCCCAATTCACACCCGCAAGTTCTAGCCTTATAGCCTCATAATTTGCCTTCCCCAATTAAAAATTTTCCTGTCCTCCCTGATTCTATCCTTTTCCATGATAATGCTAAAGACCAGGGAGCGGTGGTCACTGTCGCCCAGATGCTCACCCACTGAGAGATCTGTGACCTGACCCGGTTCATTACCAAGTACTAGATCTAGTATGGCATTCCCCCGGTCGGCCTGTCCACATACTGTGACAGGAATCCATCCTGGACACACTTAACAAACTCTGCCTCATCTAAACCCTTGGAACTAATCAGGTGCCAATCAATGTATTCTGCAGGTCTGTTTTAGGACCCGTGTTCCTGTGATTTTACTGAATGACTTGCATGAGGAAGTGAAAGGGTGGGTTAGTAAGTATGCAGATGACATGTAGATTGTTGGTTTTCTGGATAGTGTAGAGGATTGTCATAGGTTACAATGGGACATTGAAAGGATGCAGAACTAGGCTGAGAAGTGGCAAATGGAGTTCAATCCAAAAAAGTGTGAACTGACTCACTTTGGAAGGTTGAACTTGATGCAGAGCATGGGATTAATGGCAGGATTCTTAGCAGTGTGGAGAGACAGAAGGATCCTGGAGTCCACATCCATAGATCCCTCAAATTTGTCCAACAAGTTTATAGTAGAAGGCGTATGAGGTATTTGCCTCTATTAGTTGAGGGATTGCATTCAAGTGTTGCAAGATAATGTTACAACTCTATAAAACTCTGATTAGGCCATTCCTGGAATGGGTTCAGTTTTGGTCACCTCATTATAGGAAGGATGTGGAAACTTTAGAGAGGATCAAAGGAGATTTACCAGGATGCTGCCTCAATTAAAGAGCATGCCTTATGAGGAAGGTAAAGCAAGCTAGGGCTTTTCTCTTTGGAGCAAAAGAGGAGGAGAGTTGACCTGATAGAGGTATACAAGATGATAAGAGGCATAGAGTGGACAACCAGTGCCATTTTCCCAAGGTGGAAATGGCTAATATGAGAAGGCATAATTTTAAGGAGATTGAAGGAAAGTATTGGGGGGGACAGATGTCAAAGGCAAGTTTTATTTTTAAACAGAGAGTAGTGGGTGCATGGAATGCTCTGCTAGAATGTTTGTGAGGGAAGTACACTAGGGACATTAACAAGGCTCCTTAGATAGGCACGTGAATGAAAGAAAAGTGAAGGACTCTGCGGGAGGGATTATTAGATTGATCTTTGAGTGGGTTAAAACTGCAGAAGGGCCTGTACCATGCTGTACTGTTCTATATTCTATGACTATATGAGGCACTTGTAACCAGATAGATGAACTGACAGCACAAATAGAAGCTAGCTATCATGACAATGTAGTTGCTGAGTGACCAGAATCCATAGTCCAGGTTATTCAGTTTTCCAAAATAACAGGCAAAAAAGGAAAAGGAGACGGGATGGCATTGTGATTCAAGGAAGTTATCAGTATCAAAATGAGTAATGAGAAGGGTGCAGCAGATTGTGATGTGGAAATCAGTTTGTGAGGAAATAAAAAAAATAGCAATAGGTGGAGTTGCTCTGTAAGCCCCAGTGTTTTGATCTGCAGCGGCACAAACCATAAATGGGAACATAATATTGAATATGAATAAAAGAGGAACTGTAATTATCATGGGTGATTTTAATCTGCAAATTGATTGGCCAGTCAATTTGACAATGTGGGAGAAATTTTTACAGTGCATCAAGGACTGTTTCTTTGTGCAAGTGAACCTACCTGGGAACAGGATACTTTTGAATTGATCTTTTTTAATTAGCTAGGGTAATTAAAAGAACTTGTACTTGAGGATCATCAAAGGAGTAGTGACCACAATGCGGTGGAATTCCAAGTACAGTTTGAGAGTAAAATCTTGGTTCCACAACCTGTGTCCTCAACCTAAATAAAACTGTCAAGCTTGGACGAGGAAGAATTGTCAAGATTGTACGAGGAAGAAAGGTTAAAGGGAAGTTCAACAGATAAGTACAGGCAGATATCAGATAATTAGCAAGAGGATTCTGAGGAACATGTTGGTTGATAACCATCAGTAGTTAAGAAAAATATTGGGTCAAATCTAGAGCACACTGAGTGTTAAAAATGAATTGTATAAAGCAATCCTTGAAAGGTAAGAAAACAATCATTTTCAACAACTTGCATATAAATATCTTCTCAGAGAGTGGTGGATCTTTGGAATTTTCTACTCTAGAGAGTTGAAGAGCTAGATTATTGGAGGTATTTAAAACAGGATATAGATACATTGTTGAAAGATCTGGGGGCTGCATGGCACAGGAATCAAGGCCTGGAGTAGATCAGTCATGATCACAGTGAGAGACAGGGTAGGCTTGAGGCTCATACGGCATTGCTTTGCTCCAATTTTTTGTATGTGTTCCTGTATGTAAGAGCTTATCACATCGATTCCTGAGATAAAAGGAAACATTGAAAATCTGTAACTTCAAAAGTTGAGAACTGATGTCAATTAAACGTACAAAATTAAAGGAGTTTGAAAGTGTGATTTCCGAGAGCTTTTCCCACTGGATGATGGGCATTCGACTGAAATTCATAGTCTTGGATATGATGATATCAGATCAAAAGCTGAGTCACAAAGATGAATTAAAGGGAGAACTTTTAAACAACATAAGGATGTGAAGAGTTAGAAGTGTTTAGGAAGAGTTTCATAGCTGGCTGAAAACATGAACAGCAGTGTTGGGGAAGGGACTGTTACAAAACATTTATATATAGTAATTAATAAAAGTAAAATTAAAAATGAGTTTACTGATGCATCTTGTTCTCAACCTCACTGGGACTATAAAGCTCTTTTGATGTCATGGTACAAGGCACTTCTGTAAGTTTCTGTTGCAGAGTGCCACGTCACACTCTAGGTCCAATATCAGTATGATAGCGAGTAGCAAGAAGGGTGCAGCGGATTGTGATGTGGAAATCAGTATGTGAGGAAATAAAAACATAGCAATGGTGAGAAGATATTTACTCCTAAAATTTTGAAGAGATAGTTTTGAGGCATATAGAATACTGTGGAGTTACTGATTGAAGCAACGTCCATCTCACTTTTCAACAACAGATTTGATGTTTGTTGAAGGGAAAGACCAAGGAGAAATGGGAACAGTGGGCATAGGTAGTTTGGACAGCTGCTCAAGAAAGATTTTCCAACATTTTGACTGATGGAAGGAGACAGGGCAGATTGGTAACAACAGTAATATCCAAAGCTGTACATAAATGTAGTTTGATAATCTTTTCTTTCTTGTGTAGATTATAACGCTTGGAGGCAGTTCTGTGGACTGCAGGAAGCCAAGAACATCTCTGAATTAACGCAGATCGTTAACAGCACGTACTTAGCGAGAAAGCTCCTGTCAGTGTACAAGACACCAGAAAATATAGATGTGTGGATTGGTGCAATAGCAGAGCCACTACTACCTAGAGCTCGTGTTGGGGAGCTCTTGGCTTGTCTTCTTGGAAAACAGTTTCGAGTTCTGAGAGATGGAGATCGGTGTGTATGCAAATTTGCTGCCCATGGACTTGACTGCCTCCCGATGATTTGATATTAGGGGATCATGGATTATATTTCCTGTACAGGTGGTGCTCTTTATTTGTGTTGTTGTACGACCTGCCGTACACAATAGGCAACACACAAAATACTGGAGGAACTCTGCAGGCCAGGCAGCATCTAGGGAAAAGAGCACAGTCGACATTTCAGGCCGAGACCCTTCATCAGGACTGGAGAAAAAAAGATGAAGAGTTAGAAGGAGCAGGGAGGGGAGGAAGAATCACAAGGTGGTAGGTGAAACCGGAAGGGGTGAAGTAAAGAGCTGGGAAGTTGATTGGTGAAAGAGATACAAGGCTGGAGCAGGGAGAATCTAATAGGAGAGGACAGAAGGCCATGGAAGAAAAGAAAAAGGGGGAGGAGCACCAGAGGGAGGTGATGGGCAGGTAAGGAGACAAGTTGAGAGAGAGGAAAGGAGATGGGGAATGGTGAAGGGAGGGGGCATTACCACAATTTCAAAAAATCAACGTTCACGCCCTCAGGTTGGAGACTACCCAAACGGAAAACAAGGTGTTGCACCTCCAGCCATCTTGAGAGTAGAGGCAGCCATGAACTGTCCTGTCGAAATGGGAATGGGAAGTGGAATTGAAATGGGCAGCCACTGGATGGCACATTGACACAGCTAGTAGGGCTACTGGCTCACAGCTCCAGTGACTCAGGTTTAAGCCTGACCGCTGGTGCTATCCATGTAGAACTTCCATATTTTCTTCTTGAATATTTGGGTTTCCAGGGGGTACTCCGGTTTCCTTCTCATCCTTTAGTTTGCCGGTGAGTGGTAGAGCCTGAGAGGTGTTGATGGGGACATGGGGGTTATGTAGCACTAAAATGTCTGTTTCCATGATGCATGACTATGACTTTGTGAGGGGATTCCCTACTACAAATGGAGTTCCGAGAATTGGCCCAGAATGCACACACTTATTGAAACAAATCAACTTTCTTGAAAATCAGGTAGCTAACACTGACTTGCTACATTAGAATGTGAAGTTTTGGAAGAAATTAACATGGATAGATAGGACCCAAAAAGGTTTGGGATCTACAGTTCTGCTCACAAGCACGGTCAGAGTTGAATAAGATAAAATTCTATGCAGTACATTGATATCTTTTCACAATCAGTTGCCACTGTGGCTGTAATGCCAATTTAGTGTTTAGGAATTTAGCATGGAATAGAGTGTAACCCTTTAATATACATTCACAGTTCCAGTTCACCATCGTGTGGCAAGACAGGCTCCTATTAACAGCCTGCTACAATCAAGTAAAAATCTCAAGTAAAACCATGATACCAGCATACTTTTGCACACATTTTTAAAACACTTGCTGTTTTCTTTGCCAGATTTCTCTTTCTTGAGATTGCTGATTCTTGTGGTATATTGCCCTTACATCCGCTGACATCTTGTATTTGGCTGTTTTTAATCAGTCTGCAGAAGTAATGAATGTTAGCAAGTTATGACAAGATGGGTTGGATAAAATTGTCTTTATCTAATTTCTACTTACAGACAACACAAAGTAGTTGTCTTACTGGAGTAGAGGTACTCAAGTTGATACCAGCATTAGCAATCAAACAGATCAAATAACTCAGCGAAATGTAGGAATCAAGACTATGAATGAGGTAATACAAATTACTAAGGTACGTGGAGAGAGGAACATCTTCTACCCCACAATTGAGCACAGCAAGTTCAGTACCACGTCAGGCAAAATGCATTAGTCAATTCCTAGTTGTGACACTTGTTTTCTTTTTGCAAAAGGTTCTGGTGGGAAAACGAAGGTGTGTTTACCAGCCAGCAGAGAGAAGAGTTGAGTAAAGTCACTCTGTCCAGAATCTTATGTGACAACAGCAGGGTTCAGAGAATCCCCAAGGATGTGTTTTCACGGAACCAATATCCCAATGACTTTGTACTTTGTGACAGCTCTGCAATCCCCTCACTCAACTTAGCTCCTTGGAAAGAGGCTACAGGTGAGTTGCCATGAACTAATTCTAAAAAGGAATATTTAGATGAGGTACAGTAAGAATGGGGAGGGGAGGGTGGGAACAGCATGGGAAATGGTGGAACCGGCAGGAGTGTTAATAGACATTCTCTCACTTCAGCAGACTGAGGTACTCACCTGCTTCAAGCAGGCCTCAATCATGCTGGTGGCCAAGACTGTGGTAACCCACCTCAAAGACTCTTGTTTAGTAGCACTTACATCCACTTTTTTGAAGTTCTTTCAGAAGTTGGGGATGAAACATTAACTCCTGCCTGAGAAGTGACCTGGATCCACTCAAATTTGCTACTGTCACAAGAGGTCAACAGCAGATGACATATCATTCACTCTTTACTCAATTCTGGAACATCTGGACAATGAGGACACATGTCAGGATGCTCTTCATTCAGCATTCAACACCAATATCCCCCTAAAACTAATCACTAAGCTCCAATATCTAGACCTTGATACATCCCTGTGCAACTAGATCTTCGATTTTCTTACTTGCAGGCCCCAGTCAGCACAGATTGGCAATGACATCTCTTCCACAACCACTACCAGCATCACTGCACGACAAGTCTGTTTACTTAGCCCCCTGTTTTACTCGCATTATACCAGTAACTGTGTGGCTAAGTACAGCTCCAATGCCATACTTAAGTTTGCCAAATCAAAAAGGATGACAAACCAGCATATAGGAGGGAGATTAAAAATCTGTTTGAATAATGCCACAACAACCATCTCTCACTTAACATCAGCAAAACAAAGGAGCATATTATGGACAACTGAGGAAGAACCCAGAGGTCCATGAGCCATTTGTCATTAGGCGATCAGAGGTGTAGAGGGTCAGTAACTTTAAATTCCTTGGTGTTACCATACAAGAGGATCTGTCCTGGGCCAGCAAATGCATGACAGTGTCTCAATTTTGTTATAAGCTTTTTAGATTTGGCATGCCATCTAAAACTTTGAGAAACTTCTATAGATGCATTGTGGAGTGAATCATAACTGATTGTGTCATGGCTGGTATGGAACTTCAAGGCCCAGGCATGGAAAAATGTACAAGTGGTCGATACAGCTCAGTCCATTACAAGCAAAGCCCTCCCCATCCCATCACTGAGCATATTTACAAGGAACACTGCCCCAAGAAAGTAGCATTCATCATCAAGGGCCCCCACCATGAAGGCTATGCTCTCCTCTCACTACCACCATTGGGCAGCAAGTACGGGAGCCTTAGGTCCCACACCACCAGGTTCAGGAAGTTATTATCCTACAAACATCAAGCTCCTGGAGGAGCAAGGATAACTTTAATGACTCTACAATTCATGCTCTTATTTATTTACGTATTTGTGCAATTGTCTTCTTTTGCAAATTGATTGTCATTATTTATGTTTAGTTTTTCATAAATTCTAATGTATATCTTTGCCTTCCCGTATGAAAATGAATCTCAAGGTAGTATATGGTGACATATACACACTTTGATAATAAATTCACTTTGACTTTGAATAAAATGAATCATAGATAAAATTGGGGCTGTTTAAGAAGCTGAAAGAGTACAAGCTAAAGGCCAGAATGGATGTAGATTAGGGTCTGAGATGAGAATGAGACAATATGTGGAATAACAGCTTGAGTTCTGAATTTGATTCCAAATTATGAACATCCATTGACAAAATATAATTGATAAGTGCATACTAAGTAGAATAGCAATAATCACTATTTTATCTTAAAGTACTTGCGGACAATAGCACCATTCACGGTGACAGCTTTGGAGAAAAAAATACTAATGTTATATGTTCTTTATTACGTATTCCTGAATATTCACAAAAATGAGATTACTTTTTTTTAAAAAAATAACTGGAACCAATTGCTAGTTTATATAAAAAGATGATTAATCAAATAAAATTCCCTCAGAGTTCGCAACATCCTCTTTCCCACCCTTGGTATTCATCAGCAATGAATGTTTATACCTCAGTCAGACCTCACAGTACATGGGATCACCTTACATCAACAATAGCAGTCCTTTTAACAAAGCAAAGCCACATGGTGTACATTCTGAGGCTAATTTCCAAGTCTGATTGGCCAGTGTAAGACCTCAACTGCTGGGAACATACATGAAAAACATTCAAGCATCATTGTGAATATTTCACCCATTTTTCTAATTTTTTTTTCTCTCAGATTAATACCAGTCTTGGTCTAAACCACAAAATAGGTGATGTAATACTCAAATCACTCATTGGCCAGAATTCAGTACCATTGACTTTACATTGATGACACAGCTGAAGTTCTACAAAAATGCTTTAAAACAGATATGAATGTTTTAATTTTAAAAAGCTATTCTTTTCCTTGCATTTGTGTCTGTCACATTTCTACCCTTTTTGAATCCAGCACAATTGTTGACAATAATTTACTGAGTCCTGAAAGATGTCAGTGAAGAGCCTCATTCACTTCCATGCAACGTATATATTCCTCAGAAGCCATTTAAAATGTCACCAAACTCCCCTAATTTTAGGTTACTGAGATGAGTTAGAGCAACCTGATCTCAGTGCTCAGCATTAGAGAAATTTGCTGATAGCCACAGCTCAGTATCACAGCTGATGTATTTACCGACTGTGGGATTGTTTGTTGTAAATTATACAAACTAATCAAAAGCAAGCTGATAAAACAACCTCAATTCTTAGAGATGACTGCAAATTATGATTTACTAAACTTATAAATCCAACAAAATTCATTGTTACAGTTATGTGAACCAGTCAAATGATTTGTTCCAACCGTAACAAAAGAAATTCCAAATATTTAACACTGATCTATCTTGTTCTGATTTGGTTCACCACGGTATGCAAATTGTTACCATTTCAGTAGCTTGATGAAGTTGTTTCTGCTTTTCACAGAAACTGCTTGTGGGGAAGTCCCCATGGTGGAAAACGCACATTTCTTCTTCTGCAAAACATCATTCCATTTTGAATGTAATGTTGGATTTAATCTTGTTGGACCTCCATCTATAACCTGCAATCCTTTGACTGGAACATGGAGTTCTGCAGCACCCAAATGTAAAGGTATCATGGGGTTCTTCCTTCTATCCTTTTTAAATCTGAACACTCGCACAGCACAACTGCAAACATGTACAATGATTTGTGAGAATTGCTGGTAGACCGGCTGCCTACGGCATAATTCTGAAATTGCTCTCCACCCAGTTGGAACTTACTTAATTAAAAAATAACCTTTTTTGATTCACAGCCCATTTAACAGTCATAGTATGTTGAGCCTGAGAGACTGAATAATGATTATCTGACATTAGAAAACTTTAAAAGAAAATTATCCAAATATCCTGAAGAATCATGGTCTGATGCACAGGGTACTACAGAGGATGAAAAGAGTAGGGGCAGAGTAGGTTTAAGTAACACCAAACTTGCACACTTTAGGAAATAAAGATAATGGAATTTCACACTTACATCTCAGTTGAATATAATTTTAACTACAAAACACTATAGTGAAGATTGTAGCAGCAAGGGTTTAATAGAATTGACTTGATCAACTTTAGCCAGAGTGCCAAGTGCATGATTAACCTTTGCCTAGCCGTGAACCTCTCACCATTACAGAAGTAATCTTCAACAGTTCCATTCACTCCAATTTATCTTTCCTGAACTGAATAGACAAAAACATAAAACAATATTTCGCTGAAGACTTGGGCTCTGAAATACTCTAGTTTCTCACCAAACTCTTCCAGTACATTCAGATCACCCAATAATGTGAAACATTTGTGAAGTATGTCTCATCCATAAAATTGAGGCTTAATTAAACTACATACAACTCCATCAAACTCCTCTCAATTATGGTAAATGAGAAGAACCTGTTACAGATATTGCTAAGTGGCAATTAGTTGGTAAAGAAAAACTTCATTTCATCAAGTATCATCAAGGTGCTTTAATAAAATTGACTTCCTGCAGTTATTGGCATACAAATACTTCATAACACATTTATTTCTTAAATTTTCAATATAGAAAACAACTCAAAGAGTTCCAGCCTTCTCATCACAATGCTCGTAACTGTCTGTGGCTGTGTTTTCATTATCCTACTGACAGCGACTGGTTTTCAGAGGTAATAATCCATTCATTAATATTCAATTATATTAACAGAGTCATAGAGTAATGCAGCACAGAAACACCCATGCCCTCTGAACCTTTTCTATCTGTATACATAGTCAAATACCTTTCAATGTGAATAGCTGGCATGCACAATTGTGAACTGGTTAAAAATGTTCAATCAATCTTTTTTTTAAATCTACATATGTTCTTTTTAATCTAGATATCAAAGAAGACACAAAGACATGAATGAAACTGTAATCAAATGTGGATTGTGTGTTAACTAATTTTCATCAAAATGATATCTTGCAAGATAACAGCATTGAATTTACACAGATGCCATTCATAACCTGGAAGTCGCAACAACTCCATTGTCTAGGTTTCATCATTCTCTACAAATGCCTCCATTCACTGAATCCCCATCTTTTTGAAGATGTTCAAACATGCAGACTAGATGGCATGAAGGCATTTTATCCCCTTCTAATTTCATATACTAATCTTCTAATCAGAGTCAACTCTTCCTCCACATTTCCTCTCTTGATCCACCTCTACCTCTCTAAGATATGCCTTGAAGATAAAACCATTGTGAAGTTCCCCACCAGAAATACCTGTGGATCACTTCTGATCACAAGTTTAATGATCATGACACGAACTCAGATTTTGAAGTCTACAGTGATCTTTCAGTTATCTAAAAATTTACACCATCTTCAAAGCATGGGTCAATATTGTGATGTAATGTACCCCAAATTTCAGCTCAATTGATGTTTAACAATTTCAACACTACCTAGAACAAAGATCACCAAATGACTCTCACCTAACTCTTCTTAAACTGCCACTGTGCAGAAAAATATGCAAGCTAAAAGATAAACTTAAGCACATCGGCAGGATTTCTTTGACTTCCTCAAATCCACATAAAAACCACCAGGGTATGGTATCACCAAGAAGTTCCTAATTATGTTTATACACTGTCCAGACTTTGAATTGTATCATTATTCTTTCATTGACAATGTCTAAATACTGAAATTCCCTATGTGATAACACAGTTGAACTACAGGCACAAGCTCTGCAGCAATGCAAAGATATGGCTTAATAACACTCTCAAGAGTACCTAGGACCTGGCAATGCATGCTGGCACTTCCAGCAATTCCCACCTCTCCTAAATATAAAAAAGATGATCAGCTGTGCTTGTGCAACTATTGACCAACACGGGCAGAACGTGTCCTTGTTTCTGCTTTTGTAAAATACAGAGAGCCTCCGCTGTACTGGAATTTCTCAGTCTTTCAGTAAAGTGGTCGGGACTTCCCTTTCTCTAAAAAAATTGTTTATTTGCTGCAAAATGCAACTGGAGTAAAGTATAAACACGAGAAAGTCTGCAGATGCTGAAAATCCAATGCAATGCACACATACACAATGCTAGAAGAACTTTTCAGGCAACATCTATGGAAATGAATAAACAGTCGGCACTTTGGACAGAGACCCTTCTTCAGTAAAGTATGCTTGTATTACAAGAAGCCTATTGTTTCTGTGAAATGTGTTAGTCTTGAAGAAATTTATTTCTCCTTCTGTAAAGAGACCTCGAACATTTCTTTCTGTAGCTGAAAAATGCACAATGAAATCTTAGCAATCACTGCAATTCTCAGCTATTGTTTTACACTCATACGCATGAAGTGACTAGATAGCTCAATCATCATCTTATTTTGTAAGCATCCCTGCAGGCAGAAAAAAAGGACTCAACTTCAAACTTCTTAAATAATACCACATAAAATACACAAGGCTTTTTAAAGGTTAACACGCATATAGTTAGTAACTACAAAAGGCAAATCACACAACTCAGAAAGCATAAATCAACAATGTTGCTCTATTTATATCGGCAAAATTCGTCGCAGGTGTATGTTCATCACCTCAACTCTTCACTCCTCATTGCTGTGAGTCACCTCAATCACACCGCCTTGATCAATACTTAATTGAGTTCAGTTAATTATCACACACAAAGAATAAAAGGAATGATACACTGGTTGAATTATTTCATGTTGATAGGGCCTTAACAATTATGATTCCAATTTCCATGTAAGCAGCTTGACCAATTATTCTTCCTAATGTCACTTCATCGTTAGCATTTGTAGAAGAGCAATGAGATCAGTTTTAGATTTGAGCTCAGCCCACAGCTATGCACAGAACAAATAGGAAAATCTAAATAACCTCATATCATCTCAAACACCTCATCATTTTACAATTAAATTTAGATTTGGGAAACCATTATATAACCTCTTGTATATGTGATTGCTTCATATTTGTACTGGCTGAAACTGAATTTTGAATAAAGTTCGGTTCTATTCCTATTCTTTCAGCAAACCTATTGTTTGAACAGTGGCTTAAATATATCCAGCTATGAACAGTAAAAGGACAATACGTTAACTTAAAATCAAACATTTAACATATAAGTGAACAAGTCCAATGCGATTCTGTAAAGCTCACAAAATTCAGTATGTCAGTGAGAGGAACAAAAGTGAAATATTGTAATCCAATAATAATAATAAAGCATATTGGGAAGTTGGGTCCATGGATCTTCAGAATAGGAATAAATAAAGGTTTTTTTTTCTGTTTTTACTCTGTTTAATGTGTTTCAATAGAATGAAGATTGTATTCCAGTTTAGTATTCAGCATAAACAAGCATCCAAACTTTCTGGAACTGGAGTCTCAATGAGTAAGAGAGCTGAGAAAGAGTGGAAACTTTGTCAATAATGCCTCTCAAAGCGTAACTTCAGCATCTGAAATAAAAAGCTACAGCTATGTAGCCACTACAAAATCTGCACGCTTCTATTTGAGATTACTTCTTTTATATGTCTAGCAAAGGACCTGAAATAAATTGCTGTACGTATCAGAAAATATTGAGAATCCATATTCAACATTATTGCAGTTTATCTTGAGTGTATTTATTGTCCTGGTAAAATTATCAAAGTTATACCTTGCGGTAAAGTTTGTATCTATATATTTGTTTAAGTTGAAGATCAAGTTAGCCCTAAGAAAATTTCAACACTCGGCCATCTTTAAATTGAACTCATCTGGTGTTTCTCGCCTCTTGATGGAAAATGCTTCACATGCTGCCTCTGCTCTGGTGGAACCATTTCACAGAGCTGTTGTCAACCTATATTGTATCCTTCTCAATAGTATAACAGTATCATTCACCAAGAATTACATGAAAATAAAGAAGCCATGTCTCCAACCTGATGGCATGAACATTGACTTCTCTAACTTCCGCTAATGCCCCACCTCCCCCTCGTACCCCATCCGTTATTTAATATATACACACATTCTTTCTCTCACTCTCCTTTTTCTCCCTCTGTCCCTCTCACTATACCCCTTGCCCATCCTCTGGGTTTTTCCCCCCTCCCCCTTTTCCTTCTCCCCAGACCTCCTGTCCCATGATCCTCTCATATCCCCTTTGCCAATCAACTGTCCAGCTCTTGGCTCCATCCCGCCCGCCCTCCCCCCCCCCCCAGTCTTCTCCTATCATTTTGGACCTCCCCCTCCCACTTTCAAATCTCTTACTAGCTCTTCCTTCAGTTAGTCCTGACGAAGGGTCTCGGCCCAAAATGTCAACTGTACCTCTTCCTAGAGATGCTGCCTGGCCTACTGCGTTCACCAGCAACTTTGATGTGTGAAGCTAGGTTATGCCTTCACTTAGCCTTCTTGTCAAAAGGGCTGTTACAACAAAATGTATCCGAGTCACTGCCAAAACTCTGATTCAACTACTAGCCTTCAGTCCAGTTTTAGAAACTCAATGTGCTCAGATTTTCCCCAG
The DNA here is from genome assembly GCF_030028105.1 of Mobula birostris. NCBI lineage: Eukaryota > Metazoa > Chordata > Chondrichthyes > Myliobatiformes > Myliobatidae > Mobula > Mobula birostris. The sequence goes on along the minus strand of NC_092380.1, from coordinate 63,702,843 downwards.
TTCTTGTTAGTGCACCAGTTTTGCTCTCCAAGTACCAAATTCTAGAGACCCACCTAGTTTTCAAACTGCTGAGGAAGTGTAGAGGGAATGCAATTTTTCCATTACAAGTGCTGGGCTCAAATTATGTTACAATTACAACTTAAGTGTTTGAAACCTGAAGGAATTTCAGTGATGCATTCAGTAACAGCTCCACTATCTTTGAAATCCAAACCAGCAGTAGCATACCCGTGTCCTGCATTTGTGATGTCTCGGATTTAGTAAAATGGCAAAATTACCCAAAGCAAAGAACTTCTGAAGTTCCACCTTCCAGCATTGCAGAGACCTTAGTCAAGAAAACAGCTGCTGGTAGGTTAATGCCTGCTCACATGAAACCTATATCATTTGGAGGCTATTTCATTAGCAAGTTACCTGCCCTAAATATCAGTCCTATGCAAGTCATCAGCTCCGAACCAACTGTCTAAGATGTGAGCAAGGAAAGCAATGGTCTACATTCTTGTTCAAATGTAAATTTGTACACATCAGCCAGAAAAAAATGATTTATTTCCTTCATGCAGCTTCCTGTTCAATGTCCCAATTCACCTGGGAACAATGTTAAATGGTACACACACTACCATGAATTAGCTTGAGATCTTATTGACATACTTGGGCCTCGATAAAGGTACAGCATTGAATCTCAAACTCAAGTCACTGACTACCTAATGAAACTGTCAGTGGAGTGATAGACGGTGACCAGAGCATGAATTCTGCCACCAGTCGCTCTCTGAGTTAAAATTAAATGTTCTGTATCAGGACAACAGAGAAGGTACCTGCTTATGATTTATGGCTTGGTGGCAGGTTATTATTAGACCTTTGATTTATTATAACAGATTGGTTATGATACCAGAGGTATGAGCTTCAGCAGGATAATAGCATTTTCACATTCCTGACACTCATATTCCTACTTTGCTTTGGATATTCATTATTCTGTGCATAAAATATCCAAGATCCCTTTATTAGATTCCAATCTATAATTTATTAGCATGCTAAAAATACAATGTTATTGTGCCCATCGACTTCAGTTTGTTTATACAAAGAAGCAAATGATCAACTTTACTCATTTTCTTTTAGATACATTGTAGAACGTATTAGACATTTGTATAAATGTATAGTCAGCCCAAACCAAACTGAAGAAAAAGAGAATTCCCTTCATCCCACTGGCATTTCATTTGGCAAAAGTGCATTTTTTGCTCTCCAATAATACAAACACTGGAACTAATTAATAACAATTGAAATAGTCAATTAAAAAATAAACTCTCCACACACCTTAAAGGAGCACTTTTTCCTCTAGGGAAAAAATGTTTGGAAAACACAGTTTCTAAGAGATAGAAGATGAAGGGTCAGGAGGATACCACGCCATTTTGGAATGTCAACATCTCAGATGCCATGCTATCATATAACAATGTGATTTATTGTTTTCCTTATATTTTTAAGCAAAGATTCCCCTGCTTAATATCCCACTTGTTATGATATTGAACCATACTGACAAGCTGAATTGTCTGCGTTCAGATTGATCTAGATCCACATCACAGATGCAGAGGCAAATAAGGCAGGGAAACCTTACTGGAAAATCCAACTATGGATATCAACTGAATAGACAACCAGGGTCTACTGAGACACATCCTGTTTAAATAAGGAGTTCTCACTCACTGAAGACTGACGCCAGCACCAACCACAGGACTCTAGCACTTGTCAATCCCAGCACAAAACAGTACCCTAAGATACAAGTGGAGAAAGTTGTTGTAAATTATTTTTATTAAGGTTTACCAAACATTTAACAATGCTCCTTTAGTGGCAATGGATAGACGATAAACACTATCCATTGTTTATAATAGATGGATTATAAATATTTTTATACATATTAAACATTGATAGGAATGATACATCGCGACTTCCTGGAAGTTATTGGAACCCATTCTCAGGATGCCATGCTTCACCACGTCTTTACACAAAACATATGTGATATGTGATATGTGGAGATTTAACATGAAAACACTTACTGCTCAGGAGGCTAGTTACCAAAAAAATGGTACACCCAGAAATGTAGGAAGAATAGACATGAAGACACAATGTTCTCCAGATTGACAGATAATGAAACCATTCTGTGAGAAATGGACGGTAAGGGAATGTGAAGAATCTACCGATTCATGGGCCCTGAGGTGAAATATTTATTGAACAGCAGAAAGGGAAGAGACACTAACGTGATAGTGTTGGGTCAAGGTGCCTCTTATATATTATTAGTTTTAGTGGACATTCTCATTATTGGTTCTCTAATACTCTAACAGGGGTTCCCAACTTAATGGTGTTGGTCCATGGCATAAAAAATGGTTGGAGATCCCTGCTGTAGGATGCGCATCAGTGGGAACGTACAGCACAATATGCCAATAACGAGATAGTAGATTCTTGCAAAAGTACAGTGGCAAATACATAAAGTTATAGGAGCTCAAAAAAAAAACAAAGACAATGATTTATGGCAATAATAGGCAACTGGGTCTGTCAACTGACAGAGGCATTTGTGTATGCAGTAGTGTTACTGCAACTTTACAGTGGTAAAATTTATATTTTTATTTATTTCACTACTTATCTATAAACCTTCCTTTCTATCGACCCCATTCCTATAACACCCTCAACCTTGCACCCATAGGCTCCCAAAAGTTTATTTTGATGAGGTACAATTGTATGGGCACAGGTCATTTTCTGGTATGTGGGCTAGGTATTAATTATTTATCAACATTGCGCCTATTGTTTCCAGCTGGAGGGAAAGTAACGTGGGACCTTCTTCCCCAGGTTGTCCTAAAAGCGTGCTCCCACACGTGTTTGGGCCATTGTCTACTCCAAAAAGGGGAGGCAAGTGGCACCACTGCTGAACATTTTGATTGATTTATTTCAGTGATCTCGTGACCTACATGAGGTGTGTTACTTATGCAGCTCCCTTTGTACACTGCAGGACAGTGTAGGTCTTTGTGCGAGTCATCTATTATTTAACACATTTTGCTTACCTTGAGTTTGTGGTATTTGTATGGTTAGTCTTTAATATCCATGTGAGCTTCAGGCATCCTTGCACATTGTTATACTGGTGTGGTAACTTTACCTAACACACTTTACACGATCTGAGATGTACTTTATGTGAAATCTGATGTGCCTCTCTATGTACAATGTTTTTAAACAAAACTTCTGTCTGTTAATAGAATTTATTATAACTTTAAATGACCTTGTCGGATTGCCTGCTTTAAAGAGGTCCAGAACCTGCCTGTAATCCTGGCCCAGTGGTTACAGTAATGTCATAGGTGACAGATTGTTTATGTAGAAACTGTTTTACAAAATTCACAAACACAGTCATTGAACTGCTGGTTTCACTTTAGAGATGGTGTCTGATGTAATTATGTCAGCATAAGGCAACTGCTTTTTGGTTTGTTCATAATGGAAGTAAACATCTGTGGCTTTTGTTAAGCACATAAAGTGACTCTCGCATGTTTTATTCACAACATCCTACAGTACTATGGCTAGACCTTGCGGAGAGCACAAAGGCAACATGACAATGTGGACATGTTTGTTAATGTACTGGAGAGAGATTTCCAAAGGGGTGTTAGAGCAGAGTGGTCATGGCTGGACTGGCCTTAATGCTACATCTTGAACTTGCAAGGTAGCCACTTTTAAGGAACTTAATCAACACATCAACCTTGTGTTTCCGCATATTACAGCAAATCTTGTACCTTTTGCTGCTCAATTCTCTGGCATAGCATCGATACTAATGTCTCCTAGCATGAAAGAGTAAAAAAAAATTCATCAAGTTTTACTTAACTGCCCACCCTCAAGGTTTTTCATGAGCTGGTGTTGAGCTCATCAATGCAGATATAATCAACTGATTATTATTCATGCCAGAGTCCAGAATCGTGGGCAGTGGGGAATCCACAAGAAAATTAAGGGAATATTACATTAAAGGGAATAAACACTTTCCTTCAGTTGATTCTCCATAGATATTTGTCTCCATGTTACATAAGGTTCTTGACTATTGTGAATAGAGAACAAAGTTACAGGTTAAAAAATAATAAAAATTTACCCTGTATACATATATATATATTCACAGTCTTTCAGCATCGATTTTTGTTTAAAAATATAGCACAAGGCCAGGATATAGGAGGTACTAAATTCTGAATACATTACCACACTTGCTCAATTCGTTTTTTTCATGAATGCAAAGGGTTCTTGTTTACAGAACACATTATTTCTTCCATTGTTTAAATCAATCGTTTGTAATTAATGGCCCCTCAAAATTCAATTGTGCAGCCTAGCGCTAAATCTGGAACACAAACTTAGGGACTATGACTCCTCAGTAAAATACCCTAGTTTAGCAATTGACATTTCCTTCCTCAGCTTCATAACTTCCCAGTACATCTGTTCCACTGCAAAGAAAACAAAACAATTTATTAGGACAAGTTTGAGTACCCACTCTGTTCTCACCCTATGCCCAGCATGCACCTCCCACACAATCTTATTGCTAACCTCAGTCAGAGACTCCAGGTGGCTTGTGGAAGAATTCCACACCTTCCTTCAAACTTCTTACTATTGTTTTCACTTCCCACTTTACTCCCACTCTTTAGTTAATCCTTTGCAAATTTAGAAATCCCAAACTATAGGTCCCAAATCTTCATTATTGATTTTTAATGAGGGGGGAAAAAAAGATTATGTTCTTACCATCTTGTCGGACCAGGCCTTGCTGGATATACCGGATATATGTCAAAAAGTTGCAAACAGCAGTAATCTGAGAAAGATGTAGTAACAATTATTAAGACAAATAAACATGCAGCAAAGCTCCACATATACTGTAGATACACGATTTCTGATCTTTTAAAACGTTAAACAACTCCCCCTGAGAACGTCATGAGAATTTTACCTTTGGATGCTGACAGAAATTATGTTGGATTCAATTTTAAAAATTAAGTTTTTCTCTGAAACTGATGAATCTAATATAGTAAAAATATCAATGTGTGATCTCTCATCACCACTGGCTGCCACTAATGAAAACAAAGAAACAAAACCATAAAATGTATGCTAGATTTAAAGCATACACTGAGAAATCACAAACACTGCTACATATTATAGGGAACTCAGCACCAAATGTAGCCAAGAAAAGTTCACCTTGTACATGGAGACTTCACATCTTCATGCATATTGCGTGCGGCAAAGAAAAACACAGGGCACAGATATAAGTGCCTAGAAATTACAGCAATTGGAGAATGAATCAGAGATTGGCAGTGGGAAACGACTGAATTCGGAACTGGTAACTAAAATAGGGGAAATGCAGAGGGAACTCATGACATTGTTTGCTTGGGGTAAGGGGAATTGGCTACACATCTGCAGGAGAGATGTGGTAGATGTGGATTGGTGCAGTGCGATAGGAAAAGATCATGAAGAAAGAAGGCTGGTCATTCATTTACATGGCAAGCCTCCTTGTCCAGCATGGCACTGGGAAGATCATATTGTTCCAGCAATGCTCAATGCCAGGTGCCTCTGAGACATGGTTCAATTTCATCTGTAATGTTCCAGTAGCATCTTTGCACAGAGAATGACATCTGACTCTATATTTGCTAATCTAGCATGGAAACTGCACTGGAGCACAAAGGTGACTTGTACTTGAAAGAGCCCTGTCAAAATTCTGAACTGACACAAAACAATCTGGAAATGCATCTGTGGGAAAGAAAACAAGAGTTCTGACAAAGGGTCATAGGTCTGAAAAGTTAACTTCTTCTTTCCTCTTCCCACAGACACTGCCTGAATTCCTAAGTATTTCCAGCATCTTCTGTTATTATTTCAGATTTCTTTCATCCGCTGTTTCTTTGATTTTTCACAACCTGGAAATATTTGTTAATGCATTTCAGTGGGAAGAAAATACAATTCTCAGTTGCAGAATTATGGAAACATCATACTTAAAGAGGAATAAAGTACAGAAAAGATCACTACCCTCATTATTCATTTTCACCAACTCCTCAAAAAAAAACTCAAATTTCTAAGACAAGGTTTACCCCAATTAAAGTTATACTGACTACCCCACTAATAAGTCCATGCATTTCCGAAATGCAAACAGATCTCTACGAATTTCCTCTGATAGTTTCCAACTACTGGTGTAAGGCTTTCTGGCCTGTAATTTGCTAGATTGCTGCTCTTCTTAAAACAAAGGAACAATACTAATTATTCTCCAGTTTTCTGGAGCCCTGCCTGTGACTAACAAATATAGAAAGTTCTCTGTCAATCTCCTCCATTGCCTCCCTCCGTATCCCAGGGCAGATTTCATCAGGCCTTGAGGACTTGGCTACCTTAAAGTTTTTCAAACTGAAACTATTCTTCCTAATATTGATATGCTCTAGAATATCAACCTAACCCCTCTGATCGCACCATCGTCCAGTATTCCTTGGAGATTACTGCTGTGAGTTAGTCATTAAGGACCCTGCCTATTCCTCTGGCATGAATTCCCTCTTTGTCCTTGTGTGGAGCAACCCCTTCCTTAGTTTCCGTTTTGTTCCCAAGGTTCTCCTTAATCCTACTTGCCAAGTTTAACTTCTTTCCTGATACCCTTAAATACTCTTCAAGGGCCTCATCCTATTTCAGCTTCCTAAACCTTATATATGAACTTCCTTTTACTTTTTGAATACAATTATAATATCAAAATATAAATCAGACCTTTTCAGGGTAGTAAATAGTGACTTGGGGGATAATCAGGGAATAACATTGCTCAGTTCTCGGCTATTCCCAGACACAACGATTTGAATGAGGGAAACAATGGTAATAGTTCTAAATTTGTCAACAATTTAAGACTGTGTGTGATTATGAATTGAGAGGATGATGGAAAGAGGCTTCAAGAAAATACAGACCAGTTTAATGAGTGAGCAAATATCTGGCAGTTGCAGTTACTTCATATTCATGGATAAAGAATATAAAGTAAAAGGCAAAATTGAAAGACAGAGTATTATTTAAATAGGGATAAATTGGGAAAAGTTGATGACCAAAGGAATTTGGGTGTCCTTGCACTCAAGTCACTGAACAAGTGCCAGGTTCACCACTCTGCCATTCTGAATACAGGGGCAAGTATCGCACTTCGATCATACATGGTCTTGGTAGGTTAACTTCTGCAGGAACTTATGCAATTTTTTTCTCCTTCCCACAAAAAAAATATACTTGCCATAGTTCAATGAAGATTCTTGAGATGATGCACTGTTATGTGAGAAATATTAAGTTAACTAGATCAGTATTCGCTACAGTTTAGAAGAATGAGAGGACAGCTCAGTAAAATATACAAAATTCTGACAGAGTTTGAGCAGCAGTTTGCGTTAAGATTTTTTTCCCTGGCTTGGGGCTCTGAAACCAAGAGTCACAGTCTCGAGTTATAAGGTAAAATGTCTTGGACTGAGATGAGGAGAAATTTCTCCACTCAACTGGTGAATTTGTATCGTTCATTATCACAGAATATTGTAAATGCCAAGTTAGTGAATATATTTCCAAATGAGAGAATCTGCAGATGCTGGAAATTTACGCAACACACACAAAATATTCTGAACCTGAGGAGAGGAGAAGATGGCGCCGTGACACAGCTCACAGCGGTCACTCCGGTGGTGATGTCTGTTATTTTTCAAGTAGGGTGCCATGCACAATCCTGATTTGATGGAGACAGACGTGAGAGCACAGAGGAACGTCTGGTGAAACTTCTGAAATGCCTGCTTTGCTGCTGCTGCTACTATGTGGTCCGAAATCTCCGGAGGGGAAGGCCCCAAGTCCTTGGCTTTGCTTGTTGTTCGGCGGCCGGGGTGGGGTCGAAGCGCTCGGCAGAGGATGGTGCTCAGTGTCGAAGGGCTGGTCAGAGGCTCGAAGTTTTTGGACGGACTCAGAGTCCGCTGCGGTCGGGTGCTTCCAATGGTGCTGCATCGGCAAGTTTGCAGCGCTTGGAGGTTCATGGCAGGGAGAGTTTCTCCCTTCTACCATCTGCGTGAGATGATGAGTCTATCAGGACTTTGAGACTTTTTTTTAAACCGTGCCCATGGTCTGCTCTTTATCAAATTACGGTGTTTCTTTGCACTGTTGTAACTATATGTTATAATTATGTGGTTTTGTCAGTTTTAGTCTTGGTTTGTCCTGTGTTTCTTGTGATATCATTCTGGAGGAACATTGTATCATTTTTTAATGCATGCCTTTCTGAATGACAGTAAACGAGGACTGAGTGCCCTCAGTCTAAAAATGCTAGAGGAACTCAGCAGGCCAGGCAGCATCTCGGAAAAGTGTACAGTCAACATTTCAAGCTGAAAACATCGACTGTACTCTTTTCCTAGATGCTGCCTGGTCTGCTGAGTTCCTCCAGCATTTTGTGTGTGTTGGTGAATATATTTATAGGAAATAGATGGATTTCTATAGAAAAAAGGCATCAGGGAGTATAAAAGCAGGAATATGGTATTGAATTAGAAAATCAGATGTGATTACACTGAATAGAAGAGCAGGCTCAAGGGGCCAAATGGCCGCCGGTTCTTTGTGTATTTCTATGTTTTCTTTGCTGATTAGATAACAGTTATCTTTCTCTTATCTGAAAACAGTTTTGAATCATCAGTTCTATCTGACACATCACAGCATCCTTTCATCTTGTGCGTACCCTGGTCCTGCAGGATGGTGAAATGTAGAAATAACTTCCTGAGTCTCCCAGCTTGATGCGATGCTTACAGGTTCTGGACAGGCCACTCAATGCGCATTTCCTGTGAAGGAGGAACAATAATATCAGAAAGGAATACACCTTGCTAACTTACTGACAGAATAATATTTTTGCCAGAGATAACATGTAGTATTTCAACAAGCAAGGTCCACCAAGTATCTAACCTCGGCCTGCAATACTTTGGATTGGACTTGAATTTTTTCATTATTATTCCTTTTACAGAAAATATGACATCATATCTAACCGATTTCTCTGGAGAAATGCACAATAATTTCAGTTAAGACAATCTTCAAAATGAACTACTGCTGTCCTCATTGAAATAAAAACACAACTAATTTGCCAGTGTCCTTCTGGGTGAGACATGTGACTCAATAGTTCCATTTAATGTCAGAAATGAATGCAATATACATCCTGAAATTCTTGTTCTTCACAGACATCCATGAAAACAGAAGAGTGCCCCATAGAACAAGTGACAGTAAAAACATCAGACAGTAAAAAACCTTGCCCCACTCACCCCTCCCATGTACCAGCAACGAAGCAATAACCCTCCCCACCCATTCCCCCCAAAAAATCAGCATCCTCCATCCACCAAGCAAACTGTACCACAATCGCCAATAAAGACCACAAGACCATGAGACCATGGGACATAGGGCAGAAATAGGCCAGCTGGCCCATCGAGTCTGCTCTGCCATTCAATCATGGCTGATCCTTTTTTTAAAAAAAATTTCCCCCTCAACCTCAGTTCCCAGCCTTCGCTCCTTAACCTTTGATGCCATGTCCAATCAAGAACCTATCAATCTCTGCCTTAAATACATCCGAAGACCTAGCTCCACAGCTGCCTGTGGCAAAAAATTCCACAAATTCACCACTCTTTGGCTAACGATATTTCTCCACATCTCTGTTTTGAAAGGGCATCCCTCTATCCTGAGGCTGTGCCTTCTTGTCTTAGACTCTCCTACCATGGGAAACATGCTTTCCACATCTACTCTGTCTAGTCCTTTCAACATTCGAAAGGTTTCAATGAGATCCCCCTCATCCTCCTGAATTCCAGTGAGTACAGACCCAGAGCCATCAAACGTTCCTCATATGATAACCCTTTCATTCCCAGAATCATCCTTGTGAACCTTCTCTGGACCCACTCCAATGCCAGCACATTTTTTCTACGATGAGGGGCCCAAAACTGTTCACAATACTCAAGGCAAGACCTCACCAGTGCCTTACAAAGACTCAGCATCACATCCCTGCTCTTGTATTCTAGACCTCGTGAAATGAATGCTAACATAGCATTTGCCTTCCTCACCACCAACTCAACCTGCAAGTTAACCTTCAGAGTGCTCTGCACAAGGAATCCCAAGTCCCTCTGCATCTCAGATTCCTGGATTTTCTCCCCGTTTAGGAAATAGTCCGCACATTTATTTCTACTACCAAAGTGCACGACCATGCATTTTCCAACATTGTATTTCATTTGCCACTTTCTTGCCCATTCTCCTAATCTGTCTAAGTCCTTCTGCATCCTACCCGTTTCCTCAACATTACCTGCCCCTCCACAAATCTTCGAATCATCTGCAAACTTGCATCCTACCCGTTTCCTCAACATTACCTGCCCCTCCACAAATCTTCGAATTATCTGCAAACTTGGCAACAAAGCCATCTATTTCATCATCTAAATCATATATATACACAACATAAAAAGAAGTGGTCCCAATGCTGACCATCATCTGCTGTGCAATTTAAAAACCAATCATTCACCCAACAACTCAACATTCCACAGGCTCTCTCTCTCTCCCTAATAAATGAAAAAAGAGCTGCTCCCTTTCACAGCAAGAGGGGAGACATAACAAAACTACTCACTGATTTACAGTGTTAAAAGCTTTTCTTTCCCCCTCACCCAAGTTCTCCCACGGGGGGGGGGGGGAAAGAGGGAGAGGGATTCAGAAAAAAAATTGGAAGAGGTGTGATGTCTCCATAACAGAATAAAACGTGACATAAAGTCATCCTGTCAAAATTAAATTACAACAGCCAAAATTATATTTGTGAACAACATGCTGGATATCACTGAAAAGTTTTTAAAAATTAAAATTAATGACTTTTTTTTCCCATTGGATCAAAGAAAATTAAATAATATTAACACATCCTCCTTCTCCTCTTTTCCTGGCTATTACATAAAATTGCATAGCATACATATCCAGACATTCAGCCAAGTCCAGGCCAGGGTTTATGTTTCTCTCAGCCCATCCTTCCTCAACTAACAGCATACCTCACTGTTACTCTTTTCCCTTCTAACACTTATCTAGCTTCCCCTTAAATGCATCTGCGCACTGCTCTTCAACTTCCTCCTACTGGTCAAGAAACTGTTCGCGAGTTCCTTATTTGATTTCTTGTTGAATATCTTGCATTGCAATTCATTACACTGAAGTTTTTTTTTGTGGTTCATCTCAAAATCTCTCAATTTTAAATCCTCCATTAGGCCACTTTCGGACAGGAAAGGCCTAACCACCATCCTTAACCAATATGTTTATATTATTTTGTTTCTTTTATCTTATTCCCTTTTCTTGCTTACTTTTCAAAACCTGTGTGATTATGCATCACGCTAGAAACTTCTTTTGATGGACAACAAAACTAGGCCAAATTTCCTGCTACACGTGTCTCCACCAATCTGTTGACCAACCAGTTCACCAGACACCACTGTTTTTAGTCCCTTGTTGTGATGCCGAGTTATCCATTGAACTTAAAAACCCAGTGGAATCACCAACTGTTTACATTAGTTGATCATTCAGTGTATCTACTCCGTGTAGGCATGAGCTGGCATATCACAAGGACAATTATAATCTTAATCACAGTTTAATGATTTTAGGTAAAAGTTTGCAAGATCAGCTGCTTAATACTTTGTTACAACTTTGGCAGTTCGCTGTGTTCTTGACTGCATGACTTAACACTGAGTAAAATATGCAGCCCAGCATATGCAGAGATGTTGAGTTTTTAAAAAGCTGTAAAAACTCTTAAAGAGTACCGGGTGATAATAATCATTTAAAAAAATTAAATGGCTGGCTACATCAGAAAGACTGATGAGATTGGTTACACAATGGATAATTGGCTCATGTACACTGAGCTATTGGAACAGTATTTTGAAGCAAGTAAAATAGCCAATGAGAAGCGACTGATGTGGCTGAATGGAAGAGATTGAGCATTGTCAGTTCGGTAATGGACTTAATGATACAGTAAGAGATTGTTTTGTGTGTTGAATTTTAAAAGAAAGCATTCAAAAACAGTTCCTAACTGAAACACAGCTTACATTAAAATGACCCATGGAAATCACTGTTCAATGGAAACCGCAGACAGAAGATGCAAATGAGTTGCAGTCAGAAATGAAAGTAAGCGTGAATAAAATTGCAGCATCTAAACAAAAACTGGCCTAGATGAAGAAATTGTGTTACCATTGTGACAGGGGCTCACATACAACAAAGAAATTAAGATTTAAGGGTGAAATTGCAGAAAAGGCTACAAAGTAGGACACATACAGAGACACGTTGAGCAGAAAAAAAATAAATGGACTTTGGAGATAAAAGCAAAAGCTAAAAAAATGCAGTTTCAAGACGTTAGAAGGGCGTTAGATGGCGTCCCGGGGCAGGTTCTCCGGGCCTGTGCAAGCGAGCTAGCTGCAGTATTTGCTGACATCTTCAACTGCTCCTTGTTTCAATCTAAGATCCCCTTGTGTTTTAAGAAGGCAACGATAATCCCAGTGCCGAAGAAGAGCAAGGTGGCATGCCTGAATGACTATCAACCTGTGGCTCTGACACCAATTGCTATGAAGTGCTTCAAGAGATTGGTTATGGCACACATCAACCACAGCCCACCGGTCAACCTCAACACTTTGCAATTCGCCTACCGGAGCAATAGATCAACGGCAGATGCCATCTCTCTGGCCCTACATTCCCCCTTAGAACACCTGGAGAATAAAGATGCATACGTAAGGCTCCTTTTCATTGACTACAGCTCTGCCTTTAATACCATCATTCCAAATAAACTGATTCCTAAGCTCCGGAACCTGGGCCTTAGCACTCAGATCTGCAGCTGGATCTTCAACTTCCTCACAGACAGGACCCAGGCTGTAAAAATAGGGGACAAGCTCTCCTCTACAATCACTCTGAGCACCGGTGCCCCACAAGGCTCTGTACTCAGCCCCCTGCTGTACTCACTGTACACCCATGATTGTGTAGCCAAGTTTCCATCAAACTCAATATATAAGTTTGCTGATGACACAACAATTGTAGGCTGTATCTTGGGTAATGATGAGTTTCAGTACAGAGAGGAAATTAAGAACCTGGTGGCATGGTGTGAAGACAATAACCTATCCCTCAACGTCAGCAAGACGAAGGAATTGGTTGTTGACTTCAGAAGGAGTAACGGACTGCACGACCCAATTTACATCGGTGGTGCGCAAGTGGAACAGGTCAAAAGCTTAAAGTTCCTCGGGGTCAATATCACAAATGACCTGACTTGGTCCACCCAAGCAGATTTCACTGCCAAGAAGGCCCACCAGCGCCTTTACTTACTGAGCAAACTAAAGAGGTTTGGCCTGTCCCCTAAAACCCTCACTAATTTTTATAGATGCACCGTAGGAAGCATTCTTCTAGGGTGCATCACAACCTGGTATGGAAGTTGTCCTGTCCAAGACCGAAAGAAGCTACAGAAGATCGTGAACACGGCGCAGCACATCACACAAACCAATCCTCCATCCGTGGACTCACTTTACACCGCACGCTGTTGAAGCAGTGCTGCCAGGATAATCAAGGACACGACCCACCCAGCCAACACACTTTTCATCCCTCTTCCCTCCGGGGGAAGGCTCAGGAGCTTGAAGACTCGTACGGCCAGATTTGGGAACAGCTTCTTTCCAACTGTGATAAGACTGCTGAACGGATCCTGACCCGGATCTGGGCCGTACCCTCCAAATATCCAGACCTGCCTCTCAGTTTTTTTGCACTACCTTACTTCCCATTTTTCTATTTTCTATTTATGATTTATAATTTAAATTTTTAATATTTACTAATTTTAACTATTTTTAATATTTATAATATTTAATATTTGTAATCCAGAGAGTGTGAAGCGCAGAATCAAATATCACTGTGATGATTGTACGTTCTGGTACCAATTGTTTGGCGACAATAAAGTATAAAGTAAAAAGAGCACTAATCTAAATGCTGTTGATGAAAAATCTGATGATGAGAGTGACACAAGACTAGCTACCCTGTGAAAACTAACAATAGAAAAGCAATATGTGGAAATGACATTTGTAACAGTGAAATACAATGACCAACAAGCCACATTGGGCTTGCACGCAGTAAAAACAAGAGGGGCATGATTGGCTGAGACAATTACAAGAGGATTGGAGATCCAGCCACCACCTACATGCCACATCCCCTGCAATGAAGCCATATGAAAGTGAATTAAGAAATGTACTGGATGATGCCTCAACTGCCTGTGCTGAATGCCATAAAGTGCAACCCAACAGAGGACAAACAGATGTTGGTGCCAACCTCTATGCCTCTGGTTGGAAAGCATCTCGGACCAAGGAAGGACCGTGCTGCTCAGAAGAATTGTAAAGTGTCAAAAGCAGTGGTCTGACTACAACAATTTTTGTAGGCAATGTATCTGAGAAAGCTTTTGATACGTTAATCAGATAGTTACTTGTAAAGTTTGGCTTGGTTTTGAGCTGGAAGAGAGTTCAAAGAGCTTCAGGAAAGTTGCAAGTATTCAGCTTTTGTGAGTATAAAGAACCAGAATATACTCTGTGTGGATTAAAGTTGTGGCATGAACTACAAATGGGAGACAAAGAGCTGCTTGAAAAAGTAAATGCAAAGACCAAAGCCCAGCTGGACGAATGGAAGGTCAAAAAGAAAGGAGTCAATGGAGATACAAAAACAGAAGATTCATTACACGATGTTGTGGATGAGGAAACCAAAAAGACAGATCAGATCATAAAGGGAGCATAGAAGGACTAATAAGAGAATGCCCCAGTGAACTAAATACACCTTCCCAAAATCACGATGCACAAGGTAGAAGAAAAAGGAAGAACGACTTCCTGTGGTGTCAGAGTCGACTCCTACAACCACCATGATGGAGGACCCAGAAGCTGAGATTGTTTTCACAGCCACAAGTCTCTCCTGCCAAGCAGAGTGACCACCCTTGTCAGGAAAGGTGTTATCCCACAAGAATAAGAAATCCTCCACAGGCCAGAATGGGACAATTTAAAATTTACTATGCTGTGGATGTCTGTTATTGTACAGTATACTGTGTAAATAGTTGAAATGCATTCTGTTGAGTTGGAGTTTATAGCCAAGCAGGAAGGAATGTTGTGTATTTAATATTTGAGTAATATTGTAAATATATTGGTCGATTAAACTTTCTTTCTCATTTGAATAATTCAGGTTACATGTATAAACACGTGAATTACATATGTCAGCACACTACCACGTGAAACGCACACAACTCGCTTAAAGTAAACTCAGGGTTAGACGCCCATTTCGGACTCCAGTGTCTTCCTTTGAATTAGTTTATCACTTTGAAGTGACTGAACATGACACAGGGCCAACAAGTTTAACTTTGGCTACTTCTAAATAATATAACTTAAATATCTTAACTATATCTGATATACATTTAACAAATTAGTCTCCATTCAACTGAAGACTACAAGATAATAATCAGTAGTCATTTCAAAGTACATTTATCAAAGTGTGCATACTTCATATAACCTTCAGTTTTGTCTCCTTACAGGCAGCCACAAAACAAAGCAGCCTTAACAGAACCCATTAAAAAATTCCGTCAAATAGCCAAACTGCGGAAATATTAAAACAAATCAAGCAAACAATAAGAGTAAGCAAATAACATCCAGAACTGAAGCTCACAAAAGTGAGTCCACAGCCACAAGGACAGTCACAGCCGATTCAGGAGCCTGTTAGTTGCACAGCTCCAGTTCAGCGCAGAGACGAGTAAACCTCGTGAGCAGCGAGCTGAACACTGGCCCGTCCCTCTCATCCAGTCTGGACACCTTGACCTCTTTGATCTGGCCCAGCACTTAAATCAGCCAAACAGCAGGGCATTCCCCATTCTTGAACCTTGGCTATGCCGCTTTGCCACACTCTTGACCCGGGACCCACTGCCTGGATTCACCCCGTAGCTAACCTTTCCAATCTGGCCCAGCACTTAAGTCAGTCAAATATCAGCTCGTTCTTCCCTCTAAGACCTGGGCCCATACACACCACACCAAAGCCATCCTGCCCCTTCGAGACTTCAGTTCACACTGCAATAATGCCAGTTCGTGGAGGCAGTTCAAAAGCTCAACTCTGAACGAGAAGCTACAGGCTACTGATTGCAGTGATTGTTTCCCAGAAAAAGTGTCATTAATTAAGTAGTTAGCAGTTTTCCCACAGAATCTGTTTCGCCAGCATCATCTTAAATTGGAAAATGCTTGTGTCTTCCAATATAGCTGCTTGTCACCAAAGAGATTTGCTTTGGAAACTGACAAGGCAATCATAACTCCTACCACTATTGTGAACTAGCAGCCACAACACTCACCAATACTGTTAAGAGAAAAACATCCTATCGGAACACAACTTCAATTATGAGATTCTGTGGGAAACGGGTTTTCCTATTATATTTTTAAAAAATCACCAATACAGTTTGATGAATGTAACACCACTATATTGAAAGGGGTCATCCGTATATGGTTAGTTCCCAAGTTCAAAGTAAATTTATTATCGGAGTACGTAAATGTCACCATATACTACCCCGAGATTCACTTTCTTGTGGATATTCACTAAAAATACAAAGCAATATTAAAGAATCAATGAAAAACTACACACAAAACAAAAACAAACAACCAACCAATGTGCAAAAGACAAAATGTTCAGATGGAAAATAAGTAATATTGAGAACAAGAGATGCAGAGCCCTTGAATGTGAGGCCATAAATTGTGGTATCAGTTCAGTGTTGAGGCGACAAAAATCATTAACACTGGTTCAGGAGCCTGATGGTTGAAGGATTAAAATTGTTCCTGAACCTGGTGGTGTGGGACCCAAAGCTCTTGTACCTCCTTCCCAATGGCAGCAGTGAGAAGAGAGCATGGCCTAGATGGTGGGGGTCCTTGATGATGGATGCTGCTTTCCTGTAGCAGTGCTCTTTGTAAAAGTGTTCAGTGATGGGGAGGGCTTTTCCTGTGATGGACTGGGCACTGTTCCAATACTTCTGGTAGGCTTTTCCATATGTGGGCATTGGTGTTTCCATAACAGGCCATGATGCAATCAGTCAGGACACTCTCCACTGTGCATCTATAGAAGTTTGTCAACGTTTTAAATGACACATCAAATCTACGCAAACTTCTAAGTAGAGGCGCCTATTAGCAGTGTCATGTTTCATAGTCATAGAAACATGACATGCATGTTTATAGTTCAGAGTGCAGTTCTGATAACCTCAGGCCTCAGTACAATGACTCAGGTTTGTACAACGAAAAATGAAGACGTCACTGAGATGGAAGCTGTTTTCACCAGATGAATCTTTTGGGGCCTGAACTTTAAGGCAACAGCCATCAGGGCAGGCATAAATGGATTGTGGTCCTCTCAACATCAGATTTGCTAATGAAGAGGTCTGCTGAACTTCACAGGAGGTTGGGCACACTCCACACTTGGGAAAGTGAAAGCCCTCTATTAAATCCTTGTAGACTCTCAGTCTAAATTCTCAGACAGAAGTGAGATTACATGCACCACAGTAAAACTTTCAACACTGACAAGTTCAGATCCACCCAGAGAACTTGAATACAATGTGGAGTGGCCAAGAAAAAAGGTGAACATAACTATATAAAAAAAACTGGTATCCCAATGTCCTTAAGTACCTGTCAGTCAAATATGTGACTTGATCCCTATATGAAGTAAATCCTTATTGACCTCTAGTGTTCAGACTCTTAGGGGAAAAATTCTCATTCAACCATACATACATATACAGCTAATAAAAACAGCATTCCACTGGGGCCAAGGGGTAAAACACAATACATACAGTCACAAAAATAAGATTAGCTCGAGTCCCTGAGGGGCATCGCCTGAAGGTTGACAGTACACAGGATGTTGCCCTGGACACGCACTTCTGCACAAACAAGCTTGCGTTGAGTCAACCAGCTTGTCTTCCAGGGATTGAACACAGAAGAGCAGCCCCGACAGAAGAACCAGCCTGCAGGTACCACCCTCCAACCCGAAGGGGATTCCATCACGCCCACCGCACCTCTGTTCTCTCCCACACCTCCTCCCCGGGTAGCTGCAACAGGCAACGCCGCGGCAGGAAGGTCTGACCTGTGCAACAACTGAGGTCACACAGCTTCCCCTGCTGTCGGGCTCGCCAATGAACTGGACTTGAAGTGTTTTTTTTTATTGACAATATCCAACAGAGTCTTGTAATCAAAGAATAATGTTCAAGACACAAACTTGCACCATTTGTTGGACCCAGAGAGGCTAGGCCCATTGCTATCTTACTGGAACAAGATCAAAACTAACTTTTTCTTTTAAATATAAAGTTGATACAACATACCTGTCGGTGGTTTGGACAAACTGTATTGCAAAGAACAGAGGTGAAAAAAAACTGGATACTTTGAAAACTGCTTCTCAAGTCCACAAACATAATTCAAGTTGCTTTGAAAGAATCATCTAGATTTTCTGTGGCCAGACAATAAGAAAGGAATTTGGAAATGCTCATTTAATCCTCTGGTGAAGCTGAAGATGAAAGAGTTAAATTTCAGTAAAATGTTTAATCCTGTAATATTGAGTTCTAATCCTCCTTTGTTTTTCTGAGGTACAATACCTCCCACTTATCTGCAGGAATTATAAGAATTTATATAATCATGAAAAATATTCGAGCAATCTCTGGGCAACTCAGATGTGAAGAGAAGTCACAAACACTTCCACCAGCACCAGATTTGAGCACAATATAAAATTCTTTTGCCAAAGATTTTCTTCAGAGTTCAGTTGGTCCCACTGTTTTCTGTTAATGCTTTATGTGTTAAGACAGTGAAGGAGCCTACTTTTACAACAGTAAGCTAGACATTGAGCATGCAATAAATCTGCATAAGTAATAACAATCTTCTGGAGTTTCAGTAAAATAAAGGAAAATGTTTACTGTTTGCATCACCATTAGGTATGGCGGTGCCTATGCACAGGATCACAAGAGGCTTCAGATGATTGTAGACTCAGCCAGCTCTGTCATGGGCACAAACCTCCCCAGCATCTTCAAAAGGTGCTGCGTCAAGAAGATGGCATCCATCATGAAGGACCCTCACTATCCGGAACACACCCTCTTCATCAGGGTACAAGAGCCTGAAGACCCACACACCATGTTTTCGGAACAGCTGCTTTCCCTCTGCCATCCGATTTCTGAAAGCTTCATAAATGTGACATTATTCCTCTTCTATACTTATTTTTTTAAAAAATTACTGTAACTTAATATAATTTGTTACACCTGCCCTATACCCCAGCCAGAAAGCAACAAATTTCACGGCTGATGTCGGTGACAACAAAGCCGATTCTGATTCTGGGTGCATTGCGCATCAACTAAGTTCCAACCACTTTTATTTCAATATCACAAGACACAAGACCATGAGACATAGGGGCAGAATTGGAGAATTCGGCCCATCGAGACTGCTCCACCATCCCGTCAAGGCTGATTTATTACTCCTCCAAAACCCATTTTTCTCCCTTCTCCCTGCAAGTTAACCTTTCAGGAATCCTGCATGAGGACCTTAATGTCCCTTTGCAACTCTGATTTCTGAATTTTCTCCCATTTAGGAAATAGTCCACACCTTTATTCCTTCTACCAAAGTGAATGACCATACAGTTCCCTACACTGTATTCCATCTGTCACTTCTTTGCCCATTCTCCCAATCTATCCAAGTCCTTCTGTATATTCCCTGCTTCCTCAACAATACTTGCCCCTCCACCTATCTTTCTATCATCCACACATTTGGTCAGACTTTCATGTTCTAGAAACAAAATTCTGACATAAAATGTCTACAATTAATATCAATATGAGCATCACAACCAACTTTCAAATGCAAGATAGTTTTTAACCTCACAGCACTACAAAACAACGAGTATTATCCTAACATTGTTTCCTTTCAAACTACACTAGTTATAGACTCAACATTCAATAGACAATAGGTGCAGGAGTAGGCAATTCAGCCCTTCAAGCCAGCACCACCATTCACTGTGATCATGGCTGATCATCCACAATCAGTACCCTTTTCCTGCCTTCTCCCCATATCCCTTCACTCTGCTATCTTTCAAAGCTCTATCTAACTCTTTCTTGAAAGAATCCAAAGAATTGGCCTCCACTGCCTTCTGAGGCAGAGCATTCCATAGAACCACAACCCTGTGTGAAAAAGTTTTTCCCTCAACTCCGTTCTAAATTGTCTACCCCTTATTCTTAAACTGTGGCCTCTGGTTCTGGACTCCCCCAACATCGGGAACATGTTTCCTGCCTCTATCGTGTCCAATCCCTTAATAATCTTATATGTTTCAATCAGATCCCCTCTCATCCTTCTAAATTCCAGTGTATACAACCCCAGTCGCTCCAATCTTTCAACATATGACAGTCCCGCCATCCCTGGAATTAACCTCCTGAACCTCCGCTACACTCCCTCAATAGCTAGAATGTCCTTCCTCAAATTTGGAGACCAGGATACTGCTTACCACTTCATTGCTTTCTCCACACTCTCACACAAGACTGGGCCTCCCTTACAGTTTCACCAACTCTGCAGTAATCTAACCCCACAAGCAATGGATATTTGTCTCCACCCAACAATATTTTTACTGGATGGCATGGAGACAGACCACAATCAATTCCTTCGTCTCACTGACATAGAGTACAAGGTGGTTGTTGCAACATCACTCACTCATCCAGCTGATCTACCTCACTCCTGTACACCTCCTCACCATCAGAAATTCTGCCAACAATAGTTGTGTTGTCAGCAAATTTATAGATGGCATTTGAGCTGTGCCTAGCCACACAATCGTGGGTGTAGAGACAGCGAGAGAGCGCAAGAGAGAGAGAAGCAGTGAGCTAAGCACGCATCCTTGAAGTGCACTAGTGTTGACTGTCAGCAAGAGGAGATGTTATTTCTGATTTGCACAGACTGCTCTCTCGGTAAGGATTCAGTTGCAGAGAGGTACAGAGACCCAGGTTTTAGAGCCTGATGATTAGAACTGAGGGAATAATTGTGATGAATGGTGATAAAAGGATTAAATAATTTCAATAAAAAGCAGCCTGACACAGATATGGCTATTGTCCGGGTGATTCAAGGCCGAGTAAAGAGCCAGGGAGATTGCATTCCCTGTAGACCAATCGTAGCAATACACAAATTACAGCAGGTCCAGGTCCTTGCTTAGGCAGGAGTTGATTCTGCCCATGATCAACCTCTCAAAGCACTTCATCATTGTAGATGTGAGTGCAACTGAGCAATAGTCAGTGAGGCAGCTCAACCTGCTCTTCTTGGGCACTGGTATGACTGTTGCCCTTTCGAAGCAGGTGGGAATCTCCAACAGCAGCAGTGAGAAATTGAAGATGTCCTTGAACACTCCCACTAGTTGGTTGGCACGGGTTTTCAATGCCTTACCAAGTACAGTATCAGGGCCTGTCAGCAAGCGAGGGTTCACCCTTTTGAAAGATGGTCAGACATCATCCTCAACGATAGATCACAGGGTCATCAGATGCTACAGGGATTTGCATAGTAGTTTTATTCTCCTTTTCAAAGCGTGCATAAGAGGCATTGAGCTCATCTGGGAGTGAAGTATCACAGCCATTTATGACACTAAGTTTCACTTTGCAGGAGGTAATGGCCTGCAAACATTACCCGAGCTGACGTGCATCTGATTCAGTCTCTAACCCCAACTGGAATTGTTTTCTCGCTCTTAAAATAGCTTTCTGTAGGCTGTATCTGGATTCCTTGCTCTGGATCACCAGTATTGAATGTTCTCATCACACCCAACCACACGGGTCCTGATGAAGTCGGTGGCAACCGTGGTGCATTCATTCAGAATCAAACACAAATCCCTGAACAGTCCATCAACTCAGAGGAGTCCTGCAAGTATTTCTCTGCCTCCCTTGATCATATCTTCCTGGTCTTCACCACTGATACCGTGGGCTTCAGTCTCTGCCTATACGCTGAGAGTAGAAGTACAGCCAGGTGATCAAACTTTACAAAGTTTGGACGTGGAATGGTACAATAAGCTTTCTTGATGAAGGTACAACAGTGGTCAAGTGTGTTGACTCCTCTGGTTCCACAGTTGGTCTTAGTACTTCAGCGACATCTTCAAGCTGGTCTGGTTGAAATCTCCCACAATGACAGGGAAGGCATCAGGGTGCGCAGTTTCACGCCTGCTGATTACGGTCCTCAATTATTACAGTGCTGACCTGATGTTGGCCTGAGGTAGAACGTACACTGCTATCAGGCAGAAAACTTCCTCGGCAGGATGAATTTTGACTGCTAGGTGCTCCAGGTTGGGAGAGCAGGACTGAGACAGAGCCACCAAGTTTGTGCACCATGATGAATGAATCAAAAGATACTCCACCTCGTCTGTCTTTAAAAGACTGAGCTGTCCTGTCTTTTCAGAGACTGGTGAAGTCATCGGACTGCTGTCCTGCATCCAAAATTGTGGGTATGAGCCATCTTTCCATAAAGCAAGGTACACACTGGCCTCTGATGTCTCTCTGGTACAGCAATCTTGCTTGGAGGTTTTCAAATTTATTTTCCAGAGAATGTGTATTCCACAGCAGGATAGTCAGGAGTGGAGGTCTCAGGCCTCTGAGTTTCATTCATACCCATTGACTGGCACAGTATTCCAGATTCCATTTTGTTAAAGGGGAACTGGACTTGTAACCCAAGTCTGCCATCCGATAGATAGATGTTTGAAACATCTTAAAACGATGCTGCTTACTGAAATACACATGGCTGTGACTAAGGATTTCAGCTGTGGTGGTCCTGAACTGGAATATTTGATTCCTTTAGGAGCTGCACGCAGAGTCACCACTTATCACCGCCACCTTCAGGAAGGGCAAGTCGAGGGAACACACACTCGCCCTCAACGTGGGATCAGTGTGGAAGGGTGAGCAATTTCAAGTTCCTGGACGATCTATCCTGGGCCCAACATATTGATATGATTGCAAGAAAGGCATGACAGTGGCTATGTTTCATTATGAGTTTGAGGAGAATTGGTACGTCACCAAAGACACTCGCAAATTTCTACAGTTGTAGCTTGGAGAACTTCTTACTGTTTACGACACCATCTGGTACGGAGGAGCCACTATATAGGATTGGAAAAAGCGTAGAAGTTGTAAACTCAGCCAGCTCCATAATAGGCATTAGCCTCTGCTGCAAGCAGGATATCTTTGAAAGGCAATGCCTCAAAAAGGCGGCATCCATCATTAAGGACCCCCATTACCCAGGACATGCCCTCTTCTCATTGCTACCATCAATGTGGTGGTACAGGAGCCTAAAGACACACTCAACATTTCAGGAACAGCTTCTTCCCTTCTGCCATTAGATTTCTGAATGGACAATGAACCCATGAACACTACATTAAGTTTTTTCCCTCTCTTTTTGCACTACATATTTAATGTTAAATAAAGGAAATCGGCTAGTAGGTTGTTTCAAGCATCTTGAAGCATCAGTTCTTCTGCAGACTTTGGTTGGTCTCACTTGCTCCTGGCTCTCTAGGTCAGCGGTCCCCAACCACCGTGCCGCAGAGCATTTGCTACCGGGCCGCGAGGAAACGATATGATTTGGTGATACGAGTCAGCTGCACCTTTCCTCATTCCCTGTCACGCCCACTGCTGAGCTTGAACACACGCGAGGTCATTAACAACGCGTCATCCATGTCAGGGCAGGAAGAAGATCAACTCCTTGAGCTTGCAAATGACGGCAGGCTGTAAAGTATGTTTGACATAACATCTCTGCCGGCATTCTGGATCAAAGTCAGGGCTGAATATCCTGAGATAGCCACGAAAGTACTGAAAACATTGCTTCCATTTCCAACATATCTCTGCAATGAATGCAATGAAAACTAAATTGCGGAAAAGACTGGACATAAGGAACCCCCTTCGAGTATCGCTGTCTCCCATCACCCGTCGATAGGACTGTCTTGTTGCAGGAAAACAAGCTCAAGGCTCCCACTGATTCAGCGATATTGGTGTGTTGCAATGATTTTATATGTTCATATGGGGAAAATATGCGCTGTGTGTTTAATATCCAAACATTACTTAAAATGTTATGATGCTATTGACTGATAAGTGACTTATATAACCATATAACAACTACAGCACAGAAATAGGCGATCTCGGCCCTTCTAGTCCGTGCCGAAAGCTACTCTCACCTAGGCACACCGACCTGCACTCAGCCCATAACCCTCCATTCCTTTCCTGTCCATATATCTATCCATTTTTTCTTTAAATAATATCCAACCTGCCTCTATCATTTCTACTGGAAGTTCTTTCAGCACTTACTTCAAGCTCCCCGTCCTCCCCTGATGATTGACTTATCACTATATTCATGCGAGGAAAATATGCCCTGTGTGTTTAATATTAAATTCGTTAGATAAACCCTTTAGAAACAAAATTGAGTGTATTAGCCCCTTATTACCAATATTCCTGTCGTGATTAACACCCCCACCCCCCAGAACAGAATCGCCAAAAAAGATTTACAGAGAATAATATCGGCAGGTACACACATGCGCAGGTCACACATGCGCACTGGTGCCCGCGCAAGGCTTCATGGTCATAGTAGTCTTTCTCGGGGTAAACACAACGTATTTTTTGACTGCTACTCTTGACCATTAGTAACCTTACCACCACCCCACCCCCCCCGCGGGTCAGCCAGTCCGCAAGAATATTGTCAATATTAAACCGGTCTGCAGCGCAAAAAAGGTTGGGGACCCCTGCTCTAGGTAATCCCAGACAGCCTAGGTGATGTTGAGATCAGAGCTCTGTGGAGGCCATACCAACTGAAACCATATAAAAATCTAGAACAACATCTGCCCGTGCTACTAAACCCAGTTCTGATAGACAATATACATTTGAGCATCACCTACAGATAAAGATCCCAAGTAGGAGACGACACATCCAAGGCTAATCATCCAAGGCTTTTCAATCCAATTTACCAAATCCACATCTGGACCTCGCTGCCCAGCTATGTGTGTAGCATCTAAACTTCTTCCACTTTTTGTGGTTACTCTTGCCACCTTACATACAGGCACACACAATACTGGACTGCTGTCACAGTTGAAGATTACTGACACCATCAACTTCCTAACATCAGCGCAGTTAATGTCTAGTCAATTTCAATGCCTTCTCCTCTTCTTGATTTATTGTAAGACCACACAGCCACTGGCACTTGTGAGCCTGCCCTTGAAGGAAGCCATGAACAATGCACTCAATGTTTTCTTGAAGCATGGCTATTGTGATGGTGGGAGAAACGAAGCAAAGTGCTGTCAGGGTTTCAGAAAGGGGCCTTGACAGGCTGGTGGAAAACATTACCCACTGCAGAAATGAGCCCTATGAACACCAAAACTCAATGCCACAATTAGGCACCCCAGACAGGGGTTTGTCAGGAAGCTATTTGTGATGCCCTCCCTCAAGCAGAAGAGAGCAAACTATGGAAAAAAAAACAGCAACCTGGGAAGGTGTTAAGTGAATAAAAAAAACAAGTCTACCTCAGTGATGGGGATTCAATTATCTTCTCAATACTGACCTTTTTACATAGACCTGAGCCTAAACTTTTAAATGATTACTTTAATTTAGTACTAATTACACAAAATACAACAAAGTGAACAAAAACGTAATTTTACTATACTCCTCAGGCACCTCATACAATTAATGGCACAAGAGTTTAAATGGAAATTACATGTCCTCACTAATTTCTGGAATCCTTCACACACTTTGTACGGTTAGGGACGCAAATTCGAGTATGGACAAACCATTCTAATGCGGTGAGATGCTTCATTCCAAAACAGAGTGCCCTCTGCTGCGCTAGTGTGGGATTTTCTTTCTCCCATATCAAACATCACACAATTCCCTTAAAACTGACAGTCTGACACAATTACAGTGCTGAAGTCCAGTCATTGGGAGCTGAATTCATAGTATCGTTTTTCCTTTCACTTTACAGCCAGCAGGTAGGTACATACACCAGGAAGGCCTGGATTGAAATCTGCATCCTACACAAAGAGAAGCCGAATCTAACAAATTGCAGAGGTCTGTGATTCGTAATTTATACATTTGTGAGGCCCAATAAGACAATAAAGCTGTGTTAATATTGTGAGTATGAGCTGTTGTAACGCGGCATTAGTTTGCATTAGGATTGGGAAACACTATGTGAACACTTACGTCACTACTTCAGCCTGCCACCCACTAGAAGAGAGAAAGAACATCAAATCAAGAGGAGAAGACGACCAATTAATAACAATTAGATCAAAGCTATGAAGAGCATGTTCTTACTTTGGTCCACCACACTCTACAGCTGAAGCTTTGACCACTGGTAGCGCTTGGGCAGCTGCTGGTTCAATACTCAACGTGTTGCTCTCGACGGCAGCCTGAACCGCTTCTGTCAGCTGAGAAACAGGAGTGAGAGCCAGGGGAAGTAAATAATGAGGCAGAAAAAGAAACAGGAGGACAAAGCACAAGATAGAGACAACAAATGCATAAACAAAGACAATGAGGTTCCACACGAGGTAAATAGAAGCAGACAATACAAGATACAGAAAGAGGGAGGATAGGGTAAGCGAGGCGGAGAGGTATGAAAGAGAAGAAACAGACAAAAAATATCAGTCAACATACACAGAATTTTCTTATTAACAAGGGCTTAATCTTACCCAAATATTGAGGAAGACCTAAAACTCAATTATAGTCTAATCCTTCTCATATCCAATACTAACAGCTATTCTAGAACAAGAAACAACTACATCACTGCTTTCACTTCCCCTCCACTTTCTTCTTTTTTTTAAAGATTTAAATATTACACTTGACTCAGCTGCCTCCGAAATCCCTTCACTGTTTCAACAATACTGCAGTTATCAAAATTTGCACTTAAAGTCAGAAAGTAATTGACAGTAACTCCTGTACTTTCATAGACAGAATTGAACAGTATGAAACAGAATAATCAAGGTTTGCATTCTCATACACTAAATGACCTGGCCACAATGTTGCTTCAGGGTTCAAAAGAAATCACATGGGCTCTTTGAAAATTGAATCTTCATCTTCTAATACGGCCACGAGGAATTCACAAACTCACCTCGTGTTTGGCGAAGGAAAGGCATGGACCAATGTCTTCTTGGTAAATCCTTTCTAAGAATGGGCAAGCCTTATCCAGAGTCGGTTCCTCCTTCCATGCCTGGAACTCATCAAATAAAATCAGGTCCATCTACAATGGAAAGGCAGTCACATTAGTAACAGCATTTTGCTGGGTTCTAAATTGTTGTGTGCACCTTTGAATGGAATTCCATCACTGCTGATTTGTTATTAAGGAAACATATATTCTCACTCCTCTTTTAAAAGACACTGATTCACCCCAGAGTACAAATCGATGAATATCAAATGCCCATTGGTAGCCCACTCAAGGTTATTTTTAAGTAAAATGAATCAACAGGCCACGCTAGACAACAAAATCAAAGAACAGTTCTACCCTTGCTGGACATCCACACATATGCAGGTTATCAGACTGTGGTGGGGAGTAAGGTAAAGCAACTTTCTTGACTATAACCTATTCTTATTAATTTTCCCTTCTCCACTCTTAAGATCATACAGTTCCAACTACCATCTAATTTTGTGTACAACAGCGATGATTTCTACAATTCCTCTGTGCATATGGTTATGCACCACGCCTCAGAATGCATTTTCTCGGTAGGCATTCCCACACGCTTCCTATAATCCCAACATTGCCTCAAAATATATTGTGGAATATTTCTATAAGGAATTGAAGTAAAAATGAACCTAATTGCCAGTTTATGTTTCATACTTTTATTTTTATGTCTAAAGGCTTAGCAACAAGATTAGATGCACCTTGCTAATTAATACAGTAAAGTGGGAAAAATTAAACCTCAATTGGCTGGCATAAAGGCATTCTCCCAATTCATTCATTGATTAATAGTGAGGAAGGACAGAACCCTATTATTAGTTCCTGAAGATAAGGTGAACCCCAGTCATCCTCATTCATTTATTTAAGAAGAAAGAGAAAGTCCCAATCAATCAGTGGATGCGAAGGGCATTAACAGGTTTACGAATGATTGATTTATCCCGGTCATAGTGAGAAAGACATTTAACCCAATTATAATGAGGGAATGGTGCACCCTGATCATAGTGGTGAGGCCATACCACAGTCACTCATCAGGTATCCTAACTGATTGTGGGAAATAAAGGAGCAATGCATTCAGTATTAAAGGACTTGTCAGGAAGGAAGTACCCTGATTCTCATTGACTGAGGAGGGATGAATCTATCCTCATCACTTACTACTTCCAAGGTCAATCCTCCAGGGCCAATTAAATAATATTGCTACTCATAGACTTGGTCTTAATATCTTGACTTCCATTTGATTCCTCTTTTCTCTTCAACTGAAAATTTGCCTGTTCGTGATTAGCAATTGAGAAAGCTGATGCATTTCAAAATTAGCGGTCTGTGCTCTATATCATGTCTACCAAGAAATAGAGTGAGAAGGTCCCAGAGATAATTTCACCTACCCTTATACCCAGCAGCTAGAGAAGACATTCAAAGGTGCAATGTACAACACCCTATAACATGTCTTGTCACCTGTACATTAATTATTTAATCACATTTTATCTTCTTGGGCTGCAGATGATTAATCACATAAGCAGGTCTCTTTCAATGCAGATTGGATGAGGAGGAACAAACATGCAGACTTAAATACATTTATTTCGGAATATCATTCTAGACTGGGCAGAGCAAAAGGTGGCAACAGTACCTGATGCTCCTGCATTGATGATGACTTGGAAAGGTGCTCAAATGGCTCAGGTGTGACATAGATCGCCCTCCCAGGTACGATACAGAGAAGCAGAGACAGAAGAGTAGGTACCCCTGGCTTCAAGAGCACCATGAAAAATTAATATTAGAAGAATTTGAATATTATACAAGATAGACAGGGAAGATCACCATTATGGAGAAAAGTACAAACAACTCGCAAAGTTTTGAGAATAACAGCAGAATCATTTTAATATTAATTCAGTTCTCAAAAGAGAGCACATTAAAAGACAGAGTCACGGGGAGAGAAGAAGATACACAATCTCACACACACACACTTAAACACAACCTCACTAGTTACTCCACCGTCCCTCCCTGTAAGGAATGGGAGGGAAAGAGAGGACAGCAAGAGAAAAAAAAAAGCAGAATGGTCGGGCGAGGAAATGAGAGGAAGATGTAAGAGTAAAAGGGAACAGAAGCGAAAGGAACAAAAGCAAGATAAAGGGAGAATACAAAGAGCACAGCAATAACTATGTCCAGAAAGGACCTGAAATAGAGTGCACTGAGCTCAGGTTGATCGGTTACTTCAGTTTTTAACCCACTCAATCTGATAGCATTCTTTCATAGAGGAAGTATCAAATATCATTTCACATAAATGATAAAACTGCATTTCTCATTTAGCCTGGCCTAAGTAGCTGGGAAGATGTTGTTGTCGATTGGTAAGGGTGGGATCTTAAGAATACTTGGAGGCACATGATAAAGTAGGCCAAGGTCAGCATGGATTCCTTAAGGGAAAATCTTGCCCGGCAAATCCTATGGAATTCTTAAGGAAATAATAAGCAGGATAGACAAAGGAGAATTAGTGGATGTTATGTAATTGGATTTTCCCAAAGTCTTTGACAAGGTGCCACACACGAGGCTGCTTAACAAGATAAGAGCCTGTGGTATTACAAATTCAAAATCTGAGTTGCAAAAGGACTTGGGAGTCATCATACAGGATTCCCTAATGGTCATCTTGCAGGTTGAGTCAGTGGTGAAGGCAAGTGTAATATTAGCATTTATTTGCAGAGGATTAGAATATTAAAGCAAAGATGTGATGTTGAGGCTTTATAAAGCACTGGCAAGGCTTCACATGTAGTTTTGTGAGCAGTTTTGGGTCCCTTATCTAAGAAAGGATATGCTGACATTGGAGAGGGTTTAGAGAAGGTTCACAAGAACAATTCTGAGAATGAATGGACTATCATATGAGGAGCATTGATCGCTCTGGACCTGTACTCACTGGAATTTAGAATGATGAGCAGGCGATCTCATTGAAACCTATCGAATGCCGTAAGGGCTAGATAGAGAGTATGTGGAGAGGATATTTCCTTTAGTGGGGGAGTCTGGGGCGAGAGCACACAGCCTCAGAATAGAGGGAAGTCCACTTAGAACGGAGATGAGAAGGAATTTCTTTAGCCAGAGGGATGGTGAATCTGTGGAATTCATTGCCACAGGCAGATGTGGAGCCCATGTAACTGGGTGTATTTAAGTCAGAGGTTGATAGGTTCTTGATTTATCGGGGCGTGAATGTTACGGAGAGGAAGCAGGAAAATGCAGTTGAGGGGGGAAATGGATCAGCCACAATGAAATGGTGCAGCAGACTCGATGAGCCAAATGGCCTAATTCTGCTCCAATGCAAAACATTACTCCTGTTTACCATTCGCAAATAGAGCACATACGAATTTTATCTTGCATACTTGTTACCTCTTGATTGCAAGTATTTAAGATTTTCTACCATCACTTTCTCCAGAGTGCAATCAAAAGTGAACCAATCTAACTTGCTGCCCATCTAACATAATTAGTGATATACACACACACATATAAAATGCTGGAGGAGCTCAGCAGGTCAGGCAGCATCTTTGGAGGGGATATTTCGGTCTGAGACCCTTCATTGGGTCTGGTTGAAAAGACTTGGCCCAAAATATTAACTGTTGAGTTCCCTCCATAGATGCTGCCCAACTTGCTGACTTCTTCCAGCGTTTTGTGTGTGTGGTGCTCAAGATTTCCAGTATCTGCAGAATCTCCTGTGTTTTTCATTATTAATATTCCCCATGATTTTGTTCATTTCAGATCAAGCCACTTATGCTGATAGCATTACAGTTCTCTGAACTTCTTAATTTACTTCAAAAATGTTACCTATATTTAATTTCTTAATAGCAGTTAAATAAAAGTTGGAGTCATCAAATTTGCTTTGGAGGTAGATGATAAACTGATTTGTTTCCACAGAGTTTAACTGTCAGGGATGCTCAAGGATTGAAGGAAATCTGATCACGTCAGCTGGGCTAATGCTACCCTTGGAACAACACGCTAGTGTGACGAAAACTAAATGGCAGAGGTCACAGTGAAATATTAGCTGGGATTTAGAAGCCAGAAGGACTGTGTGGTTAGAAGCTAATAGATTCTAGATGTCACAAAGACTGGCTTGTGACAGGACTCAAATAAATTATTATTTTTGTTTGTGAAGCTCCCATTACACAGAACAAAGAACATAGAACAGAACAGAACAGAACAGTACAGCTCAGGAAGAGGTCCTTCAGCCCACAACGTTTGCCAAACCAAATAAATTAGTAATCAAATGGCTAACTAAAGCAATCCCCTCTGCCAACATAGTCCATATCCCTCCATTTTCCTCACATTCATGTGCCTATCTAAATGTATCTTACAAGTCCCTAATGTACCTGCCTTTACCACCACCTCAAGCAGCACATTCCAGGCACCTACTACTGTCTGTATGATAAAAGAACTTGCCTCTCACATCTCCTTTAAAATTACCCCCTCTCACCTTCAGTGCATGACCTCTGGTATTAGACATTTCAATCCTGGGAAAACAATACTATTTAATCTATGCCTCTCAGTCTTATAAACCACCATCAGATCTCCCCTCAGCCGCCACCGCACCACAGAAAACAGCCAAAGTTTCTCCAACTTCTCATTATAGCACGTGATCCCCTGGCAAACCTCTTCTGCACCCTCATCAAAGCCTCAACATCCTTCTTATAATACCAGATGTGACCTAACTAGAGTTCTATAAAACTGTACACAACTTCCTGACTTTTCCTTGGCTAATCAAAGCAAGCAGGTCTTCTTAACCACTATCAACCTGCGTAACCACTTTCATGAAGCTATAAACTTGGACCCTAAGATCCATTCTGCTCATCAACAGTCTTAAGGGTCTTGCCCTTAATTGTGTACTATCCCTTTACATTTTGACTTACCAAGGTGCAATACTTCACATTTTGCCGGGTTAAATTCCATCTCCCATTTCTCTGCCCATATCTGCAACCCATCTATATACCAATGAAATCTTTGCCGGTTTTCTGCACTATCCACAACACCATCAATATTTGTATCATCTGCAAGCTTACTAACCTACCAATCTACATTTTCATTCAGATCATTTATATACATCACAACTGACTGAGATCCTTGTACAGATCCCTGCTGAACACCACTAATCACAGACCTCCAGCTAGAGTAAGTCCCTTCAACCACCATCCTGTCTTTAATGGGCAAGCCAGTTCCGAATCCAAATGGCCAATTCACCATGGATCCCGTCCACTGTAATCTTCTGGATGGACTTCCATGAGGGACCTTGCCAAACACCTTACTAAAATCCATATAGATAACATCTAAAACTTCACTTTCATCATTCACTCTCGTCACCGCGTCAAAACACTCAATCAAGTTAGTAAGACACGACTTGCCTCACACAAGCCAAGCTGGCCCTCCCTAATTAGGACATAGCTTTCCAAATGCTCATAAATCCTATCCCAAAGAATTCCCTCCAGTAACTTCCCTACCACTGACGTGAGACTCACCAGTGTACAGTTTCCAGTTTTACCCCTGGCTTCCTTCTTGAATACTGGAACATAAGCTAATTACCAGACCTCTGGGACAAAGATATTGGTCAAGGCCCCAGCAATATCTTCTCTTGCCTCTCTCAATAAACTGAGGTACATCCCATCAGGCTCTAGGGACTAATCCACTTTATTGTGCTGTAAGGGACCCAACACTACCTTCTCCTTTATCCCAGTGTCCTAGCATATCAATACACTCAGCACAGATCTGCTTGTCCTCCACATCCTTCTCCTTGATAAATACGGATGTAAAGTGCTCATTCAGGGCCTCACACACATCCTTCACATCCAAGCAATGTTTGTTTATTTATAATACAACACAGAGTAGGCCCTTCACGTCACGCCACCCCAGCAACCCCCGTCAAACCTGATTAACCTTGACCTAATCACGGGACCATTTACACTGACCTATGAACTTTGTGGTGCATCCTTGTGACGTGGGAGCGCCCGAGGAAAACCTATGCATTCCATAAGGGGGACATACAGACCCTGAAGTTGAACTCTGAAACACCCCGGGCTATAATAGCATTGTGCGATCCACTAAACTGACCTGGCGCCCAAATGTTCCCCCCTTTATCCCAGATGTATTCTTCTTGCTTCTGATGTACATACAGAATATTTTGAGATTCTCTTTAATCCTACTTGCCAACAACTTTTCAAGGGTCCTCCTGTGTTTTGTAATTCCCTTCTTGAGTTCTTTTCTGGCTTCTTCATAATCCTCCAGGGCTCTATTTGATTCTAGCTTCCTAAGCATTATATATTTTTCCTTTTTCCTCTTGAATGATTCATCACCAATCTAGACATCCAAGGTTCTCTTATCGTGCTACTCTTGTCCTTCCTCCTGACTGGAACACACCTGCCCTGTACTCTGTGCAGTTGGTCTTTAAACAGACTCCACATGTCAGATGTGGACTTGCCCAAAAACAGCTGTTCCCAATTAACTCTCCCTAGTTCCTGCCTAACGCTCCCGTACTTTGCCCTGGTCCAGTAATACTCTCCCGCAAGGTCCATGCTCAACCTTGTCTATAGCTACCTTAAAACGTAGGGAGCTGTGGTCACTGTTCCATAACTGCACGCCCATGGAAAGGGTCATTCACTTGGCCAGGCTCATTATCCAACATCAGGTCCAGTACAGTCCCTCCTCTTGTTGGAGTATGACATATTGATTTAAGAAACCCTCCTGGACGTACCAAACAATCTCTGCTCCATCTCAACCACTTGCACTAAGGCGGTCACAGTTTATATTAGGGAAGCTGAAGGCCCCATGACTGCAACCCTTTTGTTTTTACACCTTTTCTTGATCTGCTTGCACATTTGTTCCTCAATGTCCCGGTGGCTACTATGTGGTCTACAGTACAATCCTATCAGTGATTATACCCTTCTTATTTTTGAGTTCTACTCATATAGACTCAGTGGATAAGCCTTTCCCTCAACCACAGGGCTCTGCAGAGAGTGGTGCAGATAGCCAGCGCATCTTTGGATGTGAGCTTCCCACGATTCAGGACACTTACAATGACAGGTGCGTAGAAAGGGCCCGAAGGATCATTGGGGACCCGAGTCACCCCAACCACAAAATGTTCCATCTGCTACCATCCGGGAAACGGTACCGCAGCATTAAAGCCAGGACCAACAGACTCCTGGACAACTTCTTCTACCAGGCCATCAGACTGATTAATTCATGCTGTATTTCTAAGCTCTATTGACTGTTCTGTTGTATATCTCACTGTACATATTATTTATTACAAATTATTATAATTTGCACGTTGCACATTCAGACAGAGATGTAACAAAGAGTTTTACTCCTCACACATGTGAAGGATGTAAGAAATAAAGTCAATTCAATTTATTATGTCCCTTCTGAGTGCAGCAGTGATATTGTCCCCAATTAGTTGTAACTTTCCCACTCCCTTCTTTTACCACCTTGTCAATGTTTTCTAAAACATCAAAACCCTGGAACATTAAGCACCCATTCATGTCTCTGTCTCAAACAGGTCTCTGTAATGGCCACAATAGCATAGTTCCATGTACTGATCTACGCTCTACGTTTATCACTTTTACCCAAAATACTCCATTAATATACACATTTCAAACTATCAATTACTTTGCTTCTGCCTGCTGTTACTGGCCCTGATAGCTACCTTTCTCTCCACTTTCTGATCTGGTGCTGTGGCTCTCTGTCAAACTAATTCCAACCCTCTTGAGTAGCACCAGTGAACCTCTCGGCCAGGATACTGGTTCCCCTCCAGTTTAGGTGCAATCCGACCCTCTTGTACACGCCAGACCTGCCCCAGAAGAGGGTTCAATGATCCAAGAGTCTGAAACCTAGCCAGCTGCAACAGTTCCTCAGCCATTCATCTATACTATCATCCTATTCCTGCCCTGATGAGCACGTGGCAACGGGAGGAATCCGGAGACTACTATTTTGGAGATCCTGCCCTTCAGCCCCTTTCCTGACTCCCTATAACTCTCTGCATAGCAGCTCTCTCCCCATTCTTCCTATGTCATTAGTACCAATGGCACCAATGTCTCTGGCTGCTCATCTCCCTTTTGAGAATATTCTGCAGCTTCTCCGAGACCTCCGGAACCCTAGCATAGGAGGTAATGCACCAACTTGGCATCCCTTTCTCAGCCTTTGCTTGTCCCCCTAATTATCGAGTCTCCTATCACAATTGCTCTGCCCGAATTCACCCTTCCCTGGACAGCCACACTGCCACTTGCCTGGCTGCTTCTGCTGCGGCCTGACAGGTCATCACTCCCAGCATTATCCAGAGCGGTATACTTGTTGCTGGGGGAAGTGGCCACATGGGAACGCTGCGCTGACTGTTTACTCCCCTTACTTCTCCTGGTGGTCACCCATCTATTATCTGACGCCTGCTCTCTGGGTGTGACCACTTCAGTAAAAGTCTCATCTGTAAGGTTTTCACCCCCCTGGCCGGCTCTAAGTATGTCCAGCTCCAGCTCCTTGATCTTGTCAGACAGGAGCTGATGTCGGGTGCACTTCCTGCAGATGTAGTCATTAGAGAGACTGTCAGGTACGCTGAATTCCCACAACTCAGAGGAGGAGCATTCCACTGCCTTTACCATCCTGTCTACACTGAACCAAAGACCATCCTGTCTACACTGAACCAAAGACTAAGAATTTACACACAATAAAAAAGCTTACCTGTATCTTCTCTCTGAATCCTTTGACTCCAACTTCCCAAACCCAAGTTCCACAACTAAAATAAATGATAACAACTCAGCACATTTAAGCTCCACCTGTTCTCACCAAAGCCTGTTAAACCGAAGTCTAACCACTCTAACACTCCAACAATAGCTGCTCCCGTCCTGATCACACCTCCCTTCTTTTATTGGCTCAAATAAAACTCATTCCTGGCGAGACTTGTTCCTTTCAATTGGCTCCAGCCCTGCAACAATGCCTCACTCGCAAACTCAAAGACTATATTGATACAACAGTACAATACCATTCTGAGGAACATGTACTTTGACTCACTTGATAGGTATAGAGGGAGACACAGATTTAGCCAGCAAACAGAGAAATAGGCAGAGGAACAAGCTGGCATACAATAAGACTAGCAGGTTTACTGATAGGCAATCAAGAGGAAGAGACAAATAAGAGACAAGGAATAGACTGACAATATATCAAATATATTTTTACTCTTACCTCCCTACTATCCTTATTTATTGTCTGCAACTGCGCATTCTGTGTGGCTGCTGTGACGATGGCACTGCTCATGCTTTTGTTGCGACCATGGCCCTTTTTAAAGACGGCTTTCGAGGGATTCTGGAGCTGTGGATGTAGCTCTCTATTGGGAGATGATGGTGTCGATGTAATAACCAGTGTCTTCAATGCAGTCACCTCTGCCAGTAACACATCAATCTAAGTTGGGAAAAAGAGCAACTTTTCACTCACAGGCAAAATAACAGAAAATTACTAAAACATGTGATAGCTTGTTTGTGTGTTTTTTTTTTGTTGCACAATAAGGTGAAGTAAACCAATGGTGAGGGATGAATATTTTTATTTCAGCCAGCCACGGGTTCATTTTATAACCACCTATCTGAAAGAAAAGTTTAATCTCAGCTCTCAAGCTCAAGGAACATTACCTCATTTGTATGAGCACATTGGAGATATCCAGACTCGATACTAAATTCTCCATCTTCAAGTAATTCACTCCTTCATTCTATCAATACAAGAACTGACCATTATTGTCTATCATCACTTTGCCTCAGTTTTCCTTTCTATTGTTATATTTTGGCCTGATGAACATGTCCCACAGCCTCAACATTAACAAAAGAAGCACGTGCTTAGAGCTATAGAGTCATACAGCACAGAATCGAGCCCTTCAGCCCAATTCATCCATGCTGACCTGGATACATGCTAATCTCATTTGCTTCTAACTGCCCATTAACTTAAAAGTAGGCAAGTGTATCATGTATCATGAACCATCCATGGTATCGATCTTTTTAAAGCTCCCTACAGGACAAGCCAATCTGCAAGGCAATTATGGGTGAGAGATGAAGTTTGCCTACCTTCCCCTGTGCTTCTTTAAGCTGCTTCTCAGCTGCAGCTTGTTTAGTGTTTGCTTCTCTCACCATCTTGTGTGCTTCC
The DNA here is from genome assembly GCF_030028105.1 of Mobula birostris. Lineage (NCBI taxonomy): Eukaryota > Metazoa > Chordata > Chondrichthyes > Myliobatiformes > Myliobatidae > Mobula > Mobula birostris. The sequence continues at coordinate 63,665,620 of NC_092380.1, read as the reverse complement.
TGGTTACATGAAAAAGAGAAGTGAAAGAATGGTAATAGTGAATGGTTATTCTAGTTAAGTAGTTTACCATTTTAGCAGCCAACACTGAAATCAACCCCATCTTCATTAGTGGAGCCATTTATTTTCTGAATCAGTGACCAAGGAAAGGATCTCTTGGCCACCTCTGATGGGAGAGACAAAGTAAGGGGACCTCATACATCAATTGAGGAGGGAAAATAAGCCTCAAGCAGCACCTGATTGGAAAGTGAATATATTGCCAGCAGTACCTCAAAGAGACTAGCTGTCAGCTCTTCCAGCTCCTGCTCCAACTGCTCCCGCACTTTAGACAGCTTCTCACATTCTTCATCCTTCAGCTTCAGCTCCTGGGCAAAGAACACCATAAAGACATGTCACACGGGTGATAAACCTTCCCTCCACCACTGGTTGATTTACTCAATGGCTCCAATGTGAATTCATCATCTAAAATCTTCCCAAGTGGCACAGACAAGGAATATCTGTGGGTTCAACTCGAGTAATCATATTCAACACAAGTAGCACCTTTGTCTTGTGAGGCAAGTGTAATGGAGAAATTAGCTATTGTATTGTACGTGCACCAGAGCAATTTCTGCGAACACTTTCTGGTTAAGATTCCATGTTTGTGGACAGCAGGAGAGAATAGGAACAGGTGCAGCTGCAACGTGAAATACTCAACAGCAATCAGTATCTGAACTAACTCTGATAACTGGGCATCTTTAATGGCATCTGTGAACTATGACCCAGCATCGCTTAAGTACCTGAACGGGAATGGAGACAAACAGGGAGACAAAAGAATAAAAGGACCAGTTAAAGCTATTTTTACTGGTGATTTCCCATATCCAAGCTTATATTAGATTCCATTAGACATTATAATATACAATGTATTACTCTACTTTTAATGGAGACCCACAAAAAAAAAAACAAATAACTACAAAAGGTTAGTTCTTGTAAAAGGGCATTTTTTAGCTCAAAGGCTAACTTTTTATAATAATCATATTTATCCACAGATTTACAGCAGCCTTAAATCATCACTCCTTCCCCAAAAGAAATGCTAATATCTTAAAGTTTAAAGTTGGGCATGGACATAATGGGCTGAACGGCCTCCATCTGTGCTATGAATTTCTCTGATTCAAATGGTTAACTGTCTTCATCACATTGACATTTTCAAAGATTCCTCACTAGTGGTCTGCGGCTGTGCTATTGGGTGATATTTTCAAATCGGATGGACTCATTTGCACATCTACATGGACATCCAAAAGCAAAATCATTGTTGATGCTGGTTGTGCATCAAAAACTGCAATGGTTAGTTAAAGCTAATAGACGGTCTTCTCTCCTGCACTATTGTGGAGAGTCACTTCCCACCTTGAAATGCTATTCAGTGTAAATAATGCACGATTTGGTAAGGTGGTAAGCACAACAGATAATTCTCCTAGTTATCTCCTGTTCAAGATTTGTCACATCAATATGTGAGCAGCTCAAAATTCTATCACCGACAAGTCAACTGCAAAGATGGATTTGGATGGTTCCCCACTGTAGGTTGAACCTGGAAGATAAAGATGCATGGAATTCAGGGTAAATTGCAAGTTGGGACTTGGAACTGGCTTGCCCACCGAAGACAGAGCAAGGGTTGAAGGATATTACTCTGGTTGGAGGGTCTATGACCAGAGTATTCGGTAAAGAGCAGTGCTGGGACCTCTGTTGTTTGTGCTATACATCAGTGATTTAGATGAAAATGTAGCTGGAAGGATTAGCAAATTGACACCAAGATTGAAGGAGTTGTAGACAGTGTAAAGGACTAGTGAAGAATATAGTGGGACATACACTCAGTGGCCACTTTATTAGGTACCTCCTGTGTGGTCCTCGCTTGCTGTTGCCCATCGGCTTCATGGTTCAACATGTTGTGCATTCAGAGATATTCTTGTGCACACCATTGTTGTATTGCATGGTTATTTGAGTTACTGTCACCTTCCTGTCAGCTTTCACCAGTCTGGCTATTCTCCTCTGACCACTCTCACTAACAAGGTGTATTCACCCACAGTACTTCCATTCACTGTTTTTTGTTTTTCGCATCATTCTCTGTAAACTCCAGAGACTGTTGTCTGCAAAAACCCAGCAAATCAGCAGTTTGAGATACTCAAACCATCCCGTCTGGCACCAGCAATCATTCCATGGTCAAAGTCACTTAGATCCCATTTCTTACCCATTCTGATGTTTGGTCTGAACAGCAAATGAACATCTTGAACAACTTGGCCGTGCCAGGATGTTTTTATGCGTTGAGTTGCTGCCACATGTGTGACTGATTTAGATATTTGCATTAACGAGCAGGGGTACAGGTATACCTTAGAAGCTGCCACTGAGTGTAGTTCAGTTACAGATAAGGGCAGAGAAGCGGCAGATGGAGTTTAATCCAAGCAAGTGTGAAATGCCACACTTTGGGAGGTCAAACGGAAGAAGTGTACATTTATTGGCAGTCCCCTTATGAGCATTAAGGTTCAAAAGGATCTGAGGATCTGGGGTCCAAGCCCCTGGTTCACTAGAAAGGGCTACTCAAATGGATAAGGTGGTAAACAAGCTGCACTGAATGCTTGCCTTTACGTGCAAGGCTGCTGAGTATAAGAGCAAGGAAGTCATGCAGCAGCTATATAAAATGTTATTAGACCCTATTTGGAGCATCGCATGCAGTTGTGAATATCCCTCTATAGACAGGATGTGGAGATTATGGAAAAGGTGCAGATGTTTACCTACAAAAACAGGTTGGATATACTTTGGTTGTTCTCCTTGAAGCGTCAAGAGACTGAAGGGAAGCCTGATAGAGGTTTTTATATGACAGTCATGGGTAGGGTAGACATAAGAATTCGTACCACAGGGTAAAAATATCAGACACAAGAGGACACACACAAAATATTGGAGCTACTCAGCATTTTCATCTATGGAAAAGAGTACAGTCAACGTTTCCGGCAGAGACTCACCAGCAGGACTGCAGAAAAAAAGATGAGGAGAAAGGGTAAGAAGGTGGGGGAAGGGGAGGGAGAAACACAAGGTGATAGGTGAAACTGGGGGTGGGGGAAGAGGTGAAGTAAAGAACTAGGAAGTTGATTGGTGAGAGAGATACAGGGCTGGAGAACAGGGAATCTGATAGGAGAGGACAGAAGGCCATGGAAGAAAGAAAAGGGGTAGGAGCACCAGAGTGAGGTGATGGGCAAGTAAGGACATAAGGTGAGAGAGGAAAAAGTGGATTGGGGAATGATGAAAGAGGGGTATTACTGGCATTTCGAGAAATCGATGTTCATACCATCAGGTTGGAGGCTACCAGACAGAACAAGGCATTGCTCCTCCAACTGACTGTGGCCTCATTGCACTGTGGAGGAAGCCATGGACTGACATGTTGGAATGGGAACGGGAGGTGGGTTTAAAATAGGTGGCCACTGGGAGATTCTGCTTTTTCCAGCATCGGCAGATTTTCTCTTGTTTGCGAGAAGACACAGGAGGATGCAGTTTTAAGATTAGAGTGGGGAAGTTTAAAGGGAAAATTTGTTTTTACACAGAGAGTGGTATTTGCCTGGAATGGATTACCGGGGCAGCAGTGGAATCAGAGAGTTCGGTAGAGTTTAAGGGGCTTTTTGATAGACATACGAATATAAAAGGAATGGAGAGATATGGATGATAAAATGGAGGAGGACAAATTGGGATCAAGATCAGCACAACATCATGAGCTGAAAAGGCCTGCCCAGTGCTACTCTGTTCTCGATGTTCTACTTCACAGTATCCTGTTGCCTCGTTGGTGGCACTGCTGTTGACTTTGGCACGAATTCAATGGAGCATTATAAATTTGCATAATTGCACAAAAGATTTCCAAAGGTTTTGCATCAATATAAAGTACCTCGGCTCACAAATCCATTTAATTTATGCTACTCTTAGACAGCTTCAGCATCCACTCCCTGACCCCGACCCACTACCTCCTGCTGCTCATCTCAAAGCTTGGATCTTCGCTGTCTGTTACAGAGAGTACCCACTTACCCTCTGTGCCTTTGCCAGCTCCTCCTTCAGCCGTTCTGACCCCTTCTCCCTTATTTCTACCGAGGAGCTCCGTAACCGGGAAAGGTGATAGGCGTTGCGAAGCATCTCCTCGCTCATGGGCTCTGAGTTTTCCTGTTGAGCATTTGCTGCCTGCTGCTCAGGCACAGCTTCATCATCCAAGGGCATTGCTTCCTTCCAGGTGCTAAGAGTTCGATTACCGGAGAAACACTGATTCCCAACTGTTTGCTTCTGCTCCCTGGTGGAAAGATAGAGAGGAATCTTTGTGATGTATCCAAGCCATTAGGGTGAACCAGTCCACTCCAAATAATGATATTGCTTCAGGAATAAAATCTGAAAAAGACAGAGAAAAGACATTGGACGAGAAATGAGAAGGGTTGGGATGGATGGCGCTTGGAAACAAGGAGAGCATCCACAGGAAACTAATGCAGGGGATAAAAGAGAAGAACCAAATGGGTGAGATATGATGTAGAGAAAGAAAAATAGAGATCTCTAGCGATGGGGAATGAGGAAAAATGAAAAAAAAAATAGGAATAGAAAGAGATGGATTGAAAAAAAGATCTGAACATAGCTAAAGATTGTCCTCACACTACTTGGCAAAAGATTGCAAACTATTAGTACATTTCTGTAAAACAGCAAAGGTAAAAGTAGATAACATGTTATTGGAACTAAGAATAACCTCAAGAAAGAGGAAATTATAACAGCTTTTCAATACAAGGTAAGTAAACACCACTGGTATAATGGATAACTTGGAGACCAAATGACAGGGAAGCAGTGTCCTCCTGGGATTATAGAACCCTGGTACTATCTTCCCTATTTCAGCTGTGGCAACTTCCCACAAAAGTGAAAATTTAAGAACGTTGTGAAGTCATATAACCACATGGCCCTTAAACACATTCACGTAGGCAGTGACATTGCACAAGGTATTCCACCATTGGGACATCACAGCTCCAATTACATAATCACAGCTCCAATTACATGTAATTGTCCTCTCCAGTCATATTTACCATTACCATTCCTTAGAGCATCATGCTATTATTCAGCATGGAAAATGCACTATATAATCATATTTTCAATGCTTTTTGTTCAATTGTATCCAAAATTAATAGGTTTTCTCAGGCACATAGAAACACAAGATATGTAATTCATATATAATGCAAACACTTTACTGCCAACTTAAATTATTACAAATCAGCTGATTAAACAAAATCTATCAACCTTTTGCCCTCAAAACAATCTGTTTTGTCGAAAGTCAGGATTTCACCAGTCATCAATTCAAAACATCAAAACCAGCAAATTTCTTGTTCAGTTTTTCCAACATATAATCTGCAAATCTTTTAAACTCAAATGCTGTCATCCAATTACCAGTTCTTTAGCTCTTCTTATCTCCTACTTCATGCAATCTCAGAACTTTTCACCCTAGCTTCTCAATTTTAAAAGACTGATAAAACCCTGGGAACAGAAACTAGAATAGATAAACTCTACATTGATATGTTATTCAATGAGCAACTGAGTCCAAATAATCTACTTATCTATCGCAACTCATCCACATCAAATCACGTCACCCTACTGGTATTTAAGTGTTTCTTGAGTCATTCTATAGATTTTAATCACAACAGGCAAGGAAAAATACAATCTGACCCAGAAATGTATTTATTCAAGACCTTAAATATATCCTCCATCATTTGTCAGTTGTTTAGGAAAATACTGTACTTTTGTTTATAATTTTTTAAACAGAGTTAGAAGGAAAGGAGAATGTAGAGTTAAGACAGGACTAACCATTTGATGATGTCTCCTTTGTAATATTACTTTGCAATCTGTGTACTTCGTTGTCAGAGATGAAACAGGTGATAAATGGTTCCTTGAAGTTAAAAGAAATGTGAATAGAGTTATGTAGACGTTAGTGACCAGGAGAAGATGGAGGCTACAAAGATGGCCAAATAAAACTCAATGCTCCATCAGGCAGCTTTTCCAGTAAGCTGAGTGCTGTAGCCCACAGGAATGCAAGATCTCTGAATCACAGTGAAAAATCAACATTTTCAGGATCACTGCACTTCCCAGGAATCTGAGCCAGAAGGATTGCCAATATCAGCATCAACAGCTTCTATTCTGCTATAGTGTGGGAGGCTCGGGCCGGTTAGACATGCTCTGTACTTGAGACTAATAGTGCCTTATTTTGATTTCAGTGCCACTGTTGCCTAGCTGTAAAAGACGACATTTTCTGGTTGATCACCCTCTGTTTTTCCGCCATGTGCACCCAAGCTCGTCACAATTCCTATTCCTGCTGATGATGTAATGTCAGAAACAAGCCCTTTGGCCTACATAGTCTCTGCCGAACTATTATTCCACCAAGTCTCACTGGTCTGCACCTGGACAATAGCTCTCCATAACCCTCCCATCCATGTATTAAACCAAATTTCTCCCAAATGCCGAAATCAAGCCTGCTTCCACCACTTCCACTAGCAGCTTGTTCCACACTCACAACACCCTCTGAGTGAAGTTCCCGCTCATGTTCCCCTTAAACATTTCACCTTTCACCCTTAACCTGTGACCACCAGATCTAGTCTCAACAACCTCAGCAGAAAAAGCCTCTTCTAATGTGTTATACTGTACCACTATCAAATTTCCCCTCAGCCTCCTACACTCCAGGGAACAAAGTACTAACCTATTCAAACTTTCCCTTTAACTCCGATCCTCCAGTCCCAGCAACATCCTTGTAAACTTTCTCTGCACTCTTTTAAACTTATTGATATCTTTCCTGTAGGTAGGTGACCAGAACTGCACAGAAAGCTCCAAACAAGGCCTCACCAATGTTTTATACAACTTCAACATAACATTCCAACTACTGGACACTATACTTTGATTTACGAAACCCAGAAGCTCTCTGTGATGCTACTTGCAAGCAATTACAGATCCATATTCCCAGATCCTTTTGTTCTACTACACTCCTACAATGCCCTACCATTCACTGTGTTGGTGCTACCCTGGCTCATCCTCCCAAAGTGCAACATCACACACTTGTCAGTATGAAATTCCATCTCCCATTTTCAACCCGCTTTTCCCAGCTGGTCCAGATCCCACTGAAAGCTTTGATCTCCTTTCTCGGAGTTCACTACGCCTCCAATCTTGGTGTCATCCACAAATTTGCTGATCCAGTTTACCATGTTATCATCCAAATCCCATCGATTATTGGGTAGTCTGCGATATAGTACCAATACCATAGCTATCCCCTTCTTATCTCTCAGTACCACCCATAAAGCCTCAGTAGGCCAGCTCTCCAGTCTGTGCTGCCTGAGAACTGCTGTGACATTTTCGCTAAAAAGCAATGCCACCCCTCCCCCCCTTAATCCTTCCCACTCTATCATGTCTACAACAGAACCCCAAAACGTTGAGCTGCCAGTCCTGCCCCTCCAGCAACCAAGTGGCACTAATGGCTACAATGTCATAATTCCACATGTTGATCCACCATACCTACAATACTCCTTTCAGTGAAACAGGCATACCTCAGAACATTATTGCCACTGCGCTCAACCTTTCGATTCCTGTCTTTGTATGTAGGTTAAACAACATCTTCCTCCACAACCACCTCACTACCTGTCCTGGCACTCTGGCTCCTGTAGCCCTGAAACTCCAGTTTAAACCCCCAGAGCAGCACTAACAAACATTCCCAGCAAGGATATAGACCCCCCCCACCCCACTCAAGGTGCAAACTGTCCCATCTGTATGGATCCCATCTTCCTTGGAAGAGGCCCAATGATCCAAAATTTGAAAGCCCCTCTCCTGCACTAACTTCTTCACCATGTACTAAACAGTATTTTCGCATTTCTGGCCTCACTAGCACATGGCATGGAGAGCAATCCCGAGATCACAACACTTGATATCCTGTCCTATTACTTTGCATCTAATTCCATAAACTCACCTTACAGGAACTTGTCACCCTTCCTACGTATGCTGTGGTAGCAACATGGACCATGAATTCTGGCTGCTCACCCTCCCACTTAGGAATGCAATGGACTCGATCTGCAACGTCCCTGACCCCGACACCTAGGAGGCAACGTACGATTTGGGAATCTCATTCTTGTGCACAGAACCTCCTGTCCGTTTTCCTAACCAATGAATCCATTATCACCACAGCTCACATCTCCTCCTCCCCTTCCAAGCCACAGAGCCAGACTCAGTGCCAGAGACACAACTGCTGTGGCTTTCCTCTACTAGGTCATTCCCAAACAGTATCCAAAGCCGTACACTTGTTATTGGCTGGGATACCCTGCACTGACTGCCTATCCCCTTTCCACCTCCTGAAAATCTCCCAGTTGCCCGTATCCCGTACCTTGGGTGTATCTACCTCCCTGTATTGCGTGTCAGATGACTCCTTAGACTCTCCAATGATCCAGGGCTCACCCAGCTCCATTTCCAGTTCCCTCTCATGGTCTGAAAGAAGGTACAGCTGGATACATTCCTTGCAGATGTAGATGTCAGAAACACTGGAGGTCTCCCTGCCTTCCCACATCCTACAAGAGGAGCATTTCACTACACTGCACAGCATTCCCACTGCTCTAACTATGCAATAAGGGAAAGACACACACACACACACACACACACACACACAAAGGAAAGAAAGAAAGAGAAATAGAAAAATCTAGCTACAGCCTCTGCTGTAAAACCTCAAGCTCCCCACTCTAACACAAGCTTACTCCAACAATGGCTGCATCCACAACAGCTGCTCCGTTTAAACCCCACTTCTTTTTATTGGCCCTCACCTGCTGCCTAATTACCCCGTAATCTCTGGCATGCAGAACGTCCTGACTGGCCCTGCTTGCTTTCTTAAACCTTGCTCTCACAACGCCCAATCCAACGGCTCCTTGCGCTTCCTGCCGCACAGAATGCCACCACTGGCCCTGCTCACTTGCTCCCACAATGCATCTTCGCTGGGCTTACCCAACATTTTCATCAAACAACAAGCCAGCAAGATTGTTACATTAATTATTTCAAATCTAAGCAGCTCTGGCAACTGTTCAAATTAGAGAGAACTGGTGTGGGAAATTCGAGTACCACCAGGGTGGTGTAAAGTCTTTCAAGAGGGTCAATATATTAAAAATGATTCAAAGTATAAAAAATGTTAATTCAAACCATATGCAGCTTAGTCAGGTATGCAAAATTGCATTCCTTCTATTTTAAAATGCATGTTAGATTTTTCTGTAAATATGCACCTTCATTATTTGTTTTGTTGGTCACCATCATCTGATGATGTGATCCTTTGCTATATTTTGTGGATGAGAGAATAGTTCTACGGTAGTGGGAAATAATTTAATAAACAATTGATCAATAGAATTCATTACTTTAGACATTAATAAAAACTATCAGAACTAATGAAAATACTGTTGAGGTTAGGTAGAACTGTGATTTCATAGGAGTAATTTAATTTTACCTTGCTCATTATAACTGATAGCTTCACTCACTTCGACCTTTCTTGGAATTCAGAGACTGAAGGATATTACTAACATAACCTACCTGCATGATACTTGAAGATTTACTGAAACACCAATGATAAAATGCAGTACTACTCTAGCTTAGCATTATCACTTAACTGGCAAGAGAAGATGTCAGTCATATTGGCCAATCCAATAGGAAATTACTTAGATGAGGACAAAAGCTGAAGTTGCAGGTTACTTCTCAACCATTCGGCAATGAGGCAGTGACAGGTGACCTTAACTGTCAAAGTTTATGCATCCATATGACGTCACTGCTAGCGCCAAGTTTCGTTAATAAACTGATTCCCAGGAAAAGTGCAGCGCCTATTTCTGAAGGTCAATGGTAGAAAGGTTTGCCAAGGCCTGCCGATGTGTTGATTTCCAAGTTTGGATGCCTTCTAATCTTATGCCTACCTCATTTTTCTTATACCAATCAAGGACTAGTAGGTGACATGTTCAAATCAAACCCACAATGAACACAAACCAATGCATGACTTTCACTTAGATATCAAGGGAAGCTCCATTGACTGCCCAAGATAGGTGAACATAGGTCAGCAATTTTTTCACTGAGAATTGCAAAAAAAAGTGTCCATTCCCCGCTTGAGAAATGGGATCGCTTGACATCACCTAAATATTTAAAACTTTGCATTACAAGTTTCTTCACAGCGTTGCAAATCCATCAATGAGAAAGAGATCCTTCATCAAGCAAGCTAATGCTTTTTCAAACCATTGCTCATGGATCAAAAGTGCATACCACTACCAACCCAAACACTGACCTTTCACCCCAAGCAGAACCATATCTCTCCGTTGCTCCAAATTCACAGTCCAAATTATGATCCCTTCCATAGTTCAATACAATCCATGCCGCTTCTCTCCATCTCTCCTAATTGCCATTTCCTGTACCTTGTAATCTTTAATACCATCTCCAAAAGTCCCCTACTGTGACATTCTACCATTGTTGCTTTTCCATCTTATAGCCTGCCAAACTGGCCAGACAGACGGGGACACTGTAAAAGAATTAATCAGATAGCACACTTCAACCCTTATTCCCAAGGAACATGCCCCAGACAGTTTTTCACTAGAAATACTGGGACCCTTGTTTCACCAGAACCATGTTTCCATGCCATATATCTTGTTAAACTGTTGTACAATACAATAGAAAATCCAAGGCTATGGGCATCATAATTGTTCCATTTTGGGGCAAAGGAGGTTCCTGGTAGAAAGGTTTTTGGAAAGATTGAAGTTATAATGTTGAGAAAAACAAATTCCCCAAGAAATAAAAAAGAAAGCAATTTTATAAAAATATCTGCAAAAATAAGCAAGAAAAATCAAAGTCAAAACACCTACATTGTAAAATTGAAGTACTTTATTAAAGTCCATAAATCCTTTAACCAGTTCTGGAGTGTAGCCAAACTGAACATTCAGGAATGCATTCCTGAATATCTGGAAAATTGGAATAACCATTTGCATGAATGGGAGCATTTGGTTTGATAGGTGGGGAAGAGGTAAAGGGTAAGAGTAATGAGAAGTGATAAAAGAAATATGGTGGAGAAAGCACTGGGAACGGGAACCTTAAATTATGTAAACGGTGGAAGATTCTTTAATGGAATAAAAAGCTCAACATTAACATAAAAAAGCAATCTGAAAACAGATTATATATGTTTTATTTTACAACTTCTGTTGTAATTTTTCTCAATTAATCTCCGCATTTACAAAACATCCCAAAGTAGCAGCTAGAGGAAAAAAATGTCACATGACATGATCAAACCCCTTGCAATATGTCCTGTTAGGGTTACGAACATTAAGCTAATACCAGTAATTGGCTGGATTGATAATCTACTTCAAATTCATTTCCTCAATATGCTGAATTATAAAGTAGTAAAATAAAATAGGATCTACAATTGAAGGGTTAATATTTACAGGATCAAGGGGAAAATCTAATACGGCTGAGACTGGTTATCTATGTCTTATCTCTAGTGTCAATTTTGACCTGTTCCCGGAATATGCATTTACCTAGATCATGCTTTACATTCAGATAAAACTCTATCCTGATTATTTCCTCCCATATGGCACAATATTGAAGTTAATGGATTTCACTATAATAATTAACGAATATCAGTAACTTGAAATAGCAACAATTTTAAAACCCATTTTGTAACAGTTATTGTGGAAGCCAGCACCAGGATTTTAGAAAATTTAATATCTTTGATATGGATGCCTTGACTCTGGCAAGCTGTACAGCCAGGAAATTAGCATAATACGCAAAAGTCAAGGAAGAATTGCAAAGCTCTAAAGTGTTGGCAATTAAATATATGAAGTGACCTCTTAACTGAAACCCCAACAAACCTGCCAACAACTAAGGATCTCTTACACAAGTTTGATGCAGGTCTTCATCCTGTTGTTTCCAGTGCATGATCCACACACAAATATAACAAACGAGACAGGAAATCAAATAAATGTTCTGGATTCACACTTGGAATTTGTGATTAAATGAAATAAGTAATGCAGATTACATGATAATATAGTTTAAGCCAATTCACAATCAAAACTACAAATAGGAGCTTAAAGAAACCTACACTATTCTCAAAGGTCCATTTATTATCATAGTATACAACTCTGAAATTATTCTTCTACAGATAGCCACGAAACCAAAAGAATAGCAGCACAATCACCAACTCCAAAATCCCTACTCCCTGCAAAAACACGAACAAAGACGGAACAGGCACATCGACCCCCAAATTCCCCAACATACACAAAAAAAAAAACAAGATAGATCAGGTGAAAAACACTGAATATATACAAAAAACCACAAGACTGAAGAAAAGTCTACAGTCAAGACCATATCCAAAACGCAGAAAACCTGAGCAACATTCTCTAGGCACGGCAGCAGCCTCTCCCCTCTCCGGCAGCAGAGCAATCTCCCAGTGATCAAAAGGCAGTCTCCCTTCTCCATAGCAGAACGATCCCAACAGCGATCAAAAGGCAGTCTCCCCTCTCCAGTAGCAGAGCAGTCCTGCAGTGATCAAAATACAGTCTCCCTTCTCCGTAGCAGAGCGATCCCACCAATGATCAAAAGGCAGACAGCTGGCATTCACCTTCTGCAGTCACCTCAATGTTTCAATCTCCCTCATTGCTTTAATCAGCAAAATGGAGTGGAACACCAGCTTGCAGCTTTCTTGCCACCAGCTTCACAAACACAGCCCCTGCCTCCCGGAATCCCCTCGGAGACTGCAGAGCGGTGAAACACCCAAATGACCTCCAAACTGCAAATCGCACTCTCCAACGGTTCCAGAGTCACATTCAAGATGAAAAACAAACGTAAAACACAGAAAAAGAAGTGAAATAAATAGTTTCATAATCTATCCAGAACTTGTCAACCAAAGGAGTGCTTTCCTCAGGTGCCATCTTGTGCGGAAGACAGGAAGGAATGAATATTCTCTTTCAAATCTCTAATTTTTTTTTTAAGATTATGAGAACACTCAGTCCTCTTTATTGTCATTTAGAAATGCATACATGCATGAAGGAATGATACAATATTTCTCTGGCGTGATATCACAGAAAACAAAACAGAACAAAGACTAACACTGACAAAACCACATAATTATAACATATAGTTTGTTTGTTTGTTTTTCCAGCATCATTGCTGATGTTTTTATTCATTATAAAATATTTATAACATAACATATAGTTACAGCAGTGCAAAGCAATACCATAATTTGATGAAGAACAGTCCATAGGCACAGTAAAAAAAAGTCTCAAAGTCCCCGAGTCGATTGACTCCCGAGTCCCCGACAGCGGCGGCAAAAGGGAGAAACTCCCTGCCATAAACCTCCAGGCACTGTCAACTTGCCGATATCTTGGAAGCAGCCGACCCCGAGTCCATCCACCTAAAAACTCCGAGCTTCCGAGCAGCCTCTCCGATACCGCCTCCCGAGCGCCATCCTCTGCCGAGCACCTTCGACCTCTCCCCGGCCGCTGAAACATGCAAAGCCGAGGATTTCGAGGCCTACAGCTCCAGAGATTCTGGTTACCACACAGTAGCAGCGGTAGCAAAGCAGACATTTCAGAAGTTTCTCCAGATGTTCCGCTGTGCACTCATGTCTGTTTCCATCAAATCAGAATTGTGCACGGTCCCCTACTTGACAGATAACAGATATTCATCACCAGAGAGGCCGCGCGCGCTGCCGTCGCGCCACCATCTTCTCCCTTAAATTGCTTTTGCCTTATCCAAAGTTAAGACCTTTAGAATCCAAACGCTCTTCCCAAACCTTTGCAGCAAATTATATCTTAGTCTCGGCAAATATCTATGTTTCCTTTTCACTAAAATGAGCTGCTACTGCTGAATTCTGTGAAATGTGATGTGGGCAAACCAGAAGAAAAATAAACCCACAAAAGAATGCCTGTCTGTTATGCAGATCTAAGGATTAGGTGAAAACATTAAACTTGAGAAAAGAAAACAAGATCAGATTCTACAAGGTTGCTTTGAAATAATATTTTGTCTTGTGACTAGAAAAGAGGAGATTTTTCAGTGGTATGTAGAAAATATTCCATTGAAACTATTAATTTAACTTCACTAACAAAGTGAGACTAATTAGTCATATCTAGAAAATATCCAAGGGCACTAGTCCAATTTAGTCTGTAATTTCCATTTCTTCCCATTATACTTATTCTATACTGTATATCTTTTCCCCATCTTGTCACACACGACAACTGTTTAGTCATTATCCTCCTTTGAATCAAAAGGTAACACACATAGTTGGTGGTTGGTTTACAGTCTTTTACAAATGGAAAATGGAAAATGCTCCTGTAGTCAGTGAGCTTCCAAAATGTCCAGTTTTAACTAAAGGAACACATGAATTAAATCCAGCCGTTTCCTTTACATTCCAGATGTACAACAAGCTGATTTCCCAAGGTGACACTCATGCTGGGTCAGAGAATTCAGTATTTTATTACAAAACTATGCTTGTCTAAGCAACATTACAAATTTTGCTGATACAGCAAATGGAGGTTTGAATCCCATGCCTGACCATTATTCTGTGAAATGCAAAATGTCCTTTCTCCAATTTCCTTTGTTTATTTACTTTCCCTTCTACTTCTTACCGATTATGTCATATAACTTAAGCCCACAAAATCTTGAAGCTTCACGGTGAATTTCAGGCAGGACATATAATCACCAGCAAAACACATATAAAGAGCAGTACAGAAAGACAGCGAAACAGTAACATGTCCTTTAGAACCTGGGCATTACAAACAATTTCCAAGTAGTTTTCATGAACACGTTACTAGAGTCCTGAGAGGCTCCAGAGGCACTTGTTCTTTTTTTTTAAAAAATCCTCCTATATATGTTCTTTTACACTACGATGCAGTACCACAATATTGTTCTCCTTTACGACTTCCGGCATTATTACTCCTTCTTCAAACTTCGGGTTCTGTGTTTGGGCATGTCAAAGAAAGATTCTGACAGTAATTACTACATTTAGGGTGATAAAGACGTGAACTAAGGATGCCGTAAATGCTAAAGAGGGTTCATCATCTAAATGGGAGGAATCTGAAGAACAAGATCAGTCATCCAGTAATGGAAGCGTTGTTAAAGTAATTAGCTCAGTCCGTTACAGGCATGCGTCACACTGGCACAAGTGTAGACTGTGAATACCAACAGCGAACAGGTCCCTGGCACCGAGTCGGACTCTGTAGCTCAGAAGAGAAGTGGGGGGGGGAGGGAGGCGGGGAGGAAGAGGGGGAAGAATAGGAGTGTAGTGCTGATAGGGGATTCAATAGTTAGAGAGGCAGACGGGAGGTTATGTGGATGTGAAGGAGATACCCAGATGGTATGTTGCCTCTCGGGTGCCAGGGTTAGAGACATCTCAGATCTGCCTACATTAGACTCTACAGCTTTCTAAAGGGAGGGGGAAGGTGAGCAGTCAGGAGTCGTGGCACCAAACATATAGGTAAGAAAAGGGATGTGACCCTGAAAAGAGAATATAGGGAGCTAGGTAGAAAACTGAAAAGCAAGATCTCAAGAGTGATGATCTCTGGATTGCTGCCTGTGCCACGTGCCAGTGAGGGTAAGAACAGGACAATTTGGCAGATGAGCACATGGCTGAAAAACTGGTGCAAGGAGCACAGTTTCAGATTTCTGGATCATTGGGATCTCTTCTGGAGATAGGACCTGTACAAAAATGGCATGTTACACCTGAACTTGAGGGGGATCAATAACCTTGTGGGCATGTTTGCTAGAGATGTTGGGTAGGGTTTAAACTAACTTGACCAGGAGATGGGAACAGAGTGATAGGGTTGAGAATGGGGCAGTTGGTATACAAGAAGATGCAGTCTAAAGTGTGACTGTGAGAAAAGATAGGCAGTCGATAGGGCAGTCAGTGGGATGGGTTGAGGTACATCTTTAAACCAACTAGTAGGGAGGTAGGTTCAACAGTCTGGAAAAGTGAGGATAAAGTAAAAAGGAAGGACAGTGCAGAAAAGGTTACAAAAGTCTCCATAATAAATAAAAGACAAAAAGTTTAGAAAGGGACAAAAATTTTTACTTCCAGTAACACAAAAGCAAAATTTAAAAAGGTGATGAATACAGGGCTGAAGGTGTTATTTTGAATGCACACAGTATACGGAATAAAGCAGATGATCTTTGTAGCACAGTTGGAAATAGGCAGGTATGATGGTGTGAGCATCACTGAGTCATGGCTGAAAGAAGATCACAGTTAGGAGCTTAACATTCAAGGATACACATCATATTGAAAGGATAAGCAGGTAGATGGGGAGGGTGGGGTGGATCTGTTGGTAAAAAAAAACACAAATCCTTAGAAATAGGTGATGTAGGATCGTTAGATACAGAATTCTTGCTGGTAAAGTTAAAAAATAGCAAGGGTAAGAATACCCTGATGGGAGTTATATACAGGTACAGGCATCCGTACAGTAACTAGGATGTGGGGTACAAATTCAAACAGGCAATAGAAAACACATATAAAAAGGGCAATGTTACAACAGTCATGGGGGATTTCAATATGCAAGAAGTTTGAGAAAAATCAAGTTGGTGTTGGATCCCAAAAGAGGGAATTTGTAGAATGCCTATGAGATGGCTTTTTAGAGGAGCTTATTGTTGAGCCCACTAGGGGAAAGGCAATTCTAGAGTGGGCATTGTGTTATGAACCAGATTTGATTAGGGAGCTTAAGTCAACGGAACCCTTAGGAGGCAGTGAACATAATATGATAGAATTCACCCTGTCAATTGAGAGGGAGAAGATAAAATCCAATTATCAGTATTACAGTAATACAAGGGGAACTACAGAGGGATGAGAGAGGAACTGACCAAAGTTAATTGGAAAGTGACACTACCCGGGATGACAGCAAAACAGCAATAGCTGGAGTTTCTGGAAGCAATTCAGAAGGTGTAGGATTGGCTCATCCCAAAGAAGTACTATTCTAAAGGGAAGCAGAGGCAACCATGGCTGACACGGAAAGTCAAAAACAGCATGAAAGGAAAAGAGATGACATGTATTACAGCAAAAATTAGTGAGAAGCTGGAGAATTGGGAAGCTTTTAAAAACCAACAGACAGAAACTAAAAAAAGAGACAAGATTAAATATGAAACTAAGCTTTTTTTCAGATATATAGATTAAAAGAGATGCAAGAGTGGATAACAGACCATTGGACAATGATGCTGGAGAGGTAGTAATGGAAGACAAGGAAATAACAAACCAACTCAACAAGTGTTTTTGTGTCAGGCTTCACTGCGGAAGATACCGGTACTATAGCAGATACTCAAAAGGTAGCTTTGTGGTTAGCGCAATGCTATTACAGCAACCAGGAACGGGGTCCCATTCCCGCTGCTGTCTGTAAGGAGTTTGTATTTTCTCCCCGTGACTGGATTGGTTTCCTCTGTGTGCTCTGCTTACTCCCACATTCCAAAGGCATAGGGGCTAGTGGGTTAATTGGCCACATGGGTGCATTTGGGCAGCGCAGGCCTTTTACGGTGCTAAATCTCTTATTATTTTTTAAAATTTAAAAAATATAAGTAAAGTCTAGAAAGTAATTTGAGGCTTTACAAGGCATTGGTAGACTGCACTTGGAGTACTGAGAGCAGTTTTTGGCCCCTTATCTAAGCAGCAACCTGCTGGCATTGGAGAGGGTCCAGAGAAGGTTCATGAGAATGATGCTGGGAATGAATGGGTTAATGTATGAGGAGTGTTTGATGGCTCTGAAGTTTAGAAGAAGGAGGAGGAATTGTACTGATACCCATCAAATACTAAAACGTCCAAAGCAACACACACAAAATGCCAGAGGAAATCAGCAGATCAGACAGCATCTATGGAAATGAGTAAAAAGCTGAGAGCCTTCATCAGGACACCCCAGATAAAATGGACATGGAGAGGACCTTTCCTGTAGCGGAGCAGTCTAGGACCAGACAGCACAGCCCAAGAATAGAAGGACATCCCTTTACAAGAGAGATGAGAAGGAACTTCTTTAGCCAGAGGGTGGTGGATCTGTGGAATTCATTACCACAAACGACTGTGGAGACTAAGTCATTGGGTATATTTAAAGCTGAGTTTGATAGGTTCTTGTTTAGTAAGCGTGTCAATGGCTATGGGGAGAAGGCAGAAGGATGAGGTTGAGAGGGATAATAAATCAGCCATGCTGGAATGGGGATCATGCTCGATGGGCTCTTATACCTCGTGGTCTAAAATAATAGGAGAGGATCAACAAATCCATTTATTAACTGAATCCCAAAGACCTGAGCTTTCCAGTTAAGTGTCACAGTCCTCTCCCTAAACCTAGCACTCAAGATCGGCAGATAGCAGAGACCGGAAACAGAATGTAACATTTTGGCCAGTATATCTTGGCACCACAGTAGCCAGAGCATCTACTGACAGTCATCAGGAGAGCAATGAAAGAACTTAGCTTGTTGACAGGAGTACCAGATTGCAGATGGTGAGTAATTATTCCCAGTTGTGAAAACAGACCAAATACATTACTTTTTAATCATCAATAAGTTGGATACATACAATACTAACTGCCCTTTCAATTTTGTTGTGACATTGTCAACCTGCAGTACATCATCTCACCAGCTAACTGAGAAAGCTGTGCAATATTCAGAGAGACATCTGATCCTCTGTAGTCATTGGTATGATGTGTCTGTTGGACTTGGCTCTCATTTTTAAAAAAAAATTAACTCAGTCAAAGCCTGCTTCTCATTTAAATATTTCTGGACATCTGACACTAAACTCCGTACAGATGAGTGCACTCAGAAGAACAGATTAGAACAGCACTTCTTTTTCCAAATCCCTAACCACATTCAAAAATAATACTGGGCTCAGCAGCATTGAGTGTAGTTACATTTGGCCTCAACTCATATCCTTCCCTCAAAGGGCAAAGAAAACAGAGAAGTTCTGATTTCTGTATTTCATCATCACTTTCCATCAAAATATCTCAGTCTTTCACACACAATAAATTACCTACAAGTGCAGTCAAATACACCTGGAGCTCACATTTACCAGATTTCAGCATGGTTAATCTCATCTTTCTCTGATCTGTAAGTGTCACTTCTCATGATAGTTCTGTTCTTCTCTCAAGTACTGATCTGACTAGTCCGCTGCCATTAATCAGCCTATTCAACCACAGAAGATACCACTGCAGAAAATTAATTACCTTAATCCAAGTGATAGGCACTCAGAATAGGCAAGAAAAGCATTGCTCAAGTTCTGAAAGTAAATTTTCAAATTATATTTGATTATTTAATGATTTATACTCTTACAATACATACTTCACATAGTGCAAGCGTTTTTTGGAATAAAGTGTTAACTGTGTTTTTACCCAATGGGTTGAATTCAGTTTTGATGCACACGTGCTGTTAGTTTCTTTCACAATGTGTCAGTGATGAGTAAAACAAGGACGAGCTGCTTCGTGGGTGTTTGATCTCAATCAGATCACACAGTATATACTGTATGTGCAGTGATGAGATTTATGTCTGCACGTGTACTTGCAAGAAACACTTCCTGGGAAAGGCAGAATTTGTTGCTAATTCTGGGAGCATACTTACAAGCCACAATTAAGCAGAATGAAAAGACTAGCCTGTGAACTTTGGGGTCACCACTCGTAACTGTAATTGTCATTCCCTTCTTCCACTCCACTTTAAACTAAGTCTCTGACAAGTTTCCTTGGTGTTATTTTCACCCCTATTCGCTTACAGCTATGGGTGTAGGGCATATTCGAACTTCAACTTCTCCTGAATAATGGCAGCCTTGTAGGCAAGGGAATCATATCCACTGGATCCTCACCTTTCTCAAAGGTCTTTCACCACTAGGAAGATCTAAGGATCTAACTGGCCCAGGGACTGTGCCTAAAATGTCTTTGTGTTAGATTAGAACAAGCCTCCTCCTTTCAGTATATGTTACACAGCAAATAACATCCCAGGACTGGTCACTTAATCACATGGCTACTGGAACAAAAGGGTTGGAAAGAGGTTAGAAGTGCTGATGCCCAGTGCATTAGTCTTTAGAGGGATGGTTAGTTGGTAGCTTGCTTAGCAAACCAAACCTCTGCTGCCTGACATAAACAGATCTCAGTAGTGTTGATGGCTTTGGGAGAGTTGTTGCTGAATGTGGGGGAAAAGTGTTTATGAGTGTCGACATTTCGGGTCAAGACTTTTGCTCACGAGGTTGCCTGGCCTGCTGAGTTTCTCCAGCATTTTGTGTGTGTCACAGGTGAAATGTTGCCTCACCTGGAAGAACTGTCTGGGGGCCCTGAATGGAGGTGAGGGAGGAGGTGAATGGGCAGGTGTAGAGTTTCTGTCAGTTGCAGTTACACGTGCCAGGAGGAAGATTAGAGGGGAGGGACGAATAGACATGGAAATCACAGAGGGAATAATCCCTGTGGAATGTGGAGAGTAGGGGATGGTGAGGGGGTAAAGATGTATTTGGTGGCATGATCCCACTGAAGATGGTGGAGTTTGCAGAGAATGATGTTTAGGATGCACAGGCTCAAGGGGTGGTAGGTGACGATAAGAGGAATTCTATCCCTATTAACGCAGTAGGAAGATGGGGTGAGAGCGGATGTCCAGGAAATACAGGCAATGTGGGTGAAGGCAGCATCAATGGTGGAGGAAGAGGAACCCCATTTCTGGAAGGAAAGCCTCATCCTAGGAACAGATGCAGTAGAGAAAAAGGAACTGAGTTTTCAAGATAGTGAAAATATATTTCCCAGATATATCCTATTATATGATGAACTCCTAGGCCATCTTTCATTGCATGTTTAAATTAGTCATTATACTTCTAAATTCATTACAGTCTCAATCAACCGGCAATTCACACATCTCTATAATATTCCACATCTTAAACGTATACATATATTTTCTGTGCATTGTTGAATATTTGCTGTGACGTTGTTTAAGAGTTCTACAGTCATGGTGTGAGCTGGAAGAAATGTGAATTCAGCGTTTGTCCTGATGATCTGAGTCACTGGAGAGATGAATGAGTGACTTTCATCGCCCACACTATATTGCGCTGGGGAAGCAATGGTCAGCACTACAGGGAGAGCAGCAGTAATACTGCACCAAAACAATTGCAATCCGGAATATTCAAAAATGCAAAACTTTGGAATTTAAGGTACCATTTCATATTTCAAAACAGATAGGTGCAGCAAAATGCTTCTGTATTTATTGGAATCACTGAAAGTGGCTATTCAGCCATTCGTGTGCGTGCCAGCTCTCTAGTTCCATTCCCTCCTCCACCCACCACCCCCAGTCCCTTTAGCACTGCAAAATTTCAGCACCATATACCTGTATTTACACAATCGCCCCTTAAAAGCGACATTGAAATAAATCTAGCTCCACCAAATCTGCATTCCAACACTGTGTGCAAATGTTTTCCTGGTATCGCTATTAAATCTTTTCCCTTTCATTTCATTTCTGCTCTACCTCCAACTTTCTAATTGGGGATAAAGCTCTGATAGCTCCAGTGTGGCTCACTTGGCATCCACATCCTCACATTTTACACTCAAACAATAATCAGGAATGAACAGAATAACTATTGTTTTCTATCTAGTTGCTAAACACAACTTATCATTATTGACCATGGGAGATTACTGCGTACAATTTAACCGATCTATTTCCCTTCATCAGCAATGTGTGAAAACACTTCACTAATTGTGATGCTTGTGAGGTGTCCTGATGAACTAAAATGTGTTACAACGATGCATGATTTTTTTTTCCAGAAATTCAATGCAGAGTAAAGCTATCCCATTAAGCACTCTCAGATCAAGTAGAATTTGGATCAGTTGCTGTATAAAAGTTCTCATTATTCTCCATTCCAACAACTGCCTCAGTCTTAATTATTGAAAATACATTTCATCTGCTTCTTATAGCTATCATGATATGGTCTTAGATTCAGATTCCCAAGTGATTTAGAGCCCGCCTCATACAGAGAGATCATTAGTAACTGTATTGAGACTGCCAAAAGTTTAGATAATCAGATAAAATAAACTTTCATCCAGTGGTTAAGGCTGTTTAAATACTTGGATTGCAGATGTGAAAGAACCAACCATTCCAGGATCTAGATTCAGTTGTATATTTTGTACCCACACTAGTTCTCTCTCCCCCCTCCCCTCCTGAAAAAAAAATTGTTCAGCAGTTACTGGGTCTGAAGTGGCTGTCATTAATATGTGAACTTTGGCAGAGACTGCATGGCTCAAACTAATCCTATTCCTGAGGATCTACTGTTATTGTGTTAACTGGATAATAACCAATCTCAGAATTTAGAGTTAGATAAGGGATCAAACCTGGAAAATTTCTCATACACGCAGCTCATGTACACATCAAGGCCATTTACTGGCATGACATAGCTGAAGAGCCTTATGTGTAGTTTAAGAAATATTAAAGATAAAATATTCTGTTTATATTTAGTTCTTTTAATTAGGAAAATGCATTCTTGAAATTATCATCATTGTACATGAGTCCTGAAGTATTAGTTATTGAATTTTAGCCTCTGAGTGTTTGCCAGTGAGAAGTGATGTGTCCAATGGCTTTCAAAATTAGCTCATAAATAAAATTATTCCACCAGGACCAGAAAGGTATATTATTATCCAAAACATTTCTATAGCTCGAGTGCTGCATTTGTTAAATGCTTTGTTCACTGCTCTACTGCCATGGTGACTGGAATGTCATTCTTCTGTGTCAAATCTACTGAATCTGCTTGGCAGCAGCAGAAATTTGAAAATGACCCTGAGCTATGTGAATGAGATCATCCAATCATCTCAGGTCTCTTATCCTGTCCTTCATCTCAGCATCCTCCATTTCTTTTAAGATGTAACGGGACACATCTTTGGACAGGTTTTAGAATTATACAATCACAGAAACATTATTTCACTGAAAAGCCTTCTCCCCCCCCCCCAAGTGCACCCCAGTTCCATTGCACCCATTGGCAACTACAAAAACTTTATCCTCAGATTTCTCCTCTCTTGACTTTGGCAGATACACCAACAGGATTGTTGCCCAAAAACCTTGATTTACAAGAGTTGACAGACTTTAAAGATCAATGACATCACATGCAGGACATCAGCCGAATCCCCAGAGAAACAATTTATCTATCACAACTAGCTACTGAACAGCAGTCAGTAAAAGGAATAGTGCATAGCTTTCCCCTTCTTATAGCAGGGACACTGTTGGTTGGGCCTTCTTTGTCATCAGCTAGAATAGTGTTCCACCTGAGCCTGGTCCTTTATTTACACGTCTCAGCTAGACATTGTCCTTGCTAAATGAGATGCTATAAATTTCATAGCTATCACAGTAACCTCACCTGTAAACTTGTAAATCCAATTAAAAAGTGAACATCAACTGGACTCATTCCTCATCAAGGTATCTTCCATGTAAAGTAGGCTTAGACTTTAGTCAATATCCTCAGCAATACAGACAAAACTTCATTTGGGGCAAGAAAAAAAGCCAGTGCTGCTAAAAAGTAGACATGACCCAAAGAAGAATTTCAAAACAGTCACTGCTTAAAGTACTTGTAAATTCAAGCTGAGGTTTGCCATCTTTTCAAGAAGTGTGCCTTCAAGAATAACTTTATCAGTACAGAGAACATAGAAACCTACAGCACATTACAGGCCCTTTGGCACACAATGTTGTGCCATGTAACCTACGCTAGAAACTGCCTAGAATTTCCCTACTGCACAGCCCTCTGTTTTTCGAAGTTCCATGTACTAAGAGTCTCTTAAAAGGCCCTATTGTATCTGCCTCTACCACTGTCGTTGGCAGTGCATTCCACACACCCACCACTCTCTGTGTGAAACATTTATCTCTGACATCCCCCTTATACCTACTTCCAAGCACCTTAAAACTATGCCCCCTCGTGTTAGCCATTTCAGCCCTGGGAAAAAGTCTCTGGCCATCTACATGATCAATGCCTCTCATCATTGATCATAGTTAAGAAATATTGTATCCTTTCTCAGAATTATATGAAACAATAGGTTTATTAATGTCACAAGATAGGAAATCAGTTTAAATAATGAAAATAATCATTTTAAATGGGAGGTGCCCTATGTTTTGGTCAGAGAATGCATTTCAGAGGCAGTGCAGGGACTAGCAGGTTTTAGATTTGACCCCTACACTGTGGTGAACTAGCTGATCACGTTCTTCATCTCACCCCTGATCACTTTCTAGTCTGAAAGATGAAAGCAACTAGTCAGATGAAGGCAGGATTGGGCTCAGCAGTGAAATTTTCACAATTGTCTGAGCTCACACATGGAGAATGACCCTTTGCCCAAGATCCAGGATGGTGTTAGTTGGTCCCAAATCTGCATCCTTGCAGTAGCAATGACGTCAGAAAGGAAGAGGAGAAAATGGAGGAAAGAACATAACCACAAGTATGCTAAATGTAGAGACTGATACAAGTACGTTGTTCATTGAATTAAAGCAAAGATCTCTCCTGATGTAAACGAGAAACAGATGAAAATTACTTAGCATAGACAAGATCTGTCACTATGCTTTGGTCCAAAGGAAAAGCATTCAATGTCCTAATGCCTTTTTTTCTGACTTTTTTAATGTTCTTGTCTTTACCCTTTATATCCCTGTGTGATTTTGTACATCACCATACAAGAGATCGAACGACTTTTTATTATAGATCACAAATCAACATATAGTTTACACATTCAGTCCATTACATTATCTGAAGTGCATCGCTAAGTAGTAGTTTAATTCACCACTAACATTAAAAACAGGGAACAACATAAGGATTTAGATGCATTCATTAATACATAAGTACTGGCACAGCACTGCAGTCTAGTTTCTCAACCTATTCTCTTCAAGCACACTGAAAGCCCAAACCCCCTCTAAGCCTGCTTTCTCCGCCCACAAAAAAATTTCCTGTCAGAGACCCCACTGATCTGCATTAGAACTGGCGACGGCAGAAGGTTTCCTGCTGCCAGCACATGAAAGAAGCAATAACTTGAAAAGGGATCAGACTTACCGCTTCCACATACCAACAGGGATCCCCTCACTCATGCGTATCTAACTACCCAATGCTTTGGGTTGCAGCTGTAGTTCCATTACGCAGATAGGGTCATGATGCCAGCTCCTGGCAAGGAAATACTGGGGGATCTTTCCCTGCTGTGCTGCTGGGATTCTCGCTCTCTCTCTCTCTTCCAGTTCACTGCATTCTACAGCACAAGGCACGAACAGGAACAGCTCAGCAGCCTCGGCTCGGTATCACGTGACCACATGCAGCTAACCCACTCGCGCTTTCTCTCTCTCTCTCTCTCTCTCTCGAATAAGTATAGCATGTGACCCTCCCTCTAACATCATATGACGAGCAGCTCCAGCTGACAGAGAACAAGGAAAGAAAACATCTGATTGAAAATTGCTTACTTTCAGTCAGGATGCCTGGGAGAGCGACTTTCCTTGCCAAGTAAAACTGACACCTTCTTCCGCCTGTCTGAAAAACACTGGGAGGTGCCCAGCCAATGTCTCTAGAGCTTCAAACTTTACTGAACTCTCAACCTATCATGGTTTTCCAACTCACAGACCAGTTTCTCTGCAGACTTTCGGCATCAGTTCAATTCAGCAGGATAGTGAAAGGCAAAAATGGAAACTTTCTTATTTGAATGGAAACTTACTTTTCGCTATCTTCCTTGAAGGTATTAGCTCTTTCTGATCTGTATAATAGCACGGTATTCTTGTGGCATGCCGTGCAAATTGCACAGACCAGCAAGAACTGCAGACAGTACTTAAATTTGCATATGCTCAGAGAATAAACTCCAAGACATTGACTCATTCACTAAATGTCCTGTAACTCAACCTCTACTACATTACAGTGCATTCTAACAATAAAGGTTTACAGTGAGAATTGAAAAACGTGGACCACTTCCCTCCCAATATAATAAAATTCGCCATTGCCTTCGATGCACCAGCATAACTCAGAGTTGAATTTAAAAAGGGATATATGAAGGCCAAAACTTCAGACCTTAAACAAAACTTATGATATACCAGGCAACAATAATTACTGCTCTCCCATGTGATTTCGAAACGTCAGCTCCTTACAGCAAACACTTCAAGACACTGAAAAGGTACCATCAACTCTGGTTCCACAAAACCCTCCAAATCCACTCAAAGGAAAAGCAAACCAACATCAGTCTCCTCTCCCAGGCCGACGCACCAAGCAATAAGAAGCTAATTACACTTTATTGGTTTCATTGGGCAGTTCACATTATGTGCATGCTCTATCCTGAGCTCTGTCACTGGAACAGAATATCAGGTGGGCAGAGGAAGAAAATCCAAAGAAAACTCCTTGAAAAAATATCCAACATCTCCACTGACTCTCGAAAGTGTTGGCTCATGATTGCTCAAAGTGCAGAAACATTTGAATTGGTATTCAGGAACTGGAAAACAGAATTCAGAGCATACCGAAGCCATGCATGAGTAACAGAACTAGCATACCATCCCACAAGCTACCTAATCACTCAATCCATCAGGCACCTCCTAATCCATCTGTGGGAGACGCTGTAATTCCCACATTGACCTCACCAGCTACCTCAGAACCCACAGACCTGGAATGGAAGCAAGTCACCTTCAGTCACATGCCTACTGATTTTGCCCATTTCACCTGTGGTCAGAGTTTTTACAGAAAGCTTCAGTAAATTATCCAGTGGAAGCTAAGCTTTCTCTCGACATTCACACACTTTCTCCATGAATAATGACATGGAACAGTGTACCTTGCCTGGTTTGCCCTAATCTGGGTGCTCCACCCCAAGTACAGCACCATTTCTGCCACCTGAGATGTCCCAGAGAATGGAAATCAAGCCTGTAATCTCTCGATTTATGTATACTCCAAGACATCAGGGTAGCTGACAAAAATGAGTAGTCTGGCAGGTTCCATCGCTTTCAATGTTACAAACTGCACTCAAGGCTTAAACAAAGTAGTGCAGAGAAACAAAAATAAAAACAGGTCAAACTACACAGCAAAACAGATTCAAAAATGACCACAAACATGAGGAAATCTGCAGATGCTGGAAATTAAAGCAACACACACAAAATGCTGGTGGAACACAGCGGGCCAGACAGCATCCATAGGAAGAAGCACAGTTGACGTTTCAGGCCGAGACTCTTCGTCAGGACTAACTGAAAGAAGAAAAAAAAGAGAAAGAAAAAAGAAACGTCGACTGTGCTTCTTCCTATAGATGCTGTCTGGCCTGCTGCGTTCCACTAGCATTTTGTGTGTGTTGCTCAAAAATGACCAGCAGTGCACAGAAAAAAATTCCTCTGTTGGCCATTAATCACTGCTTGAGAATAGATCACTCACCAAACAATCAATATTATTCACCAGCTTGGCACATCTATATACAAAATTGAGGGAGGAAAGTGATCTAATTTAATTAATTTATCTAGAATAAAAATACATTCAGAATTTCTTTTGTATCATAACCTAAATTAAACATAAATTATACAGATGTTTTACCAGAAAGAGCACAATTAGAACAAAAAAAATGATAAGTCCATTTTTAGTGCAACATGATCAAAGTGCTCATGGTATTGCTGAACTGTTATGACCAGGACTGTGCCACTTGGTTCAAGACCAAATGGTTGAAGGGAAGTATCCGTTCTTGAACCTAGTGATGTGAGACTTCAAGCTCCTACCTGATGTAGCTGTGAAAAGATGGCATGGGCGAGATGGTGAGTGACTTTTATGATAGAGGTTGCCTTTTTGAGGCAATGTCCTCCTGACCACCAATGGTGGAGTAGAAATTGCCCATGATGTATTCGGCAGTTGGACATAATTCAATCAAATAAATGTGCAGATTTGTACAAATTGTTTGTTACTACCATCAGGAAAAATGTACCATTTAGTTTTTTTTTACTTATAATAATTTTTGCCTTTACACTGTAGTGCTGTGATGGATATTCACTTTCCAGGGCCCAGGAAGCTTCCTGTCAACCTCAGCTTTCTGGCACAGCAGCACAACCTTTTCAAAGGGTCAGAATTACTTTGACAAAATTAAACTACTAACCAGTATTCCTTGCTCAGTTTCTTGTTGTAAACACAAACCAGCTTTCATTTCTAAATGTATAGTAAGTTGCAAGTAATAATCAGTCCAAAGTTCAAAGGACGGCTTTGCAAGCAAACAGCGCTCTCCAAAGAGCACAAGCTGCTGGCCTACAGCTGCTCAAGAGATATGGTTTACTAAGTGAAGTGACTATGAGATGTTTTTATCTGCATCAGCAAACATAAGACAATGGGGTTACATTAATTGGTCTATATCAAAGCAGACAATACTGGGTAAGTTATTTAGTTTAAGAAAGTTTGTGGACCAGACTGATTTTGTCACTTAGCACATCAAACATGGTCACAGGTGTGTTCAATCAATAGTTTGGGATACTTGTGTACTCAGAGAGTTAATCCTCACAGCATTAATTTTGGGTGTCTGAGACCTATGCCCCAGAATTTTTAGACCATCTGTGCAAATTACTTTGTCCCAGCAAAGGTATCTGAAAAACATCACATATAAATAATGTCAACTAGTAGCAAAACAGTATAAACATTAGAAACCATCTGGGGATTGTTATGAAAGACCAGGTGACAGAAAGAAGAACTAGAATTCATTCCTCAACCTTTGGCTTCTGCAATGGACAGCTCGTTCACCTGTAACTCATTGGTCTGTTCTTTTAGTTTGTAAGAATTGTACTTCTGTTTCAAAATCCTTTGTAGTTAATAAATCTATTGGAATTCAGAAATCTTTTTATCAAATAAGAAACCATCTGTAAGTTTTAAATATGGATTAAAAAGTAAAATACACTATGTTTAAGCTACTTCATTAGCTGGAAGTATTCCCTCCTAGGTAGGAAGGGGGAATGCCCCACTCAAATAGTGAGTATTGGCAGCTAGACCTCACTGCAGAGACTAGACAGGGAAGTAAGCTAGTCTTTGAAGAGTAGGGTGATATAATATAACCTCCCTAAGTGAGGGCACACATATATTGGAGAGGGCTTAAAACTCTCCATTTGAGTTTAGGGCTTCATGGACAGTGAAGCACTTTTTAAAAAAGGAGGGAGAGAGA
The DNA here is from genome assembly GCF_030028105.1 of Mobula birostris. NCBI lineage: Eukaryota > Metazoa > Chordata > Chondrichthyes > Myliobatiformes > Myliobatidae > Mobula > Mobula birostris. The sequence continues at coordinate 63,636,551 of NC_092380.1, read as the reverse complement.
AACCAGGGAATTATAGACCGGTTAGCCTAACGTCGGTGGTGGGGAAACTGCTGGAGTCAGTTATCAAGGATGTGATAACAGCACATTTGGAAAGCGGTGAAATGATCGGACAAAGTCAGCATGGATTTGTGAAAGGAAAATCATGTCTGACGAATCTCATAGAATTTTTTGAGGATGTAACTAGTAGAGTGGATAGGGGAGAACCAGTGGATGTGGTATATTTGGATTTTCAGAAGGCTTTTGACAAGGTCCCACACGGGAGATTAGTGTGCAAACTTAAAGCACACGGTATTGGGGGTAAGGTATTGGTGTGGGTGGAGAGTTGGTTAGCAGACAGGAAGCAAAGAGTGGGAATAAACGGGACCTTTTCAGAATGGCAGGCGGTGACTAGTGGGGTACCGCAAGGCTCAGTGCTGGGACCCCAGTTGTTTACAATATATATTAATGACTTGGATGAGGGAATTAAATGCAGCATCTCCAAGTTTGCGGATGACACGAAGCTGGGTGGCAGTGTTAGCTGTGAGGAGGATGCTAAGAGGATGCAGGGTGACTTGGATAGCTTGGGTGAGTGGGCAAATTCATGGCAGATGCAATTTAATGTGGATAAATGTGAAGTTATCCACTTTGGTGGCAAAAATAGGAAAACAGATTATTATCTGAATGGTGGCCGATTAGGAAAAGGGGAGGTGCAACGTGACCTGGGTGTCATTATACACCAGTCATTGAAAGTGGGCATGCAGGTACAGCAGGCGGTGAAAAAGGCGAATGGTATGCTGGCATTTATAGCGAGAGAATTTGAGTACAGGAGCAGGGAGGTACTACTGCAGTTGTACAAGACCTTGGTGAGACCACACCTGGAGTATTGTGTGCAGTTTTGGTCCCCTAATCTGAGGAAAGACATCTTTGCCATGGAGGGAGTACAGAGAAGGTTCATCGGATTGATTCCTGGGATGGCAGGACTTTCATATGAAGAAGGACTGGATGAACTGGGCTTGTACTCGTTGGAATTTAGAAGATTGAGGGGGGATCTGATTGAAACGTATAAGATCCTAAAGGGATTGGACAGGCTAGATGCAGGAAGATTGTTCCCGATGTTGGGGAAGTCCAGAACGAGGGGTCACAGTTTGAGGATAGAGGGGAAGCCTTTTAGGACCGAGATTAGGAAAAACTTCTTCACACAGAGAGTGGTGAATCTGTGGAATTCTCTGCCACAGGAAACAGTTGAGGCCAGTTCATTGGCTATATTTAAGAGGGAGTTAGATATGGCCCTTGTGGCTACAGGGGTCAGGGGGTATGGAGGGAAGGCTGGGGCGCTGTTCTGAGTTGGATGATCAGCCATGATCATAATAAATGGCGGTGCAGGCTCGAAGGGCCGAATGGCCTACTCCTGCACCTATTTTCTATGTTTCTATGTTTCAGAAAATCTAGCTATGGATTGAGATTTCCCAAATGTTTTGTTGCAAAATACAAAACTGATCATTATATTTCCTTTATATTCTGATTATGGTGGTACACAAGTTTTATATATAGAGAAGCTGAAAAAAACTGCCATCCCTGTGTCTTTCCTACTTCCGACATTATCTCTAAGAATGCAAATTGGTTGAACTGGGCAGAGTTCGGCCTCTGACCCTCTCCATTCCATAAATTAATGTTGAAAGGAATGTGTACAAATAGAAAGATTAATATAATCTGGAGCTTTATTAGCAATGTATACATAAATTCAATAAATTCATATATTTCATCTGAAACAAGTTGAGTTTCTCTGAAGAATGCAGTTAAGTGAGCATCATGCTTTTAAATGCACTGACAGTGACATCAAACTAGTTCCCACACACAACTGGATAAAAAACTGCTCCTATCCAACATTACAGAACAACCGTTATCATAACTGATTTTAATTTAATTCCTTTGCAGTGTGCATAATTAGTTAATAATAATCCTTCATAGTAAAGGATCGAAGAGTTTGATTTCCAATCAATACACCAGAAGGGATTCTTCACCACAGACAGTAAAAAAATAAATTGCTTCATTCATCAAACAACATTAAGTTTGCTAATGTCAACCTGTTATGCCACTGGAATTAGCTTCAATCCCTCAGCTAAGGACAATAATAATCTGCCAAACTTCCTATTCCTTTAAAAACTGGGATGTTAATCATTAGGGTTAGCGGGCTTGGTTGTCCTGGAGAGTGACTGATCTCCATGCAGGGTGTTCAGATTCATACAGCCTAACCTTGGAACCAGATTGCAACAAAGAAAAAGCCTTCTGAAAAAGTGCAAAACTCTGAGGAGTCAGTTAACAAATGAATCTGGGTAACCAGAAATGGCAGCAGCAGTAAATCACTTGTAAATGTCAAAAACCCAATCAATAATAAAGTCAATTCATGGCCAACTATAAAATGCTAAGTCTCCTTCATTTGACTCACTGAGTACAACAAAATTCCAAGGTCATCTATAACTTTGTTTTTAAGGGGACTCGGTATCAGTGATGAAGAGGGAATGAGGAGCTTGCCAAGTGCCTATACTGTACTTGGGTTACCTCAAGACATTGACAAGGACCCTGAGAATCAGGATCAACCAGGTTTATTGCATATCATGTAGTTTGTTGTTTTGTTGCAGCAGTTCAGTGCAAGACATAAAAATTACCATAAGTTACGATAAATAAATAAACAAACAAACAAATAAATAATAGATTAATATTGTGAAAGAGGAATAGCAAGATAGCATATATGGGTTCACAGATCGTTCAGAAATCTGATGGTGGATTAGAGCTTCATTACCAGGTGGTATTCCAACCAGATGGAATGCTTTCTACTGTAAATCAGTAGGAATTTACCAGAATCTTGGGTGACATACCAGACCCTCTTAAACTCCTTTGGAAGTATAGTCACTGGCATACCTTGGTTATGATTTCTTCAAAGCGCTTAGCCCAGGATAGATCCTCAGAGAAGATGACACCCAGGAACTTGAAGCTGCTCTCCCCTTCCACTGCTGACCCATCGATGAGGACTGGAATGTGTTCTCCCAACTTCCCCAACCTGAAGTCCACAGTCAACTCTTTGCTCTTACTGACATTGAGTGTACGTTTATTGTTGTGACATTATTCAGCCAGCCGATCTATTTTGCTCCTGTATGCCTTCTCATCTCTATCTTGGATAATACCAGTGACAGTGGTGTCATCAGTGAATTTACGGTTGGTGTTTGAGCTGTTCCTAGTCACACAGTCATGAGTGCAGGGAGGACAGAGCAGCTGGTTAAGCACACATTCCTGAGGCAATTGTCAGCGAGGAGGAGACGTTATTACTGACCCACACTGGCTGTGGTTTCCTGATGAGGAAGTCAAGGATTCAGTTGCAGAGAGAGGTACAGAGGCCAGGTTCTGAAGCTTGTTGATTAGTACTGAGGGGATGATAGTGTTGAACACCGAGTTTAATCAATGGACAGCAGAATGACATATGATTTGCTGTTCTCCAGGTGGTCCAAAGCTGAGTGGAAAGAGGGATTGCATTTGCTGCAGACTTGGTGTGGTGGCAGGCATATTGCATTGGGTCCAGGCCCTTGGGCAGGCAGGAGTTAATTCTCACCATGACCAAACCTCCAAACCTGTTCATCACAGTAGGCACGAGGGCTATGGATCAATACTCATTGAGGCAGCTCACCCTGCTCTTCTTGGGCTAATTGGTCAGCACAGGTTTTCAGTACCCTGCCAAATACACCATTAGGGCCTGACACCTTGCAAGGATTCATCCTCTTGAAGCATATTCTGACATTAGCTTTCAAAACACTAATTCCAGAGTCACCAGATGCTGTGAGGATTCACACAAGTGTAGCTTTATTCTCTCTTTCAAAGTGTGCATAAAAGGTGTTCAGTTCATTAGGGAGTGAAGCATCAGTACTATTTAAGCTGGTAGGTTTCACCTTATAGGAAGTAATGGCATGCACCCCCTGCCACAGCTGTCATGTCTCTCTACTGTTACATGGAATTGCCTTTTCACCTTCCATTGGCCATGTCTGGACTACTTATAGGGTTCTGGATCACCGGTCTTGAACTCTCACAGGTCTAGTCCTCTGCAGACAGGATCTTCTGGTTTATTACTGTTTACTGGCTTAAATATTAGCTTTATTTGTCACATGTACATTGAAACGGCAAAATATTTGTTATTTTGCATCAAACCAAATCAGTGAGGACACTTGGAGGTTGGAGGCAACCTGCATATTACCACGCTTCCGGTGCAAAACAGCATGCCCTCAACTTACTAACCCGAACCATATGTCTTGGGTGTGGGAGGAAGCAGGAGCACCCAGAGGAAACCTACACAGTCACGGGGAGAACGTACAAATTCCATACTGACAGTGGTGGGAAATTGAACACCAATCAGTGATCACTGCCGCCATAAAGCAATTGTGCCAACCGTACTGTGGTTTGGGTGTGTTCAGCATGATCTCATAGGAAAACACTCACCCACACAGGTCTTGATGAAGCTGGCAACAACTGTGGCATAGTCATTCAAATCCAAAGATGAATCACCGAATATGATTCAGTTCACCAATTCAAATTGGCTCTGTAAGTGTTCTCTGCCTCCCTTGACCATACCTTCACATTCCTCACCACTGGTGCTGCGGAACACCGTCTCTGTCCATTTGCCCGGAGCAGAGGTACAGCCAGATGCTAAAACGCGGGCGTAAGATAGTATAACAAGTGTTCTTGGGTGGTGTAATAGCGACCAAGTGTGTTGGCTCTTCTAATTCCACAGTGACGTGTTGGTAATAGATGTTCAGAGACTTCTTCAAGCTGGCCTGGTTGAAATCCCCGCAATGATTAGGAAGGCATCAGGGTACACTGTCTCATTACCATTGATCACAGTGTTCAGCTCCTCCAGTGCCAGTGGTGAAAAGTACACTGCAACCAGGATGACGTATCAAAAACAAAAGGACATAGGTTAACTGTGGGAGAAAGCAGTTCTCAAGGCAGTCTGAGGGGGACAGAGTTTCATATAAATAATGGCTACTTCCTGTGGCCTGAAAATGGCTGCCACAGGAAGTAGCGTCACCAGATAAAATCATTACATTTATGAGGCATTTAAATCAGCACTTAATTAGGCAAGCCATAGAATGATGCAAACTTAACGATGGCAAACTGCAATTATTGTGGATGGACAAAAACGTTGCCATGGATGCAATGGGCTGAAGGCCCCGTTTCTACACTGGTGACTCTATGCAGCTAAAATTATAAATACCCAGACAATAGATGTCTTTGCCCTTTTAGGTAGCACGGGTCAAGGATTCTCCATGTAATCATGACAAATAACCTTTCATAGGATCTGGTTGCCTCACTATATGAAGGACGTGGAAGCATTGGAAAGGGTACAGAGGAGATTTACCAGGATGCTGCCTGGTTTAGAGAGTATGGATTATGATCAGAAATTAAGGGAGCTAGGGCTTTACTCTTTGGAGAGAAGGAGGATGAGAGGAGACATGATAGAGGTGTACAAGATAATAAGAGGAATAGATAGAGTGGATAGCCAGCACCTCTTCCCCAGGGCACCACTGCTCAATACAAGAGGACATGGCTTTAAGTTAAGGGGTGGGAAGTTCAAGGGGGATATTAGAGGAAGGTTTTTTACTCAGAGAGTGGTTGGTGCGTGGAATGCACTGCCTGAGTCAGTGGTGGAGGCAGATACACTAGTGAAGTTTAAGAGACTACTAGACAGGTATATGGAGGAATTTAAGGTGGAGGCTTATATGGGAGGCAGGGTTTGAGGGTCGGCACAACATTGTGGGCCGAAGGGCCTGTACTGTGCTGTACTATTCTATGGTCTATGTTCTATAGTTGTTTGCTCCAAGATGGAAAACGATAGAGCTTGCAGGCACTGAACATTGGGCTGCAGTGAAAACTCTTTGTGGTTTATGGATTAACCTGTGGAGTGGACCACTTCAGCCTGAGTGAGGCCGAGCAGTGCTCCAGGCTATAGAATACAAGCAATTAGATATTATTCAAAATTACCTTTGAAGAACATTATGGTCAACTACAGTAGTTAAGTGATGGCTGAGGTTACCTTCGGTCAGTTGGGAGAAAAGGGCAAATGGTAATGTTGTTGAGTGTCAAAGGGGAAATGGAGTGAATTCAACTTAAAGCAAATAGTTATTGTCAGGCACTTAACATGGGAAGATGGAGCCTTCTTGTTAAGAAGGTGAAAAGTCACTTGGTGGAAAGAGAATGTTGCGTTCAGGCACAAACTATCTCCTATGCCTGGAAGTAGTGGAGCAGTTCTATAGAATATCCAGGTTGGTCCTCTTTTCATTGCTAACTAACACCGTTCGCTTCCATAAATGTTTTCTCATACCCTTCTTTCACTGTTTCCATTCATCAGGCAAAGCGCTTACCCTCATAATGACCTAATGATGAAACATGCCGCAAATAATGATGACCCACGCTGGAGAGTACTCGAGGGCTTCTCTTAATCATTCCACTCTCCATTAAGTTCAAGCATCCCCCGAATGTAATTATGTTCCCTCTCAAACCTGAAGCCTAAATTGAAATAATGAGCCAACATCCTCAGCAGCCACTTATTCATGCAACACCTTGGCTAAAATATCATAAGCATAATAAGGTGCCAGAAAATGCTCACTGGATCACAATAAATTTCTATTTACAGTCACACAGAAACTTGACTAGTGCCTGGTAATCCAACCCAAATCAATTGAATTTCAACAATACGTGTCAGATTTTGGTCAGGACTGGTGTACTCCAATTCAGATATTGTCAGATCAAACTGGGATAGCTCAGTACTTACTAAATATATTTCAACTGTAGTACAGATTTCTTTCTGCTTTTTCACAAAATTACTCCCTTCTTGATTAGAATTAACTATGGCACATTTCTGATACATTCACTTCTGGAAATAGTTAAACTTGGTGTGAGAAATTGAGGCCTCTGGTTCAGAACGGGTTCACAATCGTACGCGGATTCATACAACAAGGAAACTATCACAACGCTTTGTGTGGAAGTTATGCCAAGGCAAGCTTTAAAGAAAGTTCAAAGTTCACAGTAAATTTATTATCAAAGTACCTATATGTCACTACATAATACCCTGAGATCCATTTTTTGCAGGCATTCGGAATGTTAACCTCCAAGCACCAGACGCAGATATACAGTATATACATATTATATCTTGCGATATTTGACAGGCCTCCCAGCCTCTGTTGCTGTTTCCCCCTTCCCTCCAACGTCTGCCCATCATCACCTAGATCCACCTGTTGCTTCAACCTCTTGCTCCACCCAATCCCGTCACCCTTTTATTCAGGTATTTCCCCGCCATCATTAAGTCCAGACGAAGGCTCTCAAGCTGAAAAGTAACTGTCCATTTCCCCCCATACATAAAGTTCAAGTTTATAACCATTTCAACCACATACATGTACAGTACTGAGAAAAATCTTACCCACCCTAGATTTTTTCAATATAAATTTTGTGTTAGGTGTTTATTTTTTGTCTTCTGCATTAGCGTGTTAGTAGAAAAGAGCAAATTTTAGGTTTCCAAACATTCATTTTCCAAAAAGTTTAATGTTACAGAGGAATATTGTACTTTGTTAAAGAAAGTACCATATTAAGTAAAATAAGACAAATAAAACCTTGATTACTTTCTAGGTATACAGCCCAGTGCATGATTAAACAAAGGTGCTAATGATCAATGACATAATGAGTTGAACGAACTAAACTGATTAACTAAAACAGAAACGGGTGTAGAAGGAATCAAACTGGGTGAAGGACAACCAAACTCGAAGTGAGGGTGTAGCAGATGTGATAATTTAACCTTCAAATTATCAATTCTTACACCATATTAAGAGTGAGCATGTAAAAAGATACAAGGTGTTTACTCTGTGTCAGCAAGGTCTCGTCCAAGCAGAAATTTCACAGCAGACAGGAATTTCAAGATATGCTGTTCAAGCTCTTCTAAAGAAGCGCCAAGAAACAGGCAAAGTTGAGGACCAGAAACACAGTGGCTGGCCACAGAAACTGAGTGCAGTAGATGAGAGATATGTCAAGCTAACATCCCTTTCTAAATCGAAAGAAGTTCAGCACTGCCATCAACTCTAAACTCACAGAAACCAATGGTACCCAAGTACACCACTCTACAGTCCAGAGAAGTCTTGTCAGAAGTGATCTTCGTGCAAGAGTTACTGCTAAAAAGCCTTTCCTCCGAAGTGGTGGGACCCAGGCCAGAGCTTGAGAATGAGGGTTTGTTTTCAAAGTGGAAACAAACAAAGAACTGGCCTTGAACAAAGACACAGGGACTGGGGTGCCAAACAATGGCAGCAAGTATTCTAGACTGAAGAGTCAAAGTTTGGGGTCAAACAGATTGTTGGTAGAAAGGGAGTGATTCTTGACAATACTAAGAGACCTGCATTCATAAGGTTCCTGATAAATATCTTGGAGGATGGAAGAGAGACCCCGATGATCCTCTCCGCAGACCTCTTAATCTTTTGTAGGGTCTTGCAGTCAGATGTCTTGCATGGTGATGTAGCTGGTCAGGACACTCAGTGACAATTGGCTTTGTGGCTGTGGACTCCCTTTCATGAACTTCGGATCTGAATGTTATTTGCTTACTTTTATTCTTTACATGATTTTTTTTATTTCTGCACATTGGGGGTCTGACAGTCTTTATTTAATAGGTTCTATTGGGTTTCTTTGTTTGTAGTTGCCTACAAGGAGACAGGTCTCAAGGTTGTATATAGTATACTTATTTTGATAATTAATGTACTTTGAACTTTGAACTGGAGCGGGCTGACCACACAGCCCTGGGGGGGCACTGGAGCTCAGCTTTATGGAGCTAGAGATGTTGCTGCCAAAACGGACTATGGACATTCAGTCAAAAAGTCAAAGATCTAATTGTAGAGAGGTGTTGACACCAAACAAGGAGATCTTTCCCACCAGCTTCTGAGAGATGATTGTATTAAACACATAGCTGAAGTCAATAAACAGCATTGTAGCATATAAGGCAACATTTTCCTAGTGGGCCAGGATGGAGTGGAGGGCAGAAGCTATGGCATCATTGATGGGCTGGTTTGAGCGGTAAGTGAACTGGAGAGGGTCTAATGTAGCAAGAAGATGGGATTTATTATGATCCATAACCAGCTACTCATTATTGTTGTGGTCAGTGCCACTGGACGGTCATCATTAAAGCAGGTTATAGTCACCCTCTTGGGGACTGGAATGCTAGTGGCTGCCTTGAAGCCTGAGGGAGAGAGGCTGAAGATGTCTGGTAGAACCTCTGTTAACTGGGCAGCATAGTCCCTCAGCACCTAGCCGGGTTTTTTTTTTCAGGCCCCACAGATTTATGTAGATTGACTGTGTCTAGAGTCTTTCTCACATCAGCTGTGGCCAGAAGAGTGCCTGCTCCTTGTGGGGGGTGGGGGGGTGTTCTTCGCCAACACATCGTTCTGTGTGTAAAAGCCTATCAGGAAGTGTCACCATCCTTGACACACAGGATGGAATTGTGGTTCATTATGATCTGAATGCCCTCCCATATGTGCCTTGAACTTCTGGTGTCACAGAAATGGCTGTATATTCTCTGTGAATAATCCCGTTTTGCCTTCCTGATGGAATGGGAAAGCACAGCTCTTCCTGACCTGAGAGCCATTTTATCCCCCCCAATCGGAAGGTTGCATTTTTAAACTAATTTACAGGATGTAGGTGTCGCCAGCTAAGCCAGGATTTATTGCCCATCCCTAGTTGCCCTTCAGAAGGTGGTGATGAGCTGCCTTCTTGAACCGCTGCAGTCCCTGAGGTGTAGGTACACCCACAGTGCTGTTAGAGAGGGAATTTCATGATGTTAACCCAGTGACAATGAAGGAACGGCGATATGTTTCCAAGTCAGGATGGTGAGTGACTTGGAGGGGGTTTTCCAAGTGGTGGTGTTCCCACGTGGCCAAGTGGTTAAGGCGTTCGTCTAGTGATTTGAAGGTCACTAGTTCGAGCCTCAGCTGTGGCAGTGCGTTTGAGTCCCTGAGCAAGGCACTTAATCACACATTGCTCTAGTGTCTGTGTGAGGAGTGCTGCCCCACACAGATTTCCAATCTGTGCCTTGTAAGGCATGAAAATGCCTGACGCAGGCCTCTCATGGTCTGAGTCAATGTTCCCCCCTCCCATGTTCCCAGGTATCTCGTCCTTCTAGATGGCAGTGGTCGCGGGTCTGTAAGGTGGTGCTTTAGGAACTTTGGTGTGTTGTTGCAGTGCATCTTGTAGATCGTACACACTGCTGCAACTGTTCGTCGATGGTGGAGGGACTGGATGCTTGTGGAAGTGTCCGATATCTCAGCTGTGCTTAGACTTCTGTTGTCACCAATGACTTCTGACTTGCCATCGTAGAGATGTGATTAATAATGGTGACGTCTTAATATCCTTCTCTATGCAGCCAGTCACAAATCCTGCGTATTCATCAGTGTTAATATGATGGTCATAGGAACCACCTCCATGAAGATTTTCCAGTCCATGTTTTCAAAATAGACCAGCAATACTGAGGTTGCTCTTCCTGGCCAGGTCCTTATCTCCCTTTGAACTAGTTTGATTCGTTTGATCAGCATAACAGATGAGTGGTTAGAGTATCCAAGATGGGGACAAGGACCTGCTTTGTAAGCACCATAGATGTTGATATAAACCAGGTCTAATATTCCCTCACCTCTGGTAGCAAAGTCAACATTCTGTTATAGCTATTATTCTACAGGTTTATTGAGTATGCCCACAAGAAAATGAATCTCAGGGTTGTACATGGTGACACAAATGTACTTCCTAATAAGTTTACTTTGAACTTTGAATTTAAGCAGGATTGCTTTAAGTTATCAGCGTCGAAGTTGCCAGCAACAATAAAGAAACCGTCGGGGGGTGTGATATCTTGTCAGAATCAGAAATCACCAGGGTGTGTGCTATCTTATTGTTGTGGAATAGATCGGGCTCAACACCAGCTGAATCCACAATAAACCCATAGGTAATCAAAGAGTCCTTTAGGGAAAGTACTGGGACAGTTCCTGCAGTTAAGACTTAATTTGTGAAGTTCAAATTGGCTGCTAGTTATACTGTATATCTATGATTCAATGTCAAATGAGTCATCGACTAGTACTAACTGGAACCACCCCTGAATGTTCACTGTATGTACTCTGAGCATAAGTACATTGTAAAGTAGCTAATTGAAGATCTCATTGTGTATAATGTAATCCACTCAAAATGCTAGATGAACTCAGCAGGCCAGGTAGCATCTATGGAAAAGAGTAACCGATCAATGTTTTGGACCGAGGCCCTTCATCAGGACTGGAAAAGAGAGATTAGAACTCTGGCTTCATAGATACTGCCTGGCCTGCTGAGTTCCTCCACCACTTTGTGTGTATTACTTTGCCTTCCAGCATCTGCAGATTGTCTCCTGTTAGTGCATAATATGTTAGGCAAAATTGGCAGGTAAACTGCATTTTTGTACATGATATGCAATTGATATTGCAGAATAAAATTAGTTTATGTTTCCTGAAGTAGTTTTGTGGGGAGAAAAAAAGTAAAACAGATTAAGATTTGCCAGAGGAAAAAAAAAGAAATCAAAGAGGAAATTGGCAAATCCAATCATCCTGCAGATGAGGCGTTCCAGCATTCAGAGTCATGACTTAGAGATCGTAACTCACCAAGGTCGTTCCAAGAATTGCAAACTACTTTGTGCATATCTTGTGCCAGTAAATCTAGGTATTTTCAGTAAAAGAAAATGCAAAAGAAATGAGTATTGTCCTATTTGTCATACTGGAAATGCAAATGTTCCAATGAAACCATACAGCATAAAGACTTATTCGAGAACTTTCACTTTCACGGTTGATGCAGGATTGAAGTTTGTTCAGGATGAAAGAAATAATAGAAGGTAAATGATACAAAATGTGAAATAAGGACCAGAAATGCTGGAAATACTCTGGGATAAAGCGATATTCACTACCTAAAACACCACTACATATCTCAAGCTTGGTGTCCAGCATTGCCTTTACCTAAGTTGATGGTGGCAATTTCCACCCTTCTCCCAGCTGCTGTTGTACCTATTCTGCTTCAAATAAATCTAATTGAACAGTGTAATTGTCCACAGGCCTCCCAACTCTCAGCCTGGGAAATTTGCTCTCAATGTAATTTGCACTCAGATACATGGGGTATATAACTTCCTGAAGGAAAAGTAACTATATTTTTATTATTTATTTGTTAGTTTCAATGATTTCAATTGAACTATAGTGTATGGGTGAATTTCCTCTAGTTTTTTGGTAGTGTAATTGTTTTTAAAATGTTTTTGAAAATTCGCTATCATTGTTTGTCAAAGTAGTTCAGAGTCCAGCAGATGCCTCTGCTGAGGGAGTCCTTGTGTTGCACTTGGCCGCGCCAAAGAGCTGTGGGGCAAGGTCCCAGCAGGAGATTGCACTGCTGGGTTCCTGCTGGAACAAGCTGCTCTGCTCTAAGACAGATGGTGTCTTTTTCTACAGATGGTGCCGCACCTGCTATGTATTTACGGCATCTTCTTCTGTTTTTATATCAAATGAATGGTTTATTTATCCATATCTACCTGCAACCAGGAAAATTGCATCAGGAAATCTCCAAATTATCCTCACTGAGCTTGGTAATCGGTAGCACAATGCGAAGCAAGTTGTCATTCTAGAAGTATTGCCTGGTGAATTTAACTAACTCGGAGCATATCAGAATCGAACTGGAACAACCTGATCTACACAGTTCAATATCATGTCCTTCCAACCTCTTGATCATTAGGGGAACAGGACCAGCAGTAAAAGCAAAGAAACAGAGAACTCAAATACTGATAATCTAAATTATCTTGCTCCACAGCATTTAAAATGCAGTATTTATCAAACTATATTTCTCTTTTAAAGTTGATCTTTCATGAGCTTATTTGTTTAAAGCAATTTTCCACTTCACAGTAATGCTCAGAACACAAAGGACTGCACAAGCAAGGGAGCTGATAACGATATCTGCAAAGAGCTTGGCGTCCACAGTATATGATATTTATATAGGCGATAGGCCAAAGTTTAATGAATTATAACAAGTTAATGTGGCACAGTAAATTGAATGAGAACAAATGAGCTATGGTCAAAATCAAGATACTATGGTGGCTGAAAATTGGAAATTTTTAAAAGTGCAACATTTTAAATGTTGCACAGGACACCCAGATCTCCCACAGCTCTGCACCCCGAAACCCAGTGCCAGATCCATACAATTTGCTGAGGTCCCTGATAGAAAGCTCAGTGTATAATATTTATCCCATCAATATGTTTAATCTTTTGGAAGACCTTGGGTCCAATTCTTCTCTCTGTATCCCCAAACACCAAACTCATGGAAGAAACTCTACTCCCATACCCCAAGGTTCCCCAAACCAGTACACAAGTGTCTGATGCCAACATCCCAATGCAACACACTCCCTCTCTCAAACAATAAATGGAGAACAATCTGGTCTTGGTTTCCGGCCAGCACAGTTTTTAAGCAGAAAACTAGGCAGTTGTAAATGTTACTGAATAGTGGGTCATTCGAATTTGCAGTGAGAAGTCTAACTATCAAAACAGCTCCTGGCATCCCACTGAAATACACAATAGTTTCACCTGAATGGTTCAACTAGTGGATATGGCCCAGTCCACCATGGGTAAAGCCCTCCCCAACATGGAATGTTGTCGCTAGAAAGCAGCATCCATCATCAGGGACCCTCACCACCCAGGTCATGCTCTCCTCTCACTGCTGACATCAGGAAGAAGATACAAGAGCCTCTGGACCCATACCACCAGGTTCAAAAACAGTTATTACCCCTCAACCATCAGGTTCTTCAACTAAACGGGATGACTCCACTTGCCCCATCACTGAAATGTTCCCACAACCTATGAACTCATTTTCAAGGACTCTTCATCTCATGTTCTTGATATTTATTGCCTACTTATTTATTATTATATCTTTATTTTTGTACTTGCACAGTTTTTTGTCTTTTGCACATAGATTGAATGCCCAATTGGTGTGGTCTTTCATTGATTTTGTTATGGTTATTATTCTATTATGGATTTACTGAGTGTGTCACAAGAAAATGAATCTCAGGGTTATATATGGTGAAATACATGTACAGTACTTGGATAATCAATTTACTTTGAACTACAATTTCAGACCTTCATAGCCAACGTAAACAGACACAGATGTCAAATTGAATTCTAATTACCAGGTCTTCAAAGATTCCTCTGGATCCTTGCAGGCAGAAAGCACACGACTACCCAACATTGTGGGTATTCCATGTGGCTAATTATAGCCTACATCTTGTATCACAAAAGTTTTTAGGTTAGCATAATGTAATAAGACTCATCCATTTCATATCCTCTAGGTCCCAATTCTTCATACTTTTAGATTTGGAATTTAGATGTATCAAATTTAAAATGGCATTGGGATGTAAATTAAATCATTGAATAACTTAAATTACTCAGAAGCCGTACCCACCTACAACTGGCAGGCCTGATGCTTCTAAACACCGGTCAGTTAAAGTGGCAAAGTTAGGCACAGAGTGGAAGTGCAAAGAGTGCTAGCTGTACAAGAATTTCATTTCATCCCTACCACAAAACACCACTGTTCTTGCTATAAACCTAGTATTAAAATCAAGCATTGCAAAACTGTGCTGAGCCAACTATTTCAGCTGAGGCCTTTACAATAAAATCTGGGAGGTCACTGGATTTAACAGAGACATTCCAGTAACTTATGAAAATTACTTGAGGTCAGCATGGCCTTGTCAAAGGTAGGTTGTGCCTTACGAGCCTGATTGAATTTTTTGAGGATGTGACTAAACACATTGATGAAGGTAGAGCAGTAGATATAGTGTATATGAATTTCAGCAAGACATTTGATAAGGTACCCATGCCAGGCTTATTGAGAAAGTAAGGAGGACATTGCTTTGTGGATCCAGAACCGGCTTGCCCACAGAAAGCAAAGAGTGGTTGCAGGCGGGTCATATTCTGCATGGAGGTCGATGACCAGTGGTGTGCCTCAGAGATCTGTTCCGGGACCCCTGCTCTTCATGATTTTTATAAATGACCATGATGAGGAACTGGAGGGATGGGTTAGTAATTTTGCTGATGACACAAAGGTTGGGGGTGTTGTGGATAGTGTGGAGGGCTGTCGGAGGTTACAGCGGGACATCGATAGGATGCAAAACTGGGCTGAGTAGTGGCAGACGGAGTTCAACCCAGATAAGTGTGACATGTTTCATTTTGGTAGGTCAAATATGATGTCATAATATAGTATTAATGGTGAGACTCTTGGCAGTGTGGAGGATCAGAGGGATCTTGGGGTTCAAGTCCATGGGACACTCAAAGCTGCTACTCAGGTTGACTCCGTGGTTAAGAAGGCATACAGTGCATTGGTCTTCATCAACCGTGGGATTAAGTTTAAGAGCCGAGAGGTAATGTTAAAGCTATATAGGATCTTTGTCAGACCCCACTTGGAGTACTGTGCTCAATTCTGGTCGCCTCACTACAGGAAGGACATGGAAACCATAGAAAGGATGCAGAGGAAATTTACAAGGATGTTGCCTAGATTGGAGAGCATGCCTTATGAGAATAGATTGAGTGAACTCAGCCTTTTCTCCTTGGAGCGACAGAGGACGAGAGGTGTACAAGATGATGAGAGGCATTGATCGTATGGATAGTCAGAGGCTTTTTCCCAAGGCTGAAAATGGCTAGCACGAGAGTGCATAGTTTTAAGGTGCTTGGAAGTGGGTACAGAGGAGATGTCAGGGGACACACATGTGTGTTGCTTGAATTTCCAGCATCTGCAGAATTCCTCTTGTTAGATGTCGGGGGTAAGTTTTTTACACAGAGAGTGGTGAGTGCGTGGAATGGGCTGCTGGCAGCGGTGGTGGAGGCAGAAACAATAGGGCCTTTTAAGAGACTTTTGGATAGGTACACGGAGCTTAGAAAAATAGAGGGCTATGGGTAAGCCGAGGTAATTTCTAAGGTAAGGACATGTTCGGCACAGCTTTGTGGGCTGAAGGGCCTGTATTATGCTGCAGGTTTTCTATGTTTCTCTATGTTCCAGATACTTGAGAGCTGTCTGAATCACTGCAGGTACAAATATTGGAACCACTTACCACCCTAAAACCCAAACCCACCTCACTTCTTAGGAGAACCACAGACATTCAATGTCAGGTCTGTGTAGACACACCAAAGTATGGCTTCCCACATAAAAAAGTCTTAGCATCAGCTATTTACTTAGCTTCCCAGATGTAAATCAGTCTCAGGGACATAATAGGGAGCCAGTCAAGATGCCTGATCCTAATTAACAATTAACGACTTTCATTGAAAATCATCCATCTCCGAACACTCTAAGATCATGAAACCTGGCTTCTGTTCCATGGTAGAATAGCTTAACAAAACTCAAATGAGGAACTATATGTGACAATAATTTAGGAGGAAGTTGGAAGAAAACAAAAAAAAAACAATCTTTAATTTTCATTTAACCTCATAAAGGTTTGCGCTTTGACTCTCAGGATTATTCAGATATATAATTTAGAAGCAAAGCTTTTAGAGATTCCAACCTCCTCTAATTTTAAAGCAAGGCTGTAACAATCAACCCAGTTGTAAGCCATATATTTGAATAATCATAAAACATTAAACTAATAAATAAAAAACTATATGTATCATATCAGCTCTAGGGTATAACAGGGTGACTTTAATATATTCTTTTCTTTGTCTTATTCCCTTTCTACCTTTCCTATTCTTGTTCCTTATACTTCTCTTCACAATGCGCCTTTGCACAAAATTACTATTTGATTTGTACTGCCATATTATGAAAGCTGAAGTAAAAGGCTAATTTTAAAAACATTGTGATATAACGTCCTATTTTATTATTTATAATTTACATAAAATATGAAGACATATACATCGAGTGTTGTGGTTTGAAAATCAGCTCTATTTAAGTCAAATGAATTGAACTTCAGAAGTTCTAAATACTACACGTAGAGAAATTATAACCATAAGAAATCATAAGAAGGAAGAAATTGAAGAAAATTATCCTATCATGCTTGGCACATGCTTGATTAGATCATGGCTAGTGGATGATGGTACCTATCAGTCAGTAGCATTCAGTTATCCTTGCTACCTATAAACAATAATAAAAGATTATTTTCATCTCTGGAGCATTTGGACAGTAAAGACTGCTAAGTCATACTTTTATTTACTGGCTACAGCTCTGCCGTCAGTACTATAATTCCAAGCAAACTGACCACCAAACCCTGGACTCTGGGAGTCAATGCCTCCCCCTCTGCAACTGGACCCTTGAATTTCTGACCAACAGGCTGCAATTAGTAAGGATAGGTGGCAACACCTCCACCATAATTATTCTAAACACTGATGCTCCACAAGGTTGCATCCTTAGTCCCCTACTCTAATTCCTGTACATTGATGACTGCATGGCCAGATTCTGCTCTGACTCCATCTAGAAATTTGCAGATGGCATCACATAGTGTGCTCTATCACAAATAACAATGAGTCAGAATACAGGAAGGAGATAGAAAGCTTAGTAACATGGTGTAAGGACAACAAAATTTCCCTCAATGTCAGCAAAACAAAAGAGCTGATCATTGACTTCAGGAAGGGGGCAGTGCTCATGCTGCTGTCTACATCATGCTGAGGATGAGAGGGTTGAGAGCTTCAAGCTCCAAGGAGTTAACATCACCAATAGCCTGCCCTGGTCCAGCTACAGCTAAGAAACCTCACCAATGCCTCTACTTCCTCAGGAGGCTAAAGAAAATTGGTGTATCCCAATCGATCCTTAACAAATTTTATTGATGCACCATAGGAAGCATCCTATCTGGATGCATCACACCTTGGCATGGCAACTGCTCTGCACATGGCCACAAAAACCTGTATAAAGTTGTGGACATCTCAGCACATCATGGAAACTAGCCTCTCCTCCATGGACTCTGTCTTTACTTCTCACTGCCTCAATAATGCAGCCAGCAGAATCAGATACCCCACCTACCCCAGACATTACATCTTTTCTCCTCTTCCATTGGGCAGAAGGTACAAACCAGGCTCAAGGACAGCTTCTACACCATTGTTTTAAGACTAGTAAGTGTATCCCTAGTACAATAAGTTGAACTCTTGGCCTCACAATCTACTTTGTTGTGATCTTGCACTTTATTGTTTACCGGCACTGCACTCTATAGTTGTTACATTTTATTCTGCATTGTTATTGTTCTCCTTCAATGCACTAAGTAACTATTTGACCTGTATGAACAGTATGCAGGACAAGCTTTTCACTGTATCTCAGAACTTGTGACAGTAATAAATCAATTCCAATTCCTGTTGTTACATTTTGTAACTCCAAAACTAATAACAAAGGAGAGCTGGGAATAACTCATGTACATATAGTTTTACTTCTTTACTTTAGTGACGCATGTGCTTATGACATGGTGGCATGATGACGCATGCCATTCACTTATTTTTACATATAACCTGTAATGAATTATATAGACAAAAAATGCTTAATCAAAGAATAGTGTATATCTAGAATAATGTCTCAAATATTACTGCAATATTAAATACACAACACTCTTCATGACTTAGCTATAAAATTCAATTCAGATATTGTAGTGTATATCTACAATAATTTCTCAAATATTACTGAAATATTAAATACACAACACTCTTCACGACTTAGCTATAAAATGCATCTCAACATGTGTATTCAGTCCTTGGCACTCTGGATTCTTTAGATAAGTTTTGCTTTAGATTTTTTTTTTGTCATCTGCATTAGTGTGGCAGTAAAAAAGAACAAATTTTAGATTGATAAATATTCATTTTCCAAAAAAAATTAATGTTACAAAGAATTTTTTTGGATTTTGTTAAAGGAAGTAACATATTAAGTAATAGACCACTTTCAAATAAAAGCTTGATTACTTTATAGGTATATACATAGCCCAGTGCATGATTAAACAAAGATAACAAACAGGTGATAATGATCAATGATATAATGAGTTGAATGAACTAAACTGATTAACTATAACAGAAATGGGTGCAGAAGGAATCAAACTGAATGAAGGACAACCATGGTGTGGCAAATGTGCAAACTGAGTTAATTATCTGGTCAAAATTAATGAAATTCTCAATGCTGAGAAGTACAAATAGATTCTCATCCATCATACAATATTGTAAGAGGGGCATCTGATCAGTGCCAACCTCATTTTGCAGCAAGACAATGACTCCAAACACATGATCAAGGTCATATAGAACTATCTTCAGTGAAAAGAAAAATGAGGAGTTCTGCAACAGATGGAATTGCCTCCACAGAGTTCTGATCTCAACATTATCGAGGCAGTCTGAGATTACCTGAGAGACAAAAGCAAGCGAAAGAGCCAAAGTCTGCAGAAATGTAGCAAGTTCTCCAAGATGTTTGGAATACCCAACCACCCGATTTTCTTATAAAACTGCATGGCAGTGCTCTTAAGAGAATTCATGCAGTTTTAAAGGCAAAGAGTGGTTACACCAAATATTGATTTGATTTAGTCTTTTACTGTTTACTGCGCTTTACAGTAAATTTTGTGATATTTAGAAACTTTTAATTTCATTAATTTTGAAAGCACCTTTACATTACAGAATTTTTTACATGTGCCTAAGAATTTTACACAAAACTGTATATACACAGACGGATACATATTATATATATAGTATATTATATAATGCAACTAGTAAATACACAGTATATTAAATTTTAAATTGTCCCATTCAGGCCTGAAGATTTATTCGCTGTGGAGTGTTTCTTTCTCTTGTGGGATAATGTTTTTTCTGCTGGGAGATGGGGGTCAATCTGCTTGACAGGTGAGACTTGTGGCAGTGAAACAATCTCATGTTCTGGGGCTGGTGGTTGTAGGAGGTTCTCTGGGACAGCAGGAAGTGGTTTTGACAGCCTTGGACACCTTTTTTCTAGACACGTTGCCATCCCGAACAGTGAATGGCAAGCTGCTCAATCTACTGATCTATCGCAGGTCACCAGATGAAGCTCCAAGCTAACATTTTCAGTTTGACCATGCCTAGATGACTGGCATGTAGCTCCTCCAACACTTTAGCTCTCAGCTTAAATGGTACAACTCTTGATCCCCACATAAAGCAAGGGCATCATGGCACTGGTCAAAATGGGGGAATTGGACTGGGATTTCTGATACACATTCCAGCCATTTTTGGTGGCCTGGTAAACCAGAAACAATGTGGGATTTTTTTCCTGATAACTCTATTGATCACCTTGGCTGTCATTGAGAGAAATTTGATTTATGTTAGGGAGAATATGTCAAGAGAAGTATCCTCTTTTGTGAACTATTCCAAGGGTAAACAGGACAATCCGTCAGCACTTCCATGATTAGTGGAATTCAATCCTGTAATTCTGTCCTCCAAGAGACAGAGCCTATCTCTGCGTTCGTGCTGCTGCTGTCAGTGGAACACCCTAGTGTGGATTGAAAATGGACACCAACTGTTGATGGTCTGTAATGATTGTAAGCTCTCTCCCATATGGTTGAAGTATTTACACCCCAAACCAGACTCAAGGCCACGCTATCAATTTTCCTTGTAGTGGTAAGGGAAAGTGATGCAAAGGCTATGGGCCATTCACTTCCATCACTCAGCGTATGCGACATGACTGCACATATAGCATAAGGCAAGCTTCACTGGAAGATGTGGATCATCATGTATGAGTATAGTGCCTAATGACACCATTTCTTTTGTCGTTTGGAAAGCCACCTTACACTGCTTTGTCCATTGCCATTTCTTTCCAATCTGTAGTGATGTGTTCACGGGGTGGAGCACAGTAGCCAGGTTTGGCAATCAGTTATAGTAATTGACACATTACAAAACAGGACCATAACTGCGAGACATCCTTTGGCCTTGGGGCATACACCACTGCTTATTTTTTCTCAGCACACTTGTGTAATTCTTGTGCATCAATGGTGTGACCACAGCAAGTGATGCTTGGTTTGAAGAATTGACACTTGTCACATCATACTCTGAGCCCATAATCTTCTAATCTTTTTAACACTGTCTTGAGATTTTGGAGATATTCCTTGTCATCATCACCAGAAACAATGATGTCATCCAGGTGACACTGAGTGTCTGGGCAGCCTTCCTGCACCTGGTCCATAGCTTTCTGCCAGCGTGCAGGTGCAGATGCTACCCTAAGAATCAACCTGCTATACTGATAAAGCCCTTTGTGAGTGTATATGGTGAGAAATACCTTGGACTCTACTTCTATGTCCATCTGTAGGTAGGCCTCAGTTAAGTCCAATTTGCTGAAGTGTTTTCCTCCCAAAAGACTGGCAAAGATATCCTCTATCCTGAGCAGAGGGTATTGATGTACTTTCAGTATTGGGTTGATAGTGACTTTAAAATCACCACAGATCCTGACAGACCAATTCTTCTTGGCTACTGGGACCACTGGCATGGCCCATGGGCACCACTCAACCTTCAAAAGAATTCCTTCAGCCTCCATGCGATATAGCTCACTGGCTACTTTATCACGGATGGTATAAGGAACCAGGCAGGTTTTGTAAAACTTGACTGTCACATTGTCATTTAACGTTATTTTACCCTTGATATGTTTGAGTTTTCCAGTGTTATCCTTGAACACTGTTGTGGCATCACCCAGTACTTTTATTAACTCACTTTCAGTTAACTCTATTGCAGGAGATTAGGCATGTAAATAGTGGATCGATCGCCAATCAAGTTTTAGTTGTCTCAGCCATTCACGATCCCAATGTGAATTGTTGGTTGTTGTATTTCACCATTACGAATGACATTCCCACAGGGGTTACCTTTTCTCCAGTGTAAGTTACTAGTGGGATGTTTGCAGATTGCAATCTTTAAAATGTCATTCAAACTTATTTTGTGGAATGACTGAAACAGCAAAGCCTGTGTTATTTTTGGCGTGTGCCTGCATGCGTGCGAGTCTGTGCGTGTGCGTCTGCGTGTGCGTGCATGCGCGTCTGTGCTGTGCGTCTGCGTGTCTGTACGTGCATCCATGATGATGTCTTTTTCATGGCTTTTTACAAGGCACAGAGCGAGAGAGAGACTGTGTGGTGCGCCACTCCTCACATAAACATTTTCGCAGTATTTTCCCTTTATTTTACGAGGTTGAGTTGCGATCTCGACACTCAACCCGGCACGGATGGAAATCGTACTCGGGGGCAGACCCGACTGGTTTCAAACCCAGGAACCTCCGCTGCCGGGTCCGGCACCAATGTCATTGTGCCACCAGCCGGCCCAGCAAAGCCTGTGTTCGATTCCATTTTAATTAATTTACTGTTCACTTCTGATGTAAGCCATATTGCTTGACTACTATTAGTTTTCATATTGTAAATCTCAAGGCTATTCAGTCCTGTGTCAGTCTCATCATTATCAGATTTTTAGTCAACAGCATGCAGATTAGTGCTCTTTGTGAAACTGAAACCTGATAAAGGGATGAACATTGACTTCTCTAACTTCCGCTAATGCCCCACATCCCCCTCGTACCCCATCCGTTATTTATTTATATACACACATTCTTTCTCTCACTCTCCTTTTTCTCCCTCTGTCCCTCTGGCTATACCCCTTGCCCATCCTCTGGGTTTTTTCCCCCCCTCCCCCTTTTCCTTCTCACTGGGCCTCCTGTCCCATGATCCTCTCATATTCCTTTTGTCAATCACCTGTCCAGCTCTTGGCTCCATCCCTCCCCCTCCTGTCTTCTCCTATCATTTTGAATCTCCCCCTCCCCCTCCCACTTTCAAATCTCTTACTAACTCTTCCTTCAGTTAGTCCTGACGAAGGGTCTCGGCCCGAAATGTCGACTGTACCTCTTCCTAGAGATGCTGCCTGGCCTGCTGCGTTCACCAGCAACTTTGATGTGTGTTGCTCTACTTATTACAATTTATTATTATCACCCAGTACTCATTGTTTATGAACCTGTGAATTTCATCTGTTTTCTTTCTTTTTCTGACTTGACCATCTTCCAAAGAAAAGAACATGCTGCACCTTTTTTATTTGACTGTTTCTCTCTTCTTGTGAATAAAATGTCCTATGCATTTTAAAAAAAAACTTGAACATCTTGCTGCATTTTAACAGGTAGGTAGTTGTCTTGGGCTTGTTTTAAAAACTTACTCGTCACTGTTATGCTTTGTATCTCCAAAACTAATTGAAAGGAAAAACGTGGGCGATCTGAGGTTAACTCATATATGGCTAGTTTCATTTCTTTACTTTAGTGAGGCATGCACTTATGACGCATGTCATAATGACATATGCCATTCATGTAGTTTTACATATAGCCCGTAATGAATTATGTAAACAACAGAAAATGATTAATCAAACAATATATTTACAATATCACTCAAATATCACTGAAATATGAAAAATATAACCTGTCATCATGCTAGTGCTCCAATCCACTGAAATTCCAAAGCATGCTCTTATTTGTTCCAATTATTCTGTATGACCCACTGTGTAGATCACTATCCAAGAGACAGGCACCCATCAAATTTGTTTTCTGTTTTGTGCCTCATTTAAAAGTATATACATCAGCCTGTCTGGAGGATATAATCACCTAAAGCTTACACAAATAACTAAAAGCAAAATAAAGGGCTAGTGGCGAAGAAGAAGAGCAGTGGTTATTAGAAAACTCCATTTCAGGTGAGAAGCTGGTAGTTCTACTCCTGTTAGTCTTAACACTGAATAAAAGGGAAGTGGTTTTCAGTGGAGCAACCATTTTGAGAGGGACTGCTTTGAATTGGAAGTGTTGGTGATATGTTCAAGCGCAGCCTTTGGTGAACATAGAGCTTTGGCAAGTAGGGCAGACAGCAACTAGGTAAGGGTTTGTCACTTTTCCTAAGTCTGCTGCTTTACTAAAAAGGGATCATGGCAGTCAGTGGAAAGGTATGCTCCTCCTGTAAGATGTGGGAGATCAAAGAGAGTTGTTGTGTCCTGATTACTATGCCTACAAGAAGTGTGCTCAAATGCAGCTCCTATCAGACCATGTAGATTAGTTGGAACAGTACTGAGGAACAGACAGAAGGCAAATTATACTACAGATAACAGTTTCAGGAAGGTGCTTAAACCAGTGGTTTAGTCAGATAAACAGGTGACTGTCATGAGTGCTAGGCAGGTAGTTCAAGAATATACTGTGACTATTCCACTCTCAATCAAGTATACCTTTTGAATCCACCTCGCTGACCATCAATACTAGCATAGTGCAAGGATATGTGCTTAGCCCACTGCTGTACACTCCCCACACCCACGACTGTGTGGCTAGACACAGCTCAAATGATGGCGGCGCGTGCAGCGCGCAGCAGCCACTCCGGTGAGTGCTATCTGTTATCTGTCAAGTAGGGTGCCGTGCACAATCCTGATTTGATGGAGACAGATGTGAGAGCATGGAGGAACATTTGGAGAAACTTCTGAAATGCCTGCTTCGCTGCCACTGCGCGATCTAGAAGCTCCAGAGGAGAAGGCCCCGAGTCCTCGGCTTTGCTTGCTGCTCGGCGGCCTGGGCGAGGTCAAAGCGCTTGGCAGAGGATGGTGCTTGGGAGGCTGTATTGGAGGGGCTGGTCAGAGGTTCGAAGTTTTCAGACGAACTCAGAGTCGGCTGTGGCCAGGTGCTTCCAATGCATCAGCAAGTTGTCAGCACCTGGAGGTTTATGGCAGGGAGAGTTTCTCCTTTTTGCCGCCTGCTATTGGGACTATCGGGAGTCGATCAGAACTTTAAGACTTTTTTTTACCATGCCCATGGTCTGCTCTTTATCAAATTACGGTATTGTTTTGCACTGCTGTAACTATATGTTATAATTATGTGGATTTGTCAGTGTTAGTCTTTGGTTTGTCCTGTTTATTTTGTGATATCACTCTGGAGGAACATTGTATCATTTCTTAATGCATGCATTTCTGAATGACAATAAACGAGGACTGAGTGTCCTCATAATCTAATCTAAACTAATCTATACATTTGCCAATTACACAACTGTTGTTGCAGGATGCCGGATGGTGACAAGGATGCATGCAAGAACGAGATGGTTCAGTTGATTGAGTGTTATCGCAGCAGCAACTTTACACTCAACGTCAGTCAGGCAAAGGAATTGATTGTGGGCTTCAGGAGTGGTAAGCTGATGGACACATACCAATACTCCTCCAGGGATCGGAAGTGGAAAAGGTCCATTGTGGGCAATAGCCTCCCCAGCATCCAGGATACCTTCAAAAGGCAATGCCTCAAAAAGGCTGCGGCCGTCATTAAGGAACTCCATCACCCAGGACATGCCCCCTTCTCATTGCTACCGTCAAGCAGGAGGTACAAGAGCCTGCAGACACACACTCAACATTGTAGGAACAACTTCTTCTCCTCTGCCATTAGATTTCTGAATGGACAATGAACCCATGAGCACTTCTTCAGTATATTTTTCCCCTCTTTTTGCACTACATATTTAAATAATATTTTTATATATACTGGTTATTGTAATTTATCCTTTTCATACTCTGTACTGCTGCTGCAAAACAACAAATTTCACAACATATGCTGGTGATAGTAAACCTGATTCTGATTCAGTTGGAGAGTGCGATAGCATCCAATCGACAGCCCGGGCCCCCAGCAGCTGGAAGTGGCAGCGGAGCCTCCCCCGTCACTCGGCCCGACCCGGAGCATCCGCCGTTCGATCCCCGGGGGATGCATCCATCAACATCAAAGAGCTGACAACAACACACTGCATCGATGGAAACCTGGAAAGATGCACTATTTACCGAGGAAGCGTGGGAAAAGATCTGGGCTGCCGGTCAGATTGAAGCTGAGGGGCTTCAGGGTCCCTATGTCCACCATCCTACTAGCTAATGTGCAAGCCATAGAGAACAAGGTGGATGATCTTAAACGGAGACTCACCTACTTCAGGGAGATGCAGCACTGCTGTGTATTCTGTTTCACCGAGACCTGGCTCTCCCCTGCCACCCCCGACTGTGCCATCTGACCAGAGGGATTTTCGATCCATCGGATGGACCGCACGGCGTCTTCGGGCAAGACGAGGGGAGGTGGTGTCTGCCTACTGATCAACACTGCGTGGTGCTCAGACACAGTGGCACTGATATGCTCCTGCAGCCCGGACCTGAAACACCTGTCAGTGAAGTGTCGACCCTACTATCCGCCACAGGAATTCACCTCAGTGATACTGACAGCGGTCTACATTCCCCCCCCAGGCGGATGTGGAGTGTGCTCTGAACATACTGTATGCCAACATCAGTGAACTTGAGACCAGATATCCGGAGGCTTTGCTCATTACAGCCGGGGACTTTAACCAGGTCAACCTCAGAAAGGCACTGCCAAAGTTATACCAACATGTCTCCTGCCCCACTAGAGGCTCGAATATACTTGACCACTGCTACACAGCAGTCAAGGATGCCTACTGTTCCGTCCCACGGCCTCACTTCGGAAAATTGGACCATCAGGCCGTACTCCTCCTCCCAGCTTACAAACAGAAACTGAAGCGGGAGGTCATGGTGTCAAAAGTAGTGTCGCGTTGGACAGGGGAAACGGATGGGGTCCTCCGTGACTACTTTGAATCAGTGGACTGGTTAGTATTCAAGGACTCATCAGCTAACCTCGATAAGTATGCCTCAGCTGTCACAGACTTTATTTGGAAATGCACAAAGGGCTTTGTGTCTCACAAGACGATCCGGCTATTCCCTAACCGGAAACCTTGGATGAATTATGAGGTCAAGTCCCCTTTGAAGGCCAGAACTGTGGCTTTTAGGTCCGGGGATACCAGTCACTACACGGAATCCAGGCGTGAACTCCGGAAAGTCATTAAGGGTGCCAAGAGGCAATATCAAGTCAAATTGGAAGCCCAGGCTAACCAGATGGATGCCAGTAGACTATGGCAGGGTCTAAATGAGATCACTGGGCGCAAAGAAAAGGCTGGGAATATCAATAACTGTGGCGCTTCTCTTCCTGACAAACTTAACATATTCTACGCAAGATTCAAGCAGAAGAGGAGCGTCCCGCTCCCTCCGGATGAACCAGACCTGGTGGCATTGAGATCCATCATCACCGAGGAGGACGTTAGAAGGGCCTTCCTGAAGATAAATCCAAGGAAGTCGACGGCCCAGGTGGCGTCCCAGGACGGGTTCTCTGGGCCTGTGCAAGCAAGCTAGCTGGAGTGTTTGCCGACATCTTCAACTGTTCCTTGCTTCAGTCTAAGATCCCCTCGTGTTTTAAGAAGGAAACAATAATCCCAGTGCCAAAGAAGAGCAAGGTGGCATACCTGAATGACTATCGACCTATGGCTCTGACATCAATTGCTATGAAGTGCTTTGAGCGATTGGTTATGACACACATCAACCACAGCCTACCGGTCAACCTCGACGCTTTGCAATTCATCTACCGGAGGAACAGGTCAATGGCAGATGCCATTTCTCTGGCCCTACATTCCTCCTTAAAACACCTGAACAATTGTAGGCCGTATCTCGGGTAATGATGAGTTTGAGTATAGAGAGGAAATTAAGAACCTGGTGGCATGGTGCGAAGACAATAACCTATCCCTCAATGTCAGCAAGACGAAGGAATTGGTTGTTGACTTCAGAAGGAGTAGCAGACCGCACAACCCAATTTACATCGGTGGTGTGCAAGTGGAACAGGTCAAAAGCTTTAAGTTCCTCAGGGTCAACATCACAAATGACCTGACTTGGTCCACCCAAGCAGAGTTCACTGCCAAGAAGGCCTACCAGTGCCTTTACTTCCTGAGAAAACTAAAGAAATTTGGCTTGTCCCCTAAAACCCTCACTAATTTCTATAGATACACCGTAGAAAGCATTTTTCTAGGGTGCATCACAACCTGGTATGGAAGTTGTCCTGTCCAAGACCGAAAGAAGCTGCAGAAGATCATGAACACGGCACAGCACATCACACAAACTAATCTTCCGTCCTTGGACTCACTTTACACCGCCCGCTGTCGGAGCAGTGCTGCCAGGATAATCCAGGACACGACCCACCCAGCCAACACACCTTTTGTCCCTCTTCCCTCCGGGAGAAGGCTCAGGAGCTTGAAGACTCGTACGGCCAGATTTGGGAACAGCTTCTTTCCAACTGTGATAAGACTGCTGAATGGATTCTGACCCGGATCTGGGCTGTACCCTCCAAATATCCAGACCTGCCTCTCGGTTTTTTCTGCACTACCTTACTTTCCATTTTTCTATTTTCTATTTATGATTTATAATTTAAATTTTTAATATTTAATATTTGTAATCCAGGGAGCGGGATGCGCAGAATCAAATATCACTGTGATGATTGTATGTTCTAGTATCAATTGTTTGGTGACAATAAAGTATAAAGTATAAAGTATCCTCTCAAGAGAAAATGCCATCAGCAACTAGATCAGTGGCACCACCACTATATAGCAAGTTCAGACAAAGTCTCAGTAGGCAATAGTAATAGAGGATATGTGTTTGTTTCTATGGCTGCGGTAGAACAAAGGGATCTGGGGATACAGATCAATAATTCATTGAAAGTAGTGTCACAGGTGGATAGGGCTATAAAGGGAGACTTTAGTACACTGACCTTCATAAACCAGACTACTGAATACAGGAGTTGGGATGTTATGTTGAAGTTGTATAATATGTCGGTGACGCCAACTTTGGAGTATTGTGTGCAGTTCTAGACATTTACCTAGAGGAAAGATAGCAATAAGTTTGAAAGAGTGCAGAGAAAATTTACAGGGATGTTGCTAGAACATGAGGACCTGAGGTTTTGGGAAAGGTTGAATGGATTAGGACTTTGTTCCCTGGAGCATAGGAGAATGAAGGGAGTTTTTTTTATATACAGTAATTCAAATTTTTATTATTATTTATTCTTATTTTACAAAGCAGCACAGCGTATCATAGAGCAGGTACAGTGCAGCATATTTACACAGCCATCCCATGACAGGAAAACAAATAAAACTTAAAGACAGAAAGAAGTTCTAAAAACGCACAAACGAGGAAATCTGCAGATGCTGGAAATTAAAGCAACACACACAAAATGCTGGTGGAACGCAGCAGGCCAGGCAGCATCTATTGGAAGAGGTACAGTCGACGTTTTGGGCCAAGACTCTTCGTCAGGACTAACTGAAAGAAGAGATAGTAAGAGATTTGAAAGTGGGAGGGGGAGATCCAAAATGATAGGAGAAGAAAAGAGGGGGAGGGATGGAGCTACGAGCTGGGAAGTTGATTGCAAAAGGGATACAAGACTGGAGAAGGGAGAGGATCATGAGACGGGAGGCCTAGGGAGAAAGAAAGGGGGGAGGGGGAAAACCCAGAGGGGACTTCACCGCACCTTGTTCCCATTCCAACCTCACTCCTTCCGAACACTCTGCTCTCCACTCCCTCCGCACTAACCCTAACCTTACTATAAAACCCGCAGATAAGCGGGGTGCTGTTGTAGTCTAGCGTACTGACCTCTACCTTGCCGAGAACTCACGGATACCTCCTCTTATTTACCCCCGATCATGACCCCACTAAGAAGCACCAGCCATTGTCTCCAACACCATCACCAACTTTATCCGCTCAGGGGATCTCCCATCCACTGCTACCAACCTTATAGTTCCCACACCCTGCACTTCCCATTTCTACCTCCTACCTAAGATCCACAAACCTGCCTGTCCTGGTAGACCCATTGTGTCAGCTTGCTCCTGCCCTACCGAACTTATTTCTGCATACCTCAATACTGTTTTATCCCCCCTTGTTCAATCCCTTCCCACCTATGTTCGTGACACTTCTCACGCTCTGAATTTTTTCAATGATTTTAAGTCCCCTGGCCCCCACCGCTTTATTTTCACCATGGATGTCCAGTCCCTATATACTTCCATCCCCCATCAGGAAGGTCTCAAAGCTCTCCTCTTCTTTTTGGATTCCATGACCTAACCAGTTCCCCTCTACCACCACTCTGCTCCATCTAGCGGAATTAGTCCTTACTCTTAATAATTTCGCCTTTGGCTCCTCCCACTTCCTCCAAACTAAAGGTGTAGCCGTGGGCACCCGTATGGGTCCCAGCTATGCCTGCCTTTTTGTTAGCTTTGTGGAACAATCTATGTTCCGTGCCTATTCTGGTATCTGTCCCCCACTTTTCCTTCGCTACATCAACAACTGCATTGACACTGCTTCCTGCATGCATGCTGAGCTCGTTGACTTCATTAATTTTGCCACCAGCTTTCAACCTGCCCTCAGGTTTACCTGGTCCATTTCTGACACCTCCCTCCCCTTTTTTGATCTTTCTGTCTCTGTCTCTGGAGACAGCTTATCTACTGATGTGTACTATAAGCCTACTGACTCTCACAGCTATCTGGACTATTCCTCTTCTCACCCTCTCTTGCAAAAATGCCATCTCCTTCTCACAATTCCTCTGCCTCCACTGCATCTGCTCTCAGGATGAGGCTTTTCATTCCAGGACGAAGGAGATGTCCTCCTTTTTTAAAGAAAGGGGCTTCCCTTCCTCCACCATCAACTCTGCTCTCAAACGCATTTCTCTCATTTCACGCACATCTGCTCTCACCCCATCCTCCGCCAGCCCACTAGGAATAGGGTTCCCCTTGTCCTCACCTACCACCCCACCAGCCTCCGGGTCCAACATATAATTCTCTGTAACTTCCACCACCTCCAACGGGATCCCACCACTAGGCAAATCTTTCCTTCCCCCACCTTTCTGCTTTCCGCAGGGATCGCTCCCTACGCGACTCCCTTGTCCATTCGTCCCCCCCATCCCTCCCCACCGATCTCCCTCCCGGCACTCACCCTTGTAAGCGGAACAAGTGCTACACATGCCCTTACATTTCCTCCCTTACCACCATTCAGGGCCCCAGACAGTCCTTCCAGGTGAGGCGACACTTCACCTGTGAGTCGGCTGGGGTGATATACTGCGTCCGGTGCTCCCGATGCGGTCTTCTATATATTGGTGAGACCTGACGCTGGCTGGAAGACCATTTCGCTGAACACCTACGCTCTGTATGCCAGAGAAAGTAGGATCTCCCAGTGGCCACACATTTTAATTCCATGTCCCATTCCCATTCTGATATGTCTATCCACGGCCTCCTCTACTGTCAAGATGAAGCCACACTCAGGTTGGAGGAACAACACCTTATATTCCGTCTGGGTAGGTTCCAACCTGATGGCATGAACGTTGGCTCCTCTAACTTCTGTTAATGCCCCACCTCCCCTTCATAACCCATCCCTTATTTATTTATTTATTATTATTTTCTTTACCCCTTTTCTCTCTCTTTTTTCTCCCTGTCCCTCTCACTATAACTCCTTGCCCGTCCTCTGGGTTTTCCCCCTCCCCCTTTCTTTCCCCCTAAGCCTCCCGTCCCATGATCCTCTCCCTTCTCCAGCCTTGTATCCCTTTTGCCAATCAACTTTCCAGCTCTCAGCTCCATCCCTCCCCCTCCTGTCTTCTCCTATCATTTCAGATCTCCCCATCCCCCTCCCACTTTCAAATCTCTTATTATCTCTTCTTTCAGTTAGTCCTGATGAAGGGTCTCGGCCCAAAACGTCGACTGTACCTCTTCCTAGAGATGCTGCCTGGCCTGCTGCATTCCACCAGCATTTTTTGTGTGTGTTGAAAGAAGTTCTACTTTTAGTTTAAATTAACATACAACCAAAATTGATCCCACGCGTCTTGCACTTTTCCCTCACTGTTAATTCTTCCCAACATGTGTTCATATGATGAAATCTTAATCATTTCCTCAGTCCATTCCTTCACAGTGGGACATCTGGGTTTCTTCTTGCAGCTGTGATGAGACCCACCTTTAAAACAGTAAATTTGTCATTGTTTACATTAGGTATCATTGTCCTATCACCCAGGAGACAAAGCCGTGGGCACAAGGGCAGTATGGAACCCAACCAATTCCCCAACAAATCACGAACTTTACACCAAAATGGACGAACCATGGAACAGTCCCAAATCATGTGAAAATATGTGCCCACCTTATTTTTACATTTCCAGCATAAATTATTATCAACAATCCCCATTTTGTAGAGTCTAGTTGGTGTCCAATAATATCTGTGTACTATCTTATACCGAATAAATTTCTCTCTCGCTTCCCTAATATGTCTACCCACATTTGATAGAATATTTGAGCACTCATTATCTTCAATATCACTTCCAAGATCCTTCTGCTATAATGCTTTGAGATTGTTACACAATTCACCCACAGAGTGCTTGAACATTTGATAAAATACTAACGCTTTATGAACTTCCTGTGGTAATGTAAAGTATTCAGTTAAAGAGTTACTTTGTTGGCGGGGGGGAGATTTGATAGAGGAGTATGATTATAAGGAGTATTGATAGGGTAAGTGCAAGCAAGCTTTTTCCACAGAGGCTGGGTAAAAATAGAACTAAAGGCCATAGATTAAGGGTGAAAGGTGAAATATTTAAGGGGAAGCTGAGGGGAAATTCTTCGCTCAGAAGGTGGTGGGAGTGTGGAATGAGCTGCTAACAGAAGTGGTGGGTGCAGGTTTGTTGCAATATTCAAGAGACCTTTGGATAGGTACGCACATGGAATGGGTATGGAAGGCTATGGTCCAGGTGCTGGTTGATGGGGCGAGGCAGAATAATAATTTGCGTGGACTAGATGGGCTGAAGGGTCTGAACTGTGGTGCTCTATGACTCTGTAATGGGACTGGTAGAGAGAGAGAGACGAGGTCCTGTGAAGTGAATTTAACAAGTTGAGAGGAAAGTTAAAAGTTGAAGGGTTTATAAACACAGAACTACTCCCTGAGCCACAAGTCAGTGAGGCAAGAAATGAAAAGATAGCACAGTTAAGTGTGGCTAGAGAGCTGGTGTAGATACATGGATCACTGGGCTTTCTTCCAGTGGAGATGGCACCTGTACAAGGATGGATTACACCTGAACTGGAAGGGCACCAATGTCCTCGCAGGAAGGTTTGCTAGTGCTGCTTGGAAGAGTTTAAACTAGCATAGCAGGATAGGAATCAGTGATCAATAAAGGAAAGAACAATAGTCCATCATGGACAAAAAAAAAACTGTTATGCTGCCTCATGTCCAGCAATATTTCTACGTTCATCGAGGAGAAACCAGTGAGAACAGAGACCCCACTTGTCCCATTTTTGGGGCTTGCTAACTTCTGCATGATGATCCCCATGACAACACCCCCACTGGTCAATCAGGATAAGTTTTGGTCATAATGGCGGACTCATCAAAACCCAATGAACTAGAGAGTAACGACCAGACCTTGAAGGTAAATTTCAGAAAAAACACAGAAGAGTTTAAAATTCCATTATTGGTCCTGTTTGTTCAATTTGTAACTTTTATTGTGATAAGAATCCTGCCTTCAAGGTCCGGACCTCAGTGGTCAAATATCACTTCGTTTTACAAGTTGTTTAACCAATTTGTGTTGTGAAATGGCACCGAAAATGTAACAGAATGTTAATGAAAGAGATTAGCCCAAGAACAAAGCAGTGTTGTAAATTTGCAGATTAGCTGGTCAAGTGACCAGCTCTATTTGAAAGGGTTTCAAAATTCCATGCTTATTTCTTTTGCCATATTACCGCACACATAGAGGGAAAAAATGAGCCTTCAGGAACCTTCTGGAAATCAGACGGAAGGGAAAAGAAGAGCCTCTAGCCTTCAAATACAAACAGTAAGTATTATTTCTAAATTGACATTTGATTTAGTAGCTGATATTACCAAAACTTCACCTATCTGATTACCATATTGCAAAACTGACTGACAGAGAAAGTTTCGAAGCATACTTGAAGAAAAATGTTGCATTGATTTGAAATACGCACGGAATTATGAAGATTCATATCCATTATAGATTTTCAGTGGTGGTTTTGGCTAGTTTAAGAGACTATACTCAGTAAATCAAACTAGAAGTTATGAGCACCCGGAGTTTTGCAGAGGTTGAAATACCTACTTTGGAATTCCAAAATATTTGAGGACACAAATAGAGAAGAATTGATTTCTGACTTTCCTAAACACTTGGCATTCTTACTTAACTCTTGTGTTAGCTAGATATACTTAATGTATCATATAGTCTGATCCTTTTCTAACTGTTCATGTGTTGGATACTTCCAATTCTGCCTTTAAATGCAGGAAAATGATCTCTGTTGTAGTCTAAAGCACAATTATCTCAGGTACCATTGTTCTGCAATAGTTTTTAGTAATAAACTGGGACAATAAAACAATATTTTCCCAATGATGAATTATTTGACCTTCTTAGTTCCTCTGCTAATATAGCCCAAAGTTCATTCTATTGTTCTCTGATTCAGTCGCTTGCGAGCCACCCTACAGATTTATCACATACTTCAAGATAATCTATCTTGATTTCCAGTCTAAAAGCATCCATAGACCATGTATCAGATCAGAAAAATAGTATTTATACTTGATCTTTCATAATTTCAGGAAATTCCAATGGAATTTACAGCCAAAAATATTACTGCGTAAAATATAACAGCTGCTATAATGTCAAAAATGCAACACATGGCAAGTTCCCAAGAAATAGCAATGTGATAATGATCATGAAATCTGATTTTTAGCTATTGGTTTAATGTTAATGCATCCCAGAGCATTGAGGAAAACAAAGCTATAGAGTCTTATTTGTCACCCAATTCGGCTTTAATGTCTCAAAGTAGCTATTTCTGAGATAACTACTAACTTGTGTGTATCAATGAGTGTTATTTTGAGCCATGGCAATCTCAATGCCAAGCTGACTGATTTTAAGCAAGTAACAGTATTCGCACTGCAAATGGCCTCAATATTCCTCAGTGTTTTTTATCCTGTAATCCCAGCATTTTTCTTCCTTGCTGCTTGTGCTCACTCGTCACCTAGTTACATGTTCTATAATTCAACTGTACTTAACAAGCCTCTCCAAGCCACCACTATCTCACAGCCAATCAGTGTCATCCACCCCAGTGAAAACATTCCCTTTGTTCCCTCCACCCTTTCCCTTTCTTTCCAGCATAAAACATCCTAGATTTCTAACTTTATATTGTTCATCGACCTGATTTCTGTCTACAGTCTACACAGTTAGACATAGGCCATAGAACACAGGAGCAGAATGAGGCCATTCGATCCATCAAGTTTTCTCTTCTAATCCATTTTGGGTGATTTATTATCCCTCTCAATCCCAATCTGCTGCCTTCTTCCCATAACCTGCCGGATTTGTCCTGTTTTCCTAGGATTTTTTTGTTTTTATTACTCTTGAGCTAACTTTCAACAAACATCATTCTTGGATTTTCACTATTAATTGACTCCACTATAAGATGTGTAAATGCCAAATGGAGACAAGATCACACTCAAGCCTTACAAGTCTTATCCCATGGCTGCGCAGTCCTCCAGTACTCACAAATGAGTACTGATGGCTGGTCTCCGTGGAACCACTTCCCACCAGGTAAAGGAGAGAGAACGTAAAGGCAAAGGAAATAAAATGTGTTTTGTTCTCAGATAGTTAACCATTGGCAGTTTATGTTCCTCCCTCCAGGTCACACAGGTCTCATTATGACAGTAACCTATACAAGTCGTGTGGCCAATGCCCGCTTGTGCGGGTTTTCCAAGCTGTTGTTGCAGTGGAAGGGCAGCATATACAAACTACTGTACAAGGAGTTTCTCATCTTTATGCTGCTCTACCTCATTCTCAGCTGCATCTACAGGTAAGTGAAGTCCAGATGTGAAGTTTCACCATGTGCAGTCTCTTGGGCCTCCAGTGAAGTGGAAACAAGGGCTAAGCAAATAAGAGATCCCTTTGATTTCGTCATTGAATTTTACTTCTCCTGTTCTTGCTCTTGCCCCTTACCTGCTACTTATACTTTCTATTGTCTGTTCCCTGACCAGCACCCGTGTTCCCGACTCTTCACATATACTTTCAGATCCAGTTGACTGCAGGGCAAGAGTACTTCTAAGTGGCATTCCTCCACATCTCTGCCCACATTTATCTCAGAACAGTAACTGCATTAGTCAAAGAATAATTCATTTTGGGTCCAGGATTCCTTTATAAAACATTATGAGAACAAAAATGAATCATTTTTCTCATCAATTATATCATTGGTTAAAATTTGAATGAAGCCCACATATGTGCCCTCCGGTCATAAAAAAAATCTATTATTACCAGATTTCAAAACAAACTAATATTAATTGTCAATTTATAAAGAGTTTCCTTTATATATAGAAGTGCTTTATAATTCCATTCCTGAAAATACTCTCATTTCCCGTAGCTGTCTCCTGAATACAATTTCTATCACTCTGCTTGGGGTA
Source organism: Mobula birostris (assembly GCF_030028105.1). NCBI lineage: Eukaryota > Metazoa > Chordata > Chondrichthyes > Myliobatiformes > Myliobatidae > Mobula > Mobula birostris. Next base: position 63,600,294 of record NC_092380.1, on the reverse strand, counting down.
AGAATACACTTTAATAATGCTTTTAAGCACCAAAGTAGATAGCTACATTGAAATTCAATTGCCTTGGTTTTATCCATTCATTTAATTTATTAATATCACTCAGTAACTTTATGCTTCCATCTATGCCACTTACATTATAGTCCACTCATGTATCTGGCAATCTTGGATATGTGATTTTCTATTGAAAAGTTGTTTATATGTATGGTGTAGAATCATGGAATCAACACACATTTTTGGGAATACCCAATTATTATTTATTACCAATATATTTGTCCATTATTTCTAATCTATTCTCCTGCTCTTCAATAATTTCCTAACAACATAAAATAGTTTCTGTTTAATTCATGAAATTTAATGGCCTCTTGTAAGGAACTTAGTAAAGCTCCTTTCGAAAGTCCATATAAATAATATCAATTAATACTTTTCTGATCACAACAAAAGTTTAGGGGTAACATGAGGGGGAACTTCTTTACTCAGAGAGTGGTAGGTGTGGAATGAGCTTCTAGCAGAAGTGGTTGAGGCAGGTTTGATGTTGTCGTTTAAAGTTAAATTGGATAGATATATGGACAGGAAAGGAATGGAGGGTTATGGGCTGAGTGCAGGTCGGTGGGACTAGGAGAGAGTAAGAGTTCGGCACAGACCAGAAGGGCCGAGTTGGCCTGTTCCCATGTTGTAATTGTTATATGGTTATATGGTTAACTTAAGTCAGGTATCAAGTATGACCTCCTGTTAACAGACCCATGCTGGTTCTCTCTGATCAGATGATAACTTTCAAGATGTTCTATCCTTCTGTACTTAATTGGAGATTACAGTCACTTCCAACTCATGTTACACTAATTGGTGCACAATATTTTGCATTCCTCTCTCAGTATCGAAGTGGCAGTTTTCCCATCCACAAGACCATTTTTCCAATTAAAAGATTTGGATGATTAGAACCTGTATTTTTCCTTTTAATTGTAGCATTACTACATTCCTGTGGGAGGGCTATTTGATCCACCTATCAATGCTGGCACTTTGTAAATAAAAAATAAGATCCATACCCATGTTAATTCTCCAAAACAATCTATTTAACATTTAAATATTCATTCAATTACATTTTGAATTTAATCTTCAGTTGAATCTGCAGCCATCACACTTTCAGCCAGATCAACTTCTCTCTCAGGATGAGGCTTTTCGTTCTAGGACGGGGGAGATGTCTTCCTTTTTTAAAGAAAGGGGCTTCCCTTCCTCCACTATCAACTCTGCTCTTAAACGCATCTCCCCCATTTCACGTACATCTGCTCTCACTCCATCCTCCCGTCACCCCACTAGGAATAGGGTTCCCCTGGTCCTCACCCACCACCCCACCAGCTTCCGGGTCCAACATATTATTCTCCGTAACTTCCGCCACCTCCAACGGGATCCCACCACTAAGCACATCTTTCCCTCCCCCCATCTCTCTGCATTCCGCAGGGATCACTCCCTACGCAACTCCCTTGTCCATTCGTCCCCCCCATCCCTCCCCACTGATCTCCCTCCTGGCATTTATCCTTGTAAGCGGAGCAAGTGCTACACATGCCCTTACACTTCCTCCCTTACCACCATTCAGGGCCCCAGACAGTCCTTCCAGGTGAGGCAACACTTCACCTGTGAGTCGGCTGGGGTGATATATTGCGTCTGGTGCTCTTGATGTGGCCTTCTATATATTGGCGAGACCCGACGCAGACTGGGAGACCGCTTTGCTGAACACCTATGCTCTGTCCACCAGAGAAAGCAGGATCTCCCAGTGGCCACACATTTTAATTCCACATCCCATTCCCATTCTGACATGTCTATCCACGGCCTCCTCTACTGTAAAGATGAAGCCACACTCAGGTTGGAGGAACAACACCTTATATTCTGTCTGGGTAGCCTCCAACCTGATGGCATGAACATCGACTTCTCTAACTTCCGCTAATGCCCCACCTCCCCCTCGTACCCCATCCGTTATTTATTTTTATACACACATTCTTTCTCTCACTCTCCTTTTTCTCCCTCTGTCCCTCTGACTATACCCCTTGCCCATCCTCTGGGTTTCCTCCCTCACTTGTCTTTCTCCCCGAACCTCCTGTCCCATGATCCTCTCATATCCCCTTTGCCAATCACCTGTCCAGCTCTTGGCTCCATCCCTCCCCCTCCTGTCTTCTCCTATTATTTTGGATCTCCCCCTCCCCCTCCCACTTCCAAATCTCTTACTAACTCTTCCTTCAGTTAGTCCTGACGAAGGGTCTCGGCCTGAAGCGTCGACTGCACCTCTTCCTAGAGATGCTGCCTGGCCTGCAGCGTTCACCAGCAACCTTGATGTGTGTTGCTTGAATTTCCAGCATCTGCAGAATTCCCGTTGTCTCCCTAGTTCCTGCCTAATGCTCTCATAATTTGCCCTTGCTTAAATTTAATGCCCTCCCACAAGATCCATCATTATCATTATCTATAGCTATGTCAAAACTCAAGTCACTGTCGCCTAACTGCTGACCACTGAAAGGGTCAGTCATCCGGCCAGGCTCATTACCCAACATCAGGTCCAATACAGACCCTCCTCTTGTTGGACTAACTACATATTGATTTAAGAAACCCGCCTGGATGCACTAACAAATTCTGCCCCATCTAAATCTCTTGGATTAAGAAGATCCCAGCTTATATTAGTGAAGTTGAAGTCCCCCATGACAGCAACCCTATTGTTTTCACCTTTCATTAATTTACCTGTTTATCTGCCCCTCAATGTGCCAATGACTATTGGGTGGTCCATAGTACAATCCACTCAGAGTGATCGCACTTTTCCTATTTTTGAGTTCTACCCATATACACTCAGTGGAAAAACCCTCCATTATGTCCTCCCTGAGGGCAGCTGTGATATTGTCCCTGATTAGATGTGCAACCCCTGTAACATCACTCTCCACATTTTCTAAAACATCAAAACCCTGGGACGTTAAGCACCCATTCCTGTCCCTCTTTCAACCAAGTCTCTGTAATAGCAACAACATCATGGTTCCAATTACAGATCCATGATCTAAGTTAATCACCTTTAACCAGCATTTATTCTCCTAGCATTAAAAAACACACACTTCAAACTGTCCATTGCATGGTATCTATTACTGTCAGAGCCTGTTTTAACTAGCCCTGACATTTACCTTCCTCTCCATCCCTCCACTTTCTGATCTGGTGCTGTGGTTCTCATCCCCCTGCCAAAGTGACGAGGTGAGTGATGTTGTCCACACTGGTTCAGGAGCCTGATGGATGAATGGTAATAACTGTCCCTGAACCTGGTGGTTTGGGACCTAAGACTCCTGTACCTCCTTCACCATGGCAACCACAAGAAGAGAGCACAGCCTTGTTGATGGATACTGCTTTCTTCTGGCAGCTTTTCTTGCAGATGTACTAAATGATGGGAAGGACTTTTCTTGCGATGGACTGGGCTGCTTCCACTACTTTTGCAGGATTTTCCCGTTCTTGGCCATTGGTGTTTCCTTACCAGGCCATGATGCAGTCAGTCGGGATACTCTCACTTGTGCATCTACAGAAGTTTGTCAAGGTTTTAAATGACATGCCAGATCTGCACAAACTCCTAAGAAAGTAGAGGTGCTGCCATGCCTTCCTTGTAATGGCACGTGCGTACTTGTGCCAAGACAAATAGTCTGAAATGATAATGCAAAAGAATTTAAAATTACTGACCCTCTAATGAGGAATGGCTCATGGACTCCACTTTTCCCTCTACACAGGTGTCTGAACTGCTGTACTTCCACCTTTCTCTTTTATTTTAGATCTCTAGTGTTTTGATATTAACCTCTCCCCTCTAAACTCATTCTTCTCTGTTTTTATACCCCTTTGAAAAGGCCTCAACTTTCAAACCATCACTACTCTCTCTTAACAAGAATCAACACTGTCATACACTCTCTCTTGATCTCCACATTTCTCTGCAATTCCTGAGTGTTTATAATTCTGATGAAACATCATCACAACAAATTTTAGGTGCTGACTGTTTCTCTCACCACAGTTGCTATCGGGCCCACTGAATATTTCCAATACTTTCTTTTTATCTTTGTAAAGTCTTTATACTTTATCCCTCCAATATCTGTAGGTTTATGCTGAAAGAGAGCCAAAAGCGTTTTTTTGAGAAAATGGCCATCAACTGCAACAATTATGCTGATCTAATCCCAATGTCATTTGTGCTCGGTAAGAATTCTTCTGGATTTCAGATTCTCCTGATCTTCACTGGTTTTGTATGATAAAGTTGATACTTAGTGGCAAGACCTTGCTATGAAATCATTTTTATGTTGTGTTTTTCAGTACAACCGATTTGGAGATTAGGGCGGGGTATATTTTCAACATATTTGCACTTGTTTCATTACCTGAAAATTAATGCAACAAAACCAATTTAGTAATGCAAAGTCACAACTAAGTTTTGCATTGACAGTCAATGGTAAATTCATTATGCTTTTTTTCCTGAATTAGAATGGATAATTATTTTTGACATTGTTTAACTCTAGACTACAACTGTTTGAAAGATAGCCCCAAAGCTTACTGCAACATAGTTTCTTGCAGAATCAGAAGGAGAAGCATAACACACCTGCTGGCTGCTAAACGCCCACTCTTATTTCAGTTATGTCTTCAAATATCATTGAGGACTTCATGACATTACTTGGTACTTGGTTTGAATATTTTTCCAAGCCCATGTCAGGCAGGTGTCGTAGTCAACCAAAATATTTCAGCTAGCCAACCCTGCTTGGTTAAAATTTTAAGACATGTCACTGAAATACAGCGGCCAGTCGGCCGAGGTCGCAATATCGTCTCCCGTTTCCAGCACCTGTTGCTGCACGCCCATGTTAAACAATTAAACCTACTTCAATATCATTACTAAAATCCTTTAGAATAAATTAATATATTGATAGTTGTTAAACAATAAACCCTACTTCAATCTGATTACTGAAATCCCTTAGAATAAATGAATATATTGATAGTTGCTGCATGTAGTTTGAACAAAATTCATTTGGACATTCAGGGTGGATCCATATTAAGCAAAAGAGTGCTTGTTTTGCAATCCAAATACAAGACCAATTAAAACCAACCTGGTAATACAGATTCACTATTCAGATCTGCATGGATGACAGAGCTGGTAAGTACTAAGTTTTTGGAAAGTATTAGGGTCAGCAGTTATTTCTTCCAGCAAAGAATTTATTTCAGAATGGTGCCTGAGAAGCACCCTTGAAATATAGCTTCGTAATTTGATAATGTCATTAAAGTGTGCCATGTTAAGTATCAGTAAATGAAGAGATAACTTACTTAAGGACTAGCAGCCCCTGTGTTTCAAAAAGAACACTTGACCATCAATGGTTGCTCACCTTGGTCAATGTAACCTGTTAAAGTCCAATTTGAGTTTGGCCTCATTAATGGATATCTGTTTTCTCTATTCTTTCACGGAAATAAATCATGAATGTTAGTTGGAAATTTGAGGAGTCCAAGACATTAGCTGCATCCAAACTTAAGCTGGATTCCAGTTAATTGAGCCATTGGTTTATTGGGGCAGATGCTTATCTCGGACAGCTCCCAAAGAACAAAAGCTAGTCGAGAAAATAGCCGGATTCCCTCCATTTATTTGGTTCACCGTGTGGCTTAACTGGAGTAGGAGACTGGAGCTGCACAGTTTCTAATTAGCGTCAGGTGTGTGCACGTGTATGACTGTGCTAGAGTCATCATCATCATCATCATGGCTTGGCTTCGCGAACGAAGATTTAGGACGACAGTGCAGAGTGAATATTTTTTAAATAGCATCAGCTGTGTGTTTTTGAGTTCAAAAAATGGTGATTTTTGTCACTGATAGTTGGCAAGAAATAAGCAGTAAGACAATTCAGAACTGTTTTGCTCACTGCGGATTCAAGCCAGAAATGGCCAAGAGTGAGAAAGAAATTATTTCACTACTTCATCAAGCTAGGACTATGAAGAATTTGAAAGTATTGACAATCATCTTGAATGTTACAATGAAAATGAAGATTTGGAGGATGCAATCATTGAAAGCATTGTATGAAAGCAGTCCATTATCTGCACTAGATGTCTATGCTGACTTTGTTCATTTACAGTCAATTAAAAGAACACGGCAGAGTACACTGGGTGAATTCCTCTGTCAATAACTTTTAGGAACTAATACAGTTTTATAGTACTGTAGTACTATTGGTAGTGTTCTAATTTGTTCTGTATTTCATTTAAATACATAATTTATTACTCAGTTAAAGGTAGTTTGACTTTTTTGTACCTGTTTAACTATTTCCATGAAACTTTGGTTAATTGGGGCAGTCGCTTAATTGGGCCATAATGTACTGGTCCTAATGTGTCTCAACTCACAGGAATCCACTGTCTATGTAAATAATTACATACAGCAAAAAATGAGTTCACTATAAAATGTTTCTTAAATCAAAATTATTAAGCCAGTCATTTGAAATCATCTATTGTTAAGTAGTAACAATGAGACAGTTTAGGAAAGCATTTATTTATTTGAGGGTATGGGGCGCAGCATCAACCTGGGTGCGAGAGGTCAAAAAGGAATAATTTACATTATTTTTAGCCATAAAAAACATAAAACTGCAGCACACTACAGACCATTCAACCCACAATGTTGTGCTGACCTTTTAACCTACTCTAAGATCAATCTAACCCTTCCCTCCTACACAGCCAATTATTTTTCTATCAACTATGTGTCTATCTAAAAGTTTTTAAATACAGTACCCCCAATGCATCTCATCTGCCTCTACCACCACTGTCCCACAGGGTGTTCCATGCAGTCATCACACTTTGTGTAAAGAAATTACCTCTGACAACCACCCTATACTTTCCTCCAACCACCTTAAAATTAAACCCTTTGTATTAACCATTTCCACCCTGGGAAAAAAACCTCTGGCTTTCCTCTCGACCTATGCCTCTTATCATCTTGTACACCTCTATCAAGTCACCTCTCATCCTCCTTCACTCTGAGGAGAAAAACCCTAGCTTGTTCAATCTATCCTCATAAGAAATGCTCTCTAATCCTGGAGCATCTCAGAAATCTCCTCTGCACCCTCTCTAAAACTTCTACATCATTGCTACAATGAAGTGACTAGAACTGAGCACAATATTCGAAGTGTGGTCTAACCAGGATTTTCTAAAGCTGCAATATTACCACATGGCTCTTGAACTCACTCCCCCAATGAATGAAGGCCAACACACCATACGCCTTCTTCATCTTATCAACTTGCCGGCAACTTTGAAGGATCTGTGGACCCCAAGAACCCTCTGTTCCTTTATACTGCCAAGAATCCTGCCATTAACCTTGTATTCTGTCTTCAAATTTGACCTTCTAAAGTGAATCATTTCACACTTCTCCAGGTTGAACTCCATCTGCTACTTCATAGCCAGCTCTGCCTATCAATGTCCTATTGTAACCTATGACAAACGTCCACATTATCCACAACTCCACCAACTTTCTTGTCATCTGCAAATTTACTAACCCACCCTTCCACTTCCCCATCCAAGTTATTCATAAAAATCACAAAGAGCAGGGGTCCCATAACAGATCTCTGTGGAACACCACTGGTCACTGACCTCCAGGTAGAATATTGTCCATCTACAACCACCATTTTCCTTCTATGGGCAGCTACTTCTGAATCCACACAGCCAGGTTTTCCTGGATCCCATGCCTATTGACTTCCTGAATGAGCCTACCATTGGGAATCTATGAAATGCCATACTAAAATTCACATACACCACATCCACTGTTCTATCTTCATCGGTGTGCTTTGTCACAGCCTCAAATAATTCAATCAGGCTCATGAAGCATGGCCTACCTCACAAAGACTTGCTGGTTATCCCTATTCAGACTATGCTTCTCCAAATACCCATAAACCCTGTCCCTAAGAATCTTCTCCAATAATTTTCCCACCACTGAAGTAAGACTCACTGCTTTGTAATTCCTAGGGTTATCCCTACTCCCTTTCTTGAAGAAAGGAATAACATTTGCCATCTTCCAATCATCTGGTATTACTCCTGTGGCCAGTAAGGATGCAAAGATCATCACCCAGGGTGCAGCAACCTCTTCTCCTGATTCCCATAGTAAACTGGGATATATCCTTCCAGCCCTGGGGATTTATCTATCCTAATGTTTTTCAAAAGTTCCTGCTTATCCCTTCTTAACATCAACAAGCTCTAGCATATCAGCCTATTTTACACTATCTTCACAAACATCAAGGTCACTCTGACTGGTGGATACCAAAGCAAAGTATTCTGTAAAAACCTCCCCTACATCCTCCAATTCAAGGCACATGCCTCTACTGTCCCTCATCAGTCCTACCCTTACTCTATTCATCCTCCTTTTTTTCACATACAAGTAGAACACTTTGGTGGTTTTCCTTAATCCTAATTGCCAAGCCTAGTCATGCACCCTTCTCACTCTCCTATGTCCATTCTTCGGCTCCTTCCTGGCAACCTTGTAACTCTCTAGACCCCTGTCTTACTCTTGCATCCTAATCCTTAAGCAACCTTTCTTCCTCCTCTTGAGAAGGTGTTCCACATCTCTTTTCAATGATGGTTCCCTCATCCTACCATCCTATCCCTGCCTCAATGGGATAAACCTATCCAGAACCCCATGCAGATGTTCCCCGAGTACATCCATTCCCAATTTATGCTTCCAAGTTCCTGCCTAATAGCATCATAATTTCTCCTTCCCTAATTAAATACTTTCCTGTACCACCTGCTCCGATCCCTGTCTAAGGCTATGATAAAGGTCAGCGAGTTGTGGTCACTTTTGCTGAAATGCTCACCCACGAAACGATCTGACACCTGTCCTGGTTCATTGCCTAGTACCAATTTTGCCTTTCCTCTAGTCAGCCTGCCTACGAATTGTATCAGGAATCCTTCCTAGACACAAATAACACATTCCACCCACCTAAACATTTTGCACTAAAGAAGTGCCAATCAATATTAGAGAAGTTGAAGTCACCCATGGAATAAACCTGTGATTTTTACACCTTTCTAAAATCTGCCTCCTGATCTTTTCCTCACTGTCTCTGTTGCTTTTTTTGGTGGGGGGTGGAAGGTGTCTATAGAATATCCCCAGCAGAGTGATTGCTCTCTTCCTATTCCTGATTTCCACCCACACTGACTCAGGAGACAATCTCTCCACAACATCACCCCTTTCTGCAGCTATGATACTATCCCTGATTTGCAATGACCCTTGTCCGTCTCTTTTACCTCCCTCCCTATCCATTTTGAAACATCCAAACCCCAGAACCTATAGTCACCATTCCCACCCTTGTGGCAGGCAAGTAATGGCCACAACGTCATAGTTATGTGTACTGATCCAGGCTATAAGTTCATCATCCTTGTTCCTCAGAATTCTTGCATTAAAATAAACACAAGTCAACCCCTCCTACTGACTGTAATTTTGTTCTATCAACTGCCTATCTTTCCTTACAGTCTCACTACATGTTGCATCTACTTGTATACCAGCTGCCCCATCCTCTTTCCTATCACTCAGGTTTCTATTCCCCTGCCAAACTAGTTTAATCCATTCCCACCAGCTCTCGCTAGGGATATTGGTTCCCCTTGAATTCAGGTGCAACCTGCCCTTTTTTGTACAGGCCATACCTTCCTCAGAAGAGATTCTCATGATCCGCAGATCTGAGACCCTGACCCCACACCAAACCTTCAGCCACACATTCATCTGCCAAGTTATCCTATTCTTACCCTCACTAGTGCATAGTACAGGTAACAATCCAGAGCCTTTGGAGTCCTGCTTTCCAGCTTCCTCCTTAGCTCCCTATATTCTTTCTTCAGGACCTCATCCCTTTTCCTACCTACGTTGTTGGTACCAATATGTTATGTAACATGACATCTGGCTGCTCACCCTCCCCCTTTAGAATGCTGTGGGCCCAATCTGAAACGTCCTCGCCCTGATATCTTGGAGGCAAAATACCATCGGGGTATCTCTTTCACATCTGCAAAGTCACCATAGTACTTTAAGGGATAGGAACAGAAGTAAACACTTCAGCCCATTGTCTGCTCTGCCATTTCAACATGTCTGATCCATTTTCCTTCTCAACCCCCATCCTCCTGCCTTCTCCCTGTAACCGTTCATGCTTTGACGAATCAAGAACCTATCAACCTCCACCTTAAATACACTCAATGACCTAGTCTCGACAGCCGCCTGTGCCAACGAGTTCTACAGATTTACCACCTCTGGCTAGAGAAAGTCCTCCCCATCTCCACTCTAACTGGAGATCCCTCTATTCTGATGTTGTGCCCTCTGCTCCTAGACTCCCCCACTATAGGAAACATCCTCTCCACATCTACACTATCTAGGCCTTTCAACATTCAATAGGTTTCAATGAGAGCCCCCCCATATTCTTCTAAATACAAGCAAGCACAGGCTCAGAGCCATCAAACGTTCCTCATTTAAGAACCCTTCCATTCCCAGAATCATTCCCATAAACTTCCTCTGAACTCTCTCCAATGTCAGCACATCCTTTCTTAGATAAGGGGCTCAAAATAGCTCACAGTACTCCAAGTGCGGTCTGACTAATGCCTCATCAGTCTCAGCATTACATCCTTGCTTTTATATTCTGGTCCTCTTGAAATGCTAACACTGCATTTGATTTCCTCACATCATCTCTTGTCTCCTCCCGTAATACACTGAACGGCAAAGATTTTGCTTCTTGAATACCTTAGGGTGTATCTTCTGGATTTTGGGCTGCTGATCATGAAAATCACCATGAAATTTCCATATGACACATCATTTTTAAATCACCTATATTTGTTATTTCAATTCAGTAACAAAATACACGTGGACTAAGATGTTAACTGTCCTGTGCTATCACCAGTGGGATCATCAGTTGATCTGCCACCTGTCTTCAGGAGTTTCAGCCCGCTTATGATCAAGACTCCCTCAAGGTGGTGGGCCAGCAGTGCTAAAGCACCACCTCCCACTGGTGAGCTTAAAAACTTGGCATCTGCCTCTATCAGAGTTGTTGGTCACTTCCACCCAACAGATAGTCTACTCTTCAGGTGTCTATGCAACTACAAGTCAATTGAGATGTTGCCCTCAATGTAAGCTGAGAAGTCTTCTGTCTTGTCCAGGCATGCCTGGGCAGAGTGGATGCTGCATGGCAGGACAGGTTTCAGAAAGGCTATAAAAGCATCACACACACACCATTCAATGCATTGCTTTCACATGTACAGTATATCGGTTTGCGATCAGATTGATGCGCAAGCTCTACGTGCATAGCATATTGTGTGTACTCATTATAAAAAGTAATTGTATTTTCAGGAGCATTTGTGATAGCAAAATGTCTCACCAACGTTGCAATAGTTGTGATACTTTGTGGCGAGTATAAACTTAAATCTCAAAGATGGAGCATGACACCTCTTATTAAGAAAGCCTATGAGCTCCTCTCTGGGGGTAAAATTGGCAACCAAGACAAAGCCTGGGCTCCTCACATTTGCTGTGCAACATGTAATGTCGATCTCAGAGCTTGGCTCAGAGGTACTTGGAAGTCAATGCCATTGGCCGTCTGCATAACATGGCGAGAGCAGAAGGATCTTGTGACAGCTACTTCTGTCTCACCAATGTGCCTGGTTTCTCTGCTAAAATCAAGAAATCCATTGAATAATCCACTCTACCTTCAGCCATGAGACATGTGCCACATGACAATAGTGTTCCAGTACAAAAGCTACCAGAGACATGCAGTCTAGAGGAGGCAGACAAAGATGCCATGCTTCACGAGACAGGAATGAAAAACAACGCTGATACTGATACAGATTTTGAACCGTTTATGTCTAGTGAGTCTCATCTGATAACCTAATCTGTGATAAATCGCCTGGTTAAAGGCAAAAGCAGAATTACTGGGTTCAAGACTGCAAGGATGCAATCTGCTGTCACCAGGCACAAAAATTTTCAACATGGACTTTGATATTTGAGACAGATGTTTCCCAGAGTAACTGACACCAAGAATAAGAAAGTTATTTTTGTTGTTCCACAAATCAAACAGGTCATTAATGACAGGCAATTCAATTAACTTCTAGTGGGACTGGAGAAAATCACATGGAAAGCATTCAAGGATGTTGTTGAAAATTTTCTTAGCAACTACAGAGCACCAAACAACAAGCAGCTGGTTGACAACATGCTTCAAGCATACAAAACCATGAAGTGTAACTTGTCACTAAAGCTTCATTTTCTGCATTCTCATTCAGACTTCTTCCCTGCAAATCTTGGCAATGTCAGTGATGATCATGGTAAAAGATTTCACCAGGGCATTGTGGTCATGAAGAAATGGCACCAGGGCAACTGGAATCCATCAGTGCTGGCTGATTATTGTTGGACACTTAAGCAAAAAGCCTCAGACAATGAGTACAAATGAAAATCATCAACAAGACATTTTTAGCTTAGTTGTACTATTGGAAATGTCAGCCCCGTTATGCAATTAAACACACTATATTCAATAAAGGTTAGTTTCTTGTTTCTCCAAATTCCTACTGATACAAGTAGTCTGCAATTATATTTGTGTTCAGCTTCAAGTAGTCTATCATAAATAGAAAAACTTTTCTGAAAAACAATGCTTTTGAAAAAGTTTGCTGTCCAATGCTATTGAAACCCCTCTCACTACTACACTCCTCTTCCACCCCCCACCCACCTTTCCTTCTAAGCCATGAAGCCAGGTTGCCAGAGATCTGGTTGCTGCACTTTTTCCCTGGTAGGACACCCCCCAATAATATTCAAAATGGTATACATGCTGTTGAGGGAAATGGCCACTGGGTACTTTGCATTATCTGTTTGTTTCCTTTTCCTCTCCTGTCACTGCACTACTAGGCAATAATAGACAAAGAGAGAAGGAAACTCAGCAGAAATCTACCTCAGCCTCCGCCTCTCCTCTCAGAAGCCTCAAACCACTCTAACCCTGTCCATTCCAACAACTGCTGTTTTGCTTAAACCTAACCTCTTTTTATTGGCCCTTACTAGGTGCCAAAGCACTCAACAATCTCAAGAGCAGCAAGCGCCCCAATGACTCCACACACTATTGATGCCATTCAGTTCACTTTTCCCTCATTTCAATAGTATCACAATGTCCTTGCTCTCTTCCTCCCTTTAAAAGAGCCAGCCACTATGTAATTAATTCTTGTCCTCCTTCACTGCAAAGAAGCCTTTCCAAAGGTTCATTTTATTGTCAAAGTAATGCATGTACAACTCTGATATTCCTATTCTCCAGATAGCCATGAAATATAGAAAAACCACAGGAGTTGTTGAAAGAAATGACATCAACACCCCACCCCACCCACATGAAAAGAAAAAAGAAACAAAACTCACAAACCCCAACCCCCCCCAACCCCTCAATCGCACAAAAAAACTAACAGATCGCTCACCCAGGAAAAGGCAGCTGGAATACCAACACCCCAGAAACCCTCCCCCAAAACCCTCCCTTGCACAAAAACCAGCAGATCGCCCACCCAGAAGACAGCAACAGGAACATCAAAAACTCCAAACCCCCCAACCCCCTCCCTCACAAAAAGACAGCATAAACAACGTCAGACCCTCAACCCCCTCCCTTGCAAAAACAAACAGCACCAACAGCACCAAAACACCATCCCACCCTCCCCTACACAAAAACCAGCAGATAGCCCACACAGAAAAACAAACAGATCACCCACACAGAAAAACCAGCAAGGAGATCAAACCACAAACCCCCAACCCCTTCCCTGTACAGCTCTATGAAACTTAGCCCACATCAGGAGTGTATTACATATGATATTTTGAAACAGTGTGAAACAGTGAGAATAGAGGCATGGTATGAACATATTGTTATATTTTTCTTTATCCATTTTTGGCAAGAACATTACATATTGTGATATAAAAGCACAGAGGAGAAATCATAAGGTGACTGATATGTCCTTGAATGCTGGCCATCTATCTTTCCAACAGCTCACTGGTGGTCTCTCTCCCTAGGGTTCTACGTCAGTCTGGTTGTGTCACGTTGGTGGAACCAGTATCAGAACATGCCATGGCTTGACCGCCTCATGAGTACGGTTTCCTGCCATGTCCAAGGCACAGACGAGTATGGCAGGATGCTGCGAAGGACATTAATGCGCTATGCAAACCTCGCCTCCATTCTCACCTTCCGCTCAGTCAGCACTGCCGTCTACAAACGTTTTCCCACCATGAGACACATGATGGAGGCAGGTAGGAAAGCATCAGGGCAGTCAATAGGAGAGTGTGAAAGCCCTCACCTGGGTTTGGCTCTATACATGTCTGGGAGATATTGGGCTGTATGAGACAATTTAAAGGGGAGGAAGAGTATGGGGAGTGGGGGAAATGAAAGGGAGACACTGAGAGAAAGCAAATATTAATAATACTAAATAATATTATTACTTGAATAATGCTGAAGTAATTATTGAATAATTACTGAGAAAGTAAATATTATTGAAGTAATCAAAGATGAGGGAGCATTGACAGACCAGGTTAGGGAAGGTCAATGGCCTCTGACAGGCAGTGCAACAGTGCAAACTGGCTGAGTTGGGAATATCCAAGCCAATGGATGAACAACCGTATGGGAAGGGGGAACTAGGGTGGAGATGAGGTCATCAGGGTAGGATATGTTAAGTGACCAGATAATGTGTTTGATTAGAGTGTTGGAAAAATGTTCAATCCAGGGAAAGAGAAGTGGAGGGGATTACAGTGGCCCATGAGGTGTGGTGGACAGGGTGTGATTAACAGCTAAAGGGAGCGGGCAGCTGAGATCAGAGGCTGGGAATGACTGACAAGTCAGGGAAGACCAAAGATTGGGATCAGAGAACCATCAGGAAGGTGGGAGATGATCAGAGGCAGGGAGAATACTCAGTGCAGGGGAGCTGACTAAAGAGAGGTATGTAATTGAAGTCAAGGGAAGAGATCAAGTGGAGCTAGCATGAAGGAAAGAAATTTTGAGGGTTCTGGTGAGGTAATAGACCAAACCATGTTACCTAATTAAACTAATCCGTTCACGTTCATGTGCCTGTTTAAACGTCTGCTAAACATCACTCTCAAATCTGCTTCCACCACTCCTCCGACAACTCATTCCATGCACCTACCATTCTCTGTGTAAAACTCTTGCCTCATACATCTCCTTAAAACCTTCCCCACCCCACACCTTTCACCTTAGTCTCCAATATTTGACATTCTCCTCCTGCGAGGAAGATTCTGACCACCAACCCTATCCAAGCCTCTCATAATTTTATAAGTTCTTCTGCCAGCTCTCCCCTCACACAATACTCCAAAACTGGCCCTAACCAATTTTTTTACACAGCTGCAGCATGACTTTCCAACTTCCATTCTCGGTGCCCCAAATGATGAAGGCAAGCAACCCATATGGTTTCTTTACTGCCCTCTCTACTTGTGTTGCCACTTTCAGGAAGCTATGGACTTGCAAGCCAAGTGGGAGGTTGGGGTGGATACTAATTTTACATAATTCTATTTTGGGTGCTTTTTTATTGCTATGAATTATATATTGGATTTGTTTGTTTCGCACTGTATAAATCTCCATTTTGTTCTTGGGTTTTTTTCCTGTAGTTTTATCGTAGAAACGCATAAAAAATTTAATTTAAAAAAAAAGGACTGCAAGCCAAGGCTACTCTGCACATCTTGGCTTGTTCCTCAGAGTCAGAACAAACCTTTTGACTGTTTCAGAGAGTCCTGCATTCACGGTATACCCTCTTTGTACATTTGATCTCATAAAGTGGAACAACTCACACTTGTATGGATTAAACTTTGTTGGCCATTTCTCCATTCACATCTCCAATTGATCTATAACCTGCTGTATCCTTTGATAACCTTCTTCACTATCCACACCTCCACCAATTTGTATCATCTGCAAACTTCATCTACATTTTCATCCATATCATATACAACAATTTCATAATATATGTCCATGATAATAAATCTGATTCTTATATAGAGATAATCATCTTCACCATTATGCCCTGTTGTCTATGACCAAGGTAGTGTTGAATCGAATTGATCAAGTCACTACAGTTTCCATATATCTTAAACTTCTAAATCAAGCCCATGAGGGACCTCATCAAATGCCTTAATGAGGTCCATGTAGACAACACCCACTGCACTATACTTATCACGAGTTTTCATCGAAAAAGCTCAATCCAGTTTATGAGACATGATCTCCCTCACACAACATCAGTAGGTACTGGCAGCAACTATGGAGCTGGTCTCAGTAATCATTGACGGGAAAGATAAGATTTTCCACAGCTGGTTATTCAAAGACCCGGGCTGAGAACAGATAGATTGACATTGACTGAGGGCAGGATTTGGTTCAATTGTGCTGTTCTTCTAATTGAAGATTTTGATGACAACCTCAACTCAAACAAAATTATGGCTACTTTAAGGAGGTTAGAAAGAACTACATTTGGCTGTATTTAATGCCACCATGAAATTAGAACCACAGTCATAATAAAAATTAAGTGCTACATTTCAATAACGTGGGCTAGTATTTCCTCTTGCCCTCTGGCCATGAAAATAAGAGATCCCAGAATAACAAAATATTAGGAGAAATTCTATAATACTCGGCAGTTTTTCAGGATTTCACAAATTAATTTACTTATCCTTTCCTGTGTCTTATTTTTAATGCTTCCAGGTTTCATGACTCCAGATGAGTACAAAAAGCTTGAAAGCTTGAATTCGCCTCACAACAAGTTCTGGGTACCCTGTGTATGGTTTGTCAATTTAGCAGTGAAAGCAAGGAGGGAAGACCGAATCAGTGACTATGTATCATTGGCTCATATCTTCAGAGTGAGTATCTGCACCTGCTTCAGAAGTGTTTGTACCCTGGCCCTTACAGGCAGAAACACAGAAGTCATTCTTCCTCCTCTTACTATAAAAGAATTGCACTTTAAAAGGTTTTCACAATTTTGCTTCTACAAAGTTTCCAATGTATAATTTTTGAATGAAGGAACATGGGGAAAACTGTACATATTTGATATGTAAATGAAAGGGTCTGGATGGTGCAATGCATCAAACTATGACATTTCACTCCGACACCACAGGTGAGATAAATACCAATTCATTACTTGTTGTTGCTTGTTGACTGTATTAATCCCTTTTGAACCAAGACTAAAGAAAAATTCTCAAATTGATCAACATGCTAGTTTAACCCTCTCCTCCTTCTTGGATGGCCAAGTGACATTTGCAGTCCTCCAGCTCTGATTTAGAATTTTAGGCAGTCCTGTGCTAATGAAAAATGATGAAAAAGCCAGAACTGTTTGTGTTATTGATCAGGGACCCAAAACTACCACACTTTTAAAAGTTTATGGAACAGTCTATTCTCATGCCACTGTCATAAAAGGAGCGTTTTCTTCATAGGAAGTACACAACTTGCGCAGCCAGTGTGAGAAGCTGTACAGTTACGACTGGATCAGCGTCCCCCTGGTCTACACGCAGGTAGGAACTGTTGTTTCAGGTACGTGGCTCAAATCTGGATTGATAAAATCAAGTATGATATCCGAAGGTGTTTGATTGTTGAGTGGTGTCACCACTTTATCACAGACAGAAAAAAAAAACTTCTGCCATCTCTCAGAGATTAAAGTACTTTCAAAATCAGCTGCAGAACCTTGTAATAGATGAGAATGTCACCGGCCAATAAGTACTCATTCTTCTTGGAGAGTCAACAACCACAAAATCTAATCCGATCCTGATTTTAGATAGTTTCTACTTGTTTATTATACAGTCCAATGTCAATACAGAGTTACCATGATACTGACTGTCCCAAACCAAACCAAGATTGATGTTACATGGCATGCATTTAATGAATAATGCGATTTACATAAAACAATCATGATTATAAATCTCGGTACTTTATAGGAGAATTTTTAATTCTATGTTTCAGTGCATTAAAGAAGTCAATGATTATGTACACCTTTATGTACACATTGAGAAGCTCTGAAAACCTACTTTGGTTCCCGTTTGTTTACGATAGGTTATGTTTGTATGGTGAAGTCAAACATTACGTTTGATGTCACTTGCACAAAACTCTTTGCATATGCAAGGGCCTGGAATAGTGTGGACCATAGACACAGAAGCAGACATTAACAAAATTCTATGGCTGGACAATATGCAAAGATCTTCTGGCAGAATTTTGCTTTGCATTTAATCTAGCTACCATCACAACCCCCTATACACTGTCCCCCCAATACTAATATTGCTCAAGCCCCCAACTGAGTATCCCGCTGCCTTCACATTCACACTTATACCCAGGCTCGATAACATCTTTTCACCAATCTCCCAATGCCACCTACAAGGATCCTAACCCACTTCTGCTGGGTTGGCATTTCCTCATTGCAAATCCCACTCCTGAAATCTCTTCTCTTGGTATCTCTTTCCAACATCCATTTTCTCAAAGTTCCTTTCAATTTTCTCCACTGATCCCAGCTCCAGGTATAATGCTCACTAATCCTCACACTCTGCAACCTATCTGACTTCCTCCTCAAGAGGAATATGTTATTCACACATATGCACATGAAATGCTCATTTTCCAATACACAGTCTTGTCTTTCTTGGGCAAGATAATATTATTGCTAGAGTCTTGCACAAAATTGCTGTTGCCACTAAAGATTAGATTACTTGATTAGATTATGAGGACATGCAGTCCTCTCTTATTGTCATTTAGTAATGCATGCATTTAGAAATGATACAATATTCCTCCGGTGTGATATCACAGACACACAGGACAGACCAAGACTGAAAAAACTAACAAGAACCACATAATTATAACATATAGTTACAACAGTGCAACAATACCATAACTTGATGAAGAACAGGCCATGGGCACGGTAAAAAAGTTCAAAGTCTCTCAAAAGTCCCACATCTCACGCAGACGGGAGAAGGAAGAAAACTCTCCCTGCCATGCCCGACCACGGTCCGACTCTGAGTCACCCAAAAACTTCGAGCCTCCAACCAGCCCTCCGACACCAAGTACCGAGCACCATCTCTGCCGAACGCTTCGACTCCAGCCTCGTTCGACAGCAGCAGGCAAAGCCAGGGATTTTGGGGCCTTCCCTCCAGAGATTCTCATTTGCACAGTAGCATCGGCAGCAAACCGGGCATTTCAGAAGTTTCTCCAAATGTTCCTCTGTGCTTCTCCAAGTAAAATATTCAAACTGTTCATTGAATATAAACTGCATTCTAATTATCTCTCATAGATAAAGAAAAAGCTCCTATCAGTAACACAGAGACACAAGGCAATCTCTATCTCAGCCAAGAAAATATATTTCATTTGCTGAAAGATCTGTATGGTGCTCTTATGTCTTTCTCTCAAATAATTGTGCAATATTTAACTGAGTAAATCACAAGAAGAGAGAGTCTCTCATGATTTCAAAATCAGAAAGAGAGAATCTTTCAAGATAGATTTGGGAACCAATTCTAATTGTGATGATGTCTGATTTCATCCATCTCACATCATATCTTTGTTATATCTCAGGTTGTCACCATTGCAGTTTACAGCTTCTTTCTGGCATGTCTAATCGGGCGGCAGTTTCTTGATCCCAGTCAAGGATATCCAGGCCATGAACTCGACCTTTACATCCCTGTGTTCACCCTACTACAGTTTTTCTTTTATGCGGGCTGGCTTAAGGTAATAATTCCAACTTGATGTATTTTGAAGAAAAGCCACATGTTTAACTTGGGGTAGATGTACAAAGAGAGCAAGAAAATGAAACTGAAACAGTCTGGACAGATACCAGAATCAAAAGTTTGTGGTGGAGGTATCAGGGTAATCAAATTGGACACATATTGGGGGGAGAAATGTGTACAAGATTAAAAGATAATGGGCCGTCAATTATGCATGTGCACAGATACGTTTTTGCTAGAGTGCAAAGATATCCTTGGAGTAAATGCAATTGTTGTAGATAATACAAACATGCAAAAAAAAACTCAATGCTTCTATTTTATCTGAAATGGAGCATTTAAAAACAAAATTCCTGCTGTGGAGCTCCAGGTGATTGGATTGACAGCAGGAGTGTGAAGCTTGAATTGAACTGTACAAACAAGTCTCTTGTTCAAAACCTGATCTGTGCTTAATTGGATAACATTATCTAAAATAGAAAAGAGAGGCTGCGATTGATTACCTGCAGATTTTAATCTAGGTGGAGTGAAAAGGTTTATCCCAAGTTTGCACAACTGATTGAAGTGCCTGCAAGCAGATTTCACTGGTGAAAAATGGGTAAGATACCAAAGATGACTGCTCCCTGTGAAGCAGCACTTTTTAGTAGAAGAGAACACTAAAGAAGAAGAAGTAATTACCAACAAAATGAACCATTTTATTTATTTATTTTTAATTTTGTCCAACTTCTGCTCTATCGGTCAGACATGTGTTGTGAACATTCATAAGCTTTGGAAAATTGGGAGTAATTGGATTGGGGCTAGTTGGCAGGAATAAAGGTGAACTTGAAAAAGAACACCTAAATCAAAACTCATTCAGAAGAAAAAAAGCAATTTTATAATAAGCATTATTTTTCATTTGAAATTTGGTTCACATTTGCATTAGTTTAGATACTGTTAGAAATTGTGTTTCATATTGCTCTCTGTGGTAACATCCATTAGCAATGGTGGAAGAATGAAAAAATAATTATGGAACAGTGTCTAATTTTTGCTTGGAATGATTTGAGCTGCTCCCAAATATTCGAATATGTTAAAAAATCACACGAAGTGAAACTATGCCATAAAGGCTTAGCAACAAATTAATTATCCCTGGTAAGGAACAAGTTAAATAGTCTCTGCTGGAAGTGATAATACAATTGGCTTGCCCGTATCCATGCCAGTTAATACTAAAATCAGCCAAATTCCAAGCTCCAAACATCCATTACCGATCTCTCAGGATAATCGATCATCAAAGCTTGTCACACCAGACAGCCAGCCACTCTAGTGTTGTTTGGTTGATGTTGAGCAGGTCAGTGTCAGCTAAGTCAGGTGAGAGTGGGCAGTTGTGCAGAATGTGGATGATTGATGAAACATAATCAGTCGTGTGCACATTCATGAAAAGTCTGTTGAGACTTACTTTTTTAATTTCAGGCATAAAGGCTGACTACAGATGAAGATTAACCCTGCTCATAGTCCATATAAATTCACACAACATGGAAATACATCCTTTCGTTCAACGAGTTGACACAACTATCATACACCCAGCCACGCTAATTCCATTTCATCACTCATCTGCACGCTAGGGACAATTTATTGGCCAACTGATGTACCAAGCCACATGACTTTGAGATGTGAGAGGAACCTCGTGCAATCGTAGACAAAAGTCTAGAGTGAAAGTCAAGAGTGAATATAAGGCTGCCAGGGCTGTGAGGCAAGAGCTCTACAGCCTGTGGCAACTCTGTTTCTGTGCCATGGTTCTTCTTGAGGGGTTAAGGAAAACATGGACATGGACAAGGGGAAGTAAGAAAAAATAAAATCAGCTCCCATTGTCACTATTAACATTATTGTGTAAATCCAAATAGGTGGCTGAACAGTTAATTAACCCTTTTGGTGAAGATGATGATGACTTTGAGGCAAACTGGCTCATCGATAGGAATTTCCAGGTGAGTGGTAAATTGTCAGTCTATTGCATAGATCGCAATTCCATGTTCACCTTCCGCCCTATACAGTGGAGGTTTACCCAGCTGCCAGACTGTCAGAATAAAATAATTTTCAAGAAATTCACCATCAAGTTGATCCTTTCCGTGAGTCATTATTTGGAATTGGATAAAATGCCACAAAGGAATAGTTTCTAAAATAAATCACAAGACCAGATTCCAAACCTAATGAGTAAAGCTAATGGAGAATTATGTCCTGCAAATCTAGTCAACAGGACTCTATCAAGTAATGAGCGAAATGAACTGATAGGATGATAGTTTCCATTTGTCTGGCCAATAGATGGATCTCAAGAACTTCAAACTCCAGCTTTGACTGTTGGAATGTTGTACCTATAGCACAATATTTAGTCTCCAGAAAATCAGAACATTATCCTCAAGCTAATATATCTTTACCCTACTTTAAATGGGATAGTTGTGATGTCAGCTTTCAAAAGGTGCACAATGTAACATTTCTCCCTCACAAGTAGGGTTTTTGTGAGCTCTGACCCTAACTGGTCGGACTGGAATCTTGAACGTCATAGGGGAGCTGAGGTGGTCTTGTCTGCAAAGCAGAGCTTAACAAGTAGTAATGTCTCACTGATGTCTGGGACTCCTAATGGGAGCATGTTAAGTCCAACGTAACATTGCAAGGATCAAGCTGAATCACAAAGAAATGTGGGCACTAGTCTTTATACTATCAGCTAAACAGAAACTCAAATTACATCACATATAAAACATAGCTTGCTAACAATTCTATACTATTCACAATTACTAAGCAATTTTTAACAGGCTGACCTGTAACAGTTTCTGTTTATTTGGTAGTCTAAGAGTAAAGCACCCTCTGATGGAGAGAAAGCTCCTTATTCAGAAATAACAAATTTATTAAGCAAATGATTGCACAAATAATGTGTTTGCCAGGAAAGGCTGGAAATTCATATTCTTCACTTTTTTTTTGAGGTTTCACTCCTGGCAGTTGATGAGATGCACCAGAACCTACCAGCTCTTGAAAAGGACAAATATTGGGATGATAATGACCCTAAGCCTCCATACACAGTTGCAACAACTGAACACTGGAAACCTTCCTTCCTTGGCTCCACTTTTGACACCAGGTTAAGTAAACCATTTAACTTTTAAGTAGCACACAAAACACTGGAGGAACTGAGCAGGATAGATAGCATCAGAAGGGGAATAAACAGTCGAGGTCTTGGGCCGAGACTCAAAATCCACAAGAATCTCTCTGTTTAGCTTCTTAGTTGACAAATTTTATGGAGCTGGCAAAAATAATTGCAATGGTTCTGCTGACTGCTGTAACAACTCAGGCCAAAATTATACATGCTACTTGAAAAGTGTGTGTGCAATATATCTTTTTAAAATAAGTTCTTCCAGGACGAGCAAATTCAAGTAACTATTAAGACAAGTACATTGACTCCAACAGGTGAAGTCACCTGAATATTTGCATTTTATCTTTTGCTCTGTGTTATCACAATCTATTTATTCCTTGGAGAACTAAACTTATTATTCCTTAATTCCTTAGAAACCTATTTATTCCTTTTCCTTTCTCGACCTATTTGCTGCCTTCTTTCCTTCTAAAGATGTCTCATAATCCCACCTTTTAGTACACAAGCAGCAATTTTTCACATGATTGGTCTTAGTAAATGTTTGAAATTTATTTCAACTAGGGACATAATGGGTAATTATTCAGTAAAGACATTTTCCAGAAGAAGTCAACAGGCAGGGGACATTAAGAAAACCTTTCTGAGCCCTTTGACCTTATGGGTTCCAGCATTATTATAAAATCGCAGGACACAAAAAAACATTATGGGCTTACTCTCTATAATGGATTAATGAAAGGGAATTGTCCCATCTGACTCTGCCTCGCTCTGTGCCTGATTTTTTTAACCCTGCTATTTATCCCCTTCCCTTCTTAAAGCCTGTAAAATATTATTTCCATTGTAGCTTATAATGGGGAATTTTATGCACAAACAACATCTGGAGAAAAAAATGTACAGTGGATTCTGATTAATTGGGCCATCAATTAACTGGGGCAGCTATTTATTTTGGTCAATGCTTAAAGAACAAAAACTAAATAAAGAAAAATGTTCCTTCATTTATTTGGACACTATGCTGCTTAATTGATGCAGGAGACTGTTGCTGAACAGTCTATAATTAGCATCAGTCACGTGCACTTGCGTGGCCGTTAGATACCACATCCCGTTTAGAATGATCAGTTTTTAAATACCATCAGTCACATGTGTTTGCATTCAAACAGCAATGATTTTTGTCACTCATAGTTGGTGAGAAATAAGCAGTAAAACAACTCTGAATTGTTTTGCTCACCGTGGTGTCAAGCGTTCAGTCTTGAAGATGCCAGAAACAACTGGGAGTGAAAATGAAATGATTTTCATTATTTCAACAAGTTAGGAATTACAAAGAATTGAAGGTATCAACAATCATCTTGAATATTACAATGAAAATGAAGATTTGGAGGATGCAATCGTCAGAAGCATTATATGAATGATTGTATGTATGAAATATTGCCCAAGGGTGCCTTTAAGACAGCAATCTCATGCACCACAGGTGGATGGATATCATTAAATATTCCCACTTCAGCCTGATACAGCTGAGGATCACAATTGTTTCCGAGTTCTGCACAGTTAAGAAAGATATCTTAATATAGCCGAATAAACTATCACCGCTTAAAACCAACGGAAACAATGCCCACTGTGGCCGTACTTCTCACCAGAATAAACTTCCTCGTAGGAAACATGGCTGCCATTCAGGGAAATGGGTCTGTTTTAGAAAACGGGGTTTTCAACTCCCAATACCAACTATCTTGCTATCTTGCGGTCTCTAGTTAATAAAATCAAAGATCTCAGAGCTAGGGTGCTGAATCAGAGGGACGTTAGGACACTTGCATCCTTTGTTTCACAGGATTCTGATTAACCCCCTTCCATACTGAGCACAGTATTCAGATTGATGGGTTCATTATGCACTGTCAGGATCGGACTGGCAAGTCTCTCAGAAGCAGAGGTGGAAGTCTATGACACATGATCAACTCCCCTTGGTGCACAAATGTATCAGCATTCTCCCAATTCTGTTCACCAGACCTGGAATATCTCACAGTTAAGTGCTGTCCCATTTTACCTGCCGCAGGAGATTTCAGTGATCAATTTGGTACCAGTATACATTCCACCTCAGGCCAATGTCAAACAGGTTCTAGATGATCTGAGCAATGGGATCAACATGCATGAAACAGCACACCCTGATGCTTTCTCCATCATTTTGAGGGAGTTTAACCAGGCCAGCTTGAAAATGTAACTAAATAATTACCATCAACAATCACTTGTACTACAACACGCTAGACCACTGTTACACCATCATCAAGAATGCCTACCGTGCTATTTCATGCCCACACTTGAGAAAGTCTGATCACCTGGCTGTACCTCTACTCCCTGATACAGGCAGAGACTGAAGACTGCAGCACCAGTAGTGAAGAACAAGAAGGTATGGTTCAGGGAAGCACAGGGCTGCTTTGAATCGGTGGACTGGACTATATTCAGGGATTCATCTTTGAATCTGGATATGTATGCCACAATTGTTACCAACTTCACTAAAACCTGTGCAGATATTTCAAGAACTAAGAAACAGTTCCGAACGAGGTTGGAGGCGACATCGGATGCACGTCCACTCTGGCAGGGTTTGCAAGACATTACTCCCTACAAAGAGGAACCCAATAGCATGAATGACAGCAATGCTTCACTACCAGACGATCTCAATGCCTTTTATGCCTGCTTTGAAAGGGAGAATATTACTATAGCTGTGAAGATCCCTGCTGCACCCGGTGACAGGGTGATCTCTATCTTGGAGGTTGATGTTAGGTTGTCATTAAGGAGGTTGAACCCTCGCAAGGTGGCAGGCCCCGACGGAGTACCTGGTAAGGCTCTGTAAATGTGTGCCAACCAACTGGCAGGAGTATTCAAGGACACTTTCAACCTCTCACTGATGCGGGCAGAAGTTCCCACCTGTTTTCAAAAAGGCAGCAATTATACCATTGCCTAAGAAGAGTAGTATGAGCTGCCTTAATGACTATCATCCAGTAGCACTCATATCTATGGTGATGAAATGCTTTGAGAGGTTGGTCAGGGGTAGAATTAATTCCAGTCTTAGCAAGGACCTGGACCCACTGCAATTTGCCTGTCGCCACGATAGGACTATGGTAGATGCAATCTCAATGGCTCTTCACACAGCCTTGGTCCACCTGGACAATACAAACACCTATGTCAGGATGCTGTTCTTTGATTATAGCTCAGCATTCAATACCATCATTCCTACAGTCCTGATCGATAAGTTACAGAACCTGGGCCGCTATACCTCCCTCTGCAATTGGATCCTCAATTTCCAAACAGAAGACCATAATCTGTGCGGTTTGGTGATAATATCTCCTCCTCACTGACAATCAACACTGGTGCACCTCAGGGGTGTGTGCTTAGCCCACTGCTCTACTCCCACTATGACTGTATGGCTACGTGTAGTTCAACACCATCTATAAATCTTGTTGATGATACAACCATTGTTGGTAGAATCTCAGATGGAGATGAGAAGGCATAGAGCAGCAAGATATACCAGCTAGTGGAGTGGTGTCGCAGCAACAACTTTCCTTGCACTCAACATCAGTAAGACAAGAGAGCTGATTGTGGACCTCAGAAAGGGTAAGACAAGGGAACACATACCAGTCCTCATAGAGGGATCAAAAGGGGAGAAAGTGAGCAGCTTCAAGTTCCTGGGTGTCAAGATTTCTGAGGATCTAACCTGGTCCCAACATCCTGGGTGTCAAAATTTCTGAGGATCTAACCTGGTCCCAACATTTTGATGGAGCTATAAAGAAGGCAAGACAGTGGCTATATTTCATTAGGAGTTTGAAGAGATTTGATTTGTCACCTAAAACACTTAAAAACTTCTATAGATGTAAAGTGAAGAGCATTCTGACAAGCTACATCACTGCCTGGTATGGTGGGGCGGGGGGGAATGTTTACTACACAGGACCGAAAGAAGCTACAGAAAGTTGTAAAATCAGTCAGCTCCATTTTGGGTACTTCCTCTATAGTACCCAAGACATCTTCAAGGAGCAGTGCCTCAGAAAGGTAACGTCCATTACCAGTGACCCCCATCACTCAGGATTTGCCCTCTTTTCATTGTTACCATCAGGAAGGAGCTACAGACGCCTGAAGGCACACACTCAGCGACTCAGGAACAGCTTCTTCCCCTCTGCCATCCGATTCCTAAATGGACATTCAACCCGGGAACACTAGCCCACTTTTTTTTATATCATTTCTGTTTTGCTCTATTTTTGATCTAACTATTTAATATAAATATATATACTTAATGTAATTGATTTACTTATTTCTTTCTTTATTTATTATCACTTATTGCATTGAACTGCTGCTGCTAAGGTAACAAATGTCGTGCTGGTGATAATAAACCTGATTCTGGGTCTGAACACAACCCATTATCTACACTAGGTATCTGCATTGATTTTGTTCATTTACAGTCAATCAAAAGAACACAGAAATGTAATCTAGATGAATTTCTCTGTCAATAACTATTAGGAACAAATACACAGTTTTATAATACTGCAGTCATCAAAAGAACACAACAGTGGAATTCCTTCATCAATAACTATTAGGAACGAATACAAAGTTTTATAGTACCTAGAGATATTGGTAGTGTTCTAATTTGTTCTCTATTTCATTTAAAGACATAAGTTGTTACTCAGTAGTTAGTCTTCTTGATACCTTTTAACTATTTCCATGAAATCGGCTAATTGGATCAGCCAACTAATTGGGCCAAAATGGGCCCGACATGTCCCAATTGACCGGAATCTACTGCATTGTTAATTTCCTTTGCTCTTATCTTAAAATTATATGTTCTGATTAATGGCTCCCTAGCAAGCAAAATATTAATGATTAGAAATTGGATTTTCAGTGTGTTAATTGGGTGCTGCATGTAGTGCTAACGCCAAGTCAGAAAAATCACAAAATTGGAGCATCTTGTGGATTGGTTCTCCAACAGTATTAAAAGTGGACTGCTGCTCTTCATACACAGAACTAACTTTATTTGCTTTATAGACAAATAGATAGTGCATCATTTGTCTTTTGATCCATGGGAATGTCCTTTGGCAGTATGTATCATGTAGCTTTCTTGGTGGGTCGGAATATTCCCACAGCCAAACTTAACTAAGGATGATCCCATCCCAATGAATGTGTAGTTAGTAGTTCACGGAATCTTCAATCCATAGCAGGACATGCTGATAACATTTTTTCAAAATAACAATTATAGGGGATGTCCTTTTGTACAGTACAAAAAGCAGATAAGACCTCAGTCTTAAATAGCCAACCTCTTATTCTGATCCCCTAGTTTCTAGATTTTTAGAGAGAGGAAACATCTTCCCTGTATCCATCCTATAAACACTGTAAAAATTTTATAACTCTCTATGAGAGCCTCTCTCATTTTTCCAAGCTTTTGCAGTCTAGTGTACTAAATTATTTCTCATGCTTCCCCTGAACCATGCTATTGAATCTTTGCTGCATTCAATCTTAGACAAGAATTTCCTTCATTAGAGAGAGACAGTAGACAGTACAATTGAAAAACGGCTATGAAAATCCTCTCATAATAACGTCTAATATATCATTTGAATTCCTAATCACGTATGCACCTGCATTTTGGCCCTTGGTGACTTGCACATTAGCAATTTTTGATCTCTCTGAACATCTATCACCATTTAGAAAATACGCAGCTTTTCTGTGTTGTGCAACAAAGATGAATGTACTCATATTTTTCCCTAATCTACATCTTTGATATAGATTACGAACAATTGGGCACTAATTCCAGCCCTCACAGACCTATCAGTCCAGAAGGATTTATCTCCATTTTTCGTTTACTGTCCAATAACCAATTCTCAATTCATGGCAGTTAATAGTTCCAGTTCTACGTCTACCAACCTTGTTGACCAAGGCCTGTATTGCATATAAAAATTTTACAAAAATCCAAATGTACTACATCCGCTGGTTCCTGGTTAGCTATCTATCAGTAACATCCACAAAGAATTCCAATAGATTAGCCAAAGATGACTTTCTTTCCATAAATCCATGCTCACTCTTCTCCATGTTATCACTCATGTGTTGTACTCTTTTCATTACGGTTACTTATACTGCACACGCACACGTAATGACTTTTGATTCCATTGCTGTACACTGCACAAAATGCAACAGGAAAATTAAACCTACATTAGGATCTACCTCCCAGTAATGCCAATTTCCTGATGGACAGGACACCAACAGGAAATTTATGGGAATACCTCACAAACGGTGCAAAAAAAATTTTTCACACATGATTTCAGAATGAAAAACAAGGACGGAAGTATTCAAATTCAATGATCCTTTCACAATCATGCAAACTTAAAAACAGTCATGCCAAAGTTATACCAGCATGTCAACTTCGCAACCAGAGGAGAGAACATATTTTACCTGGTCTATACCAGCGTTAATTGATCCTACATAGCTGCCCCCTGCAATCATCTTGGATTTGTTGTTCAGTCGTTAAGTCCGACTCTTCGTGACCTCATGGCCCACAGGGGTTTCATGGCAAGATATGGAAGTAGGTTGCCAGGCCTTTCTTCGTGTAGATACAGCTGCTGCCCAGGTTGGGACCCGGCTGGGTTTGAACTCAGGACCATCTGCCTTGAAGTTCAGTGCTGATGCCACTACACTGCCTTGGACTCAGACCTTATATCCATTTTAATATTCCCTACATACAGGCCACTGGTGAAATGAGTCAAGCCAGTGCACAAGGCAATCAGGACCTAACCAAAAGGTACCACCTCAATGCTGCAAGACTCTTTCGAAAGCACAGACTGAAGCATGTTCAGGGAAGTGGCTATCTACAATTATCATGTTACCTTTGATGTGTATGCGGGATTGGTGTCTGGCCACCTAGGAAAATGCATTGAGGATATTACTGTGATTAAGCACTACGCTGCCAGGGCAACCAGGAACCATGGTTGACTGTAGAGGTTCATGCACTGCTTAGGGTTCGAGATGCCAGGTAGTTGTACATCGACTTCGGCTCGGCGTCAGAGATTGGTGGATGAACTGTCCTCATTGGGACTCAACACTTCTCTAACTGGATTTTGGACTTCTCAATGAAAGACTTCAGTCAGTCTGAGTTGTCAGCAACATCTCAAGCTCCATGCTGCTGAGCTATGGTGTCCCCCAGGGCTGCATGCTCGTCTGCTGCCGGCACATGAGTGCACTGCCAGGTTCAGCTCAAATCGCATTGCCAGGTTCACTGATGATCCAACTGTGGTTCACCTCATCATCAACAATGATGAATTGGCATACAGAGAGGAGGCAGGGAGGCCTGTCAAATGTGTGATAACAACAACGTGGACAAGACAAAAGGGATGATTGTGGGCTTCAGGGAGGTGCAGGTTGACCATTCTCTATTGCACATCAATGGTTTTGCCGTGGAGAAAGTGAAGAGCATAAAGTTCCTTGGTGTGCAGATAACCTCCGATCTAATCTGGACCCCAATTCTTCATTAGTCAAGAAGGCACAGCAAGGTCTGAGGAGATTGAGGGCAGGTAAGGCTCCCTGTCCCTATTCTAACAACTGTCCACAGGACCTTTGAGAGTGTTCTGTCTGGCTGAATCAATTCCTGTGGTATGGAAGCTGCAAGGCATTGGACTGCAAGACCCTACAGAGGATGGTAAAAACCACCAATCACTAGGTCTCCCTCTCGTTATCTGTGACATTTACCAGGAGTGTTGTATATGAGGGCCCAAAACATTGTTGAGGTTCCCCACCACCTATTCCACAATCTCTTTGACTTGCTACCATCAGGAAGGAGGTACAGGAGCATCAGGACTAGAACTGCCAGACTGGGTAACAGTTTCTTCTCCAGGCTGTGAGACTAATGAATATCCTGCCACCACCGAGGGGTCATCACTAGGACAGTGAGCATTTTACATTTTACTGTATCGTTTACCTGTGCTGCGCACTACATGCACCTTGAATTATATATCATTAACTTACTTGTGGTAATATTTTGTTTTATGTGCTATGTGTGATATATGTTTTGTGCATACATTGTGATCTGGTGGATGTGCAGTCTGATAACAATAAACTTCAACTTAAACTTTGTTTAAAAAATCTCAACAGATCCCTATTTTCTTCAAATGAAAAGTACGGCAAATTTTCTTGTCTTCTTCATAACTAAAAGATCTCAGCCCTACTGAGTTTCTTTTCTTTCATATAATTCCTGAGAGTGCTCTGAATTATATAATGGACCCTAAGCAATGATTTGTGTAAAAATTGTTGCATATTTTGTATTTGTACCTTATATTTTATTTATAAAACCCTGGAATCACATCTAGTTTGGCAGCAAGGTGAGTTATCTATTATAGTTACAATGTTTAAACTTTTCCTGCTAAATGCCTCTATTCCTTTTTCCTTTAGTAGTACCCAATTGTCTATGTTCCCCCGTTATAAAATGATACTTATAATTGATTATGGAGGTATCACAACCAGGGAAGGTCCTGCCTTCACCTAATGCTAGCAAGTGGATCATAAAGAGGTGAGGAGGAACAAAAGCACTGCTTCAGACACCTTAACAGAACCACAACCAATTGAGCATCGCTGAAGACAGAAGATGGTTCAAAATAAAGAGCATCTTCCAGCTACTGATTTTGCCTCCAGTGGAAACTTTTCAATGGTGTGCATTTTCCACAAAGAAATGGAAGCAAACAGTGATATCTGGGGGTTGTAGGAGATGTAGCAAGTCCTTCTTCATTAGAAACATATTCCGCAACCCAATTTCTATAAACTAAATACTAAAAAAAACTGATATATGTTTACACAGAATCGGCAAAATTGAAGAGAGCTAAATTATAAATGGAATTAAAGGTCAATTCGGTCCACAAAAGATTAAAATAACCTTCTATAATATATTAATTGTTAAATTACATGGAATAATCCTGTGTAGACCTTTATTAAAATTCAAAAGTTCAAAGTAAATTTATCAAAGTACAGATACAGCCCAGAGATTCAATTTCTTATGAGCGTACTCGGTAAATCCACAATCAAATAAAATCATAATAGAATCAGTGAAACACCACATCAACTTGGGCATTCAACCAGTGTTCAAAAGACTACAAAAAAGCACAAATATAAAAGGAAAGAAATAGTAACAATATATAAGCAATAAATATCAAGAAAATGAGATGAAGAGTCAATAGACAATAGACAATAGGTACAGGAGTAGGCCACTCAGCTCTTTGAGCCAGCACCACCATTCACTGTGATGATGGCTGATCATCCACAATCAGTACCCTTTTCCTGCCTTCTCCCCATATCCCTTCACTCCGTTATCTTTAAGAGCTCTATCTAACTCTTTTTTGAAAGAATCCAGAGAGTTAGCCTCCACTGCCTTCTGAGGCAGAGCATTCCACAGAACCACAACCCTCTGTGTGAAAGTGAGTCTATAAGTTAATAAATTATGTAGAGAAATTAAATAAATATTCACTCCATAGAAATAACCAAGTTCATAATCAGAGTAATGGTGATAGTTTCAAATTGTAACCATCAAAGCCCAAAACAGCTGCAATACAACTTTTATTTTGATGAGAAGGCATTAATGAAAGAAACGTATAGTTTCTGCAAACATCTCTCCTTAATACTTCATTCATCAGAATGACAGAATCCTATAATAGATTGTCGTAACATTTTGAAACAGCAGTAGTCATCCTATAACTTGGCTCAAATAAATCCCTGGGGAAAAAAAAAACATTGAAACAGAAAAATAAAATCCATTCAAAATGGACACTTCCAATTGCCATGGGTTGCTTGTTTGTTGACAAGTTGTTTGTTGTCACATTTATTCTATCTAAAGTCAAGTAAAATATAATTTTCTCATGATTCTATGCAAGGGTGGTCGAATAGAAAGAAGATCTGTGAATCCTGGCAGAATTATTTTCTCCCATGCTCCTGCAGCTGAAATTAGCAGGTGGAGTTCCAATTTCAGATATTTTGGTTTGTTAGGCACAATTTTATATCATTTTTTCAACTGAAAACTTGGAAAGCTTTCACAATATATTGAACAACAAGAAAGGAGGTTAGTTTACCCACAAAATCCTACCAATCCTATTCCCACACTTATTTCTATGTAACATACTCTTTCTCACATGCCCATCGACTCTCTCTGAATCCCCCAACAAGCATATATGTCAGAGGTAATTTACTGTTGTCTATTGAAATCTCTGGGATAGGACAGGAAATCCTTGTGGTCATAGAGAGAATGTGCAAACTCTACACTGTACTGGGGGGTTGAGGGGGGTGTAGTCAGGATCAAATGTGGATCACTGGAGTTATAAGGTAGAAGCTGCATTGCTCTGCTGCCCAAGTACAGAATACAAGTTATGACATATTCTTTATGCGTGCTTTATACCTGCTTGCTTAAGACTTGTGTTTAATTCCTTTACAGCATGCTTAAAGAGGAGATGGAATTCCAACCGCTCGAGCAAATCAATGAGAATGAGGAAGTTAACCACGCCACCCCACTTCTGAGTAACTTGGGCAGACTGCTAGGAGTTCAAGCAACAAACTTCCAGAATATTTCCAGGTCTACTCCTCGCATCAATCTCTCGAGGAAGAGGAGCAGCACATTTTTACCAGCTTCTATGTTCAGCTTCCTGAGCTCAGAATCAACACCCAACGGGTTTCACAAGTCAGGGCCTCTTCCTCCCAACAGACCTTTTGCAAAAATTCACCGAGCCTCCTCCTCCTCCAATTCACCTTTCGGATCCACTCAAGGTTGTGCCGCAATGGATAGTGAGGCAAGGGATTATGACAGCTTCATATCCTCCTCACTTTATGAAAGGCCCGGCTACTACAGTGCGCCGCAAACACCCATTCAATCCGTACCCATGACATTTCCACTCAAATGGATTCCTGTAAAGAAGCCCTCCAAGCTAGCCAGCATTCCTACCTTCCCTACTGGAAACCAAGGAAGTAACAGCAGTATGTTGGCCTCAAAAGCTGAAGATCTGGACAAACACATTAGCAATAATGCAGACAAAATTGCTCCCCTTAATGAACCGTCTGAGAAAACTATAGCAGAGGACAGCAGTCAAGTTGTAGCTGAAGTAGCAGAAGATGCTACAAGAAATCTTTGCTTAAACAGCAAAGAAACAATTTTAGATTCATCCCACAGCTTTAACCCTGGTAGCAGCAACAGCTTACTATTGATTTCTGAAAATCCACATTCTCCCTTTTCAGATAGCTCTTCAAATACAAATAATCCCAACAATACAAAGCAAATTTCTGGTTTCCAGGAATGCAAACGTCCTAGATTGACCCTTGAATCTCTTGGATATGTCAACAACCCTGACCTTTCAAATCCTTTACTCAACACTCCAGGCCATGAAACAAACATCTCAACCTTTTCATTCACACCCTTGTCTTCCCCAATGCTGGGAAGGTCAAGGATGAGAAGTCAAAGCGGACGTGTGTCTGGCTTTGATTACAAGGCAGGAAGTGCTTCTTCCCCAGCATTTTCTGGAACAGTGACTTCTTCCAAGTACCTCAATCTATCAACTCAATCCATGACTACTACTGAATGCATCAGTGATATCAGTACTGAACCAGTGCAGAAAAATGGGATTGTGGCTCCAAATGATTCAAGCTTCTCCCTCAATGAGGAGAACCTAGTCAACTTCATGGACGTCATCGCTGAAACTGCAGAAAGCGCCCCTAAGAATGAGAACTCAATCAAATAATTGTGCTATTTTATTTGGTTAAGAAGAAGCCCCTCCAAAGCTCCACAAAAAAACTACTATAAATATCACTTCTAAAATAGTAAATTCAAGCTGTGGGTTTGCATAGTACCACCTTCTGCTGTTGCACAATAATGTCCCGGCACTGAGAAATAGCAGAAATATCAGCATTTCAAATGGAAATGAGCAGAGCAAAGAGTTTAATGCCAGATTTTCACCTTGAAGTACTTCAGCCTGATAAAATCATTCACAAGTGCATTCTCGATAGTCTAGAACACCTGGGCCAATTCTCCCCTGCGTTAGTAGACCCATGCAAATGCACAATAGGATGATTTAAATATTAAACTGTCAAAAAGATAAATAAAGATGTTTGCTTGGGTAGAAAACACAAATTATATTTTTAAAAATCCTTAACAGAAAACCTTATCATGCTTCTTGTCTATGTTTTTCCTGTTCTGGGAAGTGAATAATCGGTAATTTAAAGCTTGAGATTACTTAATTGAATTGAATACCTTCCAAAATTCCCCACATTAAAATCCTTTTGATGATGGACATAAATTTCAGCCAATGTGTCACATTTTTTTCTTTAAAAAGACATTTCAATCCAGGGTTTCTGACAGCTATTGGATCCACAGTTAAAATTTAGGATTCAGAAACTTCTTCAATATTGAAAATGTTGTGAGCATTATTTAATATGAATGACTCAGTGGATGTTGTTATGGGGTAACCCAAGCAAAACCAGGAACACAATCAAAACAGTTAGCATTGTGAATGAATATTTATTACAAGAAATAGTAAAGTATGACATTTGGAAAATTAAAATTAAGATGAATCCACTACTTGAGTTTTGTAGATATATAATACTTTATTAATCCCAAAGCAAATTACAGTGTCACTGTAGCATTACAAGTACGCAGATATAAATATTAGAGGAGAAGTAAGGAAGAATAAACAATTGGTTACCTCAAACAGTCTATCAGGAGGGGGTCATCACTTCCCCCGGCTATTATAGAGCCTAATGGCCGAGGGTAAGAATGACCTCATAAAGTGCTCTTTGGAGCAACGCAGTTGTCTTAGTCTATTACTAAGAGTGCTCCTCTGTTCAGCCGAGGTGTCAATCAGAGGGTGAGAAACATTGTCCAGAATTGCCAGGATTTTCGGGAGAGTCCTTTGTTCTACCACAGCCTCCAGTGTGTCCAGTTTGAATCCTATAACAGAGCCAGCCTTTCTACTCAGTTTATTGGACCTGTTGGCATCACCCGTGATGATGCCATTGCCCCAGCACACCACCACATAGAAGATTGTACTGAGAACAACAGACTGGTAGAACATGTGAAGGCGAGGCCTGCATACTCCAAAGGACCTCAGTCTCCTCAGGAAGTAGAGGTGACTCTGTCTCTTCTTGTACACAGCTTTTGCTGGTGCTCCACTTGAGTCTGTCATCCAGGTGCACCCCCAGGTACTTGTAGTCCTCACCAAATCCACATCCTCACCATCAATAGTAACAGGGAACAGTGCAGGCTTAGTCTTCCTAAAGTCCATCACCATCTCCCTTGTCTGATGTTAAGCTGCAGATGATTCAGCTTGCACCACTTGACAAAGTCCTCCACCAGGGCCCTGTACTTATCCTCCCATCCTCCCTTTATACACCCAGCTATTGCTGAGTCATCAGAAAATTCTGCAGATGACAGTGTTGTTTCTAAAGTCTGAGGTATACAGGGTAAAGAAGGGAACCAATACAGTTCACTGTGGGTCTCCAGTGCTGCGTATAGCCATGTCTGACACACAACTCTGAAGCCACACAACTGTGGTCTGCCAGTCAGGTAGTCCATTATACAGGCTATAGTGGAAGTGCCAACCTGCATTGAATGGAGCTTTTTCCCCAAGCAATGTGGGCTGTATGGTATTAAAAAATTAAAAAGCATGATCTTCACAGAGCTGCCCTGCTTATCCAGATGCGTGTAGGCTCTGTTCACCAGGTAGGTGACAGCATCATCAACTCCAATGTGCTCCTGGTAGGCAAACTGCAGAGGATCGAGAGCTGATCTGACTAGGGGTCAAAGGTGAGCCAGGACCAGCCTCTCTAGAGTCTTCATGATGTATGAGGTCAGGGTTACTGATGATAGTCATTCAAGACTTTTAGTTGGCCCTTCCTGGATACTGGGACCACACATGATGTATTCTACACAGTCGGGGAACTTTCCAGGCTGAGACTCAGACTGAAAATGAGCTGGAGAGCTCCACACAGCAACTCAGCATACTCCTTCAGGCCCTTGGCGTTCACACCATCCGGTCCCAATGCCTTTCCATGTCTGAATTTCCCCAGAGCCCTTCTCACCAGCTCAGTAGCAGGGGTGAGTCCCTGATGACTGGTGAGTTGGTGGAAGGTGGGTCTGGGAATGGGGTTGTAAAGATTGGCACAATAGCAGTTGGCATGAGATATTAACTCATTAGCCCATTCATGGCTGCATTCTGAGGATAAATTTCATTTAATGCAAGGATATAAAAACACTTTCATAAACATCCACAACACAAAGATTAACTTGTAACTATGTTACATAATAACAAAATAATGAGCAGGAACAAAGATACAGGTTCAGACTCAAATAATGTGGAAGATCCACTCATACAAAATACAGAGAAAGAAGACAACATGTTCTATACACTTAAGAGTGCATATTTTTCTTTAAGAAATGATTTTTTTAAAAATTAAACACAAGAGATTCTGCAAATGCTGAAATCCAGAGCAACACACATAAAACGCTGGAGAAACTCAGCAGGTTGGGCAGCGTTTATTGAAGGTAGCAAACAATACTAATATTTTTGCTGTAATTTCTCTATTTGGGGGAAAGGTGTAATGAGGTTCTGAAGGATGACTTGCAATCGGCTGTGCTGGATTGGGTGTTGTGCAATGATCCGGTGTTGATAAGAGAGCTTAAGGTTAAGGAACCCTTAGGGAACAGTGATCACATTATGATCGAGTTCACATTGAAAGCTGAGAGGGAAAAAATAAAATCCAATGTGTCAGTATTTCAGTGGAATAGAGAAAATTACAATGACATGAGAGGGGAACTGGCCGACGTTGACTGGAAAGAGACATTTGCAGCAAGGACAGCAGAGCAGCAATGGCTGGAGTTTCTGTGAAAAATGAGGGAAGTGCAAGACAGATATATTCCAAATAAGAAGAATTTTTCAAAGGGAAGAAAGGCACTACGGTGACTGACAAGTGAAGTCAGAGCCAAGTAAAAGCAAAAGAGAAGGCATACAAGGAAGCCAGAGCTAGTGGAAAGATAGAGGACTGGGGAGCTTTTAAAAACTTAAAGAAGGAAACTAAGAAGGTCATTCAGAAGGAGAAGATGAATTATGAGAGGAAGCTGGCGACTAATATCAAAGAAGATACTAAAAGCTTTTTTAAGTATATAATGGGTAAAAGAGAGTCGAGAGTAGATATGGAACCAATGCAAAATGATGCTGGAGATATTGTAATGAGAGATGCAGAGATGGCAGAGGAACTGAATGAGTATTTTGCATCAGTCTTCACAGTGGAAGACATCTGCAGTATAGCGGACATTCAAGAGTGTCAGGGAAGTGAAGTTTGAGCAGTGAAAATTACAACTGAAAAGGTGTTCAGGAAGCTTAATGGTCTGAGGGTGGTTAAATCTCCTGCACCTGATGGAATGCACCCTCGGGTTCTGAAGGAAGTAGTTGGAGAGATTGTGGAGGCATTAACAATGATCTTTTAAGAATTGATAGATTCTGGCATTGTACCGAATGACTGGGAAAATTGTAAATGTTACTCCACTGTTTAAGAAGGGTGGGAGGCAGCAGAAAGGAAACTATAGACCTGTTTGCCTGACATCAGTGGTTGGGAAGTTGTTGGAATCAATTGTTAGGAATGAGATTATGGAGTACCTGGAGGCACATAACAAGATAGGCAAAAGCCGGCGTGGTTTCCTGAAAGAGAAATCCTGCCTGACTAACCTACTGCAATTCTTTGAGGAAATTACAAGCAGGGTAGACAAAGGAGATGCAGTCGATGTGGTGTACTTGGATTTTCAAGAGGCCTTTGACAAGGTGCTGCACATGAGGCTGCTTAGCAAGATAAGAGTCCATGGAACTACAGGGAAGTTACTAGCATGGGTGCAGCATTAGCTGGTAGGCAGAAAACAGAGATTGGGTATAAAGGGATCCTATTCTGGCTGCCTGCAGGTTACAGGGACGGTACTGAGGTGGTGCTAGCTGGTGCTATAGCCCCAGCAGAAATTACAATAGCACCACCATAGCACTACCAAGAAATTAACTGAAATTTGACATACAAACTGCAGCTGCTTTGCTTTCTCTCTGTATAGGACTGAATACAACTTGTTTCTCCAGTTGATCTAGTGAAACAGCGCCCCCCAATTACCACAGCACCCACACAGCAATAAAGTTATAAACTCTGTGCTGGTCTAAGGTCAGCTCCACTCTACACTTCTGCTTATTCGTTCATTGTCAATGTCTTGCCGTTGCTGTCCTCAGATCAGTTAAACTGATCTAAGATCACTTAAGGTGGTGATGTCATTCACTCTCACTCACACAAGAGATTGATAGTATACATCCAGGCGCAGATCCATGGTCTCGCGAGACTAACGGATGCCACACACACACACACACACACATTGTGCTTTTACAAGCTAGCATGGGCCTGGCACGTGCATTATTTTCTGCACTTCAAAATGTATGATTTTGAATTTTGGTAAAAAGAACAATAGTGCAGACTATTATCTAAATGGGGAGAAAATTCAAACATCAGAGGTGCAGAGGGAATTCGCAGTCCTCATGCAAAACTATCAGTAAGTTAATTTACAGGTTGGGTCTGTGGTAAAGAAGGCAAATGCAATGTTAGCATTTATTTCAAGGGAAATAGAATATAAAAATAAGGAAATAATGCTGAA
The DNA here is from genome assembly GCF_030028105.1 of Mobula birostris. Taxonomy (NCBI): domain Eukaryota; kingdom Metazoa; phylum Chordata; class Chondrichthyes; order Myliobatiformes; family Myliobatidae; genus Mobula; species Mobula birostris. The sequence continues at coordinate 63,560,913 of NC_092380.1, read as the reverse complement.
GCTTTATAAGACACTAGTCAGGCCACACTTGGAGTATTGTCAACAGTTTTGGACCTCATACCTCAGAAAGGAGGTGTAGTTCTTGGAAAGAGTCCAGAGGAAGTTCACGAGGATGATTCTGGGAATGAAGGGGTTAACATATGAGGACCGTTTGGCAGCTTTGGACCTGCACTCACTGGAATTAAGAAAAATAAGGGGGATCTCATTGAAACCTACTGAATGTTGAAGGGACTAGATAAGGTGGATATGGAGAGGATGTTTCATATGGTGGGGGTATCAAGAACTAGACGGTACAGACTCAAAACTGAGGTGCGACTTTTAGAACAGAGGTAAGGAGGAATCGTTTTAGCCAGAGAGTAGTGAATCTGTGGAATGCTCTGTTGAGAAATTTGAGAGCTTCCTGATCATTTAGGACATCAAAGGGTATGGCGAGAAGTTAGCTGTATGGGGTTGAGTGGGATCTGGGATCAGCCATGAAGCAGACTCAATGGGCTGAATGGCCTAATTCTGCTCCTACGTCTTATAGTCTTATGGACTGAGACACTGTAGCATTCTTGGCAGAGAACTCCAACAATTTGCACTCTCTGAAGAAATTAGTTTCATTTTCAGTACTGAACAATTGATACATTATTTCAAAATTGTGACCTCTGGTTTTACTGTTTATAGCTCCACGAGAATTTATTATGTTTCAATTAGATCACCTCTCATTCTTCTAAGCTCACAAGATAAGTCCGCTTAATCACTGCAGATGCAATAAACCTCCCTTCTCCCAGAATCTTCATTGCACTTCCACTTTTGCATATTTTCTTTCTCTAGATAGAGAAACCAGACCTATGCACAATATTTCTTTCGCAGACTCGCCATTGTTCTATATAATTTCAGGAAGATGCCTTTATTCGTGCATTTGACTCTTCATGCAGTAAAGGTGTGCATACCATGTGCCTTACTAATTGTTTGGGATCCCATGTTCCAGTTTGGTTTTGCATTACAAGAAAGATGTAGAGTATTTGAAGGGAGGACTTTCAGTCTGAATCCTGATCTAAGAGGGCTACGCTATGGGGAAGTATGACCATCCTTTGGAGTCTTATTGAGGAAGAAAACTGTAATACAAGAAGTTGCAATGAGACCTTATAGGATTTTCAGTTAAATGTTTGAGAACTCTTCCATTTTGTGTAGGAATCAATGAAGATAGAAGTAGTCTATAATTAAGATTGTCTTTCTTTCTAAGATTAAGACTGTCAACATATAAAATATAAACAGTATTTTCAGATGCAGAAATGTTATAAATTAGCTTTGGAAGCAACTGAATAGAAAACTAATGTAGGTTTAAAAAGACAGCCAAAGACTAGTTCTAGAGCCTCAGAAAGAAACTAGGTAGGATATTTGCTTGTAAGTGTTAGGTAGCCCAGTAATCTGCTCAAAATATTTTTCTGAGTTTCACTTGTGATTTTTATGTCCCCATCATCTCTCCATTAGTATTTGGAGGCCCTCGGTTGGTTGGGTTCAACCATAGATGCTGTGTCCTTGCTGTTTCCCTGACACATAACCGTATATGCAAGCCAGGGCAGTATGATATGCAGAGCAAGCTGGGGCCCATGCAGTGGGCTCACCCCCCTCCTCCACTCCATGCAATTGATGAATCCAAAGGAACGGCAGAGGTCGATACAGTTTGGAGTTTGGTACCAGCAGCATCGCAGGAGTTACCAGTCAGCATTGAACTCAGTGTAGCACTGCCCGGGGGACTCCAGCTCCTGAGGTTTCCCGAAGACTTCCCCATGGGTGGGTATAGCTGCAGGGAGGTTTCAGGTCAGAGTGTTCCTTATCCTGGATGAGCTGCCAACTACGGCTGATGAGCCCCGTCTGCCCAAAGCGAATGGTTTTAAGGCACCAGTAACCCTTTGTCCTCCACTGTGTGTTTGATTTTACTTTCAACAACTTTACCATAAGACCATAAGATATAGGAGCAGAAGTAGGCTATTCAGCCCATTGAGTCTGCTCCACCATTCAGTCATGGCTGATCCAATTCTTCCTGTCATCCTCACTCCCCTGCCTTCTCCCCATTCCCTTTGATACCCTGGCTAATCAAGAACCTATCTATCTCTGCCTTAAATATACCCAATGACTTGGCCTCCACAGCTGCTCGTGCCAACAAACTCCACAGTGTAGTCTCATGAGTGCCTTATAGAGCCTCAACATCACATCCCTGCTCTTATATTCTATATCTCTAGAAATGAATGCCAACATTGCATTCGCATTCTTCACAACCGACTCAACCTGGAGGTTAACCTTCAGGCTATCTTGCACAAGGTCTCCTAAGGCCCTCTGCATCTCTGCATTTTGAATTCTCTCCACATCTAAATAATAGTCTGCCCATTTATTACTTCTACCAAAGTGCATGACCGTACACCTTCCAACATTGTATTTCATTTGCCACTTACTTGCCCATTCCCCTAAACTATCTAAGTCTCTCTGCAGGCTTAGTGTTTCCACAACACTACTCACTCCTCTACCTATCTTTGTATCATAGCCACAAATCCATTAATACTGTAGTCCAAATCATTGACATACATCGTAAAAAGCAGCAGTCCCAACACCGAACCCTGTGGAACTCCACTGGTAACCAACCAGCGGCGGCGCCAGAGATTTTTTCTTGCTGGTGCTACAGTGGGGCTGAATTATTCAGTGATGGTGCTGAGGGATGTACTGTATGGTAATATGTATTCACAAGGCCAGACGCGTGGCATTCAAAAGTCAGTTTCAAGCATTATGTGCCTAATATAAATGCCTCTGTTGATTCACAAGCAACAGCAATTGATAAATATAATATAGAAGTGAACTGTGACAGTGTCAACAGCATCGGAGACAACCCGGGCTACACAGAGCATAAACAAACAAACCAACAGAGCATCCGACCCACAGCGCACAACGTGAATCACGCACCAATCCCGCAATCAGCGTCAAATGCGTGCTTTTCAACTGAAAAACACAACACTAACCCACAATGTCCACTGCTATTCGCATTACATAGACAGAAAATGCCAAAAGATACACTGTTATTAAAGTCAAATAGGGCAAACAACAGATGCAAGGCTTTACCAGGAGTTGGACAAATCGTACTCTGACTGTGCAATACCTCAATTAATTCGGCTACTGAATTTAAAACAAAAATCAACAGAATCACCGCTTGGAAGTCTAAGCAAAACCAGTAGGCTTAATAGCAGTAAATGTAATATTTTGGGATTTGCAGGAAACATAAGGACTATGGGGTATCCACCACAAAATAATAATAATAATCAGCATTAGTCTTGCACCAAATTTAAAAAAAAAATCAACTGCTCTCACCATTGATGTTTTCAGAGAAGCACAATCTGTCTGTTGTTGTGATTGGTGGCGAAAGCATCAATGATTTTCAGGATGTCAAGTGCTTTGGTCCTCCAGCTGTTTATGGCCAACAGGGTCAAGCTGCTGTTCCGAGCATCGCCGCTGCTATTCCTTAGGTAGTTTTTCAGGTGTCTGAGGCAAGAGAAACTCTGTTCGCATGAGACAGATGTCACAGGCAGAGTCAGTGATATGCAGATTAGTTTGTATAAATCTATAAATGTGTCGCGGTAGGGTCTCATTAGAGCTAGAAATTCCACAGTGTCATTCACTGTCTGTCCTTGCTTTTGTTTTGTTTCCAGCAGACGCCAAACCTGATGTAGCTCTGCAGTCAGGTTCACTTCAGTCACTCCATAGTATTGGGCCATTGGCCAAAGACAATTCGTGTCTAGGAAGAACTTGTGTTTGGAACTCAATGCTGAGACTCCAGTCAGAACAACCCCAGTCTCAATTGAGAACCGTCTTTTCATTTCAGTCAGAAGTCTGTCTATAACCAGATAGAAACAGTGCTTGCAAAGGTCATCAGGGGATGTGACAGGTGTGCGTTCAGTTTGGGCCTCAACAACAAAATCATGTAGGCAGCGGGGTGGCTGGGCCTGTCTCCTTTCATGTGGTCTGCTCTGTATACTGGCCTTGACACACAGGTCCCTAGCTCTTGTCTGAATTTCACTCCATGATTCCTCTCCCTGTTTTGCTGAGAGTGCATTAATAACAGACTGAGCCAAGTCCACAGTGGATGAAAGCTCCAAACTGGGAGATTGTAGCTGGTCTGACATGAACTTGGTGACTCGGAATAAATCCTCAAACAGAGTGAGAAGTAAAGCACACTGCTCGTCAATCAATCCATTTACAGCTCTGGCCTCCTCCATGCATTTGGTTGACCCATAATATCCTGTGGTATAGCTAGAATTGCAGGGAGTGATTTCCTTATAGCCCACAAAGCTGTATACTGCCATGCCCAACGTGTACCTGACAATTTCTTCAACTCCACGGGCTGTGCAGTTGATTCCAGTTCTCTCTGTTTCTTCATGAAAAGATCGTGGGCAACAGAGTTTGAAAAGAAGTTGTAAAGCAGCTGCACAGTTTCAAAAAACTCACCTGCCCACTTGTACATTGCTCACAACATCTACTAAAACAAGGTTAAGTCTGTGAGCATGGCAATGTATATATAATGCCTGTGGGACCACTTTCTTGAACCTCTCTTGTACCCCATTATTTCACCCGGACATCACTTCCGCCTCATCATAACACTGATCTATACATACGTTCTTATCAATAACACACTGGGTGAGTGTCTGTTCAATGCTTTTAAGAAGACTCTGTGTCCAACCCTTCTGCTGGAGTGAAGTGCAAGAATTCTTCAAGCACTGTTTTGTTATTCGAATACCACACCACCACTGATATTTGCTCCTTTTTACTCAAGTCTTTACTTTCATTCACCATGATGGCAAAATGTCCAGCCTCCTTGACTTCTGCACTTATTTGACATCTGACCATATCTGCCATAATACCCATAATTTCATTTTGGATATTGTGATGGGTGTTTTTTGCATTTCCAGGATTGTCCTCTATTTTTTTAGCTGCAATCTTATCAAACTGTCCAATCATACTGAGCAACTCAACAAAGTTTCTCCTGTTGCCAGATCCATCATCCTCCTGGTGTCCTCACTGGGCAATGCCTTAGCACGCAGTATAGCATAGAGACTCAACCACTGCTCTCATATACTCACGATTTTCTTGGACAATTTTTGCATGTCCTTCATCAAGCATATTTCCCAATCTTGGACCATCTTGTTTTCTCAATCTGAATTCGGCCCATGCCTCCATAGCAAACTTATGAGCTGCACTTACATGGTGGGTTTTGAAAGCTGTTGTAGCTTTCCGCCAGTTGCAGTAACCAGTGACAATGAAGGTAGACTCAGAATGGAACCCATGTCCTCCACACAGGAAATGCCTGCATGCGAAGCAGAACGTAGTGTCTTTCGTGATCGAATATTCCAGCCAGTCACACCAGCCATGAATAAAACTCCTTTGCTGATTGCCAGACTGTTGCGAGCAGCGAAGGGTACTTTTTCAGTGCTGGCCGATGGGGTCCTTCCTCAGGCTGCTGGCTAACATCGCTAACAGTATTCCCACTAGCACTAAGAGCAGCTTCATCCACGTTCTCTTCCAAATCCTGCTCCATTTCTTATTCCTCTACTTCGCCCTCACACTCTTTTGATGAACTGCTGTCATCCTCATCCCCACTTACTTCTTTCTGCATGTCACTTTCAATTAAGACAGGCTCAGGCTGAGACACCACTGATTCCTCTGGATGAGGTGGTTCTCTCACTAAAAATCGATCCATTTTTCATGTAAGGACATCCCAGCAACCTCTCTCAGGACCCTGGGATGTAGTCCATCTGGTCCAGGTAACTTATCCACCTTAAGACCTTTGAGTTTGCCTAGCACTTTTTCCTTTGTAATAGCAATGACACTTAGTCCTGCTCCCTGACACTCACAGACCTCTGGCACACTACTAGTGTCTTCCACAGTGAAGACTGATGCAAAGTACTCATTAAGTTCATCTGCCACTTCTTTGTTCCCATTACTACCTCACCAGCATCATTTTCCAGTGGTCCAATATCAACTCTCACCTTCCTTTTACTCTTTATATAACTGAAAGAATTTTTTTAGTATCCTGCTTTATATTATTGGCTAGTTTGCCCTCATATTTCATCTTTTCCCTTCTTATGGCTTTTTAATTGCCTTTTGCTGGATTTTAAAAGCTTCCCAATCATCCATCTTCCCACTCACTTTTGCTACCATATATGTCCTTTCCTTGGATTTTATACAGTCCTTAACTTCCCTTGGCAGCTACGGTTATCTACCCCTGCCCATTTGAGAACTTCTTCTGTGGGACATATCTGTCTTGCATCTTATGAACTATTCCCAGACACCTCAATACCTCTGCTCCACCATCAGCCCTGCCAGTATCCTCCTCCAATTCACCTGGGTAAGCTCCTCTCTCAGGCCTCTGTAATTCCTTTTATTCCATTAGGATACTCATACATGTGACTTATGCTTCTCCCTCTCAAATTGCAGTATGAATTCAATCATATTATGATCTTTGTCTCCTAAGGGTTCCTTTACATTAAGCTCCCTAATAAGATCTGGGTTATTACACAACACCCAATCTAAGATAGCCTTTCCCTTAGTAGTCTCAAGCACAAGCTGTTCTAAAAAAGCCATCTCTTAGGTATTCAGCAATTTCCCTCTCTTGCAATCCAACACTGACCTGATTTTTCCAATGCCCTTGCATATTGAAGTCCCCCATTACAATTGTGACATTACCCTTATTTCATGTCTCTTTCAGCTTCCATTGCAATCTCAATCCCACATCTTGACTACTATTTGGAGATCTATATAGAATTCCCATGATGTTTTTGTTTTAACCCTTGCAGTTTGTTAACTCCACTCACAAAGATTCAACATTCTCTGACCCTATGTTACCTCTTTCTAAAGATGTAATTCCATCTCTTACCAGCAGGGCCACACCACCACCTATGCCTTCCTGCCAGTCCTTGCAATACGAAGTATATCCTTTGATGTTAAACTCCCAACTATAACTTTCTTTCAGCTACGGTTCAGTGATGCCCACATCATAATCTCTAATCACGCCACATGTTTGTCCACCTTATTCCAAATGCTATGTGCATTTAAATACAGCACCTTCAGTCCTGCATTCTTCGCCCTTTTGAATTTTAATACAATTTTACTCTTTGCTCTGTCTGCATTTGTACCCAATCATTGGCTTGTCCTTCCTTACACCCGTGTTACACCCATCATCTACTTGTGAACCTGCTGGCTCATCCTCAGCTCTATCATACTAGTTTATGATAGTTCATGATTGATAGATATTTGGATATTCTGGAAATCAATGGGTATCAAAAGTTTTCACAAGAAGTGTCCTGAGGCAAAAGATCAACTATGTTTTTATTGTAAGGCACATGAAGCACGAGGAGAATTATGACCTATTCCTACTTCTAGTTCTTATAATCTTATGTTATAGGCCAGGACTGGCCAAAGTCTGATAACAACCTTGGCAACCTGCTTTTATCTATTTGTCACGTTCTAAGTGACGTATTGCAACATCTTATTATCTACCAATTTCTAATTTTTCTCAGCAATGTGCAAAGATTCTATGATAAACAGGCTTCTCCACTTCAATTCAATTTCTGCACTAATACAAATAAACCTGCAGCTCCTCTACTTTTGAAGAAACCTGTCAGCAATCTCCTGTTTACCATCACCATAACTCATCAATTTTACATTTATAGAACGTAATTCCTCATTTTCATAATTATGTTCGCATTACATCTTTTCAAAATTATTCAATTTGTTACTTCTTTCATCTTTACTAAGTTAAATGCAAAAAGCTTTATTTTTCATATCAGTCAAGATATACGGTGTGTGATTTAAAATGAGGAAGTTCTACTTTTATCACAGCAATGAATGTTTCAGGGCTCATAATCATGTTCATCAAGAATATTAACAATGAACACCAAGCCACTGCTTCCCACAGACATCATCATAGATCATATCATATCAGATCTCTCACTGCAGCATTCATTTGAAATCTCTTTAAGATAGTATTAATCTTTCTTGCCATGGAGTTCCTTACTATTTCATTCATTCATTATGTGCCGTGTCATATGTTGGTGATGGGGATCCTTTATAATGGCTGCCACCTTTTTGAGGAATCACGTTTTGAAGTTGTCCTCAATGCTGGGGAGGCTAAGTGCCCTTGATAGAGTTGGCTGTGCTTACAACTTTCTGCAACTATCTCTAATCCTGTTCTGAGGCCCCTCAATACCAGACGATGATGCAACCAGTTAGAATGCTCTCCAAGGTACATCTGTAGAAATTTGCAAGTGTCTTTGGTGATGTGCCAATTCTCCTCAAACTCCTAATGAAATATATCCACAGCTGTGTCTTCTTTATAGCTGCATCAATATAGTTGGGTCCAGGATAGATCCCCAGAGATGTTGACAGCCAGGAACTTGAAACTACTCACCCTTTCCACTTCTGATCCCTTGATGAAGTCTAGTGTGTGTTCCCTCGATTACCCCATCCTGAAGTCCACAATCAATTCCTTGCTGTTACTGACGTTGAGAGAAAAGGAGAGAATAGCAGTAGGCTAAGCACACATCCTCAAGGTGCGCTGGTGTCGATTGCCAGCGAGGAGGAGATGATATTTCTGATGTGCACAGACTGTGGTCTCCTGGTGAGGCAGTCAAGCATCCAGTTGCAGAGGGAGGTGCAGGTTTTGGATCTTATTGATTAGAACAGAGGGTATGACTGTGAGGAATTTTGAGCTGTAGTCAATAAACAGTAGCCTGACTATTGTATACTATCACTATAGCAGTATTACTATTGCCCAGGTGATCCAAGGCTCATTGGAGAGCCAGTGAGATTGCATCGAGAGGCAAACTGCAGCTACAGGTAGACATGGGCCGTGCAAGGGCGATGACAAGGCAGACTGGAAGATCAAGATTTCATCTTTAGCATACAAGTGGCCTGTTCAAAAGTCTTATAACAGCAGGGTAGAAGCCTTCCTTGAGCCTGGTAGATTGTGCTCTCAAGCTTTTGTGTCTTCTGCCCCATGGGAGGGGAACGACCCAGAAGAGAGGGGGCCTTGATTATGTTGACTGCCTTCTAAAGGCAGCAGTGGGTGTAGATTGACTCAGTGAAGGGTATTTAATATTTCAATAATATTTGAGTAATCTTATACATATATTGGTTGATAAAGCCTTCCTGTTCATTTAAATAATTCATTGCAGATTATATGTATAAATGCATGAATTGCATACATCATCACAGTACCCTGTGATACGTGCGTGCCTTGCTTAAAGTAAACACAAAGTTAGACTCACAATTCGGACTCTCATGTCTTCCTTTGAATTAGTTAAATGTTTTGTAGTTAAGAACATAACAAGCTGGGTTTTCATGATCAACAGAGCTGTATTCATAAATCTCTGCAATTTCTTGCGGTCTTGGACAGGGCAGCCACCACATCAAGATGTGATGCATGCAGATCAGATACTCTCCACAGTGCTTAGTGAAAGTTGATGAGGGTTTCTGCCTTAACCTTCTGAGGAAGTAGAGTCGCTGATATACTCTCTTGGCCACAACGTTCATGTGCTTGGACCTGGACAAGTTGTTGGTGATATTTACACCACTCCACCTCGGCACCACTGATACAGACAAGGGCGTGTACTCTGCCCTGCTTCCTGAAATCAATGACCAGCTCTTTTGTTTTGCTGACATTACTGTCTTGACTTCATGCTACTAGGAGCTCACTCTCCTTCCTGTTACTGATATGTGTCATCTACAAACTTGTAAATGGGGTAAGAGCAGAATCTGGCCACACAGTCACGAGTGCATACAGAGTAAATTAAAAAGAGGTCTTGTGGGGCATTGATATTAAGAATAGTCCTGGAAGAAGTGCTGCTGCCTGATTGTGGTCTGTTGGTCAGGAAGGTAAGAGGGAGATGCTGAGTCCTATTGTTCCACCTTACTTACTCATTCTGCTTTCCTCATCCTTCTTTTCTCTGAAAGGCTCGTCCAGGTACATTTCGCTTTATACATAGAATTTCATTTGTTGGTTAATTACTTATCAACCCAACCAGTTAATCTCTCAGGGACTTTATTAGTTCAATTGCACGCAAATATTTCTCTGAATGCGAATATCATAACCAACTTCCTTGCTGGTATACACACAGTTTAGCATCTTTAACAGCCAATTTATACACGTCATTGTTCTTAAACAAGAAGATTAATATTTGCCCTGCTACAAGTTTCTGCTGCACAAGTTATTAAAAAACAAGAAAACACCCCCCCCAAAAAAAATTGCAGTTTCAGAGAGAGAGTCAAAACTTAAGATATAAGGATAGAGTGTCAGAGAGAAAGAAAAATAGGAGGTTAAAGAAAGAGGTCAGTTAATGAACTGGAAATACTGAGAGATGTAGAAGCAAATGGCAAAAAAGAGGTGATTTTGGTCTGAAAAGACTGAGATGGCTGCAAATGGACAGGCTGAAAAGCTGAAAATGCAACTGGGCTCAGGAGCAGAACATAAACTGAAAACCAGAACATGGACTGAGAGTGATATTATTATTTCAAATGAAGGAAAAGACTTACTAAAGAACTAGATTATGAAGACACGCAGTCCTCTTTTGTTGTCATTTAGTAATGCATGCATTAAGAAATGATACAATATTTCCCCCGGCGTGATATCACAAAACACAGGACAGGCCAAGACTGAAAAAATTGACAAAACCACCTAATTATAACATATAGTTACAACAGTGCAACAATACCATAACTTGATGAAGTCCATGAGCACAGTAAAAGTTCAAAGTCTCTCAAATGTCCCACATCTCACGCAGACAGGAGAAGGAAGAAAAACTCTCCCTGCCATGCCCGACCACAATCCGTCTCTGAGTCATCCGAAAACTTCAAGCCTCTGAATCAGCTCTCTGACACCGAGTACCAAGCGCCATCTCTGTCCGAACGATTCAACCTCAATCTCGGTCACCAACAGCAGGCAAAGCTGGGGATTTTGAGGCCTACCCTCCAAAAGATTCCCGAACACGCAGTAATGGCAGCAACGAACGAGCATTTCAGAAATGTCTCCAGATGTTCCTCTGTACTTTCACGTCCTTCTCCATCAAATCAGAATTGTCCATGGCCCCTACTTAACGGATACGATATCATTTTTTACCGGAGGGCTGCGCACGTGCGGTGCGCTGCTCTCTCCCCTCCCGCCTAGAAATGACATACAGAATTTCAGTAGGATTAGAGATACATGGAGGCATAAATTGTTTGCAAGGAGAAAAAGTCATGTGGAATCGGAGGTAGTGATGTACATTCCACCTCAGGCCAATGTCAAACAGGCTCTAGATGATCTGAGCAATGTGATCAACACGCAAAAAACAGCACATCCTGATGCCTTCTCCATCATTTTGGAGGATTTTAACCAGGCCAGCTTGAAAATGTCACTGAATAATTACCATCAACAGTTCACTTGCAATATCAGAGGAAACAACACACTGGACCACTGTTACATCACCATTAAGAATGCCTACCGTGCTATTCCACACTCACACTTCAGAAAGTCTGATCACCTGGCTGTACTTCTATTCCCTGAGTATAGGCAGAGACTGAAGACTGCAGCACCTGTAGTGAGACCCAGAAAGGATGGACAAGGGAAGCAAAGAAGCATTTACAGGACTGCTTTGAATCAGTGAACTGGACTGCATTCAGGGGTTCATCTTCGAATCTGGATAAGTGTGCCGCAGTTGTTCCCAACTTCATTAAAACCTGTGTGCGTGAGTGTGTGTCTATAAAAACTTGGCGCACATTCTCAAACCAAAAGCCACTGATGAACCAGGAGGTACGTCGTCTGCTGAGGGCTAGATCTGTGGCATTCAAGTCTGGTGACCCAGGTCTGTACCAGAAAACCAGGTGTGATTTGCAGAGGGCTATTTCAAGAGCAAAGAAACAATTCCAAGCAAGGTTAGAGGTGACATTGGATGGACGACAACTCTGCAGGGCCTGCAGGACATTACTTCCTACAAAGCGAATCCAAATAGCATGCATGGCAGCAATGCTTCACTGCCAGATGAACTCAACACCTTCTATGCCCACTTTGAAAGGGAGAATATAACTACAGCTGCGAAGATCCCTGCTGCACACAGTGACCCTGTGATCTCTGCCCCAAGGCTAATGTCAGGCTGTCTTTCAGAAGGGTGAACCTTCACAAGGCGACAGGCCCTGATGGAGTACCTGGTAAGACTCTGAAAACCTGTGCCATCCAACTGGCAGAAGTATTCAAGGACATTTTTAACCTCTCACTGCTAAAATCACGTTCCCACCTGCTTCAAAAAGGCAACAATTAAACCAGTGCCTAAGAAGAGTTGTGTGAGCTGCCTTAATGACTATTGTCCAGTCACACTCACATCTCCAGTGATGAGCTGCTTTGAGAGGTTGGTCATGACTAGAATCAACTTCTGTCTCAGCAAGGACCTGGACCCAGTGCAATTTGCCTATTGCCACAATAGATCAATGGCAGATGCAATCTCAACAGCTCTTCACACAGCCTTAGATCACCTGGACAATTCAAACAACTATGTCAGGATGCTGTTCATTGACTATAGCTCAGCTTTTAACACCATCATTCCCAGGGTCCTGATTGATAAGCTATAGAACCTGGGCCTCTGTACCTCCCTCTGCAATTGGATCCTCAAATTCCTAACCAGAAGACCACAATGTGTGCAAATTGGTAATAAGTTCTTCTCCTCGCTGACAATCAACACTGGCGCACCTCAGGGGTGTGTGCTTAGCCCACTGCTCTACATTCTCTATACCCATGACTATTTGGCTAGGTATAGCTCAAATGCCATCTATAAATTTGTTGATGATACAACCATTGTTCAGACATCCCACCTCTCCCGGCAGTTCTGGAAGTCTCCCGCATATTGATGGCAGCTCCCTGACACCCGCAAATTATATACAATATCCCGGAAATCAATTTTTTTGAGAGGGAGAGGGAGAGGGAGAGGAAGCATCCTGATTGGTCTCCCTTCGTGCTAAGTAGACCTATCAATTTTCTCCATGGTGGGCTTTACAGTCGACCTCAAAAATAATGACAGTGTTACTCACTGCACTGTTTGCAACAGTGACTTTTCGATTGTCCATGGTGGGTTAAAATGTAAAAGACATGTCCAAGTGAGTTTAACAGGTGTCATTTGTTCATTAGCATAACTAACGTTATTTAAACTAGCTGGCTAGCTGCTAAGGAGCTACTCTATTGATGTCCTACATGATGAGGCCAAGCTCCCTGTAGACTTGCTTAAAGTTGTAAAATATGTACTTATAGTATCATGCCGTCATTTTTTTATTCTAAGTACATACTTTAATGTCACATTTTCTGCATATACCCAACTTGGTTTACAGATTAGACAAAAGCACTAAACAAAGTATTACATACACCCTTGGAGGTGGACCGGGTGGGAGGTATGGGGATTTGGGGTTGCGGGGGACAGTGGTGCTACCTCCCTGAAATGGTTTTTGCGGGGTGGGATGTCTGATTGTTGGTAGAATCTCAGATGCAGATGAGAAGGCATACAGGAGTGAGATATGCCAACTAGTGGAGTGGAGTCACAGCAACAACCTTGACCTCAACGTCAGGAAGATGAAAGAGCTGATTGTGGACTTCAGGAAGGGTAAAACAAGGGAACACGAACCAATTCTCATAGAGGGATCAGAAGTGGAGAGAGTGAGCAGTTTCAAGTTCCTGGGTGTCAGTGTCTCTGAGGATCTAACCTGGTCCCAATATATTGATGCAGCTATAAAGAAGGCAAAGACAGCAGCTATATTTCATTAGGAGTTTGAAGATATTTGGTTTGTCACCTAAAACACTCAAAAATTTCTATAGATGTACCATGGAGAGCATTCTGACAAGCTACATCACTGTCTGGTGTAGTGGGGTGGTGGGAGGGGTGGATACTGCACAGGACGAAAGGGAACTACTGAAAGTTCTAAAATTAGTCAGCTCCATCATGGGTACTAGCCTCCGTAGTATCCAAGACATCTTCAAGGAGCATTGCCTCCATTATGAAGGACCCCCACCACGCAGGACATGCATTTTTTTCATTGTTACCATCAGGAAGGAGGTACAGAAGCCTGAAGGCACACACTCAGTGATTCAGGAACAGCTTCTTCCCCTCTGCCATCTGATTCCTAAATGAACATTGAAACATGAACATTACCTCAATATTTTAATATATTATTTCTGTTTTGCACTAATTATTTAATATACATATATATACTTACTGCAATTGATGTACTTATTTTTTCTTTCTATATTATCACATATTGCATTGTACTGCTGCTGCTAAGTTAACAGATTTCACAACACATGCCCATGACAATAACCTAATTCTAATTCTGAAACAGACATGGAGAGCCAGTGGTCAGAGATTCAATTAGAAATGTAATGTGCAAACAATAATTTACACATATATATAGTGTATCTAACACATCCAAGTCACTTATAAGAACATAATAAACAAAATTTGGTATGAAGCTGTCAAAGCAGCTGTTCAGCAGGCAACCAACTTTTTATTTGCTTTCCTTAGGAGCAGGAGCAGGAGCAGAAAAAAGGAGGAGAAATTTAAGGGGGAAATTCCAGAGTTTGGGGGGTTTATGAAGCTACCAGCAGGCACTAGGGATGCTCAAATGGTCAGGTTTAGAGGATCACAGAGATCTGGCAGCACTATATAGCTGAAAAAGTTTGCAATAAAAGAGAGTGGAAGAAGACACTTCAACATTTGATAAGAAGGTTGGGAATTTTGAAACACAAGCTTTAGTCAACTGAGAGCCAATAGTAAGTAGTAAGTAGTCACAGGAGAAGGTAACTTTCTATGCATTAGGATATCTCAGGATTGTTAAATGGAAACCCAACCAATGAAGTTGGAGGATTTAAGGGCATAACATCCAGTGGCATGATGTAAAGCAATGTTGCGGAGGTAAAAATGGTGTCGCAAAGATGCGGTTGGAGATCAGCGATGCCATGAGGACTGAAGCTGTCTTGTTCAGAATCAAACAGATGCAGGGAGATTGAATGCAATCAATGCTTGGGGAACAGGGTTTATATTGTGGACTAAAGATGATGGCTTTGATCTTCCCTTATTTGATGGAATTTTCTTCCCTGGAAATTTTTGGAGTGTTCAAGACAGATGGTTACAAGTCACAGCAAGTTTAAGAAATGAAATGACAGAGATATGAAGGTACAGTATACATGAAGGACTAAACTTATAAGAAGCTTTCATGTAGATTAATTGCTGCTTGGGTATTTACTTAATTCCTGTTGGTAGAATGTAGAACAGTTCCAACTTAAGGTCTCAGGCAACAGAAGGCATGTTTTAGAAAAGAGTACAGTCTATATTTTGTGCCAAGACCCTTCATCTGGACTCCAATGAGTCCTGCTGAAGGGTCACAGCCCGAAAGATCAACTATACTCTTCTCCATAGATGCTGCCTGGCCTGCTGAGTTCCTCCAGTATTTTGCGTGTGTTGCTTGGATTTCCAGCATTTGCAGATTTTCTCTTGTTTATGAAGGTATGGTTTATTCATAATGGAAATGTTTTGATTTTTCCCAAGTCCACAGAGCACCCAAATCAAATCAAATTCAAGTTTAGTTATCATTCAACCATACATGAATGCAGCTGAGCAAAACTTAAAGTGTAATTTGTTTAGTATTAACAAACTTCACCACTTCAACAAAATTCTAAATATTTTAATGCTTCATTCAAATGCATCTGATATACCGTAACTCTGCTTTGACATACTCAACATTATAATTTAAATTATATATTTTTTGCCAAGAAAACTGCACTATTATTCTGTTAAGGCTTGTGTCACTGTGATCCCTTTAACTAGAGCCGGTAATGTAATCATATCTGATTGTTACTTGTTGTTCAGAAACAAAACATAATAGTGAAAATCCACAACTGATGCTTTTGTTCACCATTACTGACATTCCTTATCATTGTCCTTTTTACTAGTGAAGTGCTAAGAATTTGCATTAGTATGGTAAGGACTGTGAATTTCTTTTTATTTTTTGCAGATCTCAGTATCATTGGCAAACCATAAATTAATTGCCTATGCGTAACAACCTCTGAGAAGGCACCTTCTTCAACCACTGGGAAGGTACTCCCTCAGTACTCTTGAGTAGGATTTCAACCTAGTAAACTCATTTGGGGTGTGACTGAGAACAGGGGGTGATGTTCCCATGGTAGAGATCACATAGCTGGAAAGTCGGAGTTGCCTAAGGAAGCAAATCCAGTTGATTTTGTAATTGAAACAAACTGAAGACGCTATTTATTGAGATACAGTGCGGAGTAGGCCCTTTTGGTCCATCCAGCCAGGACACCAAGCAATCCCCCGATTTAATCCTAGCCTAATGATGTATCGATCTATACTTATCAATTAACCTAACAACTGGTATATTTTTGGAACCTATGTCGTCAGGAGGAGAATGTACAAACTCCTAACAGGCAGTGGCAGGAATTGAACCCTGGTCGCCAATACCGTAAAGTGTTGTGCTAACCAGTACTCTACCACACCGCTATGTAACAATGATTAGTAGAATGAATGTTTAGGGTACAAGTCTGGTGAGCTATTTTGTCCTGGATGGTATGGAGATTGCCTTATATTCAACCAGACAAGTGGGCAGTTTTCCTCCTGCCTTGTGTGTTGCATGTGAAGACTTTGAATTCAAAATCAAGTAAGTCACAACCATCAGATACTCAGCCCCTCTCTACTATTTCTTGTACTCACAGTCGATGGAGACACACAGTATTTTGCAGAGAAGATAAAGTCTAGTACTTTAATTTGAACCCTTACTTCGAAGGCAGCATTTTCTACGGGGTTAACAAAGATTGCTACTGTCCTTTTTAAACTTATTTTCTTATGATCGCAAGATCCTGCTGGACATTAAGTACTGCAGGTCTACTCCCATCAGCGAGTTGCTTGTCAGCAGAGAGGCTGAAAGAGCGGCACTTGCTGCAGATCATACCGCTACTCGCGGCAGAGAGGCTGCGCAAGGAGCCGGTGCGCGGAGGAGGCTTGCAATCTAGTTTTAGTCGCTTTTCTCGTGATTGCAAAATCTTTTTTGTTGTGTCTGTGCACATCTACATATATATTAAATAAAAGCATGCATGAGGGAAATGGTTTTAACCGGTTTATTTACATTGCAACGAGCAAGAGAGAGAATA